>NC_138509.1:95866473-96466473 GCF_964252035.2 Podarcis erhardii | reverse complement strand
GAGAATTCTCCTTGGTTTCATCTGATCCTCAATACTCTGTGCCAAGTGGAGATGGTAGCACCCTTTGGGTGGCAGGCCCTGGGAAACAGCCAACCTTGCCATTCTCTGGAGCTGGCCCTTCATGCACACTCTTCCTCCTGTCTCTGGGCAACAACTGGGGAGTGGTCCCCCTTGGCCAGGGGTGGATCTACTAGGAAACAGGGTCCATAATTCCAGAGGGGCCCCAGAAGCAATTTTAGTTCACACTGCTTAACAATTGTGGGTCTAGGTAAAGGTACCCCTGCCCGTACGGGCCAGTCGTGTCCGACTCTAGGGTTGTGCGCTCATCTCACTTAAGAGGCCGGGAGCCAGCGCTGTCCAGAGACACTTCTGGGTCACATGGCCAGCGTGACAAAGCTGCTCTGGCGAGCCGGCACTAGCGCCGCACACGGAAACGCCGTTTACCTTCCCGCTATAAAGCGGTACCTATTTATCTACTTGCACTTAGGGGTGCTTTCGAACTGCTAGGTGGGAGGAGCTGGGACCGAATGACGGGAGCTCACCCGCTGCGGGGATTCGAACCACCGACCATGCGATCGGCAAGCCCTAGGCGCTGAGGTTTTACCCACAGCGCCACCCGCGTCCCAGCAGACCCAATTTCATCATTCCACGTCTAGCAGACCCAATTTCATCATTCTACGATGCATCATGAATGCATATAATATTTCCCTAATTTTCATCCCCCCCCAGCATAACTCAAAAACTATAAGACACAGGAAATTTTTATTCACACCAGTGACTTTGACATGTGAGATAATCCAGTACAGCAATTTTAATCAAACATGCAATGTAGTAGTAGTAGTAATAGTTGTTATTATTAAATGTGATCTCTCATGGAATAACCCCATTAAAGAAGATAACAGTGGTTAGCCGGAACTCATTGCTGGTTGCAAAGGAGCCCCCATAACAGCTAAAGCTTCAGGGCCAACAAAATGTAGGTCCACCACTTCCCTTGGCATTTCAAGGGCAGCATTCTTTCACAAGCAATTTTCGGGGGGTGGGTGGGTGTGTAGCACCAAAAATGGATGGAGCACTGTTTGTACAGCAAGCTGCATTCCAGGAGGGGCAGAGAACCCTTTTTGTCTAGCAAGCCAGCTCCTTATCTGTCCCTTCTCCATGGGCCAAGCTTGACAGCCACCTGTCAAAGTCCTTCCTAAACAGCCGGCTGCCAGGTGCTTGGCAAATGCAGGGCAAGGGACTTTCGCAGTCCTGTGCACAGGGCTTGCAAGGCGCTTTGTGCAGCGGTTCCCAAGTGCCCGGCAGCTAGCTGTTCATGTGGGAATGGGAATTTCCAGGCACCACCGCCTTTATTTGCCTAGCACCTGACATAGTATATGATGTCAGGAGGTTGGTGTGTCTTGCCTGAAACAGCCTGGTGGACTAAATGAGGATGTCTGATAGGCCAGATTAGGCCCCTGGGCCTGAGGTTCCCCACCCTTCTACAGTGGTACCACAGGTTACAGACGCTTCAGGTTACAGACTCCACTAACCCAGAAATAGTACCTTGGGTTAAGAACTTTGCTTCAGGATGAGAACAGATATCACACGGCGGCGGCGCAGCAGCAGCGGGTGGCCCCATTAGCTAAAGTGGTACCTCAGGTTAAGAACAGTTTCAGGTTAAGAACGGACCAGAATGAATTAAGTTCTTAACCTGAGGTACCACTGTATAGACATCGACATCACCCAGGTATTATCCAGGTTCAATTACTCGATGAGCAGGGCCAATGAGAGGCATGGCTTGGGGAAAGGGTGTGGCCTGGGGAGAGGTCCAAGGGCCAGGTGGAGCGGCTCAGAGGGCTGCATTCAGTCTCCAGACCTAAAGTCCCTCCCCACTGGCACAGGAGCTTTTGGGAAAGACCACCTCGGTCCACATTATTTTTCTTGCAGCAAAAATAACCAGGAGTCTTCTGGTGGTACCTTAAAGACTAAGGAATTTCTTAAATGGCATAAACTTGCATGGACTCAAGTCCACGTTGTCAGATGCATATGTTTATACCACAATAAATCTGTTTGCTTTTAAGATACTATCCTCAGTTGTTTGTTTCAGGAAGCCAACTTTTGCTGCAAGGGTTTTCTGACTGCAGACATGTTGATGTTAATATTTCCCCCCTCAGCATTTCTTACAGCTTTATGTAACTAAACGATATGAAAGGGAAAACAAATCCAGATCCTGTTATTTTTCTTGGGTGAGTGTATTGGTGTAAAGCACTTCAAAACGGTGCTAGCACTTCAAAACTTTTGTTTTGTATTTTGTGTTTTCATTTTTGTGTTGTGATCAGCCCTGTGATCTTCAGATGAAGGGCAGTATATAAATTTAATAAAACAACAACAACCTGCAGTGGAGAACTATCGAAGCAAGAGCTTTGAGGAGGTTGCCTTTTCAGCTGTGGCTCTGTATCTGTAAAAAGCTGTCCACAATGAGGCCTGTCTAGCTCTATCATTAACACTGTTTTCGGCACTGTGTAAAAAAACACCTCTTTCCCGGGCATATGATGGATTATGAAGATTTTGCTGTTCATCAGTGTTTGGGCTGCAAATGTATTGCCCACAATGGCTGGCAGCAGCTCTCCAGGGTTTCAGGCAGGGAGTCACTCATAGTTCTACTCAGGGATGCTGAAGAGTTTATGTGGGATGCCCTACCACTGAGCTAATGTGTTATTCCCCCCCCCCCCCGATATCTTGCTAGCATCCGTCTGTCTTGAGAGACAATGGAGTATGCCTCCGGAGGTAAAATCAAACCTGTGGGGAATCACAGCGCCTGCTGTGGCTGCAGTGACCAGTAACTCGTAACTGCTGCCTCCCCATGTTGTTTTTGTTGTGTTAGCAGTGCTAAGGTGACCTCTCCGGGCACAACCCTGGGCAGTGTGTATGAATGTCCTGGGCTGCCCAGATAACAAAAAACCCCTCTCTGCTTTGCTAATGTGGTCCAAAGGAAAGCAGAGCAAGGCATTTGGCACTAGCTCGGCTGCAGGAGTTGCTAGGAGGAGGAGTACAAGGCGCCATTTCACTGTCTTAGGGACTCTACTCCGGATTTGTATAGGGCTTACTCCTCAGCCTTTTCTTCTCCTGAAGATATCCCACAACGCAGCAGCTACTTTGTTTTGTGCTGGAACCTTAGCTGGAATTACTGGAGATGATGGCGTCACTTAGAACCAACCTGTTAATCTCACTGAGTTCAGTGGAGATACAAAGGTGACTTACCTGGAACTCACGACCATTGCTTTTTGATGTCTTGGCCTCATGTGTCATCTTGCTAATGCCTAATAAAAGAAATGAGCAATCTTGCGACCTCACCACAACTGGTATTTCCCCTTGTCCTGCACACACTGGTCAACACAACAGATGAAGGATAAGGAAATGCTGAAGCCTATGGCATCCCAATGCTCGTTTCTTTTACTAGATGCTGCAAGAGAAACGTGGGGAAGATGCAGATTGTTAGCAACAGCTGTGCAACGCACATACATGTCCAAAATGTTCACTTAGCCTTTCAGCTGCACAAATTTCGTATTGGACACCCCACTCTAAAAAAGGTCAAAGGGACAGAAGGTGTGCTTTGCTCTTTGTTCACACCCTGTATCAGCGGTGGTTTCAAGTGAGCAGCTCTTATCTATTACAGAATATAGAATACAGAGGCAGATCTTTGGTCCACCTAGCTCAGGACTGTCTACATGGACTGGCTGAGGTTCTCCAGGATTTCAGGCTAGGATCTCTCTCAACCTGACCTGGAGTTGCCACTGGAGATCGAACCTGGACCAAGGATGCACGTTACCTGCCCAAAGGGGAAGGGGAAGTAGAGGAAGTTCTGACCCAAAAGAAGGTGCTTAAAAAAGGTTTTGGCAGTTTACATATGGAAACGGAGCACATTCTATCCTAATAACATTTACATGTATACTGTCCCTGATGCTGCCTGAGATTTAAGTGCTTAATAAACACAAAAGCCTAACGTGTCTAGTTTTTCCCTGCCTCCCATTCTTCCAACTGTGCATTATCATCTTTTCAACTGAACAAAATTGTTTTCCAATGCACATTTTGTGTCCAACTGCACGCTTCAAAGCAACAAAAATCCCTGAAAGATGCTCAGAGAAGTTTACGAGGAGGATTCGAAAGCAGGGTGATTTCACTTCAAATTAGACCAGGATCCTCAAACCAAAAGAAGTGCTTGCTTTAGCTCAGCCTTTGCCAACCTGGTACCCTCCAGATGTTTTTGACTGCAATTCCCATCTGCACCAGATGGAAATGACGGGAGTTGTAGTCCGAAACACCTGGAGGGCAAGCAGGTTGATTTAGATCCTGAAAAGAAATGGGAATGGGGAGCATAATGCTTCATTCTGAGCACCATGTGCATGTATAAAAATATATGAAATATATGAAACGACACGCCATGTGGCTTTATTCTAAGGGCAGGTCCACACTGTACACTTAAAAGTATATTCAATGTGCATTCAAAGCACGTAACTTCTCCCAGAGACCCTGGGGAACTGTAGTTGATGTTAAGGGCGCTAGAAATGGTACCTCCTGTGAGGGGAAAACTACAATTCCCAGGATTCTTTTTTTGGGGGGTGAAATCTGTGCAAGTGTGCATTAAATATGCTTTGAATGTATAGTATGAACAATACACCAAGATACAAAGCCGCAAACGAGTTTGGCCCAAGCACCGTTCACACTCCCTCTCTCCTCAACTTGGGCCTGACTCTGAGCTCGCCGCCCTAACACGTAATGGTGGCAGCAATCCCGTGAAAAGTGGGACTCATTGCCTCATTTTGAGCTCCGAGTGCGCGTACCAAAATCTTTGAAACGGCCCTCCAGATCAAGCCATGTTGCTTTATTCCGAGAGCAGATCCACACTACAAACTTAGAGAATACCCAATGCACATTTGAAGCGCATGGCTTCTCCAGAAGCATCCCAGGAACCGTAGTTTGTTGAGGGTTCTACAAACGATAACCCTGAGAGGGGGAAATTACAGTTCCCGAATTCTTCTTTTTTGGAGAAGATCCGTAAATGAGGATATCCATTCAGGATCGCCCAAGGTCGTCTCTCTCTCTCTCTCTCTCTCTCTCTCTCTCTCTCTGGGCGCTATGTCGAGCAAGAGGACCCAAGTCCTGCCTTTGGCTGTGCCTGTGAATACTTTCTTTATCCTGAGCAAACCGTTTTGTATGACTGGCTTTTCGGACTGATGAAGCGTGTAGCGAAACCTGTAATATATCTGGAGAACCGGTCCAACTCTAGACCCATTGAATAACATCTCATCTCGTTCAATCTTTGAAAAACAGCTTTGAAAAACTTTTTCATATTCTCCAGTGTGATACCCTTGCCATTGTGGCGGCATGGGGTTGCTGTCCCGTGATTGGACTTACACTAGAATAGAATCATAGAATCATAGAGTTGGAAGAGACCACAAGGGCCATCGAGTCCAACCCCCTGCCAAGCAGGAAACACCATCAGAGCACTCCTGACAAGCATTTAGGGGCACCAGGTTGGGGGAAGTCTGGCGTGCTCTGCACAACCTATTGCGCTCTTTAGAGCCCTGGTGGAAGAGAAGCCCTTGGTTTCCCAGTCGGGTTTCCTAATTGTCATTTGAGTCTCCGGCTTCCAAGAGAACCAGCCCCCTACTTGAAGGGCTGCTGGAGAACAGGTCTCTGTTTGAAGGCCTGAATTTGGTTTAAAGGAGACCTACAGTATAGGGGCCTTGACATCCACAGTGAGCACATCGGCAGCAGACTAAGCAGCCACACGTGGGTCGCTTGGTCCCACTGCAACAAGATCAGGTGCATTTCTATGCAAGTTGCAGGAATTGTTTTGAAACTTTCATCTGTACGTGTAATTCATAGAATCATAGAATCCTAGAGTTGGAAGAGACCACAAGGGCCATCGAGTCCAACCCCCTGCCAAGCAGGAAACACCATCAGAGCACTCCTGACATATGGTTGTCAAGCCTCTGCTTAAAGACCTCCAAAGAAGGAGACTCCACCACACTCCTTGGCAGCAAATTCCACTGTCGAACAGCTCTTACTGTCAGGAAGTTCCTCCTAATGTTTAGGTGGAATCTTCTTTCTTGTAGTTTGGAACCATTGCTCTGTGTCCGCTTCTCTGGAGCAGCAGAAAACAACCTTTCTCCCTCCTCTATGTGACATCCTTTTATATATTTGAACATGGCTATCATATCACCCCTTAACCTCCTCTTCTCCAGGCTAAACATGCCCAGATCCCTTAGCCGTTCTTCATAAGGCATCGTTTCCAGGCCTTTGACCATTTTGGTTGCCCTCCTCTGGACACGTTCCAGTTTGTCCGTGTCCTTCTTGAACTGTGGTGCCCAGAACTGGACACAGTACTCCAGGTGAGGTCTGACCAGAGCAGAATACAGTGGCACTATTCCTTCCCTTGATCTAGATGCTTGTTGAACGGTTCATTTATACAGTCTGTATAACGTTGATTGCACATGTAACTTGTTAAGATACAGTTGTACATTTATCCACTCCATGTTTACAGTATCTCCAGGCTTTGTTTTGCACATGGCGCCTTAGTATGTTTGTTGCTTGAATGGTTACAAGTCTTATCTCTATTCCTGCTATTATTCTAGTAAATTTGGTTTTATACTTATAAGCCAGTTTATGGTGGTGTTGTTTTGTTGCATTATTATTACTGTCCCCACATTGGATGCTTTGTGTATACACGACAGTCCTGCCATTGGCCCAGTCACGCCTCTTGGTCGAACCGACCTCACAGGGTTGTCGTGTGAGGAGGGAGAAACGGGTGAAAAGACTCTCCTGGGGCTCCTTTGAAGCGAAAGGCGGCACATAAAGAAATGGAGGCCCGTGCCCTAACACAGAACCACACAAGCGGCCTTCGCGCCTCAGCCCCGGGCCTCGCCTTTGAGGCGGCCGCCCGTCGTGGCGTAACGGCGGCGGCGAAAGCGCCACGGCCCGCTTAGGGAGGCCTGCGCGTGTATCTGTGCGCAGGTTCACGCTAGGCACTTGACACGCGTGTGTGTGTGTGTGTTCGTGTGAGGGAACAAGGCCTTGCTTCGTGGATCTCCCCTCCCAGGCCTGGCCTTTGCCGAGGGGAGCGAGCGAGCGAGGGGAGGCCCGGCCTCTCCTCTCCCCTCAGCCGAGGCCACGGCGCTCGGCGGCCGAGGACAAAAGCGCGAGCATGATCAAGCGAGGCGGGCCGCCTCTGATCATTCAGCGGGGAGCCTTTTGATGGCCGCCGGCCCCCGCCCGGGCTCACAAAGGGCCCATTCAGCGCGGCGGCGGCCGCCTCCGCCTCCTCCTGCTCCTCGGCGGCGCGCAGCGGGGCTGAACCAGGGCCCGGCCGGGCTCCCCTAATGAAGCCCTCCTGCGCCTCCCCTTCTCCCCGCCCCGATGGCAGGACCCTCGCCTGGCACCGCTGCCGGCCCTAATGAATGAATTCTCTCGCGTTTATTTATTTATTATCATTTATTCTTTCGGTGTGCTCCCCCCCCCCACAAAAAAAACACAACCATGAGCGTCGTCGTCTGTGCGGGTCCCCCCACCCCCGAGGGCACCGCATATAGGCGCGCAAGGGCGGCCTCGGCGGCAGCCGCTCCGCTGGCCCCGAGGGGAAAGGGAGGCTCCTTCTCCTCCCTCTCCTCCTCCTCCTCCTCTTCCCTCCTTCGCACCCCACGCCGCCCCGGAGGCGATGGGTCCCCTGGTGCTGCTGCTGCTGCTGCTGCTGGTGGATCGGGCCCTGGCCGCCCCCCTGGGCAAGGAGCTCTGCCCGATGCCCCCCGGCGCCTTGCGAGGTAAGAAGCAGCGTCCGCCTGGGAGAGGGACGACCTGGATTCAGTCATCATTTTTTATTTCTAAATATCGATATAGCCATGTCAAGCCATGCAGCTTTATTTTAATGGCTCAATGAGCACCTGGTTTTTATGACACGCCCTGCTTGGGCAGGCAGTGTCGTGCAGTGGTTAGCGCAGCAGAGGTTTCAGGAGCAGAGGTTTCAGGGTAGCAGCTTTGGCTGCTGTAGTCCCCAAATAGGTTTTGGGGTGTCCTCGCCCCCATCTAAAAACCCTGGAGAGCTGTTGCCGGTCAGTGGAAGCAACACAGAGCCAGGTGGGCCAGTGATGTGATTCAGTGCAGGGCAGATTGCTTCCCTTGTTCCTGTAGACACCATAGGGCTCAGGCACAGCCCCTTTCCCAACTCCAGGCTCTTTTGACTGGTTGTTTCAGAGATTTGAACCTGGGGCCTTCTGCATGCGGAGCAGCTGCTTCGCTGTTGAACTGGACACTGTTGTTACCCCACATCCCCTATGACTTCTGGGGGGGGGGTTAATAGAGGTACTGCAGATAAAAGGGACGCGGGTGGCGCTGTGGGTTAAACCACAGAGCCTAGGACTTGCCGATCAGAAGGTTGGCGGTTCGAATCCCTGCGACAGGGTGAGCTCCCGTTGTTCGGTCCCTGCTCCTGCCAACCTAGCAGTTCAAAAGCACATCAAAGTGCAAGTAGATAAATAGGTACCACTCCAGCAGGAAGGTAAATGGCGTTTCCGTGCGCTGCTCTGGTTCGCCAGAAGCAGCTTAGTCATACTGGCCACATGACCCGGAAGCTGTACACCGGCTCCCTCGGCCAATAAAGCAAGATGAGCGCCGCAACCCCAGAGTCAGTCATGACTGGACCTAACAGTCAGGGGTCCCTTTACCTTTACCTTTTACTGCAGATAAAAAATCAACAGGTGCTGTTCATTCTCGATACAGAGATGCAATAAGGCTGGTAACTTCCTCGTCCAGGTTCTTTTAACCCAGGTCCTTCTGCATGCCAAACAGGTGGATCTACCACTGAGCTGTGGCCGTATTTCATAGACTGCTATAGAGTGCTTCACGTTGGCTGTTTCCATAATCTGGATGACAGTCTTGTAAAGCAGACTAGCAGTATTTGTCTCCCACCCACCCCATGTTCGCAAATGGGGAGAGGAAGGCTGGGCTTGAATGCATAATGGCTTGCCCAAGGCTGCCTTAGGGAGTCCCTGGCAGACCGAGGGGGGATTTGAACCTGGGACTCCCTGCCCCAACACTGGGTCTTTAAGCCACTAGCTCTCTGGCTTGATACAGTGGTGCCTCGCAAGACGAAAAGAATCCGTTCCGTGAGTCTCTTCATCTAGCGGTTTTTTCGTCTTGCAAAGCAAGCCCATTGACGGCTTAGCGGATTAGCGCTATTAGCGGCTTTTAGCAGCTTAGCGGCTTATCGGATAAGCAGATAAGCGGCTTAGCGGCTTAGAAAAAGGGGGGGGAAAGGAAAAATACCCGCAGGAACTCGCAAGACATTTTCGTCTTGCGAAGCAAGCCCATAGGAAATTTGTTTTGCGAAGCACCTCCAAAACGGAAAACTCTTTCGTCTAGCGAGTTTTCTGTCTTGCGAGGCATTCGTCTTGCGGGGCACCACTGTACCAGACTAGTAAAAGCAGGGAGCGAAAGGAGAACGGACACTTCTGGCATACTGTAGCCTTGTTTGCATGCAGAAGGTCCCGGGTTCAGTCCCAGCATCGTCAGGTAACCTGGGAAAGGAGACTGAGAGGAGATATGACAGCAATATTCAAATATCTTAAGGGGTTTCACATGGAGGAGGGAGAAAGCTTGTTTTCTCCTGCTCCACAAGGTAGGACTCGAACCCATGGTTTCAAGTTATAAGAAAGGAGATTTTGACTAAACATCGGGGGGAGGGACTTTCTGACAGTAAGAGCTGTTTACATTGGGACAGACTCTCTCGGAAAGTGGTGGATTCTCTTTTCTTGGGTGTTTTGAAGCAGAGGTTGGATGGCCAACTGTCAGGGATGCTTTGGCTGAGATTCCTGCATTGCAGGGGGTTGGACTAGGTGACCCTCGGGGTCCCTTCCAACTGTACAATTCTGGGGAATGCCCTTGCAATTCTGGGGAATGCCCTTGCCCGAAGTCCTGGAGAGTTGCAGACAGTGAGTGGGGACAATGTTGTGCTAGGTGAACCATTGGTTTGACTCCGAATGAGGCAGCTTCATGTGCTCCTATCCTGTCTGCACTCATGGCCTCTCTCCCGTTGGAGAAAGATCAGCAGCAGGGCATTGCTCAATCCCTGGCATCTCCAGTTGGTCAGGGAGAGAGACGTCTGCCCGGAACAGCTGCTGCCAGTCAGTACAGAGCTGGACTAATGTCCTGACTTTATATGGCATCTTCCTATGTCTCCTCCTTTCTCTCTCTCTCCATGTTTTCAGTCCTCTTCTATGCATGGTAGATCCATGTGCCTACACACTTCTAGAGCATGGGAAGCTGCCTTCTACTGAGTCAGACCAATGACCCATTTAGCTCAGTATTTCTTGCACTGACTGGCAGCGGCTCTCCCTGGTTTCATACAAGACTCCCCCCCCCCAGCTGCTAGGGACTGAACCTGGGACCTTCTGCATGGAGAACAGGTGCTCACCCCCCCCCCGAACTATGGCCCAGCCACCTGGTGCCTTTAGTTCTAGTTTGACTTTCTCCATCTTCATCTGTTCCATGTATGTATGCTGGCATGCACCTCGCTCTCGGTTCTGCGATCGTCACTGCAAAGTGAATGCAGACACAGTTTGGCAGAGGGCGCTGGGATTATTTGATACCAGATGCCCTCAGCCAAACACTTCTGGGAAATCCTTCGCCTTTGTAACAGAGATCAAGCCAACTTGGGGGTGTGGGGGGGAATAAGAAAAATTGAATGCAGCCAGGCCAAACGGGGAAGTTGGCTGGAGCCAGCAACTGACTGCCCTAACTGCCACTTTCCCAACGCCTGTCGTTTTCGCTCCAAGGTATTACCAGGGCCAGTTTGCTCTGTTTTTTTAAACTGTTGACAATTCTTACTCCTATGCAACATCCATATATACTTTTGCCAGTCCCACATCGATGTCTGTTTTGCACTTGCAAGGAATCGGTCCTTCACAGTGGAACTCCCTGCCCAATTGCTATTAGGCAGGCACCTTCATGGTAGTGTTTTTAGTGTTTAGGGAAGCCTTCCCAGACACGTAATTTCCTTTGATTATGCATACATATATTTCTAATAACTGCTAATTTTGCTTATGTTTTGATACATTCTAAATAACTTATTTTGTTTTGTTTTTTAATAGATATTTATTAAAGTTTTTAGCAAAATACAACAAAGAAGAAAAAACACAAAACACAAAAATACAAAAAACACAAAGAATAGATAAAAAGAAAAAGAAAAAAGTAAAAATCCATTATTCTTTTGCTAACTTTAAAGCTCATATCCTTATTTTCCTGACCTCCTCACACCTTCCCTTTTTGTATTTCCATTTACATAATAAGATCAGCAAATCCTTACCCTCTTTTATTTATCTTAACTCTATATCTTAACTCTATTTATCTTAACTCTATTTATCTTAACTCTATATCGTAACATATCACAACTCTATATTTTCACCCATTATCAATTCACTTATTGCATACTCTTTTTAACTCTGTTGCTAATACCACTTATTTCCAATCCAACATCATTTTAGCATTCATTAATTTTATAATGTTTCTGCAGATAGTCTTTAAATTTCTTCCAGTCTTCTTCCACCAACTCTTCTCCCAGATCTCGGATTCTGCCAGTCATTTCCACTTATTTTGAACACCCAGTATTTTTTTTTTTTAACAAAACTTTTGATATTTTATATAAGCCACTTAGGGATGATTAAGCGGTATATAAATCCCATTAAATAATTAAAATATTTACAGTTTAGCACATAGTTAAACTATGGAACTCACTCCCACAAGAGGCAGTGATGGCCACCAACATATACGGCTTCAGAAGAGGATTAGACAAATTCACAGAGCTGTGATCTGCCTCCACAATCGGAGGCAGCAACGCTTCTGAATCCCAGTGTCTGGAAACCTCAAGAGGGGAGAGTTGCTCTTGCGCTCTAATCCTGCTCGAGGGATTCCCACAGGCTTCTGGCTGGCCACTTTGAGAACAGGATGCTGGCCTAGGTGGGCCATTGGCCTGTCCCAGCAAGGTTTTTCTTATGTTCTCAATGATAACAGCCAGAGTGTTTTTAATGGTGACAAAAGGACTACACACATGAGCCTGTGTAGAGTGGGATCGTGCCTGATTTGCTCCCCTGCTTTGCAGCTTCTGAAATAGCTTGCATGTGCACAGGTTAGTAAAACAGAGACCTCAATTGCACAGATAGAGACTACTTTGTGGACTATTGTACTTACACCAGTTTTTTCAGAAGTTGTGGAGGCAGAGACAGCAGGTCCCAACCTGTTTCTCTTTACTTGTGCCGGTTCATAACACCTGCATGTTCTTTTTTTCCGTTTGGACCCTCCACAATCTGGAAAGACTCTGAGTACTTTTTTGAATTCCAATCTTACCAGTTCCGCAAAGTAGGGCTGCCAGTTTCCCCACCGACTCTGTGGCCGTGCCTTTAAGCTGCAGCTTGATGTTCACAGGTGGTAAAAGTGTGGGTCTCCTCCACTCCCCGCCAAGTGCCCCCTACTCATCTCTGTCACTCATCCCTGCTCATCAAGCTGCTTGTAAACACACAGCTGCAAACCCTGGCAGAGAAGTTGGCAACCTTGCCACAAAAAAGGTTGCGTTCCCTAAACGAGCCTGCCGGTTCCTGTGAGCGAGAGGGTGCATTTGCACCCATTTGCAGTGGGTGATGAGCAGGCTGGAGTAGGGGAGCTTCATCCTTCCCACACTTACTCCTTCTCTTCTATAAATGCACTCCGTAAGATGTTTTTTCTTTGCAGCAGGCTGCCTCCCAGTCCCTGAAATGGCTGTGGTGGGCATTTGCAGGGGAGAAGCGGCTGGCAGGGGAAGGAGTAAGCATCCAATGAAGGAATGGGTTTCCAAAACCCAAAAACTGACTGTGCAGACAGTTTTTAAACTGCACCAAAATCCCCATTTCTCCTTAGCAGACAGTTTTGGGGTTTTGGAAACCCATTCCTTCACCGCTTCCACTGCTGATCCCTCCCCCTCGCCAAAAAACACCCCCTTTCCCCTGCTTAACATTAGCCTCTCTGTGTCTTGCCCCTTTGCAGCTCTGTCCAACCGTGGGACGCTGGTGCTGGAAGCTGCCATGAAGAGTGCCCTGCTGTCCCTGGAAGGGGCGCTGTTGGAGCATGCGCGACGCCTGCAGGAATGTGAGGAGTGCGTGCTCTGCCTCTTTGGGAACTGTGGCAATCGGACCAGGGAATGTGTCCGTAAGTGTTTCCCCTGTTCCAACCTCTTGGGGGGCATTGCTGGGTCCCCACATGACTTTTACTAGAACCCCAACATCTATGAACCACAGAGCCAGGTGCAAAAGAATTATAGGCAGAATAGCAGGAGGAAAACCAGGGTGCCTCTGAGCATGCACTGAGCTCACAGCCCTGTTGCACAAAAGTCCGCGCCTGCCTTGGCCAGCTTCCTTAATTTCAGCCACCTAACTCGGCTGCTAGGCTAGGCAGGCCTTAGCCCCATCTACTGAAAATCAGCCTGAGATCTCTCAGTGCATCCTGACCCTTCATCCAGAGAGCCTTGTTGTTTCCAAAAGCTGTGCAGGGGCATGAGCACCAGAAAGGGGAGGAAGCAACGGAAGGATAGGGAAACTCACGCCTCGGGGGCCAATGTGACTCTCCAGGACTCTGTATCTGGCCCTTGGAATGCTCCCTAAGCCATGCCCTCTCCTTAGGCTGCCCAGAGTGGGAATGTGGCCCTCATGTGGAAAAAGGTTCCCTGCTCCTGAAAAGCAAGCATTGGAATATGACCTGGGAGACCCGGGTTCAAATTCCCACACTTGCTTTTCAGGAGCAGGGAACCCACACAGCCATGAAGCTCACTGATCTTGGAGTCAGTCACCATCTCCCAGCCTAAACTACCTCACAGGGTTATTGTGAGGGTGAAATGCAGAGGAGGAGGACCATTTACATGCCACTTTGATACCCTTGGAAGAATAAGGTGAATGCATGAATGCAATAAACAAACAAACAAACAAATAAATAGAGAAGCGGCAAATATTTCAAATGATAAAGCAAGCCCCCAAGCCACCTTTTGATCATTGGTGGGTGCTGTTCGACATCCAATAAGACGCGTGGGGTGGGAGAGGAGATTTTGGTTCGCTCAGAGCATCCAAAGGACTTTGGGGTGACCTGGGAGTGGGCTTCTAGGTCTTCCTCTCTCCGCAGCCTCGGAGTTGCCCCTGGGCTCCCTGCCCAGCTGTGAAGCCGTCCTGCAAGCCCAGGCCATCCCAGAGCAGCCTGCCCAGAACTGGGCCCTCAGCAAAGCGTGTGCTCCATACCGACGCCTCTGCTCAGGCCAGGAAATTTCCCCCGACAGCTGCATACGCCTCATGGTCAGCCATTGCCAGCTCCGCCTGCAGGAATGCCGTGAGTGACATGCCAGTGGGAGGCCAAGGCGGGGAGGGGGGGTGCTTCTTATGCTTCTCTGGCCTTGCTCTGCACCTAGCGCTGTATGATAGAGGCTTCACTGTGGCTTGTGATGGTGGATCAGGGACCACCACCCAGTGCAACCTCCACCACTCTCCTGCCTTCCCAGTGCTTTGGACCACAACCCCAACCAGCCCCAGCCAGCAATGGATGCCCTCCAGAGGTTTTGGACTACAACTCCCATCCGTGCCGGCCGGGACCGATGGGAATTGTAGTCCCAAGCATTTAGGGGCCTCAGGTTGGGGGAAGTCTGGCGTGCTCTGCACAACCTATTGCGCTCTTTAGAGCCCTGGTGGAAGAGAAGCCCTTGGTTTCCCAGTCGGGTTTCCTAATTGTCATTTGAGTCTCTGGCTTCCAAGAGAACCAGCCCCCTACTTGAAGGGCTGCTGGAGAACAGGTCTCTGTTTGAAGGCCTGAATTTGGTTTAAAGGAGACCTACAGTATAGGGGCCTTGACATCCACAGTGAGCACCTCGGCAGCAGACTAAGCAGCCGCACGTGGGTTGCTTGGTCCCAGTGCAACAAGATCAGGTGCATTTCTATGCAAGTTGCAGGAATTGTTTTGAAACTTTCATCTGTACGTGTAATTGGCAGATGTGATTCATATGCCAATCTGTGTCTTCTTTTGCTGTGTTGTGTCCTTTGCCCCCTCCCTGCCCAGCCATCCCTGAGCCAAGATCCTTGCTATGGATCAATAGCCACCAAACCAGAGGACATTAAAAGAGGATTAGGCCAATTCATGGAGGAGAGGGTTATGGATGGCTACTGCCATAATGACTATGCTCTCCCTCTGCAGTCAGAGGAAGCAATGCTTCTGAGCACCAGTCAATGGCAACCACAGGAGGGGAAGGTGCTGAAAACTGCTTCTGGGCATCCAGTTGGCCACTGCAAGAACAAGATGCTGGACTTTGATGGGCCATTGGCTTGTTCCAGCAACCTTTTCTTATGTTCTTATATAGACATCTGAAGGCAGCTCTGTGCCAGGAAGTTTTTAATGTCTGGTGTTTTGCTGTATTTTTATATTACGTTGGAAGCCGCCCAACATATTATATTGTTATGATGGCCCGTCTAATCCCCTCTCCCTCGTCCCCCCTTGCAGGGCTGGAAAGCGACATGGACTATTTGAACACAGTAGCAGACCAGTCCGATCCAGGTGAGGTTGCCACCACTGGCGCAGTCACAGAAAATACCACCTTCCCAGAAGTGGGATGGAGCAGGGCTCGAAAGTCATCCCTGGAGGCTCTGGCCCAGCTAATCCTCTCCCAGGCGGATGCTCCTTCACGTGCATCACTGTTTCTCAATTCCCTTTGACAGCCTCAGCGCCACAGGGCTCCGGGGGCCCCATGCACCAGCATATGTTTTCCAATGCTTCCTGCAAGGGGAAAGGTCAGCGTTGGGCGCTGACAGGGCCACTGGGCCGAGCACTGCTCTCCAGGGACAAAACACTCGCCTTGTTAATTGGGATGAAGCTTGACAGCTACATGAGCACACAGACCGCTGTTTCCCCCTCCCAAAGCAGCCACTGCTGTGCTCTGTGCGATTGCTGCCCATAGGTTTTGGGGAAAAGGAGAGGTTTCCACTGTCTGGGTCCTAGCAGTCAGGGGATCCAACCAAGTCATACTTTTAGGGTTGTTGATTTGGCAAGGGGATTTCATCCACTTCGCATTCAAAGGTGAACGTGCCAAATCCACACTTTCCTAAACAGTACATGAACTGATACGCAGTCCTTCAAAATTCACCCTTCTTCAGATTTGGCAGTCTGATATCTACAGGCAGGCAATGTGTCCAGAAATGCACATGCCAGGGTAAAATGTGCATAAAAATGCATATGTTTCTGATTGTAGCATACAGAAATACATTATGCTAGGGGAAAGCAAAGCAGAAAACTGCAATTGGTATGCATTGCACAATGCGAATGGAGTTGCACAATTTTGTAGCATGCAACTGATGCTGTGTTCCCCAGTTTATTCAGCATTTTCTAGATCATGAGTATGCAGGGAGAGCCGTGTAGGGCAGTATGCAGAAAATCTTATCTGCAGTGCAATGGCTTCTGAGACTTTTATCAGATGCACAGTTCCAGGTCCCATATTAGCTTTCTTTTAATAATAATAATAATAATAATAATAATAATAATAATAATAATAATAATTTGAACGTAGAGATTACCAGGTACAGTGGTACCTCGGGTTACATACGCTTCAGGTTACAGACGCTTCAGGTTACAGACTCCGCTAACCCAGAAATATTACCTCGGGTTAAGAACTTTGCTTCAGGATGAGAACAGAAATCGTGCAGCGGTGGCGCAGCGGCAGCAGGAGGCCCCATTAGCTAAAGTGGTGCTTCAGGTTAAGAACAGACCTCC
Organism: Podarcis erhardii; assembly: GCF_964252035.2. Lineage (NCBI taxonomy): Eukaryota > Metazoa > Chordata > Lepidosauria > Squamata > Lacertidae > Podarcis > Podarcis erhardii. The sequence continues at coordinate 96,449,679 of NC_138509.1, read as the reverse complement.
AGAATGAATTAAGTTCTTAACCCAAGGTACCACTGTAGTCGGAATTGGTGCTCAGCTACCCATTCTGTACTTTTTCAGTGCTTCTGTGAAATCTTAGAACTTGGCTTCCTTTTCCCATTTCAGAGTTGGGGCTGTGGAGAGATGGCAGTTTGCCCCCAAATGAGTTCATCATGGCAGAACTGAGACTTGGTTGTGAATCTTCCAGGTCCAGCTATTGGACTATGATCATGAGTCCTGACAGCCGCCCCACAATGCCCCCTAATTTCTCCTTTTTGTTTCAATTGCCAGGGCTCTGTGGGCACCGCGGGGTGCCACCTCCCAATGCAACGATGGCAAAGGCAAAGATCGTGGGAGGCAGCAAAGCCTGGCCTGGCGCGTGGCCTTGGCTGGTGTCTGTTCGGCTCAACGGAGAGCTGATGTGCGGTGGGGTGCTAGTGGGGGATGCTTGGGTCCTCACGGCAGCCCACTGCTTCACAGGGTAAGGCTGCGCTCTGGAAAAAGTCTCCATGTCTTGCATTCACACATGCATGTCTTCATTTCAAAAACGTACTGCTACTCAGTGAAATTCATGGAACAGTGTGCAGTTTTTTTAAAAAGACTGCTGTGGCACTGGAGCCAGTGTGAGGAATCTCAGGTCCTGGTGTCGAATGTGCCCCACTAGGCCCCTACTTCTGACCCTCAGGGCTCTCCCAAGGCCACACCCTCACCAGCTAGACTTCATGCTATCATTGAGTGCATTGGCCTGGCAGGTAATGCCTCTTGATTGCTTGAATGGAGATTAGAGAGGAGTGTGTGAGCATGTGTAGAAACTAGCCTATCTCAAGAAACAATGGCGTGTGCCTCCAGGGGTGGAGTTAAAACTGCTGCATTAGCAGCACCAAAGTGTGTGCAAGCCTGGGCAGTGTGTAGGAAGGTCTTGGGCTGCCCAGACGACAAGACCTCCCTCTCAGCCTTGCTGATAAGATCCAAAGGAAAGCAGAGCGGTGCCTTTGGCACCAGTTTTGCTGCAGGAGTTGCCAGAAGGAAGCATACAAGGCGCCCACCCAACTGTCTTAGGGTCTCTACTCCGGATTTGTGTAGGGCTTACCCCTCAGCCTTTTCTTCTCCCAAAGATATCCCACATGGCAGTGGAGGTTTAGGATCAAAAGGGGAAATTTGCATGAATTGCTCCACCCACATTTGTCTCTGTCCCCGCCCACCGTGGCCCCTGTAAGGTTGTCCAGAAGGGAATGTGGCCCTCTGTCCGGAAAGGGTTACCCACCCCTGACTTAAACCAAGGATGGTGAGCCTGTGGCCCTTCAGATGCTGTTGGATTCCAATCATTCCTTGCCAATCGTTCCACTGGTAGCTGTAGTCCAGCATTGTCTGACCTCTGAATAGCAGTTGCTATGTATCACGTGAGGGCAGAGGGCTGTCCTACTGAGAACCTGCTTGCAAGCCTCCAGTAGTCATCTGGTTGACCGCCATGAGAACAGGATGCTGGGCTAGACAGGACATTGACCTCATCCAGCGGGGTTCTTTTAATGCTCTTATTGAGCAAAGTCCAGCTTCCCCCAGTCTTTGCTGCCCCCTGGCGTCGGGAAAACCCGTTGGCTCCAGTTAAAGTGAAAATTGGCTCTGGCCGACATCCATTGAGCACACTGAGTGGGCATGGAAGGCTCGCTGTTTGCTTTTGTGTGGTGGGGCAGCAACCAAAAACCAGGGGAGAAGGGGGGGGCATGGCTGGCACCCTGAACAGAAGCACTCTACTGTGTTGTTGTTGTTGTTAGACTGTTTCCCCTTATGATAATAATTTGAAACTACAAGAGCCTTGACTGCTCTGTAGAAGCCAAAGAATAAGCGAGCTAACAGGTCAAGGTAGCTTATCTTGGTGCTGTGACCAAAAAGGCTCTGCTACTCCTGGCAACCTGCCAACCAGAAGGTGGGGAGACTTGGGGAAGATCCTCCTCCAAGGACCAGATCACACAAGGAAATTTGAATAGGAGAATGTGGTCCAAAGTCCCTCCCAGCTCCATAATTCCTTGATCAGATATAACCCTACCCAAACTGTTCAAGCCAGCCGCCAAATCCAACAGCTGGTTGGCATCTGTTAGCCGGTACAAATAATTGTAGATGTGACGCTTTGTTTTCTTCCTATGAGCACTTGAGTAAATCGCATGGCTTGGGTGGCTTTAAAAGAGAATCGGACAAATTCATGGAGGATAAGGCTGTCAGTGACTACCAAACCTGATGGCTACGTTCTCCCTCCACAGTCGGAGACAGTAATGGTTCTGAACGCAAGTTTCTGGTGCAGGTTGGGAGAGGGCTCATGCGCTTGAATCCTGCTTGTGGGCTTCACATAGGCATCTGTTTGACCACTGTGAGAACAGGATGCTGGACTGAGTAGGCTACTGTTCTTACGTACCCTCCTGTCTTTCTACCTGCAGAAGCAGAAACGAACTGGCCTGGTCAGTGGTCCTGGGCGATTACGACCTGACAAAGCTGGATGAAGGGGAGCGGGTTGTTCCGGTCAGTCGCATCCTTTCCCATCCCAAGGTGAGCTGGGGTCGCCAGTGTGGTGTAGTGGTTAAGAGCGGTAGACTTGTAATCTGGTGAACCGGGTTCGCTTCCCCGCTCCTCCACATGCAGCTGCTGGGTGACCTTGGGCTGAAGTTTCTCAGCCCCACTCCCCTCATAGAGTGTTTGTTGTGGGGGAGGAAGGGAAAGGAGAATGTTAGCCGCTTTGAGACTCCTTAGGGTAGTCAAATCCAAACTCCTCTTCTTCTTCCTGCTCCACCCACCCACAATGATCCCATTCTTAGGGCCTTTCTCCGTTCCTCCACTCTCAACTTCTCTTTTCTCTGCCCGCAGTTCAACCCCAAGACCTTCCACAACGATGTGGCTCTGTTGGAACTGAGCAGCCCCGTGACTCCATCGGCCTGGGTGACTCCAGTGTGTCTTCCTGAGCGACCCATGGAACTGGGCACAGGGATGCCCTGCTATATCATTGGCTGGGGATCACTCTATGAAGGTAGTGTGAGGAAGGGCAACCCAGGAGCTTGTGGGGAGTGGGGGCTAGGGTTGAGGGAGAAATTTGGTTTAGTTCACATCTAATAATAATAATTATTATTATTTCATTATTCATACCCCACCTATCTGGCTGGGTTTCCCCAGCCACTCTTGGCCGCGTACAGCATATATCAAAACATAATAAAACATCAAACATTAAAAACTTCCTGATACAGGGCTGCCTTCATATGTCTTCTAAAAGTTATGTAGTTCTTTATCTCCTTGACATCTGAAGGGAGGGCGTTCCACAGGGAAGTTGCCACTACTGAGAAGGCCCTCTGTCTGGTTCCCTGTAACTCCACTTCTCGCAGTGAGGGAACCAGCAGAAGACCCTCGGAGCTGGACCTCAATGTCCGGGCTGAGTGATGGGGGTGGAGATACTCCTTAAGGTATACTGGGCCGAGGCCATTTGGGGCTTTAAAGGTCAGCACCAACACTTTGAATTGTGCTCAGAAACACACTGGGAGCCAATGAAGATCCTTTAGGACTGGTATTATATGGTCCCAGCTCCCATATAGCTGACGGAACAAACTGACTGAATTTGCCCTTTCCAAAGCAGTACGCCAACCGAAACACAGCCACTCTTTGAAATTTGCATTTCTCTTAATTTTGCGATGCCGTTTTCCAGCCACATACAAAAATGCACTTTACTAGGCTAAAGTGTGCCTGTGAACGCATATATTGGTGAAAACACATTGCATAAATGTGCTAATAGTTGAGAAACTTGTGTTGCAAAAATTTGCGCACAAAAATATGTATTTGGGATATCTCAGTTGGTTAGATCAGGAGACTCTTAATCTCAAGGTCATGGCTTCAAGCCCCACATTGGGCAGAAGATTCCTGTGTTGATGACCCTCTTGGTCCCTACCAGCTCTACAATTCTATCAATTAGAACTAAAATGCTAAGGAATTTTCATGAGAACTCCACCAAATCTGGAGCTGGGCCCTAGAAAAAATGGAATGCCTGGAGCTACTGGCAGGGTTGGCCTCTCCCTTGTAGCTTCATCCAGCTGCCACATGGGAAGGGTTTCCATCGCCATGCCAAGGTGGTCAATTTTGTGGGGAGGTGGTGGTGGGAATTGAGATGCCTCCATAATGTCATATGCTTGCCCCATAGATGGTCCAGGAGCTGATGTAGTCATGGAAGCCCAGGTTCCCATCCTAGCTCAAGACATCTGCCGTGGTGCACTGGGGCGCCAGCTCTTTACCAGCGCCATGTTCTGCGCTGGATTTCTCTCCGGGGGTGTTGACTCCTGCCAGGTAAGGGGGCTCCCTGAGGAGGGGGTGGTGAGGGACAGTGGAGCAGTGCCAGGGGGGTAGCCTTCTGGCATTTCCAGCACACTGCTGGCACAGAATTTGGCATCAGGGCTTGGCAGGGATGGGCATCTGCTGAGAGCCCACGATTCCACCAGTGGTCAAGTGACAAGGACCTCCATAGTCCTGCTTCTCTTCACAGTTGCATCCTGCTTGTTCACTTGCCTCTCACTCAGGCCCAGAGCGGGAAAGCAAGGAAATAACAGCAGTGGTGAGGAGAGAGCGATGGGGAGAAGCTGCCACTGACTCCATGCTCAGCTGACAGGCTCTGTCCGGCAGCAGTGCTGAGGCAGAGGAGGAGCAGCTGGCAATAGTGGCAGGAAGCAGTCAGAGTCATGGAGGGGAGAGAAAACGCCATATCCTACAGCGGCCAGCTGGACTGGCAGGTGTGCCATGATGCCCACATAACTATTATAAGAAGACTCCGCTGGGTCATGTAGTCCTGCCTCCTGTTCTCACAGTGGCCAATCAGATTTCTCCAGGAAGCCCACAGGCAAGAGCCCTCCCTCCCTCCCTGTTTCCCATAAGAACTTCCAAAGAGCCTTCCTCAGATCTCAGAGTGTCCAACCAGATGCCTGTGGGAAGCCCGCAAGCAGGATTCAGGCACAAAAACGATCTCCCCTCCTGCAGTCTCCAGCAGCTGGAATTGAGAAGCATCCCTGCCTCCCAAACCACGGGAAGGGGAGAGTTGCTCTTGTGCTCGAATCCTGCTTGTGTGTTTCTCCACAGGCATCTGGTTGGCCACTGTGAGAACAGGATGCTGCTGAGGTGTGTGGTCGTCACGGCACCAGACCTGCCAGTCCAGCTGGCCACTGGAGGCTACAGAGTTCTGCGCTGAATGGCCCTTTGGCCTTTTCCAGCAAGGGCAGGGGGGGGGCAGGATTCCTTGACTTGCACATTTCCCTATTTTGGACCCACAGCTGTTTCTCCTTCCAGGGTGACTCTGGGGGACCACTCACTTGCTGGGACCCTTTGTCAGAGCGGTATGTGCTATACGGGATCACCTCCTGGGGCGACGGCTGCGGTGAGCGTGGGAAGCCTGGGGTGTACACCCGAGTCGCCGCCTTCACAGACTGGGTGCACCAGCAGATGGAGAGTGAGTGTCAATGTTGGCGTCATTGCTCCCAACTCCTCCAACGGGGGGCAGAACAAATGGGAGGTTGACTGGGGCCAGTCACACCTTTGAGGTTCATGGGACATGATGGAGGATGCACCCAGATGGGGAAGAGTTGCTGTAGCCCGAATTAGCCACATCTCTGAACCGTACCTCCAAAATACAGTTGCAAAAAGCAAGGCACTCAGTGGGCCTCATGATTGGTCTGGCGTTGGTGAATTTCACTTCAGGCACCTTCTGTCCCTGAACTGTGCCAGCCTGCCAATATAGGAACGACTATTTAGAAATTGTTGTCTGGGTTTTGATTTTTCCTCTCCCCCCCCTGTACATTTCCCCTTGTGTGTTGTGTTTCCTTAAATTGTAAGCCTGCAGATAGGGACTATCTTGTTTTGATGGTATTTAAGCTTCTCTGGGAGCCTTTTTGGCTGAGGAGTGGAGTACATGTGCTCTAAACGAAACAAGCAAATGAATAAATCCAAAACTGAGGGTGGGTGCAGGGTTTGCTCTGGTACCTCTTCGTGCTTCACAAATCCAATGTGTTGCTCTCCATATGTTGTTGGACTGCAACTTCCATCATCCCCTGACCTTTGGCCACACTGGCTGGAGCTGATGGGAGTTGGAGTTCTGCGACACCTGGAGTGAGCTGCGCTGCCTACCCCTGCTTGATGCCTTTCAGGCCAGCCCTGCTGGGAAATCCATGTTCCTTCCGACCCTTGGTCAGGCCCCTCCCTCTCTCCCGGCCGGAGCACATGGGCAGTGCTGACAACAATTCCCCTTTGCTAATCCTCTGCACAGAGTCGCCCTCCAGCCGGGAGCCCACCTGCTTCGAGCTGCTGGCATTGGCTCAGTTGCCACCCGATAGGCAGCGAGTGGAGCTCTCACACCTGTGTGCCTTCTACACCCAGCCCTGCTCCCCCTCTGCTAGTCCAGCGGCTTGTGCCCATGCTGCAGATGAGAAGTGCAAGGCCAAGAGGCAGCAATGCGGTGAGTGGCATGGCAAGGGCTGGCTGGGAGCAGGCTTAGCATGAGAACCCAGGGTATTACAGCTTGTAAAGAATCATTTGCCTTGTCGCCTGCGGCGATCACAATTCTCTCTAGGGGATCAGGCAGGGACATTAAAAAAAACACCACAGTTCTCTGCTGAAGCCTGCTGAAATGAGACAAATGGTCCTGGGGAGTCTAGTAAACATTTATGTGGGCAAATTAAGTCCACTTGGGTGGGCTTTTCTTCAAGGTGGGGATAATTGGGTTTTGGGGAGAAGGCTCGCCGTTACTGTACAAATCAGTATATGGTTGGTGTCTGCTCACATGAACACAGAGATAGCCAATCTCCACAGCAGGGAAAGTTATCTGCAACATTTCTGTCTCACCTTCCTGTGAAGTTATTCTCAAGGTGACAAATCCAATGAGAAGCGTAGACAACAAATCCAAAATTATAAATGGATTAAAAGAAAGCTAAAATGACACAATAAAAATGGCTATCAGTAGGAACACAATCAATATAAAAACAGCAGCTGTTGGAAACTTGTTCTCAATGGAAGCAACTATAAACGAGTGTTTGTAGGGGGAAGGTCTCAGCTGCCTGATGAGCTGTGATGGGGAGAAGTGAGCCTCCTCTGAATAGGGGATTTCATGGCCCAAGTGCCACTACGGAAAAGGCTCTGTCCATCCATCCCCAGCTTGTTCTTCTGATCTGGAAGGAAGCAGGCATTGTCCTCAGCAGGTCAGGCAGTGTCACATGGATGGAGGCAGTTCTTAAGATAATCTTTTTCCAGACTGTTCAGGGCTTTTAAAAGTCACAGCCAGCACTTTAAACTGAGCTCAGAAACAAACTTGTGATTATGATGGAAAAGGCTGGAAGCCTCTAAACTTCCCAGAGGTTTGATGGTCACCTTCTCCCACGCAGCATCCATGGAGGAAGGCAGACATCAAGCCTTTGGGGAGTTCAGAGGATCCCACTCCTTCCCTCTATAACTGTGACCTAGCACATGACTTGCATATTCTTCACGAGGTCATATCTGTGAGCTGAACTTCACCTCATGCTTTGAGAATTTCACGCGGTTGGTTTTGAGCGTTCTATCCCCCAAGGCAGCACACGTGAGAGACTGGCACACCATGCTTCCTTTGCCTAAAAGGGTGTCCCTGGGAAGCTCTGTTTCTTTCCCATGTACTCTGGCGCTCCGTTCAATGCCTTGTTTTGCTGAGGCTTAAAGCACCCCCAAAGTGAGCCAGACTGGATTCTTGGTGTCTTGCTGAGGGCCATTGTCCTTCCCAGGCTGGGCCCAGGAGGCTGATTGTTCTGTGTGGCATTCCTGGCTTAATCAGGTCTACATAAACACTTGTTTTTCTCCAAAGCATTGTTGGTTTTGAGGAGAGGCTTAGATCTGATCAGAGCAGCGCTGCCAGTGTCTTTTACGGAGCCCAGGGCCCTGGTGACAAAGCCGGTTCTCAGCTCGGAGACGTACTGAGTGAGAGATTGAAAGGTCCATTATGAAGTTCCTGCTGATGTGCAATTATTTATTTTGTATAAAGCACTTTTACCCTGTTCTTCAGACACAGAAAAGGCTTCTTGAGTGTGTTGCAAAGATTGGTCGTAAGACAACCTGGGCGGCTTTAAAAGAGGATTGGATAAATTCATGAGAGATTAGGTTGTTGGTGACTAGTAGCAATGATAGCATCTGCCCCATGATAGCTCAGTTGGTAGGGAATGAGACTCTTAATCTCAGGGTCATGGGTTCAAGCCCCACATTGGACAAAAGATTCTTGCATTGTAGGGGGTTGGACTAGATGCCCCTCGTGGTCCCTTCCAACTCTACAGTTCTATGATTCTATGGTTGGCCACTGTGAGACCAGGATGCTAGACAAGATGGGCCTTTGGCCTGATCCAGCAGTGCTCTCCTTACATTCTTCCTAGCATCAGAGCCCTTGTCCTTCCCATTCTCCCTCTCTCTCAAATTCAGCACAGTAATATCCAATCATGTATACTATAAATGAAGAAATAATGAGCACAGCACATACGACATTATATCATGCAGGCACATTATGAAAATTGACCAATTCTGTATGAAATTCATTAGTTATTTGATTTCCTGCTTGTGATTTTATATAATGTTAATTTTACCATGAATGCCACATTCCATTCTGCTTCTCTCCCCCCCCCCAAAAAAAAACCCATTTAGAAACATAAGGGACAGGTTATTAGTTTTTCCAATTGCAGGTTATTTTTTTAAAATTTTGCAGCTGATAATAAAATAGTTCCATACCGGATTCTTTTAAAGTAATAGCTTTTCAATCATGTAAAATAACAGTTTTTTGGACTGTAAGGAATTAAGCGTGATCTGTTCAGTGTCTCTTAGAAACGAAAGCGAATACCCCAAAGGGGCGTAATGGAGAAACTCGAGCGCATCTTCGAGGCACGTAGGGGCAAATGATAGATGATATGAAAAATGGATGATCACATTTTATGGCTTTTTTAAAAAGACGTAGGTACAGCAGGGAGTGGCCAGTTTCCTGAGTGAAGCACGTTGGAAGGAGCTTTTAATCCCCACCTTGGTTGTGGTCTCAGTGAAAATCACACGCAGCTAGTAGCTCTGAGAGGGAAGCATCAGATCATAGAATTGCAGAGTTGGAAGGGACCCCCAGGGTCATCTAGTCCACCCCCCTGCAATGTGGGAGTCACAGCTAAAGAATTCCTAACAGATGGCTATTCAACCTCTGTGTTGTTGGTTGTTGGCATCCACCTGTCTCAGGAGTGCTCCTTTGTGGGTCAAACCGTTGGAGAGTTACAGCGCCTGCTGTGGCTGTAGAGAACGATACGGGAGAGACAAGTTTCCTTGCAGCTGGAGCAGATGAAGGTGTCTGGTTGTGCTGATGCTGGTGCACCATGCGTTCTTCCCCGCAGTCATTCCTCCTTTGGTCACTGCTGTGGATGTACACCCTGACTGACTATCTCCAGGCACTGTGCTTGTCTGCAAGGGATTCCCATATGGCGGGGTTGAAGTTGCCAGCCTTTGTGTCCTGTTTGCAGACATCTTTGTAACGCAGAGTTGGTCTGCCAACTAGCCTGGGACCCGAACCCAGCTCCTCATAGAGCACCTCCTTGGGTATCCTTCCATCTTCCTTTCTGTGTACATGGCATCTCCAATGAACCGATTGGGACCCATGATGGCAGCATGGGAGGCTTTCATTGGAGTCTTGCTCTTAGCGTCTTACAGGCAAATTAACTGAGGATAAGGCTGCCAATGGCAACTAGCCATGACAAACATTTCTCCCTCCACTGTTGGAGACAGTATACCTCTTGAATACCAGTTGCTGAGAATCAGAAGTGGGGAGAGTTGTTGTGGGACTCAGGTCTTGCTTTGGGGCTTTTGAGAATAGAATATGGGACCAGATGAACCTTTCACCTGACCCAGCTGCAGGACTCTCCTTCTTGTGTTGCTCTTATAGCACTCTTAACTTGTTTTCCCCAGAGCTGCGCTCATATGCTCAGACCTTGTTGGAGTTCCTGCGTCGGGCGGAGGAGTTTTTCCGCACTCAGATTGACTTCTCGTTCTTCACACACTCCCTCCCCCAATTCATGGAGCAAGTTTACCACCACCTCTTCCCTCCTCGAGCACGCCAGGATTCCAGAGGTACTCCTTGGCCCATGTCTTGGGATCAAGACAGAATTTATATAAGGGATCTTGTAGCTCGGGTTTCACCGGTCTGTTGCACTCCAGAGGTTTGGACTACACAAACTATCAGCGCTGGCTGGAGCTGATGGGAACTGTGGTCCAAAACCTCTGGAAGGCTAGTGTTGAGGAAATAATGTAAAGGTAAAAAAAAGGTAGGGACGTGGGTGGCACTATGGGTTAAACTACAGAACCTAGGGCTTGCCGATCAGAAGGTTGGCGGTTCGAATCCTCACAATGGGGTGAGCTGCCGTTGTTTGGTCCCAGCTCCTGCCAACCTAGTAGTTCGAAAGCACGTCAAAGTGCAAGTAGATAAATAGGTATTGCTCCGGTGGGAAGGTAAACGGCGTTTCTGTGTTGTCCGCGACTGGACCTAATGGTCAGGGTTCCCTTTACCTTTACTTTTACCTTTACCTTTTTTTAAAAAGGTAACTTTACTTTTACCTTTACCTTTTTTAAGTCCAGTCAAAGTTGACTATAGGGTTGCGGTGCTCATCTCACTTTCAGGCCAAGGGAGCTGGTGTTCGTCCACAGACAGCTTTGCAGGTCATGTGGCCAGCGTGACTAAATCGTTTCTGGCACCATAATGGAAACCAGAGCGCACGGAAACACTGTTTACCTTCCCGCCACAACGGTATCTATTTTATCTACTTGCACTGGTGTGCTTTCGAACTGCTAGGTTGGCAGGAGCTGGGACTGAGCAACAGGAGCTCACTCCATTGCAGGGATTCAAACTACTAACCTTATGATCAGCAAGCCCAAGAGTCACAGTGGTTTAGACCACAGTGCTACCCGTGTTCCTACTGTTGAGGAAATATTGGGGTTCTGGCACACAGTTTCTCCCATTTCATCTGCTTGCCAACTTCCAGGTTATACAAAATCCCAGACAAAGATGTTTTGCTACATTGGAGAAACCAAGCTGCGATGTCCATTGAATTTCTAGGTCTTTAACAGGATGCATTTTTGCACGGCCAAATAAATTTATAGTTTCACCCCATCGTCTCTCTATTCCAGGAAATGCAGCCCCTGCTGAATTTCTGCCTTTATATCTCTGTTCAAAGCATATAGACTGACTTTGTCAGGAGAAAATTTGCAATGCATCCTCTGCAGCAATGGTCCTAGACCTGAGGAATGCCTGTTGCCCCATTTCCGCTGCTGTTCATCAACGGAGTTTCATCCTCATACTCACCTTGGTCCTAATGGCTTGTGAGCGCCCAGAGCTATCTCCACCTGCAGCTGAAAACTACAGGGACACAGTTCCTGGCCCTATTTCTACCCAGGGACAGAGAGTACCATCAGAACACATTATGACTGACTTATGGCTAAAGTCCCTAGCCGTGCTGCAGCCACCATAGGTGGGGAAGGGGCACTTCTCCCCTACCCCAGACTGACACCCGCATTACCCCCAAGAGCAGGTTGCAGAGCCAGAGGCGGTCATTGCCACAGGAGGTGGGCGAGAGAGCCTGCAGCCGGATGCCAGGAAAATGCAAAAACGAGAAACCCAGACTTCGCCCAGGAGGTAAGGCGACACCTGTGTTTCTGTTCTCCTGGTGCCTTGCTTGTAGGCATAGTGGCATGGTGCTGAGTGGGAAGAGTGTGTGTGTGTGTTTGTATGTGTGTGTGTGAGAGAGAGAGAGAGAGGGGGGGGAGCACTCTCCCATTAGAGCAGCCAAGAAGGGAAGCATACAGGAAGAGGATTCAGGGGAGCTACTGAGTTCTTCTCTGGCTTGGATTTTAATTTTTGGGGACCATGATGCTCGCTGAGGAGTAGGGAAATACAAAATTCACCACTATTAATCAGGGAACAATACTATAACTGCTGACCTTCCGACCAGCAAGCCCAAGAGGTTCAGTGGTTTAGACTACAGCGCCACCCGCTCCCTCATTTACCTTACTATAACCACAGAGAAAGAGAGAGGCGGGAGAAAATCAGATTTGTTGATAGTTATTTACTTCATAGTCCTGTAAAAGAAATTGTTCAAAATCTCAAAGCGTTGGGGTTCTAGAGTTAATTGCTGTAAACAGGCATAGCAATTGTACTTTCGTATTGGCAAAGGGCAGTGAATGCAAGCGGAAACTCAGGTGGATCGTGCCCACCGGCCCACCTCTAATTCCACGTGTTTATGCAAACTCACATGCGGAGCCTACTATACATGTGCACAGTGCGCATAGACTAAGTCCATGTGTGATCTGCTCCCTAGATAATATCCGGACTGACAAAGGGTTTGGATCAACCCAGAAGCTTACTTGCAACTTCTTCTTCTTTTTGGCCCCAATAAAGGTGTTGAGCTGCTGTTCCTTTAGATTCTTACCATACTGTTCCTTTGATGTTAAAAAACCTTTCATTTCAAAGAGAGGTTGCATTGATAGGCATAGGAGAGGGGTCAGGGAAGAGATCTTCAAAGCCAGGAGGTGAACCTGGCCAGACTTCCGAAATGTGCAGCCTCCTTCATTTTTACTCAGTGACGGTTCACGGAAACACACAATTAGCTACAGAGAGAGTTAAAGAAGTAGGTTTCTGTAGGCAAGGGCTGTTCCGAATGCTCATACTAGGGACCCCTCCAGGCAAGCTGTTTATTGAGAATTCATTGGTTTGTTTGCACACAATTTGATGTGTTTAGAGCCTAACACTCAGAGACACACCTGGGAGAGGACGTACAAGCTGCATGGCAGGCTTGTGGGTGGGCGACTCAGGAGCAGAGGTGCTGGGATAGAGATGGGCTGAGACCCTTTTCCTTACTCAGTGTCTCTTTGCAGGCCTCCTCGGTCCACCCTCCCCTCCTTTGCCTCATTGTTCCAGGGCACGGGGCCCAGTTTGGGCGACTGGGTGCAGGAGCTGAATGCCCTGGCCGAGGGCTCGAGAACCACAGCCGGCGGGGAGGAGCAGCTGTTCCTGCAGGTATGTGAATGGGGAGGGGAAGAGAGAGACAAGATTGGAGCAGCACTCTGGCTGCAAAGGCAGACAGGAAGCCATAGAAAGAGGAGAGAGATATGGATCACAGTTTCAGTCAGCTTCGTGGCGTTACTCTCATTAGGCAGCAGGCCCAGGCCTACCATAAAGCAAAGACAAGCAGTTGCTTCAGGCGGGAGCTGCTGGGTGTCAGCAACAACCTCCCACCACTATTCCTCCTGAGGTCACCCACCCTGTCACCCACCCCCTAAATCAGTGGTTCCCAGAGTGGGGGTACAGCTCCCTGCAGGGTGATGAGATTGCCGGGGGGGGGGTGCTAAGAGGCGAGGGGGACGGGGGCACTGGAGGTGTAAATGACTATCAGAGTTTGAAAAGCTAGTATCACTCAATCAGGTCATCCATTCTGTTGAATTAATCACACCAAATAGTTTTAACAGAGGTTTGATTGAATGTGCAATTAATTGTTACTATTTGAATTTTATTGTATTGTTATCTTCCTTAGTGGGTTGTACAAACTTCTACTCTGTACAGTGGTACCTTGGGTTACAGACGCTTCAGGTTACAGACTCTGCTAACCCAGAAATAGTACCCCAGGTTAAGAACTTTGCTTCAGGATGAGAACAGAAATTGTGCTCCGGCGGCAGTGGGAGGCCCCATTAGCTAAAGTGGTAGCTCAGGTTAAGAACAGTTTCAGGTTAAGAACGGACCTCCAGAACGAATTAAATTCTTAACCCGAGGTACCACTATATAATGCATTTTATAGGATAGGAGGCACTTGAGATGAGTTTATGAAAGATTGGGAACCACTGCCCTAAGCTAACTGCCAGGGCTTGAAGTAAGAGCCGACAGCCAGCCAGCCAGTGAACAGTCACTTTCTGTTCGTGCAGCAGGAGTGGGAGGAAGCCTCCTCGTCCTTTTCCCTGAGCAGCAAAGTATCTTGGCTTTTCTCCCAGGGGACCCATGGTTCATTTGCAGCTTTCTGCTCCTCCCCCAATATAAGTGAGAAGCACTTTGGTGCCATTAATGCAGCGGTTTGACTTCACCCCTAGAGGCATACTCCATTGTCCCCCGTGACAGACAGGTGCCAACAACAATAAAGCACTGGGGGAAGATGCATTTAGGGCACTGACACAAATCGCCCCTGTGATGGCATCCAGATGGTTTTTGTGCAGCGTTTTACGTGTTGCTGAAAGACACAGAATATCGATCAGTGGTGCAGTGAAGCACCCCCTTGTTTCACAGCTAAGCCGAGGAACAGGCAGATTACATCACATTAGCAAGCATGGCTAAAGGTTAAACCAGAGGTCAGCAACCTTTTTCAGCTGCGGGCCTGTCCACCATCTCTCAGACCATGTGGTGTGCCGGACTATATTTTGAAGGAAAAAAACAAAACAAATTCCTATGCCCCACAAATAACCCAGAGATGCATTTTAAATAAAAGGACACATTCTACTGATGTAAAAACACACTGATTCCCAGACCGTCTGCAGGCTGGATTTAGAAGGTGATTGGGCTGCATCCAGCCCCCGGCCTTAGTTTACCTGCCCCTTGGCTAAACTGACCCTTTTATTTTTGGGAGGAAATAAAGCCCCCAATCCCTTCCCAACGAAAAACATGCAAGCTTTGGAGCCCAGTAGAACTCTTCATCAGGATGGATATTCAGCAAAGCAGGGGAGTTAAAAATCTGGCTAGGGCTGCTGGGAGTTCAAAACATCCAGAGGACACCCAGTCTCTTTGTTCTCAAGGTCCTCCCATTATGCTCTTTCTAGTCATTCCTTGGCAGTTCTTCTGGTTTGGAACCGGTCAGCCATTTGACTTGCCAGGCCACTTGCCAGCCCCAAACAGACCTACCTATCGGCTCACTCTGAGCTATACCTCTGCCTTCTTTCCAAACACAGCAGGCAGATGGGGAGGTGAAGGAGCTGCAGGAACAAGGGTGGATCTTCCTTCAGCAGCTGCGAAGAGAAGTGGGCCTTCAGGATGCTTCCCCCGAAGCTGGGACAGAGGAGGAAGACACCATTGCAGCCACCACCACCACTCCCCAAGGTCTTGCCTTGAATGGTATGGAATGGGCCATGGGGCAGGACCAAAAATGGGAAGGTGGGTGGGTGGCTTTGTATTTGTGGCCTTTCCCGCCCCGACTTGGCCACAGTGATCCATGCGACGGTCATCTCCAGGCTTGACTACTGTAATTCGCTCTACGCGGGGCTGCCCTTGAAGCTGTCCCAGAAACTCCAGCGGGTGCAGAATGCTGCAGCGAGGCTCCTCACGGGGTCTCTGCCATGGGAGCATATTCACCCAGTGCTTTTCAAGCTGCACTGGCTCCCGGTGGAGTACAGGGTCAGATTTAAGGTGCTGCTTTTGACCTTTAAAGCCCTTCACGGCCTAGGACCCTCGTACCTACGGGACCGCCTCTCCTGGTATGCCCCACGGAGAGCCTCAAGGTCCATAAATAACAACACCCTAGTGGTCTCAGGCCCTAAGGAAGTTAGATTGGCTTCAACCAGAGCCAGGGCCTTTTCAACTCTGGCTCCGGCCTGGTGGAACGCTCTGCCTCATGAGACCAGGGCCCTGCAGGATCTGATTTCTTTCCGCAGGGCCTGTAAGACAGAGTTGTTCCGCCTGGCCTTTGGCTTGGAGCCAATTTGATTCTCTCCCTCCCTCTCTTTTTTTTTTCTTTTCCTTCTCCTCCTGCGATGAGGCTACATTTTAATATTTTAATGTTCCATTATTTTAATGTTGTATTTTATTTTTGTTTTTAAGTTGTAATCATTCATCTTGTTTTTATTATTGCTTGTAAGCCGCCTTGGCTGGGGAGGGCGGGGTATAAATAAAAAATTATTATTATTATTATTATTATTATTATTATTATTATTATTATTATTATTATTTGGGGCACTTGGAGGATGGTGTACCAGAGCAGTCAGTCCCTAGAATGAATCAAGAAGCTTACATTGCAGGGGTGGAAGGAGGCCAGATCTTTACTTCCCTGCAGGCCAACCTTGGCAGGTGGGCAGCACCACCAGTCAATCAATCTTCTGGTGTTATGATGGCCTGTGGTGGGGAGGGGTCTGCACCACTAGCGTATTCCTTTAGCGCCGCCCAGCAGGATGGAACTCTCCGCTCACCAGCACATGGGCACCGTTTGGCCTGGAACGGCCTGCTTTGTACTATCCCATGGTCAGGGCTGTATACAACTTTGCAAGCCCAATTTCAAATGCTGGTTTTAACCCATCAACTCTTTCACAACTGGAGAACCCAGTGTTTTACAGAGCGCCTTGGATGGCTCCGTCAGAGCAGGAGACTCGTAATTTCAGGGTTGTGGGTTCGAGCCCCACATTGGGCAAAAGATCCCTGCATTGCAGGGTTTTGGACTGGGTGACCCTCATGGTCCCTTCCAATTCTATGATTCAATTAAAGCCTCGTGAGCCTGCCTGGGCCTTCTGCATGCAAGGCATATGCTCTGACACTAAGCTGTGGCCATTCCGTAAATTGCTCTGTGATGGTTTTTGGTGCTTGGTTGTTGTTTTTTAATCAGTTCACATAATAACTGGAGACTTTCATAGTTGGCATCTAACAAATAAAAGAATAGCAATGGTGATACCTATTCAGAATTCTACCCCGAGGAAACAGGGGAACCGCCATTGGCAGAATTTCTCCACTTCTCCCTATCCGCCCTCTTTCCCTTGTTTCCCCTCCCCAGCTGTCCCCCTCCTCTCTCTCCCCCCCTTCCCCTGTGGTAATTAGGATTAAGGAAAAAAGATCCCCTTGTCCAACCTTCACCAACCTGGTGCCCTCCAACTGCTGGCTGATGGGGAAGAAGAGAGACAGGTTATGAGCAAAGCAAGGCAAGCTAGCTTTGTTCTGTGACTTTCCCCGTAGCTTCTCCCCAACTCTTAAACCTTTACTTTCCCATCTTGCTCTGTGGCAGACTCCCTGGCCAGCGAGGCCCACCCCCAGCGGGAAAAGCGCAGCCTTGGGAACGTGGGCCCCATTTGGGGAAAGGATGACACCTTCCCCCAAGGTAGGTTTGTCCGAAGCTTCCTCAAAACAGAAGGAGGGGAGGGGCCTTGGGTAAAGGGGCGGAGCCTAACAGCGTATGGGAGGGAACATCACCTGGTGGATCTAAGGGCAAAGCCTGTCAGCTTAGTATGGAGCAAAGAGGCCACATGTCCTCCTTTGCAGAGGAAAGTCCTCTATTTGATGGGCTGTCGGGAAGCCAGTCCTCTGTTTGAAGGGCTGTCCAGTCTAAGTCCAGTTTAAGAAGGTGTGCAATAGGGGCCTTGAAGTTGCCCATCAGCAGGTAACAGCTGGTTAGCAGACGGATCAGCCGCACAGCTCACCTGATCATAGTCTTCTCTACAGTGAGATATATTCCACAGGCAGCGACCAGTTTGTGCACGGCTTACATTCTGAGGCACCGGACGCTCACGTGAAATTTCATATAATCGGAACACCCATTGAAAAAGCCTGCAAACACCCCATTCCGCCCCTTTGGGTGACATTTTTTGGTCCCTTTCAGGTTCGGTGTGATGCACGCATGCACGGTCTCACACATATCAGACATGCCTAAAACGGTCGCTGCCTGTATTTATTTTTAAGTTAGAGCAATTATTTCCAAATGTGCATGTGTAAACATAAATCAGCATGGACAAGTATTTCATAAGCTGCAAGGGAGCTATGGGCAGGGTGGCCTTGGGGCAGAGGAAGGATTCCCCCCCCCCCCAACTCCCGACGAAAATCGGCCCCACCTGAAGCTGCCATTTGCCTTGGGAGGAAAGGTGCAGCTCCAGAGCCCAGCAGCCTTCTCTCCAACAAGAATCTTCCCTTCTGCTCTGAAATACTTTGCCTGTTCTCTCCCAAATCTTCTATCCACCTGCCTCCCATCCCACTCCCCTTCAGTTCCTGCTGCAGGCTCCAGCTGCCGGGGCGTCAATGAATCTGCCCAGCAGGTCCGTTCCGTGCGTGAGATGCACCGCTGGATCCTTCAAGTGCCTGAGAGGGACCTCGCCATGACCTTCCAGGAGGTGAGGAATGAGAGGATCTGTCAATTGTGGTTTCTTTCCATTCTCGTTTGTGCTCATCTTAAATTCAGATCTCCACATTCCCACATCAGTTTGCTGATCCCCCATGCCGCCACAGTACACGTGAAAATTCACTAGGCTTTTTAGTGCAAATTCTGCCTAATATGTACACATTTTTGCAAGACAGTTTTCCCTAATATAATGCTCATAATACAACGGTTGCCTTCCTCTGCACACGTTCCAGCTTGTCAACATCCTTCTTAAATTGTGGCACCCGAAATTAGACACAGGACTCCAGGTATGGTCTGACCAAGGCAGAATAGAGCAGTACTATTATTTCCCTCAATCTGGACACTAGAGGTCCATTGAATAGCATCAGCTGCATTTGATGCGTTGTTGCATTCTACTCTGGAGGCCCAGCATAGCCACCAGGGCCAGTAGCCATTGATAGCCCTCCACTGCGGCCTTCATTGTCTTGGCCCCCCCACTCGCTTCCTTTATGCTGCTGCCGCCGTTGTTTTCTCGCTTTACGCCTCTTTGTTCTTTTCTCCAATCAGATCCTCGTGGATCTGGGCTCCAAGAACTCCAAGGGCCTATACAGGGCACGCGTCCAAGCCACCGTTGGACACAGATCCACCTCCTTCACCGGTCTTGTTGGCCTGGCCAGCGACTCTCTGTACCGCAGCATGCCTGGCCTCATTGCTCTCGCCCTGGAGAGCCTGAAGACCTAACCTGGCTGCTCCTAGCAGGGGCTGGGCTAACAGGATGCCCTGCGAAACCAGAGGACGAAGGCACAGAGATGCCGCACACCCCTCAGTGAGGCCCCTGTCCTCCAGGTACCATGGCCTGGGAGTAAGGAAGTGTGGCACAGGTTTGCTGATCTGCCCGTGCAGGAATGAGGGGCCTTTCCTAATCCAAGGGCCGCATTGCCTTGTTGGGAACCTTCTGGGAGCCACATGCCAGCGGAAGGCAAGGACGGGCAGAAGGGAGCAAGCAGAGCAACAGACTCTCTACCTTTGTGCATCTGGCTGCATTCCAGCCAGACAAAAACCAGAAGTTTACATACACACACACACACACACACACACACACACACACACACACTCTCTCCAGGCAAACAAGAACCATTGTCAGTGATAAAAGACACATCCCAGCTAGGTCAAAACATTCAAAGAGGGGCAGGGCTGGGGAGCACTGGGATGGAGAGGAGACATGGCTTAGGGGGAGGCCTGGAGGCAAGGGAGATGAGCCTGGGGGGCAGCATTCAGCATCTCCAGGCCTCTTGGGTTCTTCATTGTACTATTGTAAGGGCAGCTCGGAGCACAAGCTAGTCTCTCTCCGCACCAAACCACATTCTGATTTTCTTTTTCCATTTGCTTAAACTGGGCACTTTTATTCTGAAGAAAAAGCAGGCATGGGGCCCCAATACAGAACATGCTCCTGGCCCAGATCACAGCCTCTCACACCCAATTCCCTGCTGAAAAATCTGCCCCCTTCCAGGCTTCTGTTTACCCCGCAAGGCGCTGCTTGCAGGAAACAAATCCAGAGCAGACAAAATATCAGTTAGGTGATGATGATGGCAACTTTCAGGACCTGAAACCAGCTGAGGGGCAAGCCTCATTGGGGGGGGGGGGGCAGTGTCATCTAATTGCGACTTTCTCTTCCAAATAAAAGCGGCAGGAGTAGAATGTGGAGGGACCCCCATTGTCTAAGGAAGTGTCTCTGGGGCTGAGAGTGGCCGAATAAAAGCCTTGCATTATGGGAAATATATTTATTTGTACAAAGGCTTGCTTTTGTAAAGAAATAAAATTATATTTTGTGGTATATCTTGTGGTGTGTGTTTTTTTAACCTTACAAAGTAACCGAAGCTTGGCAACTGGAAATCTTTCTCCCTCTCCTAAAAGAAAAGAGGAGGATAAGCATCCATATTCTCGCTAATCTGGTGAAGGCCAGATGCTTTGGCAGGGAGCATCAGCCCCTGCCAGCGAAGCCATCAGACTTCTGGTCCAGCGAGCTCTGTACTGTTTCCACTGGCTGGCAGCAGCTCTCTCTGGAGTTTGATTAATCGCAGAGTTCTAAGATTGAGTTAACTCATCATTAGCAAAAACAATATCCACAGTCTTCGTTGGATGTCAGACCTAATGAATGCAGCAGCTCATTTCTGGTGGATTTCCTCCATGAAAATCAGTTGCAGAGATTGAAAGTCCCTTCCTCCTCACAGCCATCTAAGTCTCCTAGCTCTACTAGCAATCTGAGACTGCCTGTGTGCAGCCAACCTCTCCACCACCCTTTTCATGCCTCTTCTGGGTCTGGGAGATGGGTGGGCAGGGGAGCTTGTAGTAGGAGGGGGAGACACACGTGACACTTCACCAGTCAGATTCATCTCTGCTTCCTGGCCTCCTGCTTCTGATTCTGGACTTATCTCTGCCACAGACTCTCCCAGCTCACTAAGCCCTGTTACCCTTCAGCTTCCGACAACCTCTCCCCATCTTCTCCCTATGACCACTCATTGTCCCACCACCACTCCCTGGGCAGAATCTGAGCCATCTTCCCTTGGGGGTTCCACAGCTGGTTCCTCCCACCATTCATCTGTGTCCAACCATTCATGACTCCAGCCATAGGAACATCGAAACCTGTCTTATAGTGAGTCAGACCACTGGTGCATCTAGCTCAGTACTGTCCACACTGACCGGCAGCAGCTCTCCAGGATGTCAGGCAGGGATATCTCCCAACCCAAGCCTTACCTGGAGATGTCAGGGATTGAAACTGGGACCATCTGCTTGCAATGCTGACACGCCACCCCCTAGCTCTGGTCGTTCCCACACAATGTCGTCACCTTAGCTCTGACCTCTGCTGCCCTGGGCCCCTTCCTCTGCGAACACGTGTGGGATGTGAAACACAAGAGCAGTGAAGTACAACATTCCTAGAGTGAACATGTTACACATGGGGAGAAATGTTTGTCCAGCCAGCAGCTAAACTTCCTGTTTCCTTCTGGCCTGGGACAGACTCCTCTGCATGTGACTAGAGGTGGGCATGGCCTCACCTGTGCAGGTAACAACAAAAGCACAGGGCAGGGCAGCCATCTCTCTCTGACTACTTTTGTCAAAGAAGCAACATCTGCTTAGCCAAAGATGCTCTCTTGGCCTCCAGCCAAGAGAGGACAAAGGGACTGTCTCCTTATGAGATAGTTTCCAGGTGTATGTTTTCTAACTTAAGTCTGCCTTCTGGGATCTGATTGTGAGCAGAATGTGAGTGAGTAAACTCTTTTTATACTTTTATAGAAGACTGTGTCATGTCTTATCTTTTATGAGAGAATAAGGGGAAAATACCAGAACAGTTGGTATAGAGGCTTTAGCGAGCCTGAGCAAACACATCCGCTGTGAGTTTTAAAAGGGGGATGTTACTCTGCTAAATTGTGAACTTGTTAACACAAGTTGGAAAGGCTATAATCAAACAATATATCCTCTCCTGCATCCCTGAACATTCCCACAACATGCAGCCCCTGGAAAGTTGCCTGTTGAGAAACAAAACTCCTGACCTAATGGGGGAGGGGATGGAGAGCCTGACTCCCCAGTTGTCCAGGCGTTGCCTTCTTTTTCTGGCTCAGCTCAAAGGCAGCAGCTGTGCGATCGCATAACTCAGTGCCCAGAGATCTTGTTTCCACTGGGACAGGAAGCGGCTGTCAGGGGAGCTTTAATGGATGAAGTGGACTGGGCAGTGCCCTGCGGGGTGGGGAGTGGGGGGATGGCTTGGCGTGGCAGTCAAGCTCATGCACTTGGAGCCTGCAAAGATGGCAGCGGTGACCCTGCTCCCACCCCAAAGAACTTCCTTTCAAAGGCAGCCGGGCTCTCACATGCTTAATCTCACATCGGCAGAGCAGCCTAGAATCATAGAATCATAGAGTTGGAAGAGACCACAAGGGCCATCGAGTCCAACCCCCTGCCAAGCAGGAAACATCATCAGAGCACTCCTGGCATATGGTTGTCAAGCCTCTGCTTAAAGACCTCCAAAGAAGGAGACTCCACCACACTCCTTGGCAGCAAATTCCACTGTCCAACAGCTCTTCCTGTCAGGAAGTTCTTCCTAATGTTTAGGTGGAATCTTTTTTCTTGTAGTTTGGAACCATTGCTCCGTGTCCGCTTCTCTGGAGCAGCAAAAAACAACCTTTCTCCCTCCTCTATGTGACATCCTTTTATATATTTGAACATGGCTATCATATCATCCCTTAACCTCCTCTTCTCCAGGCTAAACATGCCCAGCTCCCTTAGCCGTTCCTCATAAGGCATCATTTCCAGGCCTTTGACCATTTTGGTTGCCCTCCTCTGGACACGTTCCAGTTTGTCAGTGTCCTTCTTGAACTGTGGTGCCCAGAACTGGACAAAGTACTCCAGGTGAGGTCTGACCAGAGCAGAATACAGTGGCTCTATTACTTCCCTTGATCTAGATGCTATACTCCTATTGATGCAACCCAGAATTGCATTGGCTTTTTTAGCTGCCACGTCACACTGTTGGCTCATGTCAAGTTTGTGGTCAACCAAGACTCCTAGATCCTTTTCACATGTACTGCTCTCAAGCCAGGTGTCACCCATCTTGTATTTGTGCCTCTCATTATTTTTGCCCAAGTGCAATACTTTACAATACTTTACAATACCTAGTTAGCGGACTGTCAGGACTTGGGGCCGCTTTGCAGGAGAGCTACCGGATTTAAGTAGAATTGTCGCACAGAGAGACATATCCAAGCTTCAGGATCTTGGCCTCCCTGAGAGATTTCAGGGTGTGTAAAAATAGGGATGGGAAGAAATGGATCCAGTTCACCTTTAAAGGCGACTTCAGCTCATTCTCCAAAATACCTGGACCAAAATGCAGCCATTCTTTGACATTCCCACTTCTCTGAATTGCGATACAGTTCTCCATTTGGGTTGCTCTCAGTTTCTCCTTTTTCTTCATTTCAATTCTCCAGATTTTTGCTGAAATTGGCAATTTTTTAAAATTTAAAAGAAACCAAACCATGACGGGAAATGCCTCATTTTAGTGTAAAATTATCCCCATAAACATATTTTTGTATGCAGTTGTGACTAAAGCAATTTGCCTTTATGTAATGCTATGTGCATTTTAATGCACACTTTCCCCTAAAATTGTTCGGTTGAAGAACTGCATAGCAAATTTCAGAGCAAGTGCAAATTTCAAACAATAGTAGTGTTTCTGGTCACATTGGTTTGAGGAGAGGAGTGCAAAACAGGCAGTTTCTCATTAAAATAAGGAAGAAAAAATACCCGCCGTCCCCATTGGGTGCAGAGCCACTGTGAACTTTTTGTTTAAGTTTTGAACTTCCATGCAAATAAGGAATGAAGTTTAATAATCGGCCTCAGCATCATTTGGAGGCACCCGTTTAAGAACATAAGAAGGGCCTGCTGGATTAGACCAAACAGGGTCCACCTAGGCCAGCGTCCTATTCTCACAGTGGCCAACCAGATGCCAGTGAGAAACCTGCAAATTGAATCTGAACACAAGACCATCACATATGATAAAAAGCATCTTCTTTCTCTTTACATTTCCAACACTTGTTTGATTTAGATTTATACATTTTTGCCAGCTTACTCAGTGTTAGATACCAACGATCTATCATTTTCATATAATTTTCTCTTAAACCATAACATGCGGTACATTTTATATCCATATTCCACAATCGTTCCTATGGAAACTGCTCCATTTCTGCCCCCAAAACTGATCCTGCACCTCCATTCCACCTGATACCCACAGCACAAAAACTACACCTTGCATACTGAAGGGTCAGGCTGGGATCGGGGTGCTTTGCCCCTCCACTGGAGCCCCCCATGTGGGGCAGCTCAAGCCCTGCCAACTCTTTGTCCCTTGTTTGCCCGGAGCAAAACGTTCCTCTTGGCTCAGAGCGGGGAAGGAAGGGATAGATTTGCTGCCTCTTGTTCCTCAGTCCGGCAGCTATTTTCTAACTCTCTCCCTGCCTGCCCCTGCCAGCCTTGCAGCTGCCGCCATCCGTCCGCATTCCCAAGTCACGGTCCCAGCTCGGACTTCCGTCCCCTTTGGAAAAAACACGGCTGAGGCATTCGGAGGGGGAGCTGGGCACAGAGACGGCACAGCCGACCCGGGTGCCAACATGGACAGGCGGACACTCGCTCTGCTCTGGGTTTTCATCCTCCCAGGTAAGGATGCAGCTGCCTGCCAGAGGCTGCAGACCTGGGCCTAGTGGGAGAAGTCGCAGGAGGTGCTCCCAGCAAAAAGGTGGCTTCCAAAGCTGGGAGACTTGGAGGTGGATATGCGGAACGGTTCACTTCTAGTGAGGAGTCCTGGGGGTCAGGCTATTGGCATCAACAGGAGGGAGAAGGAGGGACTTTTCTGCCCCTTCATGCTATCTATCTATCATCTGTCTCTATATCAATCATCTCTATCATCTATCTATCTATCATCTATCTACCGTATCTATCATCTATCATCTATCTATCTATCTATCTATCTATCTATCTATCATCTATCTATCTATCTATCATCTATCTATCATCTATCTATCTATCTATCTATCTATCTATCTATCTATCTATCTATCATCTATATCATCTATATCTATCTATCTATCTATCTATCATCTATCTATCTATCTATCTATCTATCTATCTATCTATCTATCATCTATCTATCTATCATCTATCTATCTATCTATATCTATATCTATATCTATATCTATATCTATATCTATATCTATATCTATATCTATATCTATATCTATATCATCTATCTATCTATCATCTATCTATCTATCTATCTATCTATCTATCTATCTATCTATCTATCATCTATCTATCTATCATCTATCTATCTATCTATCTATCTATCTATCTATCTATCTATCTATCATCACCTATCTATCTATCTATCATCTATCATCTATCATCTGTCAATTTATCATCTATCTATATTTCACTAATTTTACATTCATTTTGACATTTCAGAACTTCAATTCCTTCCCCCTCTTTCTGCAGTTTCTTAAATTTGTTTTTAACATCTTCTGCATATCCAAATGAACTTAATTTGCTCATTTATTTATCTTCTTTAAATATATACTCATGAAACTGCAGGTTATTACAATAACCCTGCCAATGTTTTTTTCTGTTTATAATTTATCTGTAAATATTCAATAAACCATTTGCATTCTTTTGTTTAAAAAATTGTTATCTTGATTTCTTATTCTTCCAGTAACCTTCGCCATTTCTACATATTCCACAAGTTTTTGTATCCATTCTTCCTTTACTGGGACTTCTGCTTCTTCCCATTTTGGGGCAAGTAACATTCTTGCCACTGTGGTAGCATGCATGAATACGTTTCTATACATTTTAGGTAGTTCTCTCCCTATAATTCCCAAAAGAAAATCTTCTAGGGTTCCCCCCAAAAAGGTTATTTTAAACATCCTTTTCATTTCATTATATATCCCCCTTCATGTTAAACCAGAATAAGCTTCCAGCATTTATTGAAGCTGATAGATGAGGCAAAACACATAGGCACAATACTTCTCATTTTCTATGTGGGAATTTTCACATTTTATTCCCCAAAATTCTTGCGGATACTTATCTTTCATGCCTTCTTAGAGAAATGCATAATCTTGAACCTGGAAACTTCTTACCAGATGGTGGAGACGGGGAAGGGCTTTGGGCACTCTGCGTTTGCTCAGGGGAACTCTTTTCTTCTCATATTTCATGCTCCAGCGTGGGTGCTCCGGTACAGAGAGCATTGAAAGAAAAAGGGGGTTGTTGTACTGCAGCTGCCTTGACTCAAAAGAGGGGCAGAACCAGAGGGATATTGCATCCAGGTTCAGCTGAAGGGTTAAACTGAGAGCCGATGTGATGTAATGGTTGGTGTGTCAGAGCAGGACCCAGGAGACAAGGGTTCGAATCCCCACTCGGCCAGAAAGCTCTGTGCGGTCTCTGTGTGTGGTTTGGGAGCTGCACAGTCAGGGAAAAAACAATGCTGTCCAGGGTTGCAAAGACTGTGGAGAGAATAATTGGGTGCACTCTTCCCACCTTGGATCAAATCTATGCTTCCAGGTGCCATAAGAAAGCTGCAGAGATAGCGCAGGATAGTGCGCACCCCGGAAATGATCTCTTTCAGCTTCTGCCTTCTGGAAGAAGGTGCAGGGTTATAAAGACTAGGACTAGCCACCTGAGAAACAGTTTCTATCCAAATGCAATTTTGATTTTAAACGCAGTGTAAGGAGTCTCTATGGGTGTATATTGTATTTAAAAATGGGGTATCAGAGTTTTTAGTGGGCTAACCAGGTTGGGATAGCTGGGATAGCAGGCTTGTTGGTTTTTGAATGTCTTATGTAGATTTTTTCAATTTCGTTGTTCTGTATGGGACAATGACAATAAAGATTATCGTATTGTATCGTATCATAGCTCACAGGGTGACGCTGTCTCTCAGCCTATCCTACCTCAAAGGGCTCTTGTGAGGAACTCTTCCTACTGATGTCAGCCAGGCCCTGTCTCGGCACTGTTTTCGGCACCTGCCAAAAACATTTTCACTTAGACAAGCCTACCCAGGTGGCGTGCTCTGGTCCATGGGGTCATGAAGAGTTGGACACGACTAAACAACTAAACAACAACACCCAGGTGTTCCGAAAGCTGGTGCGAGTTCCAATCTGTTTCTAGCCTACTGTTATTTTAGCAAGTAGATAAATAGGTACTGCTCCGGCAGGAAGGTAAACGGCGTTTCCGTGCGCTGCTCTGCTTCGCCAGAAGCGGCTTAGTCATGCTGGCCACATGACCTGGAAGCTGTACGCCGGCTCCCTCAGCCAATAAAGCGAGATGAGCGCCGCAACCCCAGAGTTGGCCACGACTGGACCTAATGGTCAGGGGTCCCTTTACCTACCCTTTTAAATCCATTTGGGGGGAGGTATTGCCTTGTTGTTTTTTTATTATGCATTTTTGTGTGTTTTTGTTGTATTTTTGTGTGTGTGTGTGTGTGTGTGTGTGTGAACCACCCTGAGTTCTACAGATGAAGGGCGGTATACACATTTTAATAAATAAAAAAATAAAAATAAACGTCTGAGCTTGCAGGAAGGCTGATGAGCTGGAGCAAAGCTCTTCCACTTCTCTGGCCAGCTCCTGGGATGAACCACTGCAAAAGAGGGGTCTATCTGAGCTCCCCCTGCTTCTCTCCCCTTCCCTCCAGCAACCCTGGGCGTGAACATGGAGGAGAAGCTCATGAAGTACCTCTTTGAGGAGAATGGCTACAACAGTAAACTGCGGCCTGTAGCATCCAAGGACGAAAGCGTCACCGTCTCCCTGGCGCTGACCCTCTCCAATCTCGTCTCCCTGGTGAGCCCACCTTCCGGGATCCGTCAGCAACTGCTCACCACTTGTTGTCTTACGTGAAGAGCGTAAGAGCCCCTCTGGATTAGCCCCAAAAAGGCCCATTTGGTCCAGCCTCCTGTTCCCCACAGGGCCAACCGGATGGCCCCTCCCCACATCTTGCATTCGGATGTTGAAATGAGGGACATGAGGCAGGAGTTGGTAATGCAGGTGAGCTGTGCACAAGCAAGCTGCCAGCTAGCTCTGCTGAGGCTCTTTTTATTAGCACAATATGCAAAACCAGTCAAATACATTTTTGGACTGTGTCCTTTACATCTTCCAATCACGCGGTCATGGGGTGGTACAAAGTTATTTTGGCACCTGTTTCCACCGCGTCACTTTCCCCTTGAACAATGAATAACGAAGGAGACAAAGGTCACAGACAGGGCATGGCAGACCACAAAGAGAGCAAAGGTTAGATAGAGGGCATGATGTTCAGACAGCTGTGGCTTGTCTGCGGGTGGAAGTGTGCTCCACATCCGGCGGTCATTCCTTCAGGAAGTACACTGCTGTGGAACATGGATGCTCCATTTCACTGTTGTGGCTAGAAGCATTTGATAGACCTCACCTCCAGGATTTGAAAAGGACTAGCTGTCTTTAAAAGAGGGTTAGATGAATTCATAAAAGAGGAGAGGGCCATCAAGGACTGCTAGCCACAAATGGTCTGCCTCCACAATCAGAGACAGCGATGCTTCTGAATGCCAGTCGCTGGAAACCACAGGAGGTCTGTGCTTGGATCCTGCTTGTGGGTTTCCCACAGGCATCTGGCTGGCCTATGTGAGAACAGGATGCTGGACTGGAGAGACCATTGGCTTGGTCCAGCAAGGTTCTTATTTTGTCCAAGCTCTGGTTTAAAACCATCTCAGGCAATGGCCATCACCGCAAGGCTACTGTATCTGTGTCCTGTGTTGCAGATCCTGCCCTGCTGGTTAGATCATATAATCCCCAAAGCCCGTCCCAATTTTACAATTGCAATCCCCATAAATTTATTGTGTGCATTCTGAAGAACCGTTGCCTTTCGTCTGGGATAGATGGACCAACGGTTTGCTTTGGTGTGATGCAATTTCCTGTGTTCCAGCTCCCTTCTCCTTCTCGTCCTAATTGGAGCAGCCTAATTTCAAAGCCTCAGCATCCTCAGTGACAAAAGCGATGGTACCCAGGGCCCTCTTTAGCGTATGTGGCGCTGGGGTGCAAAAACTGCCCAGCGCCCCCAATTTTTTGGGGGGTGGGCAGGCCAAAGTTGTTGAGCCTTTTTTAGGGGGGCAGCTCAGAGTTGTTGAGCTTTTTTGGGGTGGGGCACGCAACTCTCTCCCATGCCGCTGGGTTTGATCCTCCCTTATTGTGTGTTGTTGCAGAAAGAGGCCGACGAAACTCTCACCAGCAATGTCTGGATTGAGCATGTGAGTAGCAGAATGCCCCTGCCAGCTCCTCCGACCCAAATCAAAGCCTGGTCATTGAAGTTTTTGTGTGTGTGTGTGTTGGTTCTCAAACTTAATCCATTCCGGAAGTCCACTCCAAAACCAATGCATTCCAAAACCAAGGTGCGCTTTCCCATACAAAGTAATGCAAAATGATGCACACTGGCCGCTTGTGGCCCATGGGCCTTAGGTTGCGGACCCCTGACCAAGACGTTTGAGAACCAAGGTACTACTGTATATCTTCATTACTTCCAGCTGAGCTAATGCTCTAATTTGAACTCCTGATTCGTGGCGCATTAGGCTTCTGTTTTATGGGTGTAACTTCATTGCTGATCTCACGCTGTTTGCTGCCGTGAATTTTCTCTATCTCTCTTAACGTTGGCATTATAGAATTTTTTTTGCGGGTAATTAAAATAAAGTAAATCCCTGCAGGAATGGATGGACTACCGGCTGAAATGGAACAAGACAGAATTTGGCGGCGTCGGTGTGCTCCGCCTGCGGCCGGACAAGCTGTGGCTGCCTCAGATTGTCCTGGAGAACAAGTGAGCACCAGCTAAGTCGCCCTTAGGGTTGCCAAATCAGTGGGACCACTATGCTCCTCTGCTTTCTGAGGCAGCTGGCTCTGCAGAACCTTAGCGGGCGATGTCTCCCTCCAGGCTGGTTCTTTCCTACATGGGGTGCAGGGCAAGGGTGGCATGTCCTGTGTTGCCACCAGAGGCAAAATGGGAAGTGCTGCCCGGCCCTACCGTTGCCGCGCAATCTCCACGGTCAGAAGCAATGCCGTTTTCCAGCAAGATCACGCTGAAATCTCACGATATCTTGAACGCCCCACGAGATCTTGCAAGATTTGTGGAATGCTCCCCCTAGGGAGGTTCAGTTAGTGCCATTGTTATATGCCTTTAGGTGGCAAGCGAAAACGTTTCCCTTCAACCAGGCCTTTGATTAATAATAATAACAACTATAATTTCGTTATTTGTACCCTGCCCATCTGACTGGGTTGCTCCAGCCACTCTGGGCTGCTTCCAACATATATAAAAACATAATAAAACATGACACATTAAAAAGCTGCCCTATACAGGGCTGCCTTCAGATGTCTACTAAAGCTTGCATAGTGATTAACATCTGATACCCTTTTAAATGTGTTTGTGAGAGTGGGTGCTCAGAGGGCATGGGATATTCGTTTGTCTTTGTTTTGATTATGCATCATGCATTTTTATATTAGTATTTTTATGCTGCGGACCTCCCTGAGATCTACGGATGAAGGGGGCGGTATACAGATTTTTTATTTTTCGCTCTATAGGACGCACCGGACCACAAGACGCACCTAGTTTTTAGAGGGGAAAATCAAGAAAAAAAAATAATTCCCCCCCCCAACCCCAAAGAGCAGTCTCGGGGCTGCAGGGGAAGCCTGGGTCTCCCCCCCACCAGCCCCAAAGAGAAAAGAAGCCAAGACAGCGAGCGGGATCCATCCCGCTCGCTGCCTTGGCTTCCTCTTTAGCCTTGCGCAGCCTCTCCAGCCGAGAGGAGGGAGAAGGGACTGACTGGCCACCAGTCCCTTCTCCCTCCTGGGGAAAAGCCCGCAAGAGCCGCACGAAGCTTGTGTGCAGCTCTTGGGGGCTTTTCCTGCCTGCCTCCCCCCTGCATTCGCCCCATAGGACGCACAGACTTTCCCCCTTATTTTTTAAGAGGGAAAAAGTGCGTCCTATGGAGTGAAAAATACGCTAATAATAATCGTCCTGGAAATTGGCACCAAAGCAACTTCTCCACTGGTGGGGGAGGGTTACCCATGGGGGGGAACACCTCAGGGACTTCCACCGACTGAGATGGCAGCTTCACTTCACCTCCTGGGTGGGCCAGGTCTGGTTTCAGGGGGAGGACAGAGGCCATGGTTCCACGTGGTGTGCAGAAACGCCTGCGTGGATGGGTGGATCGCCTTAGCTTGGCGCAGGATCCCGCCCAGTTTCTCTGCATCCTCCCTGCTTCCTGGGGGCCTGCCTTGCCGCAGCGGACAGGAAGCAGTTCCCCGGGAAGGACGATGCCCTTCTCAGCCCACGGCTCCCTCTCCCTTTGCAGCAACGACGGGACCTTTGAGGCCACCTACGACGCCAACATCCTCCTCTCCTCGGACGGCAGCGTCTACTGGCTGCCACCCGCCATCTTCCGCAGCGCCTGCCCCATCAACGTCAACTACTTCCCCTTTGACTGGCAGAACTGCACCTTGAAGTTCACGTGAGGAACCTCCAGCCCCCTTGCCGGGCTTCTTCGGCGCGTGTGGTTGGGTGGTTGGGTCCCTAGAAACTGCCACATGGCTCGTTCAGTAGAGTGCGAGACTCTTCCCCTCAGGGTCGTGGGTTCGAGCCCAGCGCTGGGAGCAAGATTCCTGTATGGCAGGGGGTTGGACTAGATGACCCCCGGGGTACACCTTCCAACTCTACAGTTTTATGATTCTATTATTCTGATTCACACATTTTTTGGGCAAACCATTTCCCCTCGTATAATGCATTTCCAGATAGTAATATACGTATTGCTATGCTCGCTTTACCCTGTCGAGTGCACGCTCTCTCCTTTTTGGTACACATTGATCACAGAATTGGTTCCCTTTAATACAGGCACGTCCAACTCCCCAGAGACTGTGATCTATTCCCACTATAAAAAAATCTGGCAGTGATCTACCCATTGTCATTGGAGGGAGGAGGAGCGTGTGGCGGGTGGATAGATTGCCCAGAGTTGTTGAGCTTTTTTTATTTTTTAGGAGATCCCACGATCTACCAGGATCAGCCGGGGATCTACCGGTAGATTGCGATCTACTGGTTGAACATCCCTGCTCTAATTCAACCCCTTGTATTGCAGGAGTCACAGCTATTGAGGTCTGGGGGGGTCGCTGGGCCTGAGGTTCCCATGTGTGTGTGTGGGGGGGGGGTGTTTTTAAAGGCTTCAAACAGACCGTCCGTCAGTTTTATGAAGTTTGCTTGGTGGGGCAGAGACGGTTCAAAGGCATCCGTGGAACCTTCGGCCACAGGATTCTCTGCTGACTGGCTTTCCGCCTGCCTTTCCCAGCTCTCTGATGTACAGCGCCAACGAGATCAACCTGGAACTCATGTCGAAGAAAGATGAAGACACCAATAAGTCGTACGTGGTGCAGTGGATCACCATCGACCCGGAAGGATTCACCGGTAAGTGGGGGGGAGGGGGGAATGTCCTCCTATAGGGGGGTCAGCAGCAGTGGGAGGAGGTCTCCCAACCCATGCCCTTTCAAAGTTGTAGGGCAGAAAACCATCGTCCTCAACGGCTGGGGGAAGATTCTCCACCCCAAGGGTTTCATTCCAATCTGGGCAACATGCCAAGGGCCACGTGTCGGCGGTGGGCGGGGCTAGAGGCAAACTGGGCGGAGCAATGAGTGCAATTTTCACTTTTGTACAGCAGCAGTGCCGGATTTATGTATAAGCTAAACAAGCTATAGGTTAGGGCCCTGCACTCTTGGGGGTCCCCAACAAATTTAAAGGGGGAAAAAGGTGGATGATGTACATTTCCAAAAAAAAGAAAAGAAAAAGGTGGGTGTACATTTCCACAAGATAAAAAATAAATAAAATAAAACCTATATACAGCAACAGTGTTTTGTGTTGTGTAGGCTCCTATGACGTAAGTAAAGGGCTCTGCCCGCTAGCCTGCTCCCTAAAATATCACTGGCTTGCTCATTTCTATATATAGGGTGCCTACATTCTGCATGGACTGGCTGCATGGCAACATGTAGCATGCAGCTGCAGACTGCAGGGCAGCACAACTGAATGTAGCTCAAGCTGTTGTACCTGTTGTGTAATATTAAAGAGTGCTTGTAGACTGATGATCAGGCAGCACAGACTAAGGGTATGAGTCTTATGCCTACTGAATGATTTTATATAATACATAATTTATTTATTTTGATCCCGTTATGGCTTTAGGTACCTATTAGGTCCATAAATTACCATATAGCATACAGTGGATGCTTGGGTTGCGAACGTGAACCATGCAGGAGGCATGTTCGCAATCCGCAGCGCTGCGTCTGCGCACGCGCGGGTTGCCATTCAGCGCTTCTGTGCATGTGCAAAGCTCAATTTAGCGCTTCTGCGCATGTGCAAGCGCCAAAACCCAGAAGTAACCTGTTCTGGTACTTCTGGGTTCAGCGCGGTGTGCAACCCGAAATCGCGCAACCTGAAGGGTCTGTAACCCAAGGTATGACTGTATATTCAACACAAAAAAAGCGACAGTTTGTTGTTGACAAAGGACAGCTGGACATATAAAGGGCCCCTTCCTCTTCAGTAGCTTAGGGCCTCATGAAACCTAAATCCGGCCCTGTACAATAGGCTAGTTCTGACACACCAACACACCTTTCTCTCCTCCAGGAAGGCATTGTCAGAGTTCAAGGACACATCTCATTCAGGGAGAAGCACCAAGGTGGGCATGAAGCAGGGCCAGGAGAGGGAATGGCAAGGGAGAAGGTGTGGCATGGGTAAAGTTTCAAGGGCCAGAAAGAGTGGCTTGGAGGGCCTGAGGTTAGACCTTTCGGTTAGAGAATCCTGGGACCTGTAGTTTACCCTCTCATGGAGAATAATAATAATAATAATAATAATAATAATAATAATAATAATAATAATTTATTTATACCCTGCCCTTCCTGGGTCAAAAACCAGGCTCAGGGCGGCTAACAACTAATTTAAAACACTTAATTGTAAAAGCAGCATAACATACAGTATAAAAACATTAATAATAATAAAACTCAAAGTTCAGAAATCAATTTAGGGGAAATCCATCTACTAAACACTAGAATAGTCACCAGGGCTAGCTGGCTGAATTAGTCCTACTTGGGCCAGCGAGGAGACCAGGGGAGAATTAGCTGTGGGATCCCAGAGCTGGTAATCTTCATAAAAGGGGACGGGGAGGGAAGGAAGGGGAATAAAAGATCAGGCTGAATTCAAATTAAAGGCCAGGGGGAAAATCTCTGTCCTACAGGCACGGCGAAAGGAGGTTAAATCCTGCAGGGCCCTAGTCTCATGGGACACAGCATTCCACCAGGTCGGAGCCACCACTGAAAAGGCCCTGGTGGAGGATAGTCTGGCTTCCTTAGGGCCCGGGACCTCTAAATCATGGTTATTCATGGACCTTAAGGACCTCTGCGGGGCAGACCAGGAGAGGTGGTTCCATAAACACGAGGGCCCTAATCCACAATGTGGCAGCACCCTTAATGAAACTACATCTCCCAGCATTCTCTGGGAGAATGCCAAATGTCCACCCTGCCTGCCTCCCTCCTGGTTCATGGGCCTTGCGCGTCTGCCCCCCTCTCCTTGAATGCTCACGACACCCCTGTTAAGAGCTCGGGAGTAATTTTACTTACCAGCGCTCAAGGGGGTCCCCGTGCAGAGTTTCAAGACAATAAAGCATTATGACAGCACTTTGCAACCACAGCCTATCAATACAAAATAATAATTCCTTGCGTTTATGTGGAACTTGCAGAGCATTCAAAGCGCTTTCTCACAATTATCTTGTTGTGATCCTCACAACATCTCCATTTGGCAGATCCAGTAATAGCACAGTAATTCACCCTCTCTCGGATCCAATTCGCTGCGTGCCGTCGCTTTGTGTAGCTGGCGGGGGGGGGGGCGGCAGGGGGAGAAGGGATGGGAGTCCTCAGCAGACGTCCTGCATCTTTTTGGTTGCAGGACTCCCATCTGCTAACCTCATTGCAGATGCAGGCTGAGTCAATAACCCCTCAAAAATCAACACTAGAGAAGAGATGGTTTGATCTTCCTGCTCAGTTCATGTTTGCACTGGCTCGGCCTCTCCTCCCTTGAAAATGTCCCCTTGAGCATATGAATAAAGAGATTATTGTGGACTTCAGGAAATGTAAATTGAATATTCAGCCACTCATTATTGAGGGGAAGTGCGTGGAACAGGTCTCGGTGTTTCGATTTCTGGGAATGGAGTTGAGAGATGACCTAACCTGGGGAGAAAACACTAAAGACCTGATGAAGAGAGCACAGAAGAGGTTATATTTTCTGAGAATCCTCCGGAAAAACAATCTCTCAAAGGACCTGTTGATGGCATTTTACCATTGTACTGTGGAGAGTGTATTAACTTATGGTCTGTGTGTGTGGTTTGGGAGCTGCGCTGTCCAGGGTTGTAAAGACTGTAAAAACTGCAGAGAGAATAATTGGGTGCACTCTTCCCACCTTGGATCAAATCTATGCTTCCAGGTGTCATAAGAAAGCTGCAGAGATAGTGCAGGATAGTGCACGCCCCGGAAATGATCTCTTTCAGCTTCTGCCTTCTGGAAGAAGGTACAGGGTTATAAAGGTACAGGACTAGCCGCCTGAGAAACAGTTTCTATCCAAATGTAGTTTTGGTTTTAACCGCAGTGTAAGGTAGTCTCTATGGGAGTATATTGTATTTAATTATGGGGTATCAGAGTTTTTAGGGGGCTAACCAGGCTGGGATAGCACGCTTGCTGGTTTTTGAATGTCTGATGTAGCTTTTTTCAATTTCGTTGTTCTGTATGGGACAATGACAATAAAGATTATCGTATCGCACATTACTCTGGATGTCCGGACTGGATGCCTACCCTCACATTCTGAACAGAGGGGCTTCTCTCTGTAGCTGTGTGGCACTGGCTGATGTAGTTATCCTTTTTTCACTGGTGGTGGAGATGCCTGTCTCTTTTCCCTAATCTTTTAGATGTGGCGGCCATTTTGTATTATGCTTCGCCTCAACAGCAGCCATATTGTGCCCCTCTCCATTTCGACAGCAGCCATATTGTGACTGGCGCCCCCTTGGCACTTTCTCCAAATTCCAAAATGAGCCAACTGGTGCCAAAAAAGATTGAGGAGAAAGGAGCAGAGATGTTTTGTCCTTACTTACAGCCTTGTACATAGCAGGGAGACGCATAACCAGACTCACAGAGGGAAGACTTCCTCAGAACCACGCAGCCAACCAGAGCATGTGTTACCTCAATAGAGATTGTGCCGCTCCGACTGGCTGCTAAGCAACATCGCCATCTTCCTCATGGCTCGTTGACTTTAACATTAACAGAATTAAACTTTAAGCTGCAAACCGAATTAACGCTGCTGCCGTACTTCCACTGGCTAGGAGCCCTCTCCATTCTGGGTTCCTGTGAACTGCGGCATACTCTCTCTCTCTCCCCTATCCAGAGAATGGCGAATGGGAGATCATTCACAGGCCGGCCCGCAAAAACACTGACCCGTGCGCCCCTCGCGACAGCAACAAGCACCAGGACATCACCTTTTACCTCATCATCAAGCGCAAGCCGCTTTTTTACATCATCAACATCGTCACCCCCTGCATCCTCATCGCCTTCATGATCATCCTGATTTTCTATCTGCCTGCTGACTGTGAGCAAAATCTAACCTTCAAGTCCAACCCTGTAACCTTGGCGTTATCAGCACACTGCTCTAACCAACTGAGCTATCCATATCAAAGCATGTGCCAATGAGGGTGGGATGTGTAGGACCAGTTCCAGGCTCAATTTGAAGTTCCAGTTTGATCTATAGAGAATTATGTGGCTCAGGACTCTGTCTTCCTCCTCCATGGGAGGCCCAGAGGGTGGTGATATTCTAGAAGGGCCTTTTTAGTGGTGGCTCCCTGTTTGTGGAATACTTTCCCCAGGGAGCCACACCTGGCACTATCTTTCTCTATCTGCAGGTGCCAGGCAACTTATTCTTTATTTTTACCTTCACCCAACCTTTTGACCCTTAATTTGAAGGCTCTCAGGTATTTGGAGCCTCTTTTAGTGGGGCGGGTTCCACGAGGCCTGTCTTCTACCTGCACAGGTGTGCTTTGAGTTTTCATTGCTCCTGTTTGTTGCAGTTGATTTCAGCACTCATACTATTTGTGTGAGTCTCTATGTCTTGCTTCCTAGACGAAAGCGGCTAATAAACTCCCCTCTGCTCCTTCTTTTGTGCCTTCCAGGTGGGGAGAAGGTGACCCTGGCCATCTCCATTCTCCTGGCTCAGTCTGTCTTCTTGCTGCTGATCTCCCAGCGTCTCCCAGCCACCTCCTTAGCCATCCCTCTCATTGGCAAGTAAGTCTTGCTCTGCCTGGAACACTATATTGAAGGACTAGGCTATCAAGGTCTACCAGCTGTTATGGCTACGCTCTCCCTCTTGAATCTTCTGGTCTTGCAGCTAGCCTTTCCTTGTGTTCTCAGCCTGCTTGTTCCTTTGTGATCCTTATCCTTTTTCTGCGGAGAAGGTCCTGTTGCTCCGCCATGACCTCCCTGCCAATTTGGATACAATAAAGGAACTGGAGGCCCCTCGACTGTCCTCGGGTCCAGTATTGGACCACTTTGACTGGATATCCCCAGCCGATGTGGACAGACTCCTCCGAGCTGGAAAGCCCACCACTTGTCCTCTCGACCCGTGCCTGTCTTGGCTGATTAGAGGGTGTCCAGATGAGGTGCGGGCCCCCCGGGGGATAGCATCAATTTGTCCCTTGGCACGGGGACATTCCCAGGGGAACTGAAGGAGGCAGTGGTGCGCCCGCTCTTAAAGAAAACATCATTAGATCCCTTAGATCTATCCAATTATCGCCCGGTTTCGAATCTTCCGTTCCTGGGTAAGGTGATTGAGAGAGCGGTTGCTGAACAGCTTGGTAGGTTTCTGGATGAAACATCGGCTCTGGATCCATTCCAGTCCAGCTTCCGCACTGCTCATGGGACCGAGACGGCTCTGGTCGCCCTAACAGATGATC
Source organism: Podarcis erhardii (assembly GCF_964252035.2). Classification (NCBI taxonomy): domain Eukaryota; kingdom Metazoa; phylum Chordata; class Lepidosauria; order Squamata; family Lacertidae; genus Podarcis; species Podarcis erhardii. The sequence continues at coordinate 96,412,067 of NC_138509.1, read as the reverse complement.
TCTGCAGGCAGCTGGATCGAGGCAGGTCGGGGCTGCTGATTCTTCTAGACCTGTCAGCAGCCTTCGACATGGTCGATCACAACGCCTTGCCGACGTGGGGATCCAGGGCGCAGTCCTTCAATGGCTGTGCTCGTTTCTCTCTTGTCGGGGACAGAGGGTGGCGCTTGGGGGGGAATTGTCATCGCGCCACTCCTTGGTGTGTGGAGTGCCCCAGGGTGCGATACTCTCCCCAATGCTTTTTAACATCTTTATGCGCCCCCTCGCCCAGCTTGTCCGGAGTTTTGGGCTGGGTTGCCATCAGTATGCTGATGACACCCAACTCTATCTGTTGATGGATGGCCATCCTGACTCGGCCCCAGACACACTGATCAGATGCTTGGAAGCTGTGGCTGGATGGTTACTTGGGAGCCGGTTGAAGTTAAATCCTTCGAAGACAGAGGTCCTCTGGCTGGGACGGGACGATATGGGATTGAGGGGGCAACTCCCATCTCTTGCGGGGGTGCAATTAGTGCCAGCACCGTCCGTTAAGAGTTTGGGTGTAATCTTCGATACCTCCCTCTCCATGGAGGCGCAGATTACAGCTATAACAAAGGCAGCATTTTTTCATCTCTGCCAAGCTAAGCAGTTGGCTCCTTATCTCTCTCGCCCTGACCTAGCCACTGTGATCCATGCGATGGTCACCTCCAGACTGGATTATTGTAACTCGCTCTATGTGGGGCTGCCCTTGAGACTGACGCAGAAACTCCAGCGGGTGCAGAATGCCACGGCGAGACTCCTTACGGGGTCTTCGCTTAGAGATCACATTCATCCGGTGCTATACCAGCTGCACTGACTCCTGGTGGAGTACAGGATCAGGTTTAAGGTGCTGGTTTTAAGCTTCAAAGCCCTATACGGCCTAGGACCCTCGTACCTACGGGACCTACCGTCTCTCCTGGTATGCCCCACAGAGGAACTTACGGTCTTCAAATAAAAACATCTTGAAGGTCCCAGGCCACAGAGAGGTTAGGCTGGCCTCAACTAGAGCCAGGGCCTTTTCGGCTGCGGCTCCAATCTGGTGGAACGCTCTGTCACAAGAGACAAGGGCCCTGCAGGACTTGACATCTTTCCGCAGGGCCTGCAAGACAGAGCTGTTCCACCAGGCCTTTGGTCAGGGCGCAGCCAGACTCCCTCCTTTGGCAATCTTTACAGAACTTTTGTATGGTTGCCATCAATTTTGATTTTAATTAATTTTTATAATGTTTTTTGAATGTTGCACTATTTTAGTGTTGTTAGCCGCCCCGAGCCCGGCTTCGGCTGGGGAGGGCGGGATATAAATAAAATTTATTATTATTATTATCATTTTGCATTCTCCCCCTTCCTTGTTCATTCAGATTATTTCCGTTGTTCAGTATGAATTGTGCAGCTGCCTGGAAGGCTCTTGAATGGGGCAGCAGCTGTGCAGGGCGCCATCATTTGAAAACATAAATATTGCGTCAGGGACCGTGCTGAGGAAGGCTGCACTGAGGAAGAATGGTGGGAGCTACCCCCTCCCCTTGATCTTCCCAGGAGCAGGAGGACAGTATAGATTTGGAACAGTGGTTTGCAGAGGGGCATAGTTCCGAAGGCAGAAGCTGGGAAATACTGGAGGGGGAAGAGCTAGAAGAAGAACAACTGGGAGAGAGAGGGTTAACAGATTCACAGTCTTTGGGTAGCAGTCCTCCACTGCCCTCCCCAAGGTCGAGAAGAGCTCAGAAAGTCTCATAACAGAAAGCGCAGAGCGTACAAACTCAGATTACAAGACGTAGGAGTGACATAGATTAATAGGGACGGAGTGGGGAGTAACCCTTAATTGGGAGAACCGCCATTTCTAGGGAGACGTGTTCTTTTGTCTCTCACTGTGATTATTAAAGAATCTAAGCGGTAAGTCATTCCTTTCGTTTGATCTTACTCTTCACTGCCATGGGCGAGGAAGGCGATTCCCCGAAACCTGACATATTGGCTCCCATTTCTTTCAAATGCACCTTCTGCCTCTCTCCCCTTCCCTGGGCAGGTACCTGCTTTTCGTCATGCTGCTTGTGACTGCCGTGGGGGTAGCCATCGTCACAGAGCTCAACATCCATTTCCGCACCCCCAGCACCCACATCCTGACCGACTGGACCAAAGAGGTGAGCTGTGAGGGCCGGGTAACAGGGAGGGGGTGGAGATGTGTAAATCCCACATACCATGCATCCAGGAAATACCGCCAGTGTGGTAGTGTAGCATAGTGGTTGGTGTGTCACAGTAGGACATCTTGGAGACCGGAGTTCAAATTTCCACTGGGCCACAAAGCTTCCTTATACCCAGTCAGACCATCTATTGCCTACACATAACAACAGCAACAACAACAACAACAACAACAACAACAATATTACTTATATGCTACCCATTTGACCAGGCCTCCCCAGCCACTCTGGGCAGCTCCCAACAGAATATTAAAAACACAAAAAAACATTAAAAACTTTCCTAAACAGGGCTGCCTTCAGATGTCTTCTAAAAGTCAGATAGTTGTTTATTTCCTTGACATCTGATGGGAGGGTGTTCTACAGGGCGGGCGCCACCACTGAGAAGGCCCTCTGCCTGGTTTCCTGTAACCACTTCTCGTAGGGCGTGAACCGCCAGAAGGCCATTGGAGCTGGACCTCAGTGTCCGGGCTGAACGATGGGGGTGGAGACGTTCCTTCAGGTATACTGGGCCAAGGCCGTTTGGGGCTTTAAAGGTCAGCACCAACACTTTGAATTGTGCTCAGAAATGTACTGGGAGCCAATGAAGGTCTCTCAGGACCGGTGTTATGTGGTCTCGGTGGCCGCCCCCAGTCACCAGTCTAGCTGCCACATTCTGAATTACAGTGGTGCCCCGCAAGACGAATGCCTCACAAGACGGAAAACCCGCTAGACAAAAGGGTTTTCCGTTTTGGAGGTGCTTCGCAAAACGAATTTCCTATGGGCTTGCTTTGCAAGACGAAAATGTCTTGCGAGTTCCTGTGGGTTTTTTTTCCTCCCCCCCCCCCCTTTTTCTAAGCCGCTAAGCCGCTTATCTGCTTATCCGCTAAGCCGATAAGCCGCTAATAGCGCTAATCCGATAAGCCGTCAATTGGCTTGCTTCGCAAGACGAAAAAACCGCTAGACGAAGAGACCCGTATTAATTTTGTCTTGCGAGGCACCACTGTAGTTGCAGTTTCTGGGTCACCTTCAAAGGTAGTCCCACGTAGAGCACATTGCAGTAGTCCAAGCGGGAGATAACCAGAGCATGCACCACTCTGGCCAGACAGTCCACGGGCAGGGAGGGTCTCAGCCGGAGTACCAAATGGGGCTGGTAGGCAGCAGCCCTGAAGTCTGATCCTAGTGCTACCTGGAGTTGCCAGGAATTGAACCCAGGACCTTCTGCATGCCAAGCAGACACTCTACCATCTGAGCTATGGCCTGACCCCAAGGACTAATCACTTCCACAAGGAGGCTTCCAAGACCTCCAAGCAGCAACATACCTTCCAAGCATCCCTATTTTAATTCCCAGAGTTACAGAAGCCGCCCTGGCTTCTGATTTGATCCCAGAAAGTCCCAGGGGTGAGCTGGTGCTTGCAGCCAGCACTGGTTCTTGCAGTGGTGCTGGGTTTTCGCTGGGTTTTGCGGCACCCAAAGATGGACATCCCGATTTTACATGCCCCGATTTTCTTCAGGGGAATGTTGGAGGGTATGCAGACATGGAATATTCCTCCCAACTGTTATAAGAAAAAACTGCTCCTTTTCCCTTATCCAAGAGCCCATGTAGAGTCCTTAAGTGGGTCCCCCATCGGTGCGAGAAAATAACAGAGGCCAAACAGAGAATATTGAGAAGCAAAGCAGCTAGTAAGCCTGATCTTTATTAAACTGTTGCAACAGGGTGCTCCCCTCACACGCAGGAGAGGAGGAGGAACCCAGAACAATGGCATGCAAGCCCTTATATAGACTTTTGGAATTTCCCACCCTGTAGCCCAAGACCACCCCCCAAAACGTCATACATACATCACAGAAGGAGGCGGTCTACAGCAGAGATCCTGCCTGCCAGGATACCTGATAATGGTCACTGATTGCTTTACCTGGGCAGCCTGGGCCATTCTTTTGTGATGGTTAATATTTAGTTCCTGAGTCCAGGTCGCAAGCTCACTCTATTCATACACAGATGCGCCTTTAAAACAGGATTTGTAAGCAGAAAAAAGACAAAGGGAAAGCAGAGGAATATTCGAGGTCAACTTGAGAGAGTCAAAATGGCTTCAGGATTGCTCTCCTGTACTGTTTCAGACACGTGGTTTATATACTTATGCATGTGTTTGCCTTGGACATTTATGAACATTTAAATTATATTTGAGTGCTTAGAATTGTTATGACGCTACCTCCCCCAACCTTTCTGCTTCCCTGTCTCCCCAATGCTGCAGATTTTCCTGGAGACCCTCCCTCGCCTCCTTCGCATGTCCAAACCGGTCGAGAGTGAGCCCGAACACAGGCTGGTGATCCGGCGATGCAGCTCTGTGGGCTACATCGCCAAGGCGGAGGAGTACTTCACCGTCAAGTCCCGCAGCGAGCTGATGTTTGAGAAGCAGTCGGAGAGGCACGGCTTGGCTAGCCGCATCACCCCTGCCAGTGAGCTTGCGGGGGGCAGAGGGTGGTCACTGCTCCCAGGGGGCCAGAAGAGAGCCACCATCTCAGAGGGCTTGGGGAGAAGATGAGGCAGAACTTACGGAGGGCAGGACAGGCGCATGAGAACATGGGCCCTGCTGGCACAGACCCAAGGGACCACATGCTTTGCTCAACAGTTTTCTGTGAGCCATACAGTGGTACCTCTGGTTGTGAATGGGATCTGTTCCGGAGCCCCGTTCATAACCTGAGCAGAACACACCCCCCGCGTCTGTGCGTCCGCGGGTCGCGATTTGCTGCTTCTGCGCATGCGCGCGACGTCATTTTGAGCGTCTGCGCATGTGCGAGCGGCGAAACCCGGAAGTAACCCTTTCTGATACTTCTGGGTCGCCACAGGACACAACCTGAAAAGATTTAACCCGAAGCGTCTTTAACCCGAGGTATGACTGTATTTTATTTTGTTCCATCTCATTTTTAATTTGTATACCGTCTTTCTGTATTACTTTGCACAAGGCAGTCTGCAAAGCTGAAGAAACAGCAAAAAAGACAGTTCACCCATCTAATAACAACCTGATCCAATGCACAAAAGTCATAATAAAAACATAATTTTGAAATGAACAACCTATATCGAACAAAGCAAAATTCATTAAAATATAATAGAATCAAATATCAGCAGATGATAATTAAACAGTTTACACTTAACAATTATGATAAAGAACTACAAAACTAAAATCAATAAAAATAATGTCAAGTCACAACGCATAAAATACCACAAAACCTGCAAAACTGGGTAAAAGGGTCAAATTGAGAAACAAGGAGGCACAAGTTATAAAATTATTATTTTTTAATATCCCTGGTGGGCAGGGCCAGAGGCAAAAGTGGGTTTTACGGTTGCAAAGGAGGCTGGTTTCTATGCCCACACACATGCCCTTCTCTGCCCTCAGTCCACGCAGGTTAGAGGCATGGTCAGAGTTCTAGGACATAGTCCAGCCAGGCAAAAACACTCCAGCAGAGGGTGAAGGGGTGTGTGGCCTGGGGAGACTCCCAAGGGCCCGAGGGAGAGGCCTGGACTTCTCCCCCCCGCCCGCCCACCAGCATGAGGCTCCTCCACCATCTATCTGGCACAGCATCCTGTTCTCACAGTGGCCAACTAGATACCTCAAGCAGCACCTGAGTGCTCAGTTATCAACAACAACAACAATAATAATAATAATTTATTATTTATACCCTGTCCATCTGTCTGGGTTTCCCCAGCCACTCTGGGCGGCTTTCAACAGAATATTAAAAATACAATAAAGCATCAAACATTAAAAGCTTCCCTAAACAGGGCTGCCTTCAGACGTCTTCTAAAAGTCAGGTGGTTGTTTATTATCTTGAGATCTGATAGGAGGGCATTCCACAGGGCAGGCGCCACCACCAAGAAGGCCCTCTGCCTGGTTCCCTGTAACCTCACTTTTTGTAGCAAGTGAACAGTCAGAAGGCCCTCGGCACTTGACCTCAGTGTCCAGGCAGAATGATGGGGGTGGAGACGCTCCTTCAGGTCTACTGGGCTGAGGCCGTTTAGGGCTTTAAAGGCCAGCACCAACACTTTGAATTTTGCTCAGAAACATACTGGGAGCCAATGTAGGTCTCCACCAATGAATCACAGTGGAACCTCCTTTGGTTGCTTTTTATGAGAACTGTAACGAGCCTGAGAGAGGCTTCTGCACCAGGATGTAATGATCCTTAAAAAAGTCTTAACCAACTTACATAAAATATGCATTATAATTACACATCGGGTCAGATGTGAAAAGCAAGGAAAGTTTAGAAAGAATTATAAACTGACACACACCGGTGTGACCAGTCAGTAGAACCTCCGCTCTGGTTCACCGTGACTCAAATTCAAACTGAATTTTTATCTAACACCAGAGCACCATCTCCAAAACACGCTGGCTGCCAGGAAATTCGAATATTGTTTTTATAGACTGTAAATTTAGCTGGTGGATGTAAACGCTTGGGTTGTAAATTTTTTATGCCTGCCTTGCACTGCTGCTGTGGGCCGTGCTTTTTATTATTGCTGTTATCAGAACAGCAGCTTAGAAATATTGTTCATAAATAGATAAATGTTTGAAAGCCCGGGAATTGACGATGCGCTAATCTGCATTCGTGAACACTGCAGGGTTGTTGCAATGGGAGGGGGGGGGACAGGAGAGCCTGAACCCCTCTTCTGCAGCCCCCACTTCTTAGCAAATGGAGGTGATCACACACACCCATCTGCTTGTAAATTGTGGAATGTTTATTCCAAAAACGTTATGCAGCCAACTCAGTGACAACGATTCGCATGGCGACTAATTTATAAGTTAAATACTGCAGAGGGAACACAGAAATCTTGCAAATCAGTGGCAAACCAGACTGTGCCGCCTTCAAAACACCCTCAGCCGCCCCTGGGCAGATTAGAGCCCCTGTAAGCAGAGAAGCAGAGGTGGCCCATCCCATCTTGCCGCCTGAGGCGAAACGGGAAGGAGCTGCCCTGAGCGCGAGACGTATTTTTCGCTCCACAAGATGCGCCTGACCATAAGACGCACTTAGTTTTTAGAGCAGGAAAACAAAACAAAAAATATTCTGAACGAAACAGTGGATGTATGATTTTTGTGGTTCAAGCTGTGGCCACAGACATGTGATCTGATGGTGAATTTGGGGTGACCCAATACAAAAATCCTGAGGATCCATGGGCTTTTACCTCCCCCCTCCCAGGAAGCCTCAGCTAGTGTCCCTTATCCCTCTTCCGATCCCACCGATCAGCTGTTTCCTTTCAATACTCCCTTCCCTCTTGTTTGCCTTAGTGTCTTTTCCTTAGCTGGAGCAGTTTTTTTGCTCCTCCTTTTCTTCTAATTTCTCTCCTTATTGCTTTAGTCTTCCTGTCTCCTCTTCTTGCAAGTTTGCTGTCTTTACCTCCCCACTCCCAGGCAGTCTCCTTTATCTCTAGCGTCCTTCTCTCTTTCAAAAAAATAGGATGATCTGCTTTTTGCCCCAGGGCAATTCAGCTCCAGGGACCACACATTCTCTGCATAAGACGCACAGACATTTCCCCTTACTTTTTAGGGGGGGGGGTGTGCGTCTTATGGAGCGAAAAATATGGTACATACACTCTTGACACCCCCACTGAAGCCTCGCTTACTAGAGTCACAAGAAGGCAGCTGAGACTGTCCTCTGTGAAGTGGACTGCACGGTCACCCAAGTCTCGCTGTGGCCCAGGTTTGGTTCCAGTGGGTGGCAGGGGAGGCCTCTCTGGGGCTGGCAAGGGGCACTGCACCCCAGCAGCAGCTCCAAAGATCAGAGAGGATATTCTCGACGCATTGCAGGGGGTTGGACTAGTTGACCACGGGGGTCCCTTCCAACTCTACAGTTCTAGGATTCCATGAAGCCCCTTTTTGATTATGAGTCCACTGAGGTCATCTTGATTACAGATGGATGAATCTGCCAGCTGTGCTTAATATGCACATTTCTGCAAAGAAGTTTTCCCCAATAAAATGTGCTTTTGCTTCCCCAAAATGGAGAATGCCGCAGCGAGGCTCCTTACGGGGTCCTTGCCACGGGTACACATTCATCCAGTGCTTTACCAACTGCACTGGCTCCCGGTGGAGTACAGGGTCAGGTTTAAGGTGCTGGTTTTGACCTTTCAAGCCCTATGCGGCCTAGGACCCACGTACCTACGGGACCGCCTCTCCTGGTATGCCCCATGGAGAACCTTAAGGTCCACAAATGAAAGGTCCACAAATGAAAACACCTTGGAGATCCCAAGTTGCAAGGTGGTTAGATTGGTCTCAACTAGGGCCGGGGTCTTTTCAGTACTGGCCCCGACTTGGTGGAACGCTCTGTCACAAGACGGCCCTGCTGGACATCTTTCCGCAGGGTCTGCAAGACAGAGCTGTTCTGCCTGGCCTTTGGTTTGGACTCAGTCTGACCCTTATGTTGCCCTCCCCTTATGGTCTTGATCTATCAACTACTCTTAAAATGAGGCTGCATTTTAAATTGCTTTTTAACCTGTATTTTAAATTGCCCCCCCCTTATGTTTTTACTGTGATTTTATTGGTGTTAGCCGCTCTGAGCCCGGCTCTGGCCGGGGAGGGCGGGGTATAAATAAAATTTATTATTATTATTATTATTATTATTATTATTATTATTATTATATATTTGATACTGACTTTATATGCAGCCGACACATTTTTGCGCCCACTGCTTGGCTGGAGAACTGCACTGTGAAGGATGGCTGTACGTTTCAGTTCAGGTCCCCCCAGAAACCGCAAATTGGGTAGCTTCACCCCAAAGTGCAAACTGAACTGAATTCCTCTCGCCACCCATCATAGCCCAGTTTGCTTGATCCGGGAGCTGGGACCCAAATTCTGTGCTGCCCTCTCGGTGGCTGCCTTCACCCTGCATTTGTGAGGACCCCCCCCCCCCCGTTTCCTGGATGTAACCTGCTCAACGCTTCTCTCCTCTCTGTCCGTCAGGGCCAAACCCCCACGGGGTGGAGGGCACACAGGAACAGCTCTACAATGAGATCAAGCCGGCGATCACGGGAGCCAACTTCATCGTGAAGCACACGCGAGACAAGAATGACTACAATGAGGTGGGCTTGGCAGAAGGGTCACGGCTCATCTCTGGTTTACCTTTGGTTCCTCTGAGCCCACAGCTCCTTGCTAGTGCCTTAGATTACAATGGATTCCCCCTCAACAGTCATCTATGCCCCCCCCCCCCGTCCGCACTATGCATTTAAAGCAGTATCATTCCACTTTAAACAGTCCTGGATTCCCCCAAAGAATCCTGGGATCTGTAGTTTATTGTTTGGTGCTGAGAGTTGTTAGGGGACCCCTGCTGCCCCCACAGAGCTACAGTTCCCAGAGGGGTTTAAATAATAATAATAATAATAATAATAATAATAATAATAATAATAATAATATTTACACTCTGCCCATCTGGCTGGGCCTCTCCAGCCACTTTGGGCAACTTCCAACAAAATATTTAAAAAACTCCTCTTCCCAGGGAACTCTGGGAATTGAATGCTCTGCTGGATTTTAACCCTTGCTGGATCCAGGAGATTAGGAGGGATTGAGGCTAAATCTCTGCCAAACATAAGACCATTTTTAACGATGTTAAATCATCTTAAATAGTAATGATTATATTAGAGCGGCCTTGTACCAAGTCGGATCATTATTCCATCTAGCTCAGTGCTGTGCGGCACTGACTGGCAGCTGCTCTCAAGGGTTCCCGGCAAGTGCTATGGAATGGCTCTCCCAGAAGGTGCCATTGGGGATGAACCTGGGACCTTGTACATGCCAGGCTTATACCTGCAATTTTGCAATACGGCAGGCTTGCAACTTGCAGCGCATTTAACTGCAGGGTTGCAGCTTTACACATCTGGCGGCTGGTCAGCCGACACCACACAAATTAAGCATATGCAAGGTGGAGAGATTAAAAGCTCTTTTCCTGCCACAGAAATGACTTTGAAGCTTTCCACGTTGCTTCCCAAGCTCTGGGAAGGTCTTTTTGGCCCTAGGAGGCTCTCTGCCTTCTGGTTTCACGGGAAGCAAGGCCTGCCTAGCATGCCAGCTTTGAGAAATTGGCCACACAGGGGCAGTTCTGGGGTTGCTATGACTATGTGCCTTCTTGGCTTTCTACATGTGCTGGGCCTGGGTGTAACCTGTGAAATGCGGTCCAGGTCCGGTCCAGAATCCAAAGGTTCCGCTGGGAGTCAGTCCAACAGGGCCAAGGCGGGACACGAGGCAGGAAACCAGGCAAGGACAGGTACAGGGTCTCAGGCAGGTTCTAGCATACAGCAATGTCGCTCCCGCAACCTGGGGCGGGGTCCAACAGCCTTTTATCTTTGTCGGGGTAACGGGCGGCCCTGATCCCCCGGCGACTCACCTCCCTGTTTCGCCTGAAGGCGAGCACTCCTCCTGTGAGTACTCAGGTCTCTCCTTCTCTCAGACCTTAGTCTCTGCAGCTCAGGAGACGTTGGTGGGTTACTAGACCCAGGGACCGCCTCAGCCTCCCCCTGACCAAACCAGTAGTGGAGCAGCTGTAAGTGATGGCCCAGCTGGAGGCAATGAGGTCATCCCCGCATCTGGAGCTGGGGCAGGCTCCAGCCCCTGACTCGGCCCAGCTGGTGCTTGTTGCAGGGGAACCTGTGCAGACTGGGACTCTTCAGAATCAGGCCCCAGACTTGGTTCAGATGCCGCCTGAGGCAAAGGATCCGGTACGGACTGAGACTCCTCTGGTTCCAAGTCCGAGCCCAAGTCCCAGGCTATTACACTACACAATCGCCACCCCCTGCCAAAATGTAACCTCTCCTCAAGTTGGGAGCCTACTGTATCCCAGCTGAGCCCTGCCCTCCCTTTGCATCCTTCATCTCTGGCTGCTCACACCAACCGAGTGATAGGACCAGCCTTTGGCTCATGTGCCGCGGAGGCTGGATGGTAATCTGTCATGGATGCTTTATTGAGAGGAGGTCGGACTAGATGACCCTCGGTTTCCCTTCCTGCTCTACAATCCTATTATTCTCTGCTGCACAGCCCAGCTGCTGAGAGAGCATACTTGGATACCCTCACTTTCTGTGTCAGGCTGTGGTGCAGAATGTACTGTATGCATCGACCAGGAAATGGGAAGGTCCGTGTGTGCTTGAATTGGGCCATGACCTCTGTACATTGGTTGGGGGGGGGGAGAGATTTTGTGGTCTTTGGGCCCTTCCGAACCTTGCGATTTCATTGGCAGGAGATAGACAACTGGAACAGCATTGCGCGCACGGTGGACCGCCTTTGCTTCTTCCTGATCATGCCCGTTCTGAGCATTGGCACCTTGTGGATCTTCCTGAACGGGTCCTACAACCACCCTCCACCCTTGCCCTTCGAAGGGGACCCCTACGACTACAATGAAGTAAACAAGAATTACATCTAGAGCTGGAGGGGACCCTTGACCGCCGCCTCCCCGGATTCAGAGGGCTGCACTAGGCCCTTGACTCCATTTGAGAGCCGGTCTTCTTCCTTTCCTCTTACCTGTGAGATGGGACACAGCCCGTACTAACTCACACTCGCCTCCCAAGCCAGCTGGCGTGTTGCATTCTCTTAAATTGTTTCTGCTTTTCTGCCTTGTCTCTTGCGGTGCAATAAAAGCTGTGTTTCCCAAGCGCTGGCTCCGAAACTACAGGGAGAACATGTTCAGGCAGAAGAGTCCTGAATAGCAAGGGGGAAAAGGTTGATGTAACTTTTCTTAGGCAATGTGTCTCTGGGTGAGGAAAACCACCCTCACTACGTTCCACACACAAAAAATGTATCCCTTTCCATCACTGGTAAATTCTTGCACGTGACAGAGAAATATTATAAGCTGCCTTATGTCAAGTCAGATACCCTTGGTCCATCTAGCCTAATATTGTCTACACTGACTGGCAGAAGCTCTTCAGGGGAGGGGGCATTCTCAGCCCTGCGTTGGGATGCCAAGGATTGAATCTGGGGCCTTCTGCATGAAAAGCAGGTGCTATATGACCACCCCTCTCTTTTTTAAAGAAATGTGGTTTAGTTTGAACTATGGAAAAGCCAGCCATGCAAAGCTCCTATTGGGCAATGCCTGTGCCTTCACCAACACTACTTCCTGATGCAGTTTTTCAACATCCTGCAGTCCAATACACACTTACCTGGGAGTAAACGTGTTTCCAGATTAGGGATGGACAAATCTGAACATGTCAGTTTCTCTTTTTTCCAATCTTAGATTCAGTTCCCCACATATCAGTTTGCTTTTTTAAAAAGAGTCCTTGTGAAAAATTGTCAGAGTTTAGTGTGCATTTATCCAACATATACTCAGTTTTGTATGCAGTTTTGACTAATATAGACATTTTCCAAGACGTTTCCAGCAATAAACAGCATTTTTAATGTTATTTTCACAAATATATGCCTTTTTAATGCATGCTTTCCTCTGTTATACCAATTCCTGTGCACATTATTGGTCAGAATGCTACATTGCAAAATTTAGAGAAGTACAAAGCTTAAAGGATGGCTGTGTTTCAGTTTGTGTATTGTATCAGGAGGAGCAAATTAGGTAGGTCCACATTAGAATGCAAACTGAACTGAATTTATCCCCCATCCCTCTTCCAGACATGAAGCTCATTTTGCAAATGGGTCATTCAGATCTGATATTTATTCTGTGTGCGCATTTGGCAAGTGAGCTTCCACACATTCCTGCTGGGGGTTTTAAGGTAATATTGTTCCTGTACACCACTTGCCATTGTAGCAGGAACCCCCCACCCCAATCATTCAGTTTGTATAAACTTCACACACACTCACACACTACATATGCCACACTTCTGTTATAAATTCATAAGAAAATCAACCATACATCGGATTTGCACTGTTCCATTTTTAGTTTACTCCATGAAGGAAGGACTACAAAATGGGGAAGGTTTGATACAGGGCAGCCATAATCCCTTCACCATCCCAGCACATCTACAGGAGCCCTGCCCAGTTGCTATGCCAACCCTGATGGTCCTAGACAGAAGACAATCAAGATCACAAAAAACTTGCATATGGGAGTGGATTCAGCATGGACTGAAACAAAGGACACTGATCAGATCTTCCCTCAGGGGGCAGGAAACTGCAAACTCCCCTTTGTCTCCTGGAAGTGACTCATGGGGAGGGGGAGAGAAGGGAACCAGCCAGGTGACAGGACACTCAGGTTACCACTGCAACTCCTCCCTCAACCCCTCCTTTCTGTAATGTATGCATGATGTTTCTGGGGGGTGGGCTTGACCTAGAGGAGGGGAATTTCAAAAGTTTTTATAAGGTCTTGCACACCATTTTTCTGTGTCTTTTCTCTCACCTGCAAGTGAGGGGAGCACCCTGTTGCAACAGTTCAATAAAGGCCAAGCCTACAGGCTGCTGATTTGCTCCAATTTACTCTGGTTGGTGTCTTTACTTTTTGTCCAAGGGAGCCCTCGGATTTTCCGGTAACACCATCCATATCAGGGGGAGGGCTTGATGGAATGTATATGTGGTTTTTGTCCTTACCTGAGCAGTCAGAGAAACCTATGTGAAGTCTGCAAACAGGAGCTGAGGGCAAAAACACTCTTCTCACTTATGATCCGCAGCAACTGGTATTCTGAAGCATCCTCCATCTGACAGGGAAGGGAGAACATCGCCCTACGGTATCTTCTCCCATCCTGGTGTGCAGGTATTTCTGCATATGCACCTTTTAATTAAAAAAATATTTCCCCGGATACGCACAACAGCAAATACTGCTTACAGGCTTCATTTAACAAAATTTAGACACCATTTGACTGTAGCAAACAAAAAGAAAAACACTACTCCGCAGCCAGTTATTTATTCATTTAAATAACATGTCTCAAAGCGATTTAACAATAATTACAATTGCATATTTAAAAGCAACGATGGCTGCGATTGCATATTTAAAAGCATTTAAAACAATTCCATATAAGACAATCAAAACTACCACATATAAAAGCAATTTCAAATCCGACAGAAGATTCAGACAGGGATGATCGTATTTCAGAATGGGCAAAATGGAGGTTTGTGTATTTGGAAGCATTGCATTAAAAATAACCATACAAAAGGCCTGACACTGTTGGAGGGAGAGAGTTGGAAGAGAGATTCCTACTCTCCAGCAGCACTTAAGCACGATGGTGATTGCTCAAAGCACATTAAAAGTTGATTAGATTTTGATACGGAAGGGGGGGGCATGTCTTCTTCACCTTCTTCTTCGCTACAATATATCAATTTATTTCCAATTGTCAATGTCAAAAGGGACTAAAATCTATAAAATTCATAGAAAATCAACGTGCCAATTTGCTCAATTTCTCTAGGACTCCATCACACCTCCCCTGTCCTCCAAAATCCCTCAAGCAAGGTGTTAAGACCCTAATCCTGTCAAATCGCTCTGATCAGCCTTTCCTCCAGGCAATGTCAGGTGGCAGCCTATGCATATTTGGGACCATTGTCTTCTCATCCCCCCCCCCCCGTACTCAGGAAGTGTTTTCTGTGCATATCTCCAGCTCTGCATATTCCCCCTCCCTCCTCCATATGTTAATCCTGTGTAACCCAACCTCTCCTTAATGTATTCATGATGTAATCTGTGTAACCCAACCTTTCCTTAATGTATTCATGATGTAACTGGGATGTATTTTGCACTGTATTTGGGGACATGGAGGGAGTTTCAAAAGTTCATGTCACCCCTTTCTCGCTGTTCAATCTCGCCTTGAACCTGTTGCGCAATAAACTTGGATCTTCTGCAGTTTGCTCCTGTCTACGGCTGAGCTCATTTTCCTCCGCAGGGACCCACGGACTTAGTCCGATGAGCTGGGTGGCAGAGCAGCCTCGCACCCAGATTTTTGCCGTAACAATTTACACCTGCCCTCATCCACCTTGAAATGAACATTCATGACAAAAATACTTAGGCTAGAATAAATCACAGCCTCAATTCACTCTGCGCTGTGCGCCCCGAATCTTCATCCAAAATGGGTCTCAAAGTTGCCACAAAGCAACAGAAGTGGCCTCCTGAAGCGACCTCTGGACTGAGCCAAGTCATGTCTGGGGGCTTATTTTTAACCCCAGGCCCTGCCGCGTCTGCTGCCGGCTGTTGTGTGGAGAAAGGAGGTTAGGGGGTCAGGCTGCGGTGGGCAAAGGAGACATGGCCTCGGAGGAAGTGCCTTTCTCTGGGGCACAGATCCCATTTCACAGGAAGCAGCTGGGGTTCCGGGAATGTGGACCACCAACAGCTGTGGCCTGAGGGTGGGCCAGGATCTTGTTGGGAGTGACTGGGATCAAAGGGCAGGCGTGAAGGCACCAAGCTGAGGAGGATTCCTGCTCCCTTCAGTGACACCATCACTGGCTCAGTCGGGGGGGGGCGTATTGTGTTTTCGCGCACTGATCCCCTCAGCTTCTCAATAGAAATGATGCAAATTTATTTATTTAATTGAATAAAAGAAAGTGTCCCTACCAGAGAGGAACAGCAAACTAAGCTGATGGACTACAGCGAAATGGCAAAGCTGACTGGGAAGCTCAGGAACCAAGAGGACATAAACTTTTAAAAGGAATGGAATTTTTTAATAATTTATTTAGGAGACCACTGTAAGCAGATGAAAACATTAGCAGGGTTTTAATTTTTTTTAAAAAAATATATCTTTATTAATTTAAAATAAATACATTTATGAAAAAACAGACGTACATACAAGTAAACAAACAAATAACAGAAAAATCAAACAAACCACCACACTATAAGATACAAGAAGATTAATATAATTATCATCATATATACTCCTGATAGTGAACTCAATTATAAAACTTATAGAGAAGAAATTTAAACATTAGCAGGGATTTAATATCACTTGTAATGTAACAGGTATTATGGATAATATGGATGAATACAAAAGATAGATTAGAAAATAATTTGTAGTTGGAAATGTTTACATTAGGACACATGGGAGGGATGGGGGAAGTCACGAGATTCAGATAAGTCTCTTTATATGGATATGTAAATGGTACTGTTATAAACTTATTTTTGTAAAATCGAATAAAGAATGAATTTAAAAAACAAAATTTATTTATTTAAAAGCATTTATAAACTGCTGAATTATTTTTTTTCCTGAGAGGCATACAATGCTTTCTTTCTTTTTCTTTCTTTTTAAAGCATCTTTGAAGAATAATAAAGCCTAAAGCCAATATAAAAAAGCATATAAAACAGGCCCCACACCAAGCAGGGGGGCTGCTGCTGGCAATATCTGAAGTTGCCGGGAGGGTGGAAGAAGGACTGTACTGTTTATAGGAGGCCTAGCGGAGCCTCCAGGGACCTCCCCCCCCCCCAGGAGTAAAAAAAATAAAATCCTAGGCTGGGTGGTATTTTTGTCAAGCTTCTAAGACAAAGACCTTGAGCAAGTACACCCCAGGCAAGTTTGAATTCTACTCTCCGCTTTCCCCAGAAATTAAATAATGATAAACACCAAAACAACTGGCAAGCACATTTCTCGGTGTCTCCTGTTGGCAGAATATGGCACTCAGATAAGGATGGATGAATCTGTCAATTTCAGTTCCCTTATTCCGTCCGTCTGTCCCCTTTCCAGTCCTGAATTCAGTCCTCTACTGTCAGGGGCTCAGGAGCAGAGGCACAGGGAAGAGGGGAAATGGAGAGCGAAGGGGAAGAATCCGAGGGGAGCGTAGGAGAAGAGTTACAGATAGGTAGCCGTGTTGGTCTGCCATGGTCAAAACAAAATAAAAAAATTCCTTCCAGTAGCACCTTAAAGACCAACTGAGTTAGTTCTAGGTATGAGCTTTCGTGTGCATGCACACTTCTTCAGATACACTGAAACAGAAGTCTGTTTATAAAGGTCCGGTGACTTCTGTTTCAGTGTATCTGAAGAAGTGTGCATGCACACGAAAGCCCATACCTAGAACTAACTCAGTTGGTCTTTAAGGTGCTACTGGAAGGAATTTTTTTATTTTGTAGGAGAAGAGGACAGTGGTCCGAGGGATTCCATGAGCCTCTCCAGCGAATCGGAAGATTCACAGAAGGGGGCACCAGTGGCCAGGGGCAGGGGGTTCCCAGGGGGAACGCCCCAGGAGCAAGGGGGCAGCAGGGACTCCCAGAGCAGTAGTTGGAAATCAGGACCAGCTTCCCCACCAGAGCAGAGTGGGGGGGAAGAGTCCCAAGCATCGGGGCCACTGCACTCCCCACCAGGGAGAGAAGACGAGGCAGAGCTGACCACGCCTCCATCGGAGAGTCGGGCGACGGAGGGGAGGTCAGATCCGGCCAGTGTCCCGGAAGAGGGAAGCAGTGACAGAAGTAGTGTAACGGTTAGGAGAAAGGTCACTGGGTTGGCGCGAGAGGCAAGTTCAAATGCACAGGAGCGCGGGACAGCAGAGAATGAGGATTGGGAACCGGGTCCTAAAGCCCGACGGAGGCAGGGGGAGGAGCTAAGCGACTCAGCGTTGGAAGAGTCCAGAAAGGGCAATGCCCCAGCGGGCAGGAGGACCCAGAGGAGGAGAGAGCAGCGGAAAAGGTGGAGCAGGGCTAGGATCTTAAACTGGTGTCAGAGGGGAGGAGACTCAGACGGGACTTCGCCGATCTAGGGGTTAAGACGTAGGGCTGCACGCTGTGGCTTTGAAATGGAAACTGAACTTCAATAAAGACTTTTATACATTACCACAGCCTAGCGTTGGTCCTCTGTGAGCTGGGACCTAGAGGCAGCTCTGACATCTACATTTCTGCAGCAATTTCCCCTGGTGCAACTCCTCTTTGTAATGAAGGGGCATATTACAATATTGTTCTATATTATCCCAAAGGGGGGGGGGGTTCTACACCAGCCAGAGGGACAGGGTTTTTTTTCTGTTGCATAAATGTTACAGTGCAAATGGGCCTCTCTTTGGAATGTCTGGCTTAGGTGGGTAAAAGATAAGAGCAAGTTTGAATGGGTGTTATTGTGGCCCCAGACGGGGGGGGGGGGGCTGAAGACAAGGAGGTGAGTTGAAAGGGAGGAGGGTAATGGACAAAGCCCCATCTTAATGCTATTAGTATAAATCACATGTTTTACATGTGAGCACGTGTCCAGGTTCATGGCGTGGAGAGGCTGGTGCAGGAAGGAAAGGGGGGGGGGCAAACCCATGTAAGGACATAGGAAGTTGCCATAACTTTCGGTTTACAAGAAACCAGGTGGTATTGTATTTCGCAAATGTATAAAAAGCTGGCTCGCTCAGAATTCGGGGGCAGACATCGGGCAACACGTGTCTGTACCATTTTTTTGTCATGACAAAATAAAGGGATTTTTCCTGCTGTCATTTTGACTCTTTTCAAGCGTCTCTATTGCTCCAAGGATCTCATCAGATAAGGGGTCATAAAGAATGTCCTTCAAAACCTTACTATGCATTTTATGCAAATCTCTCCCTCGTATATGCACCTGTCAACCTACTGTTTGGTTGGAGAACCGTTCTGCAAAAATTCAGAGGTATGAATTCAAAAGGATAGCTTGTGTTTCAAGAAGTGTGAATCAGGTAAAGGTAAAGGGACCCCTGACCATTAGGTCCAGTTGTGACCGAAGAGAAGAAGGGGGAACACTTCCTACCTCTGATGCACAAACCCGTAACATCACAGAAACAAAACACCGGAGGGGACTTTGTAGGGCAGAGATGGGGTAAAGGTAAAGGTAAAGGGACCCCTGACCATTAGGGACGACTCTGGGGTTGTGGCGCTCATCTCGCTTTATTGGCCGAGGGAGCCGGCGTACAGCTTCTGGGTCATGTGGCCAGCATGACTAAGCCACTTCTGGCGAACCAGAGCAGTGCATGGAAACGCCGTTTACCTTCCCGCCGGAGTGGTACCTATTTATCTACTTGCACTTTGACGTGCTTTCGAACTGCTAGGTGGCAGGAGCAGGGACTGAGCAATGGGAGCTCACCCCATCACGGGGATTCAAACCGCCAACCTTCTGATCAGCAAGCCCTAGGCTCTGTGGTTTAACCCACAGCGCCACCTGTGTCCGGTAATTTCTCATTAAAATGCAAACAAAATTGAATTTTCCCTCCATCCTTATACTCAGGTAGAAGAGACAGGGTGGAAGGTGTCCTCACCTAATCTGAGGAGTTCCTATCATGCAAGATATAAGTCCTTCTCTTTGATCATCTATGGAGAAAAAAACCTTTTCTCATCCCACCTCTACTTTATAGGCAAGCCACTGCAATCTTTTGGTATGAAGCCCATCTCAAGTGGGCAGAAATTTCTCGGAAATTCTGCTGCCGGAGGCTGGTCGTCCTCTTTGTTCCTATAAATAGGGGCCCTGGCCGCTTCCCTGATCACACAATGCCCTGGGCACAGACATGTTCCTGGCACTTTCTCCTTGCGGCAGTTCTCCCCCAGCTCCACTGGGAAGATGTGACTGCGCTCAATGGCTCAGTTCGGCTTGCATGCCCAAGGGGGTTGGCAGGGACAGCCAGCCCCCCCCCCCCCGCTTCACCTTCTCCACTCTGTTTTTCCAAAGGCAGTCATCCATCACCATCAAGGAAACAGCTGACAATGCAAGCACTCGTGGGACAGCTGGTCTGCCAAGTGGCTGAAAAGGAGGGTTGGGGGATAGGGGGGAGGAGGAGGATGAGAGAGGTGGGTTTCAGCTCAAAATAGTCCTCCAGACCCTCCCACACACACACTGCTGCTTGGGGTTAGGAAGGAAGACCGATCTGCGCCACCGGCATGGGTTGGCCTAGCCTGGTCCTCGCCTTCACCTTCCTCACAGGTAAGGAGGCTCAGTCCAGGTGGAACTCCTGGGCTCATGTTGATGCGCTAAAACGGAACTCGGAAGCTTTTCCTTGGGAGCGGGAAAGGGGGGGAATTGCTTGGAACTGAGATGAAATGCGAAAGTAGGAAACTCCTGTGGGGAGTCAGATGGTTGGGAATGGTCTACACAGCTGGGCAGTGGGTCTCCATGGTTTCAGGCAGGGGACGGCCCCAGCAAAACCTGGAAGTGCAGGTGGGGGCTGACCCGGGGACCGTCTTAATGCAAAGCGGATTCTCTGCCCCTGAGCTATTGCCTAATGAGCAAGCAAGGGATGGGCGGGCCCCACCCTCGCCTCTGCAGCCTCCTTCTGTGGGGTAAAACAAATGGGATATCAGAGGGATTTGTCATGGACACAATGCAGTTGGGGGGAACTAGGCACAAAATTTAATGGATTGGAGATGATAAGATGATGATAGATAGATAGATAGATAGATAGATAGATAGATAGATAGATAATAGATAGATGATAGATAGATAGATAGATAGATAGATAGATAGATAGATAGATAGATGATAGATAGATAGATAGAGATAGATGATAGATAGATAGATAGATAGATAGATGATAGATAGATAGATAGATAGATAGATAGAGATAGATGATAGATAGATGATAGATAGATAGATAGATAGATAGATAGATAGATGATAGATAGATAGATACATGATAGATAGATGATATAGATAGATGATAGATAGATGATAGATAGATAGATAGATAGATAGATAGATAGATAGATAGATAGATAGATGATAGATAGATAGATAGATATAGATAGATAAATAGATAGATATAGATGATAGATAGATAGATAGATGATAGATAGATAGATAGATAGATAGATAGATAGATAGATAGATATGAAACTGGAAACAGGTAAGTGACACCTAAGGAGCATTTACAACACCTTTGTCCTTTTCAGTTTTAAGCTGCTCCTACCACAAGCCTAAGACTTGCTGATCAGAAGGTCGAAGGTTTGAATTCCCGCGGCGGGGTGAGGTCCCGTTGCTCAGTCCCAGCTCCTGCCAACCTAGCAGTTTGAAAGCACACAGTGCAAGTAGATAAATAGGTACCGCTCTGGCGGGGAGGTAAATGGTGTTTCCGTGCGCTGCTCTAGTTCACCAGAAGCAGCTTAGTCATGCTGGCCACATGACCCGGAAGCTGTACGCCGGCTCCCTCACCCAGTAAAGCGAGATGAGCGCCGCAACCCCAAAGTTGTCCGCAACTGGACCTAATGGTCAGGGGTCCCTTTACCCGTGGGTCATCTAGACCAACCCCCAGCAATGCCATGCTCCAGGGGTGCCCTGCCACCAAAGTGCTCACCTACGAGGGCTGGGTTGCAGAGGCAAGACAATCCAAACAGAGAACCAGCCTAAGCCCAAGCAGGATCCAGAGACAAAGTCAGGCACGAGTCCGAGGTCAAGATCCCAGGGAGGTTGGGCAAGGAACAGCAGAGCAAGGCAGCAAGACCAGACTCGGGAGCAAGGAGCCAGAGAACGCCATTGTTTCCAGCATCTGGAAATCTCAGGAGGGATGACTTAACTGGGCCAAACTTGGGCTTCCTATCGATCAGCCACCTGACATCACAATGGAACGAGGTGCGAGGTGCTTTGAAGTCCCAAAGTTGGGATTTCCCCTTGCAAGACCCTGATAAAAGGGAGGTCTTTCTTCTCCCTTCCTGAGTCCAGGACCATCTGATTATGGCAAGGGAATGACTATTAAACTGCATAGACAGGCCCTAAAATATCCTAGGTAGGAGCAAGTGCCCTCTGAGGAAAGGCTGTGAAGTTTGCCTTCCCCCCTCAAAGTCATTGTGGATGAAGAGTCCTGCTTGAGGGAGAGCAGCTGCTGGTCATGTCCATTAGCAAGCACGGGGGTGGCAGGTGCCAGCCGACAGTCACATTAAGAGTTTTCCAAAGTTCAGTCTCCCCTTGGAGCCGCCCACTCAGCCTCTCGACCCTGCCTGGCTCTATCAACTCCTCAGTAGGCAGCTGCAATTACCCTAATGAAGGCAATTTGCCAGCACTTCTCCCACACACTTCCCTTTTAGATTTTATTGGGCAGTTATCGTGGGCTAATAATTTGATAATGTACGGGATTAAAAAATAGTTAGCAAGGTAACCATCTGTGGACTAGACTAGACAGGGATAGATGGCAGGCGGAGCTGAGGGGCTTTAATATTAATCCATTATTATTTATGGAATGCATTCCACCTGCCTCATTAAATTCCCATTTCTGCCCAGGGATGGGAGTAAGTTTGGATTTGTGCAGGGAGCGGGTTTTTGTTTAGGGAGGCAGGGGATGATAAAGGTGGAACGTGATAAAGGTGTGTGCAAGTACGCTGGGTGTGGCGGAAGTAAAAAGGGAGAAGTCTGCCTATCACTAGAAATTCAATTCGCTTTGCATTTAAAGGTGAACTCATCTAAACCCGCAGTTTCTGAAAGAAGATGCAGACCAAAACATGGGCATCTTTCAGAATCCACACTTCTCCAAATTTTGCAATGCAATTCGCCATTCAAGCAACGTGTACAAAAAAAAGCATGTAATTAACAGGGTAAAGCGTGCATGGCAATACATATATTACAGTCCAAAAATGCATTATTAGTGGGGAATTATTTGCAAAAAAATAAATAAAAATTAATTGAATTGTAGAGTTGAATTGAATTATAGAGTTGAAAGGGGTACCAAGGGTCATTCAATCCCTGCAATGCAATAATTAGGTAACATCACATGCAGAAGTGTGTATATTAGGAGGAATTTACATTAAAATGATGGTTTAGGGTTGTTGTTGTTTTTTAAAAAAAGAATGCTGATGAAGAAATGCGGAGAACTGAAATTAGAAAAATGAGAAACTGAGAGAAACCAGAATTTTCAGATTTGTCAGTTCCTCCTCAGACGTTTCCTGATGAGATTGAACAGCAGTAAGTGCTGCAGAAACCAAAGAAAGTGATTTTCCTCACTCAACACACAATTCATTCCCAGAACTCTCAGAGCCGGCCCTACCATTGGGTCGAGTGAGGCAGCCGCCACATTCAGTAGATGCCTGATGTTGGAGAACAGCCATGAGATGTTGGAGGACAGAGCTGGGTGTGCCACACAGCCAGCCCTGCACCCTTTGTCAACTCTCTGGCCCACACCTGGTCTTCTCTTGCCTTGACGACTATAACCTTCCGCTCTCAAGTCTCCCATTGTCCCACCTGGTTCCCCTCACAGCTACCCATCATTTAGCTGTCATTCACTCCTCTCATTACTCTGACGCCCCTCCTTAACCTGGCTTTCTGTCCACACCAAAATCCAGCACAAGCTCCTTCTCCTTATCTCCAGGGCCCGTCCCCTTTATTTCTCTGCTCTCGTATCCTGACACAGCTCTGCCTGGGGTCTTTGTCCTCAGGCTCCGCCATCCTCAGGCCACCTGCTCCCCTTGCAAGGACCCCCACACTTTCTTGCTTGCTGCTCCCCATGTCTAGAGTCACTTTCCCTAACACCTGTGTGATGCCACCTCCTTCACTTCAAATGCTTCCTCGAAACCCTCCTTTTGCGTGGCAAGTTCCCCCCCCCCCCCGTGGAAATAATGACACAATTTTTAAGGTCAATGGGTTAAATAAGGCCACAACTTTTATTGGTTACAGGTGATGAGCGGTATTGGCTTAGGCATTGGTCCTAACTGACTATATCCGACTTCAGCCCGTCCGCCAGAAGTCCGGAAAGGCTTAACCACCAGTAGGGGGAGTCCTGCTGGTGCACATCAACTAGGAACTCCTCTAGGGTCACCACTTGGGGGCATGCCTTAGGCCCTTTCCTCCCTAGGCTTCGGACAGGGCCGTGCCCCCCGGGATCCTTTACCGGGCTACCCTTCAATATGTGGGGCAGGTGATGGTGCTTCCTCCCTTCTTCCATCTACAGTGCAATACCAATGCCTAACCGCCAATACCCAGAAAGATGTGACGATTTGCTACGAGGTAGGCAGAAACCAAGTGGCTGGTGCCAATTTGCCAAGTGGAAAAATTCCTACCAGGCCCCTCAATGGCGACCAACCAAGGTCCATAGCAAGGTCAAGGAACGGAAACCTTATAGGGCGGGAAAAGCAGGAAGAGCTGGTAAGCAGCAAAGAGGGAGATCCCCAGGCATGTCCTGCCTTAAATAGGGCAGGCCACACCCCCAGAGCCAGCTGATTGGCTGGCCAGGAGGTGACGCGGCCGGGAATCCCCCCAGTCGTGCGGGGGCCCGTGAAGCCGGCAACTCCACCTCCTCCAAAGAGCGGAAGTGGCTTTCCAAGGCACCTTTGGCTCTCCATACATAACAAAGAGTTGCTTCTTCATTGTCTTTCTCCAGTGGTCCTGAGCCGAAACCAGGAGGAGAAGCTTCTCAAAGACCTGATGGCCAACTATGACCGCAAATTCCGCCCAGCCAAGGACGAGAGGGACATTGTTGACGTTTCGGTCAAGCTAACCCTCACCAATCTCATCACACTGGTGAGGAAGGAAGGAAGGAATAAAGGCTTTATTTCCTCTCCCCCATGCAACATTTAGTTAAACTATGGAACTCCTTTCCACAGGACACAGTGATGGCTTTAAAAGATTAAATTCATGGAGGAGAGGGATATTGATGGCTATTTAGGGCATGTGACTGATTCTTGGGGGCACTGCAGAGGGCCCTACGACTGTCATGTAGAATGGAAAGCAAGAGGTAGATGCCGAATTTTGGCATTTCTTACATTCTTAACATCTCATACCTAAAATAGACATTTCAGAATTCTGTTGCTCACTAGCAAGGCTGCATGATCTAGTTCCTAAAGGAAGCACGAATGCATCTGCAGCAAGTTCCAATAGCAGGTGGAAATTTAAGGCTCAAGACAGATATATCATTTAAAAAATCACAGCACGCTCTTCACACATGATGTGAGCCTGGCTTCCCGACTTGCACAGCGAACACACATTATATCAAGCTGAATGTAGCATCAGCCTCCAGTCTTGCCTCTCCTTTTAGCTTTAAGTATGTTCTCCATCATTTTTATTGCTCAAAGCACCCAATGTACATTTATCGGCTCGTACATTCAACCTTAGCCTTGTTTTCAAAAATGAAAGGAGGGAAACGTTTATAAACAGTCGCAAAAGTGGCGGTGCCTTGGGGATGTCGTCATGGGTACAAGCCAACTGGCACCCTTATTTATTTATTTTATTTTATTTTATTAAACTGACATACTGCCCTTCATCCGAGGGTCACAGGGTGGTTTGAAGCCACCTCTTGCTGCGTATTTCCACTGAAGTAGTCTCACTAAAGGCCAGGATGCAAAGATGACAGAGACTGCCTCTACAGCCCCCTGTTTGCTGTCAAAAGGTGTAGGTTATAGAAGTTCAGGGTAAGTTGTAGCAAGACTGGATCAATGTTACAGTTGTCCAACTGTGAGGGCATCTCCACCTCCATCGTTAAAAACCTGGACGCTGAGGTCCAACTCCGAGGGCCTTCTGGCGGTTCCCTCATTACGAGAAGTGAGGTTACAAGGAACCAGGCACAGGGCCTTCTTGGTAGTGGCGCCGGCCTAGTGGAACGCCCTCCCTGTGGATAGCAAGGAGATAAAGAACTACACAACTTTTAGAAGACATCTGAAGGCAGCCCTGTATCAGGAAGTTTTTTGTTTTATGCTGTTTGTACAATGGTACCTTGGGTTACATACGCTTCAGGTTACATACGCTTCAGGTTACAGACTCCGCTAACCCAGAAATAGTACCTGGGGTTAAGAACTTTGCTTCAGGAAGAGAACAGAAATCGCATGGAGGGGGTGTGGCAGCAGCGGGAGGCCCCATTAGCTAAAGTGGTGCTTCAGGGTAAGAACAGTTTCAGGTTAAGAACGGACCTCCGGAACGAATTAAGTACATAACCAGAGGTACCACTATATATCTGTTAAAAACCACCCAGAGTGGCTGCACCAACCCAATTAGATGGGCAGGGGTACAAATATAATACAGTGGTACCTCCAGTTGCGAATGGGCTCTGTTCTGAAGGTCCGGCCGAATCCTGAGGTTTCCACAACCCGAGGATCACTGTTCTGCATATGTGCACGGGGAGGTAGACCGCTTCTGTGCATGTGCACGCGGCAAAACCCGGTCTGATACTTCCGGGTTTGCCACTTCTGTAACGTGAAATTTATGTAACCAGAGGCTTATGTAAGCCGAGGTGCTACTGTAACCATAATAAGAGCAGCAGCAGCAACAACAACACTCACCTTTTCTCTGCTCTTTCCAGGCATGGCCCACTCTTTAAAGTTCTGTGTCTGAGCATCATTCCCCTCCCCTCCAGAGCTTTCTCTGTGGAAACCTGCTCTTTGAAGCTCAATCGGAGCAAATGGCAATTGACAGAAAAACTGAATTAACATTTGCTCTGATTTAGCATTAAAGAGCGGGTTTTCCTGGAGCAAAAAAACAAGTGTGCTCAATCGTGGAACTTTTAAGCATGGACCTGTGCCTGGGAAGAGCAGGGCAAAAGGTAAGTGTGGATAAGACCTTAGATCAGTGTTTCCCTAACTTGGGTCTCCAGCTGTTTTTGGACTACAACGCCCATCGTCCCTAGCTAGCAGGGCCAGCGGTCAGGGATGATGGGAACTGTAGTCCAAAAACAGCTGGAGACCCAAGTTTGGGAAACACTGCCTTAGATGGTTTTCAAAGGAGGTTTCATGGAGGATAAGGCTACAAGCCACGACCTAGATGACTTTAAAAGGGAGAGAGGGCTCTTGTGCTCAGATCAGGCTTGTGGGTTTGACACAGGCATCTGGCTGGCCACTGTGAGAACAGGATCCTGCACTAGATGGACCTGATCCAGCCACAGGGTTCCTCTTACATTCTAACTCTGTCTCCTCTCTTTTTCCAGAATGAGAGGGACGAGGCTCTCACAACCAACGTTTGGGTAGAACTGGTAAGAGAAGCAGGCCCAGCTTCACCTGTTATCTTTTATGTGTTGCAAATTATGGACCCTTTAACTCTGCCTTTCCTACCCTGGAAGTCTTAAAAGCTAGTAACTTAATTTTGGGGGTGGGGTGGGGGGTGGGAGACAAATCCAGGGATACTGATGATTTTCCTAGCATCCTGGATTCTGGGTCTGGGAACTCTAGTTGTGCCTCTAGTTGAAATTTACCCTGGATTCAAATTTACCAGGAAGGAAGTCAGCCTCAAGACAGTAGCATGTTCCATTGCAAAATATCCACCAGGCCAGCCAGTGTGATTAACTGATTTCTTTGTTGGCAGAAATGGCACGATTACCGCCTGCAGTGGGATGCGGCTGATTACAACAACATCAAGTGTTTACGAATCCCCTCCACCATGGTGTGGCTGCCAGACATTGTCCTGGAGAACAAGTCAGTATCCTAAAGGGTTGTTCTCTTCCTCCTCCTCTTCCTCCTCCTCCTCTTCCTCCTCCAGCTCATCTGCCAGCTGGCTGCAGGTGAACTTGGGATTCCCCTTCTGTAGATAGGAGATGTGACCTAGCATGTCTCCTTGTAGCCAGGTAGCTTACTTGATCTTGGTGGGGTCCTCCTGGGCTCCTTCCACAAATTAGTTCCCAGAGAAATTGCTGAGTTTTGGGGGAAAGAGTAGCCTTCACCCAGAAGGAGGCAGTGTCTTTCTCTAGTGCAAAGAATCGTAAAATTGAAAAGCTGGAAGCGACCACAGAGATCATCTAGTCCAATCACTGGCAATGCATGAATCTTTTGCCGAACATGGGGCTTGAACCCACAAACCTGAGATTAAGAGTGTCAGGCTCTACCGACTGAGCCCTCCCTCGTGAACTAATTAGCTGGAAGAACAATTAAAACAGAGCTTACAAGCAGCATTTAAGATTGCATTATATGAGCTAGCACTGTCCTTCCTCATAGAAGATCCTTTTAATAAAATTGGTGGGGAACCTCCAGCCCTTGAGTGTATTTTAGGTCCCAGAAACATCTGGATTTGGCCCACAAGGGCTTTGGGGGCAAACTATGCCCACCTGTCTGTTACCAGGCAGGTGCCATATGGCATTAGGTGCTGTCACATCTGATCTAAGTACGCTGATTTTGGCACTAAGCACCACACAACGATGACTGGAGATAATCTTATCTCTGATCTTAGCGCTGTGGCACTTAGTGCTGAGATCAGAGACAACCCCATTCATTTGACTATAGACTGCCAGAAGGGTCTTAGATGGTCTTAGAAAGTCAGGGAAAAGAAAGGAATCACAAGGCCCCATAGCAGAGGGTAGAAGAGGCCCTTTTCCAAGATAAGAAGAGGGCTCCCCCCCCCTATTTTCCCACTCTGTGGCAGCTCTTAGCTAGGAGGTGAGGCTGCTCTCTTCTGAGACCAGCGCTAGGATAGGGAAGAAAAAAAATATGCCGAGTTGCCTCCCCACAACAGCACTGGGGCCGAAGAGGAACATCTCCTATCTCAGCGCTGGTACGGAGAAGATGAAAACACTGTTTTCTCACTCTTTAGCAATGAGTACAAGAGGAGCATCTTCTCCTATCTCAGCGCAGGTGCAGAGCAGAGGGGGGAAAGTGTTTCCTCGCTCCATAGCAGTGCTGGGGCAGGAGAGAAGAGTCTTCTATGTGTGCCTGCCTGCCTGCTTGAATGTGCTTGTGTTGACCATGCCCACCTCTGCCATGCATCCCTCTCAGGGGTGACCAACCTTCACTGCAGCCCTCGGGTCCCAAACGGCAGGAGAGCTCTGCTGCAAGAGGGAGGGGAAGGGATCCTGGCTCTCCTGACCTCTTCCTGGAAGCGGTTGGAGGATGGATGGCGGCTAACAGATTGAAGGTTGAATCCTGACAAGACAGAAGTACTGTTTTTGGGAGACAGGAGGCGGGCAGGTGTGGAGGATTCCCTGGTCCTGAATGGGGTGACTGTGCCCCTGAAGGACCAGGTGTGCAGCCTAGGAGTCATTTTGGACTCACAGCTGTCCATGGAGGCACAGGTCAAATCCGTGTCCAGGGCAGCTGTTTACCAGCTCCATCTGATAACCAGGCTGAAACCCTATCTGCCTGCGGACTGCCTTGCCAGAGTGGTGCATGCTCTGGTTATCTCCTGCTTGGACTACTGCAATGTGCTCTACATGGGGCTACCTTTGAAGGTGACCTGGAAACTACAACTAATCCAGAACACGGCAGCTAGACTGGTGACTGGGAGCAGCCGCTGAGACCATATAACACCAGTCTTGAAAGACCTACATTGTCTCCCAGTACGTTTCCGAGCACAATTCAAAGTGTTGGTGCTGACCTTGAAAGCCCCAAACAGCCTTGGCCCAGTATACCTGAAGGAGCATCTCCACCTCCATCGTTCAGTCCAGACACTGTGGTCCAGCTCTGAGGGCCTTCTGGTGGTTCACTCCCTACAAGAAGTGGTTACAGGAAACCAGGCAGAGGGCCTTCTCGGTGGTGGTGCCCTCCCTGTAGAACGCTCTCCCAACAGATGTCAAAGAGAACAACAACTACCAGACTTTTAGAAGACATCTGAAGGCAGCCCTGTTTAGGGGAGCTTTTAATGTTTGATGAATTATTACAGTATTTTAAATTTATTTTTTTTTTGGGGGGGGAAGCTGCCCAGAGTGGCTGGGGAAGCCCAGCCAGATGGGTGGGGTATAAGTAATAAATTATTATTATTATTATATTATTATTCCTCCCCTTGTTCCCCTCAGCATCGACGGGGTGTTTGAGGTTGCGTTGTACGTCAACGTCCTGGTGTCCCCTGATGGCAGCATCTCCTGGCTCCCCCCGGCCATCTACCGCAGCGTCTGCCCCATTGTGGTCACTTTCTTCCCCTTTGACTGGCAAAACTGCTCCATGGTGTTCCAGTGAGTACTAGTTGGAGCCTCCTGCACCCGTGGCAGTTCCCTGCGTGATTTAGAGGGTGGAGGGGGTGTCTCAGTGAGGGTGGAGAGGAAGGCAGTAGATGAAGGGGGACTTATCTTGCTCATTCATGTTCCTAACCCCCCCCCCAAAAAAAGAAAATGCTACTTATGTTGGAAATTTTAATGCCTGAAGGGGACTAATATATATTCATTTCTAACTGTGGGCACATTTTCTTTCTGCATTTATATCATATTTTTAAAATTAATTTTTCATATGCTAACATATATTTGCTTGTATTTACTTATTTAACGAAATGTATCTGCCGTTTGATTGTTAGCTCCCCACTTCTAAACAGTTGCATAAATTCAAAGTATGCAGCCCTATACAATCAAATTAATTTAGAAAATACCTATATGCATTATAAAACATACACCGAAACAATATACATGATAATGAGAGGATAAACAGGTATTTTAAATAATCATTTTATCCGTTCATACATTTACTTATATTAGCATGTAACCTGATATCTAAAGTTCCCTTTTTATATCTCACACAACCAGTTCCCAACAGTCTAAAATTTCTCTAAAATTTTCATATTTCTTTAACATGAATAATATCAATTTAACAATTGCCACCTGCTCCCATAAAGCACTAACTAATTCTTCCTTTTTCAGTTTATGGCCATCCTTCTAAGTCCTCCTTGCTAGAGCTGAAAATATCCAACACTTGAGTGTGGATATTCTTCTGTATCCTTTGATCATTCCCATTGCTCAAAAGGCATAAAGAGGGATCATTGGTCTGCCTCAGTCCAACTATTTCATTTACAGCTGAAATCACAATATGCTGATAAGGTCTGGCCGTCCAACAACCCCACCAGATGTGAACCATGGTTACCTAGGACTCAGATCTGATGAACCTTGGTTATCTGTATATTGTAGCACAGTAAGGGATTCTGCTCTGGTCTAGAGGCCTCTGGAAGTGATTGGCTGAATTGCGCTGGTGTCATAGAAGGCCTGGCAGGCGTTCTCAGGCAGGAATCGTGGCTAAAGAATCCTTGACCAATGGCAATCCAACTTCTAGTTGAAAACACTCAGTGAAAGAGAGTCCCCCACTTTCCAAAGGAATCCATTCCACTGTTGAACAGCTCTTACCACCAGAAGGTTCCTCTTAGTGTTTAGTGGCAATCTCCTTTTTTTTGTAATTGGTTCAGCTCCTACCCTCTGGAGCAGCAGGAAAAAACCTTACTTGATTCGGCCTTACTGAGTGATTTTATGTTTAAGGTCACAGACCTACAATGCCCGTGAAATCAACCTGCTGTTGACCGTCGAAGATGAGCAGACAATAGAATGGATCTTTATTGACCCTGAAGCTTTCACAGGTAACCCCACCTGCATGCAAGCCGAGGGGGACAACGGGTGGGAGGAGGTAATGATGCTGTCCAAATCCTTATAAGAACATCAAAAAACATAAGACTAGTCTTGTTGCATTGCGTTGGCTAAATTCAGCCTCCAGTTTCCTGCAGCAGTGAGTCTCATGCCTCTGCGAAACCTGCAAAGTCTCCAAGGAAAAGGGACACCCTTCCCCTGTCATTTGTTCCCATCCTTTGGTATTTACAGTTAAATTGCCCCTTACTATGGAGGCTCCATTTAATAGTAACGGATAGATATATCTTCAGTGTCAAGTTATTTTTTAAGGCTTTCTAAGCAACCATTCATACCTGCAGTGAATTCCACGAGTTAAATAAAGAGGAAGCACATCCTTTTTTCCTGGTCCTGATCCTACTGCCTGCCAGCTTTGCTGGCAAACTCCCCTGATTTCTAATGTTAGAAAATGTTCAGGGGATAAATCTCTCTCTCTCTCTCTCTCCTTCCACCTGGCACCACTCTTTAGGAAATGACAGGGCTGCCTAGAATCCTGAGGGCATTTGGAGGATTTGGAAAACAAAAGCATTTTTGGCACAGATACCACAAAGGCAAAGCATCATTTAGACCAGTGGTCAGCAAACTTTTTCAGCAGGGGGCCGGTCCACTGCCCCTCATACCTTGTGGGGGACAGGACTATATTTCGTATAAGAAAAATTGAACAAATTCCTATGCCCCCAAAATAACCCAGAGATGCATTTTAAATAAAAGCACACATTCTACTCATGTAAAAACACACTGATTCCTGGACCATCCGCAGGCCGGATTTAGAAGGCAATTGGGCCGGATCTGGCCCCCGGGCCTTAGTTTGCCTACCCATGATTTAGGTGCTCCCTGGCCCTGGCGGGGGCAAGGCGGTCGAGTCGTTCTGAGTGGGCGAAACGATTTAGCAGGGAAACTGTTTAACTATAAACCATAGAATCATGGAAGTGTAGAATTGGAAGAGAACCTGAGGGCCATCTAAGCTCTGTCCATGAGGTGTAAGTCAGGGCATTTCGTATAATCAATTTGACATACCAAACATGAGAAACAGATGGAATAAAGAACTGGAGGTTCGTATCTCACCCAATCAGTAGGACAATGTTTTTAACTTTGGTAGCCAATGTGTCGTTAGATTATGAATTATGCATTATACAACAAAAAGTAATAATTAGAATTCATTGGACTCTACTACACCTGCACAGAAAGGGATGATCTACAACAACATGCTGCACATAATAAGGAAATGCTTCTTTGAAACATGCTTATGCAGTATCCGACGCTTGCAAATTTCTGGAGGAAAGTATTAAGATGTATAAATACTGCTTTGGGGGATATTTTAAAATTGCCATAGGATAATATTATTCCAAGCCACATACCAACCATATGGGGTTTGACTGCGGGTCAACATAAATTAGGGCTGCCCTATGTCCGGGTTTGAAATAGTGTCCAGGCGGAATTTCCAAAATCACTAAAAACGTCTAAAAACCATAATAATAATAATAATAATAATAATAATAATAATAATAATAATAATAATTTATACCCCGCCCTCCCCAGTGGCTAACAACTGGTAATAAAAACAAGTTGATTAAAATACAATTTAAAAAACAAGATTAAAATACAACATTAAAACATTAAGATGCAGCCTCTTCACAGGAGGAGAAAGGAAAAAAAAAGAGTGTCAACCCATGTCAGAAGTGGGCAAATTTCCTTAAAAGCTCGACAACTTTTGTGCCCAGGTCCCCACTTTTAGAAATATGGCAACCCTAACGTAAGTGGACTCTTCATGCCCTTATTTCTGCTAAAAGACTGGTATCGAGACATTGGAAAGATAATACCATGGCCCCCCTTTTCCCAGCTGGAATGGGTAACATTCCAGGGGCCACAATCCAGTGGTGAATGGGGCCACTGGCAAAAGGTGGGTGGAGCAATGCATGCAAAATTCCCCTTTCTAGAGTAGGGTAGTTCCTACACAAACTCACACATCCCTCTCCTTCCTCCATCCAGACTGGCAGGAGACATTATCAGAACTCAAGGGCACATTCTAGCCAGGCACAAATCCTTGGGGTGGGTGTGAGGCAGGGCTGAGGAGGAGGGGTGGCTAAGGAAGGGGGTGGGGAGAGTCCTGAGGGCTTGGGGAGCTGCACTTGGGGTCCCTCTTCGGCTTTGCACCTGTCACCTGTTTGCATCCACCTCTTAATGGCTTCCAAGGTTTGCCTCACTTTGCTCTCTGGCCATGTGTCCCCCCCCCCCCCCAGCCTGCTTCTGTGGGTTATTAATAAGAATCACTGCAGGAGAATGTTTGGCATTTGTCATCCCCCCCCCTTTGTTCTGCTGGCTCCTCTCCTTCCCTCCCAGCCACTCCTATAGCTAACAGTTACATTTCAGCCAATTGATCCAGGAACGCAGCCGTCGCCAGCAGCTGCCGCTGCCATTCTCCATCATGTTTTAATAGCATCTCGGAGGTGGAAAAGTTCCTCTTTGGAAGCGAGAGGCTTTCTTGTTTTTTCATGATGGGGGACAAGCCAGTTATTTTGCACGGTTAAAAATCTATCTCTCCCGCAGACGGCGGGGGGAATAAACAAGAAAACACCAGCTTAATAGCGTGTCACGCTTGGCTTCGTGTTGCAGCCCAGAGAATGAGAGAGAGAGAGAGAGAGATAAATGTGGGCTTTTATATGGCAGCCGGGCCACTGGAGGCCTTGGGGACCAAACACATGGCAGAATCAGCTCTCTCTCCATCAGATTCCAGCTTCTGGCAGAAGTCCCTCTGCGGTGCCAGGCAGTAAGCTGGCAGCTCCAGGCATCCTGGCCCAGATGATCGGATGAGTCTTGCTATTGTGGATATATCGTTCACACAGGGCTCTAAATCCTCACTCAGATCCTGGGCACTTTTCTCATGGGCTCTGTTGTATCAGTTCTGTCTCTCTGTCTCTCTGTCTCTCTGTCTCTCTGTCTCTTTCTCTCTCTCTCTCTCTCTCTCTCTCTCTCTCTCTCTCTCTCACACACACACACACACACACACACACACCATGTAGGAAAGAGATTTCCCTCTGCACCTTTATTGTTTGCACTCGTTTCCCCATCAGCTCGTTCATCGCCAGCAGCTCCCTTCACCCAGGCTCCGTTCCTCGTCTCAATGTGGCAGCCTGGCTTCAGATCGAGGTGGCCGCCAGGACCAAACTTGGGGACCCCCAAAACAGCAGCAGCTGGTGCCCACTGGGAATAGTGGGGCAGTTGGCAGGGAGGTCAACAGTAGGGGGCGCCAGAGCTAAGGACAGGCAGAGCAATTTAGACAAGTTTTGTCCCCTCCTCATCTCTTGATTTCCGCAAGGGCAACACTGAGACTGTGAAGGGAGAAGCTGCTGGGCAAAGTGGGTGTGTCTGGGGCAAACTGAGGTTGGAGGGCCCTTAGTGAAAGAGGCACTACTGCCCACAAATGTTTGGAAGATGGGGAGCTCAAGGTGGTCTGGAGGCAATGAGCGATGCTTTCTTTTCAGGTGTGTTATTAGTTGGGCGAAGGCAACATTTCTCATCAAAGAATTATTTGATAGGCTTTTGAAATCTCCTGTTGGAGACTATCTCTGCTGGAGAATATTCTGCAGAATAGCCACTCCAGTTTTGCAAAGGAAGAATTTTGGGTGCTGCTGTGACCCAGAATGAATATCATTTAATGTTATTTCCGTATTGTTGAAGGAGGGAACAGGGCTAGAAACTTGGTGCACCTGTGTTTGTTTTAAAAGGTTGGGATGCGAGAATTCATGGTGATGTCAAAAATAGGGAATTGGAGAAAAGTGGGAGGGGGAGAGCTCTGAGCTGCTGGTCTCAGAAGTTCCATAGTTAATGTGACCGATATTTGTGTGTATATTTGCTCCTACCCACATGACGCTGCCTTCTCCTGACAGAGAACGGGGAATGGGCAATCAAGCACCGGCCAGCCAAGAAGGTTGTGAACGCCCAGCACTTCACACCAGATGACATAGGGTACCAGCAGATCATCTTCTTCCTCATCATCCAGAGGAAGCCACTCTTCTACATCATCAACATCATCATCCCTTGCGTGCTCATTTCCTCGGTTGCTGTGCTGGTCTACTTCCTCCCAGCGAAAGGTCAGCGCCAAAAGTATCACTGTGGACTCAGCTATACAGCTGCAAATAAGTGTGTTCTAAAGTGCAATATACAAATGTGACACCAGATGGCGACAGTGAGCTATGGCAAATTCAATGTATTTTTCAAAACTTTTTTTAAAAAAAACACATGTATTTTCACAGCATTTTTCAATATGTTTGTGGATTCCACCTGTGGTGCTTTGGTTGGCCTGGGTTAGGTCTGGTTAGCCTGTGGCCCCCCGGGTGTTGATGGATGATGGGAACTGTAGTCTGGAAAGCCCAGCTTCCCCCAACCTGGGCTAAGGATTCAGCACTCTGGACAGCTCCCAGGCTTTGCTTCACAGGGAGGCAAGGAACCGGGTTGGTCAAGAGGAAGTGGAAATTGGTGGGTCTTCCGATGTGGCTGAACTCCAACTCCCATCAGTCCCAGCCAGCACAGTCAGTGGTCAAGGATGATGGGAATTGTAGTCCTGCAACAGCAGAAAACCAACAGGTTCCCTATACAGGAAAGGGGGAATTTAGTGTGTGCCTGCCGGTTTTTGCAGCAGGCACGTGTTTAGCATGACACGGGCTACGATCGCCTCCAAATTTGCGCTGTTGAAAGCACTCTCACGACTTCCAGGCCTATTTATTCATTTCATCAGATATCTAAGTTTCCCCTTCATCCAAACAGACTGCAGGCAGGTGTAAATTAGTAAACATAGGGTAACCTCTTTACGCTTAGGGTCTTTGGCTCCTGGGGTGTCCATTTTCAGGACCCACCCTGCTTTTTTCTCAAGCTTCTAGTAAGAACTAACTCCACCTGACGATAAAATATAAAACCCGCATAAAAAGCAAAGTGCAGAAATGGAACATAAAGCATGAAACAGATCGTAAAACAGTATCAAAATCCTAAAACCATCAAGAATTAAAAACTGCAGGAATAAAATTTGGGAAGGCTTAGGAGAAAAGAAGCATTTTCTGTAGGTGTCAAAAACTGGTATAGCAACAGCAAAGTGATGACATAAGAGAAGACTCCTGGATCAGGCCAATCATCCATCTAGTCGTAAGTCCTCCTTTCTCAATGCCATGTATAATTTTATAAACTTCTATCATGTGTTCAGGGACGCAGGTGGCACTGTGGGTTAATCCACAGAGCCTAGGACTTGCCGATCAGAAGGTCAGCAGTTCGAATCCCCTCAACGGGGTGAGCTCCCGTTGCTCGGGCCCAGCTCCTGCCCACCTAGCAATTCAAAAGCACGTCAAAGTGCAAGGAGATAAATAGGTACTGCTCCGGCAGGAAGGTCAACAGCGTTTCCGTGCGCTGCTCTGGTTCGCCAGAAGCGGCTTAGTCCTGCTGGCCACATGACCCGGAAGCTGTATGCTGGCTCCCTCAGCCAGTAAAGCGAGATGAGCGCCGCAACCCCAGAGTTGGTCACGACTGGACCTGATGGTCAGGGATCCCTTTACCTTTACTACCGTGTCTCCTCTAACTCAAAGGCCCCAACGCTGCAACCTTTCCTCTTAGGAGAGTAATCTAGAGGACCCTGAGTTCCTCAGCACAATGAGAGAGGAGGAAAAACTTCTCTCCATCCAAACAATGTACAACAGCACAGGTTAAGAATCCCTCCCTCTAACCTGATAGATCAGCTCCTGCCTCCCTCGCCACCTCTGTTTAGCAGAAAAGAGCTGAGAAAGCTCAGAGCAAAACTGGGTCCCATCTCAGCAGGAACAAGGCCAAGATGCAGCCACGTGGCCTAGTGGCAACTGGAAGTTTGATAGATAAAGCCCCTCGTCCCCTAGCCTGCGATTAGGCAGTGGAAACACCTGCAGATGGGACTTACAGAGCATCCTGGTAGGAGAGAGTTGTTTTTAGGGTTCAGAAGACACAGGGTGGAAGGTGCTTTGCATCATTTTGAGGGCTCTGCCTCTCCCATCTCTCATCCTGGTGCCATTTACTGGATGTGAGGGCTGGGGCAGAAGCAAGATTGGGAGTAGGGCTGGCACACAAGTGAGAGGGGCTTGATCCAGCTGCAGCCCTGCTCTTCCTAACGTCTCCAGGACCAAGACTTGAATTGAGTTGGGGAGGTTCATAAGGAGCTCCTGGCTCACCAAGGCCAGCTTGGTGGGAGTCAATCAATGACGTGGTCCAGAGGCTGATGTCTCTTTCCCCGCTAGTCTGGGGTTTTGACTATGCTGTGAACCAATCAGTGAAGCATCCCTTTCTTTTAACCCTGTGGCAGTAGAAAAAAAATGGAGTTGGAAGTCCTAAGTTTAGAGAGGAAGCCCCTGGTACTATTTCAGATACGGTTAAGTACTTCATTCGTTCCGGAGGTCTGTTCTTAACCTGAAACTGTTCTTAACCTGAGGTACCACTTTAGCTAATGGGGCCTCCTGCTGCCGCTGCGCTGCCCCCGCACCATTTCTGTTCTCATCCTGAAGCAAAGTTCTTAACCCGAGGTACTATTTCTGGGTTAGCGGAGTCTGTAACCTGAAGCATCTGTAACCCAAGGTACCACTGTATTCCCTGCCTGTCAACTGGAGAGAGGAGGACAATAAGTGATACTTCTGTATCCCAGGCCTCTATTTTCAGAGCAACTAGGCATTCCTGGGGTGGACCTTCTTGGGACGGGGTGTGAGAGCATGATGAAGCAAGACAGAAGCCTTATTGCCTCCCTCTCTCTTTCTCTCTCTCTGCAGCTGGTGGTCAGAAGTGCACGGTTTCCATCAACGTCCTCCTGGCCCAGACCGTCTTCCTCTTCCTGATTGCAAAAAAGGTCCCTGAAACCTCGCAGGCAGTGCCGCTCATTGAAAAGTAAGCAAACAATGTTTAGGGAAGCTTTTAATGTTTGATGCATTGCTGTATTTTAATATTTTGTTGGAAGCCACCCAGAGTGGCTGGGGAAGCCTAGCCAAATGGGCAGCGTATAAATAATAAATTATTATTATTATTATTATTATTATTATTATTATTATTATTATTATTATTATGTCCTGTAGGTGGCAGTGATGGCCTCCAGCTTGGGGGCTTTAAAGGAGAATTCGACAAATAAATAGTTTCCAAAAAGCCACTCGTTTCATTTTAGCAAAGATTCCCCTGCATTGGGACATCGGCATGTTTCTGATGTTATTACACCAGTTCATCACTGAAGTGGCAACTCTTTGCGAAAGGGAGTTGCGGAATTTATCTTCCCAGCACTGTTGCGCGACAGATAATGGATAAATCCATTTTGCCGGTGGGGAATGAGGGAGAGGTAGCAGCTTGTCCAAGGCCCCGTGAGAAGCCTGCGAGAGTGGCAGGACGTGAGCTCTAGATGTTGGATTTGATCTCCGGCTGTTGGCATGGCTTTATTTTATTATGGCGGAAGCTCTTGAGGGCTAGCACCCACTTCATCAGATGTTATCCTGATAGATGCGTGACTAAGGCAGAGCTGCTTTCTAGACCACTGGCTGAAGCACCTCCTTCCTCCATTAAACCTCACTGCAGCCACTTTTGATGGGGAGGGGACTTTGCAGTTTGCCAAACTGCTCTGTGAAGTGCTTCTCCCCCTCCATTCAGCAACTCATCAGAAGACGTACACATGGTTGGTGGTTAGGATAGAAGGGAAATTTGGTTCTGTTTGCATTTTTAGGTGAGCCTTCCTGATTTGCCGCCCCCCCGCCCCAAGATACAATAAGTTAAACACAGCTGTCCTTCAGAATTCACAACTCTCTGAATTTTGTGGTGCATTTCTCTATAGACAAAAATTGGGTATACTAGGGTGCCTACAAATGCATATATTCACAAATGCATTACAGTGGAACCTCAGTTTTCGAACGTCTCCATTGATGAACGTTTCGGAACCAAAACGCCATAAACCCAGAAATAAATGCTTCCATTTTCAAACGCGCCTCAGAAGTCGACCTTCTAAGGCGGCCTCTGTTTCCAGTTTCCTTGTTGTATTGAGGCTTTTGTATTCAGTTTTCAGTTTTTGAACATTTCGGAAGTCGAACAGTCTTCCGGAACAGATTATGTTCGAAAACCGAGGTTCCACTGTAT
This sequence comes from Podarcis erhardii, assembly GCF_964252035.2. NCBI lineage: Eukaryota > Metazoa > Chordata > Lepidosauria > Squamata > Lacertidae > Podarcis > Podarcis erhardii. Next base: position 96,372,802 of record NC_138509.1, on the reverse strand, counting down.
ATCCAGGTTTGGGGTTTTTTTGGTTGTTGTTGTTTTTTTGCAAAACTGTGCCTACAAATGCATATTATTAGTGAATGCATCATATATGGGGAAAGCGTAAAATTGCAAAAACATGGACACATTTGCATACTGATATGTGTGCATTAAGGGGAAGGCATTTTCCATTTACTTAGAAGAACAAATTCTCAGACTGATGAAGAATAGGAAATGGTTGATTTTGCCACTGACTAGGGCAGGTGACCTGTGTGCCATTTCCCTTTTTCTCCCCAAAGGTACTTAACTTTCCTCTTGGTGGTTACTATTGCCATTGTCGTGAATGCTGTCATTGTACTCAACGTTTCCCTGAGGACCCCCAACACTCACTCCATGTCCGCACGGGTCCGAGAGGTAGGTCCAGTGGATGCTGCCCAGAAGCTCTGGGCTGGTCCCCTGCTCACCTTAGACCTCCTTGCACCGCTGAGCCCCAAGACTTGGCCTTTGCCTTACCTAGGAAACTGCCTTATCCTGACTCAGACCACAGGTCCCTCTAGCTCAGCGTTGACCACACTGACTGGCAACAGCTCTCTGGGGTTTTATGCAGGTGTCGTTCCCAGTCCTACCTGGAGATGTTGGGGATCAAATCTGGGGCCTCCTGCACACAAGGCATATCCTCTGCCACTGAGCTACGGCCCTGTCCCCTTCCTTCTTTCTTTTTTTAAAATAATTTTTATTAAGTTTCATCTTACCGAATTAAACACATCAAACCAATTAATCCAAATTATAACAATACAAATCATATAATCCAATTATTTTCCAATTTATAATTTTTTGTGGGGGGTACCCATGCTTCTTGATCGGCAGGAGTCCAATCCTCGAATATTTGTGCTGCTTTCATATTAAGAATGATATTTCCAGTCCCCTCTTCTCAATCCTTGTCGTTACTCATTTTCCTTTTCCTTCACCTCCGAGTTGCTCCGCAAGTGGGTTGAAAAAAACACAGTCTTATTTGTGTTTCTGTGTGGGCTTTGTACTTCCTTCTTGAAGAGCCACAGCCCTAGCTCAAACCCCAGACCTTGCCCTTTCATGTAACAACCCACTTGGAAACTGCCACAGACTGGCTGGGCACCAGGAGTGCCAGCTTAGCCCTGCGACCATGGGTGCCCGGGGCCATGGGTGTCATGCAGTGGGGACTTTTGTGGGTGCTTGGGCACCCAGGGCCCCAAGGAGATGGCAGAGGAATGGTGGGAGGAACCAGAGTCTGGGGAATGGTGGTGGGGTGACAATGAGTGGTCAGGACGAGGCGACTGGGAGGAGGAGGTGTCAGAAGCTGAAGAGGCAACAGGGCTTAATAAGCAAGGAGAGTCTGTGGGAGAGAGAAGTTCAGAAACAGAAGCAGGAGAGGAGGGAGGAAAAGAGGCAGAGATGAGTCAGGCTGGTGAAGAGTCTTGAGTGTCTCCCCCTCCTGCTGCAACAAGCACCCCTCCCTGCTGGTCTCCCAGAACCAGGAGAGGCATGAAAAGAGCAAAGGAGAAATTGGAGGCACAGTCTCCGATTGCTTGGGAAAAGCCATGGCGAGGAGGGGACTTAGGCAGCTGAGGGGAGGAAGGGACCTTCAGTCTGGAGACCCAGTGTGGTGTAGTGGTTAAGACCGGTGGACTCGTAATCTGGTGAACCGGGTTTGCGTCTCTGCTCCTCCACATGCAGCTGCTGGGTGACCTTGGGCCAGTCATACTTCTCTGAAGTCTCTCAGCCCCACTCACCTCACAGAGTGCTTGTTGTGGGGGAGGAAGGGAAAGGAGAATGTTAGCTGCTTTGAGACTCCTTCGGGTAGTGATAAAGCGGGATATCAAATCCAAACTCTTCTTCTCCATCTCAGCAACAACTTCATGGGGGCAAACCTGCCGGACATGAGTTGCTGTGCTCATTAGGCCTGACACTCCTGTGCCCTTCTTGTTTTGTCTGATAAAGCATTAACTCCAACTTGCTCTGTGTGGTTTCCTGCCGGCTCACTCCTGTCAGAAACCCTCCTGAGCAACCTCACCATTTTCTTCCCCCACCTCCCAGGTGTTTCTGAGGCTGGTGCCACGCTACCTGGGCATGCACATGCGGCGTGTCGACGCGCCCACAGGGAATCGTCTCGTCCGCCGGCGGAGCTCTCTGGGGCTCATGGCAAAAGCGGATGAGTACATGCTGTGGAAGGCACGAAGCGAGCTCCTCTTTGAGAGGCAGAGGGAGCGTGACGGGTTGGTGAAGATGCTTCTGGCGCAGATAGGTAAGTCTTGGGCGAGCAGCAGAAGGTGGTCTGTTGTGGAAGGGAGCAGACGATGGGGAAAGGGGAGATGTTTCTTTTTTTTATAATAATTTTTATTCATTTTAAAACATATTATTTATCATACATACCACAAAATTTCACATCTTATACAATCTTTTTGGACTTCCATCAGCACCTCTGATGATCCCCCATTTTTATCATTTCTTCTGCATTTCTTAAATTCATATTGCCTTTAATTATCTTAACTAACACCTTCCATTTTATCCAGTTATGCAATAATTCAAATTATTCACCTCACAAAACATCTTGCAAACCTACAAATGTAATCTGATCATCACAATTACTTTTCAAATAGTCCGTATTTACACCAATCTTCTGTGAATCTCTGGTCCTGCCGGTTTCGATTTTTTCCTGTTAATTTATCTAACTCTGCATAGTCCATCAATTTCATCCTCCAGTCTTCTTTCGTCGGTAATTCTTCTTGCTTCCATTTTTGTGCCAACAGTATTCTTGCTGCCGTCATTGCATATAAAAACAGCTTACAATCTTTTCTATTTATATCATCTCCTACAATGCCAAGTAGAAATGCTTCTGGTTTCTTAATAAATGTATATTTCAACATTTTTTTCATCTTGTTATACAGTGGTGCCTCGCAAGACGAAATTAATTCGTTCCGTGAGTCTCTTCGTCTTGCGGTTTTTTGGTCTTGCAAAGCACGGCTATTAGCGGCTTAGCGGCTTAGAAAAAGGGGGGGGAAGGAAAAAAACTCGCAAGAACTCGCAAGACGTTTCGTCTTGCGAAGCAAGCCCATAGGGAAATTCGTCTTGCGAAGCACCTCAAAAGACGGAAAACTCTTTCGTCTAGCGAGTTTTTCGTCTTGCGAGGCATTTGTCTTGCGGGGCACCACTGTATATCATTTCCCAGAAGTTTTTCACCTTTTTACATTCCGGGGGGGGGGGATGTTTCAAGTTCTTCCTCTTCCCCCACCCCTCAGCCTTCACGAGCTCAGAGCCCTCTTCGATTTGGACTGGGGAGCCTGTGTTCTTTTCCCACAGATGTCACTAGACTACAACTCCCATCATTCCCTGAGCAATGCCCTTGCTGGCCAGGGCTGATGGGAGTTGTAGTCCGACAACAAACTCTTGTTTTAGAGTCCCAGTGCTTTCTTTCTGGGGGTACTCAGTGGGGTGCAGGACCAACACATTTCCCCCAAATGTGTGGCACTTACTGCAACAACTTCATGGTGAGGAACAGCACCCTTTTTCCTAAAAAAAAGAAGAAGGGGGGGGGAAGCAAAGCACTGCTAGAGACTTATAGGGTTTCTTTTTCTTTTATTGATTTATAATAAAAACAAGGAAGACTAAGCCACAAATTGCAAGAACAGGGCAGGAGCATAGCAAAAAGGAACATAAGACTTACAGTATTTTTAAAAGTGCATTTTAGCACACAGCAGGCGGTGCTAATCCGCAAACAGCATCCGTCCCCTTTAAATCCCCAGAGCTGCTTCTGCCAGCTCACTTCATCCTCAGCTGTCCTCCTCTTCCTTGATCTTTCTGGGCAGTTCTTCTGAGCTAGGCCACGCCCTGCAGGCGGATTGCCTCTTCATCATGTGGAGGAGACTTTAAAAATGCTATTAAAACCCATTCTTCTCTATTAATTCCACTGCAGTCCACTCATACCAGGGGCCGCCAGAAGACTTTAACATTTTAAAACCAGCATCTTAGTGTTCTGCTGCCCTCTGTCTTTCCTGCATGCTCTTGGGTCAAGTGTGGAAGCTGTTTTGGCCCCCAACAAGATCTCCCCTGTTCAGATTCTTCCTCTGCAATCTTGACATTTCCCCTTTCCCAGGAGGCAGCTTAGAGAACGGAAGTCCCCAGGAGATTTGCAACAGTCTGTGCCGTGCTACCCCGGAGATCCAGGCCTGTGTCGATGCCTGCAACCACATTGCTAAGACTTTGGAAGAGAAGAAGGACTTTGACAGTGTAAGTTGCCATCTCAGATGTACAGCTGTTTAGGGACCTGTTCACACAGGCATGTTCTTCTCCTGCTGACTCTGGCATCAAGCAATGTTTTGCATGTGTGAATGCGCAGTCATAGGAGAAGATTGATTGATTGATTGATTGATTGATTGATTGATTGATTGAAATGATATCAGGGGAAAAGGCAGAGCACAAATCAAACCTATTTTTAAGCAGAGGCAATTAACACATTGTTTAGGTATGCATTCAGTTAATTAATTAAATTATGTAACACTTAACACCAAAACAGGTTTCTAAGCGGTTTACCATTATTGTTTATGGTTATTTATTAATTTATGTACTGCTTAATGGCAAAAAATAAGGCTTCTGAGTGGATTGCAAAGCATGAAATCCCAGCTACTCACACGTTGACACATCCCTTGTTAAAATACACCATAAAATAATTCTGCTACAATATTTAAATAAAAGCGTAACCCATAATCGAAAAGGGCAATAAAACAATCCCATTAAAACAGCACGGCGATTGAAACGGGAGATCAAGGGAATGCCTGTGCGAACAGGTGTGATTTCAAAAGCCGTCGGCATGCCAATGCAGATGGCGCCTCTCGTATTTCATTCAGCTGTGGGCTTTCATCTTGTCTGTCGAAAGCCCTCTTCAGGCATTTCTCTCCACACTTCTTCTTGTGCTCTTAAGTGCACTGCCAGGGCATGTGGTGCTCCCAGTGTTGCCCAACTAAGGAGGGCATATGCCAAGCAGGGATCTATGGGGTGTGGCAGGCCCTTAGGTAACCTGGTCCCTAGTTATTCAGGGCTTGTAAGTGCTAAGAGTAAAGCCTTGAATTGTGCCCAGTAACATATCAGCAGCCAGTAAAGCGGCTCCTTGGCAGGGGTCTTATCTATGGCATTGACAGACTGTGCAAGTCAACAACCCAGCTGCTAAAATCTGCACCAGTCGCAGCTTCCGAGTGAAACCCGATCGAATAATGAGCAGGCCTTCCGCTGCCCCAAATGGTGGGGAGAACCAGGAGATGAAGCGGTTGTGGTCGCAGCATAAGCCAGAGGGTTGAAAGAATGAGCTGAGGAGGAAACCTCACCATCCCGAGGAAACCCATACCAGGGGGCTGTGAATCAGTGGCAAAGGAACACCAAGACCCCAACGTCCTGCTTTGGAACCGTTAGAGGACTTACAAATCAGTGGGCAAGACAAGAACTTTATTGTCCCCCCTAAAGAAAAGAAAAAATGGAACAGACACAGGAAACTCCACCCAGGTACAACTAAATCCAGCGCCACCCAGGAACTAAGCTGTATAATGACACCATTCTTATTTTTATTAATTAAATTTCTATGCAGCTCTTCATCCGAGGATCACAGGGTGGCTCACAGTATAAAAACACAAAATCACAAACAAAACCATACCCCCCATACTGTCCACACACAAACACACCCTCTCCTCTCTTCAGAGGCTCCAGGCAAAGACTGTGTTGAGAATCCTCCGTTGGGAATGTTTGCCATGAAATTGGTCAGGGAGGGAGGGTGTGACTGTTCCTCCTCACCCCTGGTTTCACCTCTTTCCACCGCTACAACAGCCCCCCGGGTAATTTAATGCTAGTTTTAATTTCCCACAGGTCCTGTGGGCAAGGGTGCTGCAGCGTCCTTCCCAGTAGGCCTCTGAGAAACTAAGCTTTGGCTGCCTGTGATTGGGGTGACAGGCAAAAGGGGACTGCTTTGTTTCAGCCCTGCTCCTGTCTGTCAGGCTTCAGGAAATCCAATAATAATAATAATAATAATTATTATTATTATTATTATTATTATTATTATTATTTATATCCCGCCCTCCCCAGCCAAAGCCGGGCTCAGAGCAGCTAACAACAGTAAAAATAACACCGTTTACATAAAATCACAATCAATTAATTGAAATACATTCTAAAATCAATTCAGAATCAAATTAATGGCAACCATTGGGCTAGAGTTCTATGAGGATTACAGAAGGAGAGAGAGGGTCAGACTGTGCCTTGGCCAAAGGCCTGGTGGAACAGCTCCGTCTTGCAGGCCCTGCAGAAAGATGTCAAGTCCCACAGGGCCCTGGTCTCTTGGGACAGAGCGTTCCACCAGATCGGGGCCACGGCCGAAAAAGCCCTGGCTCTGGTTGAGGCCAGCCTAACCTCTCTGTGGCCCAGGATCTCCAATATATTTTTGTTTGAAGACCATAAGGTCCTTCGTGGGACATACCAGGAGAGGCGGTCCTGTAGGTAAGAGGGTCCTATGGTGGGCAACCAAGAATTAGATAAGCAAGAAGAGTTCTTACCAAGTCTTTTATTCAATATTCACAGAAAGAGGCTTTGAAAAGTGCCTCTCTTGCAGTAATGGCGTTGCTCTGATTAAAGCTCCACCCCTTCCATCTCTCCTGTTATACATCATCCGTAAGGTGGCTGATCTGTGCCTTCTGCCTTTAAGCTTTCTCTTCTCCTACTCTCAGTGCCCGCCGGGTCCTGGGAGAGGGGGGATCTGGTATGCTTTCTAAAGATACCAAGACTGTCAGCTGTCTCTCCTCCTCCTCCTCCTCTCTCAATATTTCCCAGCTTCTCCCCTCTGCAGCCTCTGAGCTATGACCGTCTGCAAACAACTGTTGTAAATCCATGCTGTCTCCCTCTTCTCTGGGAAGTGCCGGAGGGGGGGAGATGGACTCCACCATTCCTCCTCAGTCCCGCCCTCACACTGTCAGGCTCGAAGGACCCCTGTGGCAGCCTCCACGCCCTCTTCCGCTGGACAACTTGCACACCTCTGAGCCACCGAAAACAATTCTAACGTGCATCCTGTCTGGTGTCTTCTTTTTTGCAGGAGAACGAGGAGTGGATCTTGGTGGGCCGGGTCATTGACCGCGTCTGCTTCCTCTTCATGGCCTCCATCTTCATTTGTGGGACACTGGGTGTCTTCCTGATGGCTCAGTTCAACCAGGCTCCTGCAGAGCCCTTCCCAGGGGACCCCAAGCTGTACCTCCCCTAGGAATGAGGTCTATCTAGGGGTGGCGGCAGCAGTGGCAGCAGCGGTGGCAACCCCTCAACGGCCGTGTGTTGGCGCCATCTCTCTAATGAAACCTCTGTGCTTGGTGGGCTTCTATGCTGAGAGCCAATTATGTCCCATAGGAATGCAAGAAGACTCCATATCCATTGGACCATCTATCTCAATATGGTCTACACTGGCAGGCAGCAGCTCTCCAGGGTTTCAGGCAGGAGTCTCCTCCAACCCTACCTTGGAAAGGGGATCTTCTGCATGCAAACCATGTTCTTTATCACTGAGCTATGGCCCTCCCTCAAAGCCACAAAGCCTTCTTGTTTAAGTTAGTGTCTGCTAACGTGTTCTAGCAGGTGAGCACACCAGGATTGCCTTTTTTGGTGGGTTGCAGGGTTGCCCGTCAGTGCCTTCCCTGGTTCCTCAGCGAACAGCTGAAGCTAAGAGAGGCAGGCACTAGTTGTCCCCTCCCTGTGAGACCGTTGGAAAAGCTGCAGCCTTAAAGGTAGTCCATTACCTGGGGCTTGTCCATTAATCAGATATTTGACTGCATTCAGGCAGCACTTCATTCCTCTTCCCCAACATTTACTTACCTGAAAAATTCTGCATTTTATGTGCTCTCTCACACGACATGAAAAGCTACTTCTGGAAACATAGCAAAAATTGTAGTCCTGATTTCCATGTCCATTGCTTTTGGAAGCAACCAGTTCGCAATCCCTTTGTGGCTGTTTCTAAAAGCAATCAACGCGGAAATGAATATCATGGGAGTTTTGCATTGTTGTTTTTTCTGGAGTTTGTGGAGGGAATTTGGGGCAGGGATCTGGCAGAGCATTCCCTCCTGCCGTTTGCATGAATGGACTACACACATAAAGAGTGGCAACGTGTCCAATGGCAGGTGTGAACAGAATTGAGCGCGGCACAGTGGCACCAAACGTCCAAAGGCCACAGTTCCACAAGGCAATGTGAAAGGAATGTGAGAAACTCATGCAGATGCCTAGTGGAATTGCCATCAGGAAAATAAACAGGATGGAACACACACACACCCCGACACACACACACACACACACACACACACACACACACACACACACACCTGAAGGTGGTCTTTGTCTCTCAGCAAGGGCTGGGGCTAGGAAATAGAGCAGGGGCCAGGAACCTCAGGGCTGGGGCCAAAAGCACCCTATCTGTCTGGACCTCAGGAGCCTCCGCACAACAACAGCACCCCTTTCCCCAGGCCTCTCGCAGTGAGGGAACCGCCAGGAGGCCCTCGGAGGTGGACCTCAGTGTCCGGGCTGAACGATGGGGGTGGGGACGCTCCTTCAGGTATACTGGGCTGAGGCTGTTTAGGGCTTTCAAGGTCAGCACCAACACTTTGAATTGTGCTCGGAAACGTACTGGGAGCCATTGAAATCCTTTAGGACCGGTGTTATGTGGTCCCGGCGGCCACTCCCAGTCACCAGTCTAGCTGCTGCATTCTGGATTAATTGCAGTTTTTGAGTCACCTTCAAAGGTAGCCCCACGTAGAGCGCATGGCAGTAATCCAAGCGGGAGATAACCAGAGCATGCAGCACTCTGGCAAGACAGTCTGCGGGCAGGGAGGGTCTCATCCTGCGTACCAGATGGAGCTGGTAAACAGCAGCCCTGGACACAGAATTAACCTGCACCTCCATGGACAGCTGTGAGTCCAAAATCAGTTGCACATTCCTAGGTCCAGCTTTACTTCAAATGCTCTGTGTTTCTTTCTTGCCTGGGATGTGTCCTTAACCCGGATGCGATAAGAACACAAGGCAAGGCCTGCTATAGGAGCAAGGAGGGGCTGTGGTTCTTGGGCAGAGCACAGTCTTAGAGAGACCAAGGTCCGCAGCCCTGGCTTCCTTGTCTTCTTCAAAGCAGCGTCGCAGCCCAGAGCGCTGTTTGCAGAGGCAGGAGAGACAAATTGCAGTGCCGCTTGCTCCTTCAGTCCCCAGCTCCTGTTCATCCAGTCAATAGCGAAAGACGATTAGCCATCTCTCAAACTCTGCTCCAGTCCAATGAGAGGCCTCCTCCTTTTATCCCTGCACCCTGCAGTTAACGCCACTTCCCTCGCTTGGGCCCAAAGCTTATTTTCCCCGTTGCTCTATCTCGCTCCTGCAGCCCCCGACTGGGGCTCCTCAGACACGGCCATTTGGACAGGTTGGCGTTTCTGCTGTCAGAACAAGGCCCCGAGGCCAGAGCAGCTCTGTTTCCTGCTGCCCCTGTGCCGCTATATTGTCCTGGCCCCTCTCCAGGCCTTGTCAAAACAGCCGTCTCAGAGGCCCTCTCTGCGGATAACTCTTCCGAGGACCTGCCAAATCGCCTGCCTGCCGCTCCCCGGAGCTGTGGCAGGTGCAACAGGCCAGCAGCGGTAATGACAGCGAGCGAACGAGAGGCAAAGAGAAGGGTTTAGATAAAGTCCCTGTCATTAATCCAGACTGATCCTGGGATTTGTGGCTCGCGCGTTCTTGAAAGGTGGGCTGCTGTCGTTTCCTGAGAGGGAAAGAGAGTTTAGAAACTGACACTCTCTCTCTCTCTCTCTCTCTATCTCTCTCTCTCTCTCTCTCTCTCTCCAGTCTGCTTAAACTTTAGCTGAGTTCCCTGCATTTGCAGGGGTCCCTACAATTCTATGATTGTATGAAACCGCAGAATTCGCAGAGGGCAAGAAGGTGCTGTAGCCACGAGGGCTTGCGGACACGGACAATACAGCAGTGGCAGCTGGTGACCACTGAGGCTGGTGGGGTGGCTAATGGTAGGCGGGGTCTGCTGGGGTAGGCGGAGCCTAGATCTTAGGAGGAGGAGCCAGCCAATCAAGGTTTTCCCTCCACCTTCCTTTTAAAAGAGAGCAAGGGGAAGAAATTCAGATCAGTACACATTTAAAGACAGATTTGTCAGTTTTGTTGCCAAACAATGTGGGAACAACAACAACAACAATTTATTTATATGCTGCCCATCTGACTGGGTGGCTTCCAGAAAATGAAAACATCAAAGACTGTAAAGCACCAAACGTTAAAAACTTCCCTGTACAGCGTTATACAAAGGAATCCGAAATGCACACTAATTGAATTTTGCAGTGCTTACAAAGATGCATATTATTACGAAGGTTGCACACCCTGAATCTCTGCCGTGTAGTAGCAAAATTCCAGGGGGTTCCAGGTGCTCACCCAGGGTTGTGTTTCGTTGGGAAGTTGAGGCACAGCAGAGGCTAGTGTCTTTAAGAAATATGGTTTATTTTACACATATTTACACCTAAACCCTTCAGCGCAGGGGGCACAGAACATTATGCCCCAAGAGTGTCTCTCATTGCCCCTCCCAGAGCTTCAGGAAGCTTGGGTCCAATGCAGTGGTCAGTCGTGGCCCCTGGTCTCCCTGGGCAGCCTCTTCCAGCCAGCGCTGCATGGGCATCTTCCCAGTGCCTCCTTCTTGTTCCCAGAAACCATCATTATAATGTCATGAGAGAGGAAGAAAAGTGTTTCTCCGCCCACTTTCTACACACCATGCATAAATTTATACACCTCTAAATATGTCTCCTCTCACCTTTTCTCTAAATGGAAGAGCCCTAATTTCTGTAACCTTTCCTCACCCTTTCCTGTGCTATTTTTTGAGGTACATCCTGTGTTGCCAACAGGGCTGGGAGCTGGGTTCCCCTCCCAACACGGTGGTTCTAGGGTTTGCTAAGGATTGGGACAAGATAAAGAGAACAGAGCCTAGGAAGCGGGGAGCAATGGAATGCATGGAATATGTGAGCATTCAGCACCCCCAGAAATAATACCTCCCCACCATCATTGACAAGCTGGAAGGTGTGCAGAGGAGGGCGACCAAGACGACCAAGGGTTTGGAAACCAAGCCTGATGAGGAACGGTTGAAGGAGTCGGTTATGTTTACCCTGGAGAAGCGTATATGGGAGCCATCTTCAAGTATCTCAAGGGCTGTCACATGGAAGATGGAGCAAGCTTGTTTATTCCTTCTCGGGAGGGTAGGACTTGAACCAATGACTTCAAGTTACACGAAAGGAGATTCCAATTAAACATTAGGAGCATCTCCACCTCCTTCATTGGGACACGGGTGGCGCTGTAGGTTAAACCACAGAGCCTAGGACTTGCCGATCAGAAGGTCGCGGTCTGAATCCCCAGGACGGGGTGAGCTCCCGTTGCTCGGTCCCTGCTCCTGCCAACCTAGCAGTTCGAAAGCACGTCAAAGTGCAAGTAGATAAATAGTTACCGCTCTGGCGGGAAGGTAAACGGCGTTTCCGTGCGCTGCTCTGGTTCGCCAGAAGCGGCTTAGTCATGCTGGCCACATGACCCGGAAGCTGTACGCCGGCTCCCTCGGCCAATAAAGCGAGATGAGCGTCGCAACCCCAGAGTCGGCCATGACTGGACCTAATGGTCAGAGGTCCCTTTACATTTACCACCCCCATCGTTCTGCCCAGACACTGAGGTCCAGTGCTGAGGGCTTCTGGCAGTTCCCTCATTGCAAAAAGCCAAGTTACAGGGAACCAGGCAGAAGGGCTTCTTGGTAGTGGCGCCCGCCCTCCCACCAGATGTCAAAGAGAAAAACAACTACCAGACTTTTAGAAGACATCTGAAGGCAGCCCTGTCTAGGAAAGCTTTTGGTGTTTAATAGGTTATTGTATTTTAATATTCTGTTGGAAGCTGCCCAGAGTGGCTGGGGAAAAATAGCCAGATGGGCGGGGTATTATTATTATTATTATTATTATTATTATTATTATTATTATTTCTTTCTGGCTCAAAGAACTGTCTGACAGTGGCATGGACTGCCTTGTAAGGTGGTGGACTCTCCTTCATTTGTGGTTTTTTAAAGAGAGGTTGGATGGCCACCTGCCAGGAAGGCTTTAGCTGAGCTCCCTGCCTTGCAGAGGGTTGGACTAGATGACCCCCAGGGTCCCTTCCAGCTCTACAATTCTATGATCTTCCTGTCAGGGGCAGACTTTGGTAATCTTTCATAATACGGTGCTCTGTGCAAGGCCTAAATGTGGTGCCTCAAAACAGAACTTCTGAGTTATGGATATTCCCGATTTTGAGTACCCTTGGCACAGTAGCCTGTGCGGTGGAACCGCCCACACTGCCCAAATCCGGTGCTGTCCCTGCCTCTGGAAAGTTTCCTTTTGCCGTTCACGCCCTCTGCTAGCTGACCTCCTCATCTGATGCATATGCCCTTCTGGGCTCCAGCGACGCCATTGTCCCCGCACAACAGGGCAGATCCGGGTAGTTGGCATGGGAACACTAGGAGGAATGGGGATGGAGATTAGAGGCTGGGTTTGCTGGAGGTGGCAGTCTCCGTCCTAGGATGGGCCAACTGTTTGGGTTTCTGTGGTCTATGTTTCTTCTTTCCTCCTGCCTCCTCCTCCCTGGTCCGTGGCTGCTGCCTCCAGAGCCCCACGTCTCCTCGAGATGTCTGTGATAAACTCCCAGCCTTCCCCCTTTGGACACCTGACACGGGAGAGACACATTGAATCCGTGGCCAAGCCACTGAAGTGGGAAGATGCCCCAGAGCTCCTGGTTGGGGAGGCACCTCAGGGCTGCACCGGTGATGTCTTGGCTACTGGGTCAGATTCAACACGGCTTCAGAGGCACCCCCTACAGGTAGTCAACACATGGGGCATCAAGGAGTCCAACTGCAGCACAGAGGCTTGGATGTGTTATGAAACAGCACCCTCCAGAACAAAGTGCCAGGGTGCCCTGGATTTACCTCTGGTGCCACCAGTCTACGGAGGGGGTCAAGAAGGAGAGCTGGGTCCCTCACGGCACCGAGAGGCCGGCACTCATCCTGGACTGCAGTTACTGGCCGGGGCCCAAGAGCTCTGCATCACCTCCAAGGCTGAGCGCCACGGTAAGGACCCGTTCTGATGCCCAAGGAGACTCGAGCAGGGGGTGGGGGACTTGAAGCCCAGGGGGCGGGGCAAGTGGTCCTCCCAGACACACTATCTGGCCCTCGAGAGTCTCTCCTGGTCGCACACCTTCCCAAAGCCACACCCCTGACTGTCTCTCCTCCTTCAGGGCTTTCAACTGGCTGAGATAGAATAATAGGATTGTAGAGATGGAAGAGACCCCAAGGGGTCAGTCTGTGCAAACCCCTGTAATGCAGGAATCACAGCTAAAGGGTCTTTGAAATGTAGTCTTGCTGTTTGCTTGCCTAGATGAAGATAGGTGTGTGTGTTTGTGTAGAAACCTATGGTCTGTGCGTGGCTGGAATGTATCCTTCTGTACAAAGCCAAGAGTCACGCACATTGCTCCACCTACTTTTGCCTCTGGCCCCACCCACTGCAGGCATGTGGCCCCCAGAGAGGAAATATGGACCTCAGATTGAAAAATCAAACCCTCGCATAGAGTTAACGGTCACCGCCTGGGAGGATGGCTTCCCTGTTTAAGCATTCCTTTATAGCATAGGGTTACCAGATGTCCCCAGTTCCTGGGGACAGTCCCCAGATTTGCAAATTCCGTCCCCGGACAAATTCCGTCCCCGGAATGTCCCCAGATTTGCAAACCTGTCCCCGGAAACATGGAAGCTGCAGCCTCAGCAACCCGGAGCCAGCCTGGTAGCGCAGTTGGCTCTGGCTGGCTTCAAGAGCTGCTCGCTGCCATGGCACCCGCCATTGTTCCTGCACCACAGCAGCGAGCAGCTTCTGAAGCCAGCTAGAGCCAACTGCACTACCAGGCTGGCCTCTCCTGGGCAACGGCTACCCGCCCGTGACTCCCAAGCCTCCCCTGATCTGTCAAAACAAAGGGGGAAGGGGGAAGGAGATCAGGGAAGGCTCGGGAATCACAGGCAAGTGGCGCGCCGTTACCCAGTTTTTTTAAAAAAAACTCTGCGCATTTATGTTTCACAGGGTGCGAAAGAAGGGCTTTGCACCTTTATACAATATGCATGCGTGCTTGGGCCCAGAGTCTTTTGCCTCACCAACCCCTCTACTGACTCCCTCTTGCTACTCAGCTTAAAACAAAAGTATCCCCGGATTCATTGAAAAAAATCTGGTAACCATATTATAGCAGGGATGCCGAACGGAAATGACATGGGCGGGGTGTTGTCTTCCTCGGTCGGCAAATGCTCTGGGGGGGGATCCCACAAGTCAGAAGGACATTTGTCCTGCAAAGCCTAGGATGACCGGCTCCTTGACCCTGAAAATGAGTGACTTCCGACAATAACGGACTGGCATTACCAGCTACAAGAATTTGCTGAAATGGCGCAGTTAACAAATACCCTGAGAGGCAATTCAAAACAAAAATTTGTTGAAAAGTAGGATAGATATAAAACATATCTTCAAAACTATAGTAAAGGTTCGCTATCTATGCTAGCATTTGATTGACGTTGGAGTGAGTTGAGAAATAAGACTAAGAGCACATATTGATATAGGAATGTATTACATAATATGTAAAGAAATATACAATAATATACAATACATTCATTTGTAAAAAAGGAATATACAACGGGAAAGACAGGAAGTCTAGTGTGTTGGTAGGTACCTCGGGTTACATACGCTTCAGGTACCTCGGGTTACATACGCTTCAGGTTACATATGCTTCAGGTTATAGACTCCGCTAACCCAGAAATATTACCTTGAGTTCAGGATGAGAACAGAACTCGTGCTCCAGCAGCGCAGCAGCAGCAGGAGGCCCCATTAGCTAAAGTGGTGCTTCAGGTTAAGAACTGTTTCAGATTAAGAATGGACCTCCAGAACGAATTAAGTACGCAACCAGAGGTACCACTGTATATGATTTTGGGGGGGGAAATTTTGTTTTTGTTTTTTCTCTTTGTTCTTTCATTTTTTTGTTTCATTTTCTTTCTAGGTATATAAAATTTGTATATAATTTTTGCATACATGTTGGAAATTATATTATAGTAAGTCCTGTAATGTAATATGACAACATTTACCGATGTGATATAAGAATGTTAACAAATAAATAATATGCAAATTCGGGGGGAAAAGGAAAAAAGGAAAATGACTGACTTCTCCTGTGCGGCAGGAGGGGTCAGAGCCCCCAGAAGGCCTGGCAAGGACCCAGAACTGCTGGTTAATGTTTTCTAACGCATAGTGTGAGCACGAGAGCAAGAACCTGGCTGCAGAATCAGGACAAAGGTCCATTTAGTCCAGCATTCCGGCCCAGTCTGTAACCCTGGAGAACTGCTGCCAGCCAGTGTAGGCCGTCCTGAGTTAGATGGACCAATGGTGTGTCTCAGCCTAAAGCGGCTTCACAGTGTCTTTGTGCTTCTTGCACAGGACTTGTCAACAGCTCCCAAAGAAGAAGCTACGTCATCAGAGGTGCGGCCGGCGAAAGGGGACTCCTGCTGTTGGCCACCGAAGGTTAAGTACAGCCTCTGAATTTCTGGGAGTTCCCACATCAGAAAGAGACAGAGAGGAGGTTCAGCCCCAGGACAAAGCAGCAGCAGTAGTAATAGTAATGATAGCAGTGTAGAATCATTGAATTGCAGAGTAGGAGGGGACCCTAAGGGTCATCTAGTCCAACCCCCCGGCAATGCAGGAATCTCAGCCAAAGCAGCCCTGACAGTTGGCCATTCAACCTCTGCTTAAAACCTCCAAGGAAGGAAAACCCACCAGCTCTTGGGAGAGTCTGTTCCACTGTCGAACAGCTCTTGCCGTCAGAAAGTTCTTCCTGAGTTTGAGTCAGAATTTTCTTCCTTGTAACTCAAAGCCATTTTCTTCAAGCAGGAGAAAACAGTAGTCATAATAACAAATAATAATTTGCTTCAGTCCTAGTAGCATTCTGTTTACTGCCTGTGTCTATTTTGCAAGAGTTCATTCATAAATCCATTCCACCACCACCCCTTTCTGTATTAATCAGGGATTTATTTATTTTTTTAAACAACCCTGCAAAAAATTATACTTAAATAGTTATGTTATGCCAAAATACAGACAACAACCAGTACAGTTTTGGTATTTAATATTTTTATTGATTGTGTTAAAAAGTGCAAACATGAGAGAGAGAGAGAGAGAGAGAGAGAGAGAGAGAGAGAGAGAATGTAAACTATCAGCGTCACAGCCTGGAAGGACATAAGTACAAAATTGCAGTGCAGGTCCAAATAAAGTATCTGTTCATACAAATATTCCCTTTACAAATAACAAAGAAATGTAGAAGTAAATAAGGAGATGAAATAGAATGGATAGTTATAATTATATGCAAGAAAAGAGGGTAAAATATGGAAACCGGGGGGGACGGGGGGGGAGGAGTCCGAGGGCTTGTATAATCCCAGTATTGTATATATGGAAAATGTTTGGAGTGTATGGAAATAATGTTAACATAAAAATCTGCAAATAAAAAATTTAAGAAACAAAGGAACAAAAATATGTAAAAATATTCTCCACCCATTAGTCCCATCATTACTGGGAATAAAGCAGTGCTTTTTTTCTGGGGGTATGTAGGGGTACGCATACCCCTAAACATCTTGCGAATCTTTGTACTTTGATCCGTTTACCGTATTTATTTTTCCTGATTTGAAATATAAAATGGTGGTTTTCTTGAGTCAAAATAAGAGTACCCTGAAACATTTAATTTTTTTTTAGAAAAAAGCACTGGAATAAAGGTTCTGTAATGTCTTAGGTGAGCCAGACATTTGCACGTAGGGGTGGCCATGAGAGTACGTGTGTCTCGATATGCATATATGAATATAAAAAATTGTTACAATTCTGGCAGAGCCTTCAGCTGAAAAAGCAACCGGCCTCTCATGCCCAACACATAGCAGTCCCTGCAGAACAGCACCCGCTTTGGGGCAGGAGGGGAATAGGTTCCATGCCTGAGCCATGACCGTGCATCTCTCTCCTTTCCTCTAAGAATGCAACAACTGCTGCTTTCACCTGTGTGGCCCTGCCCGCCCCTGCCACCTTTGCCTCCAAGATGAGGAAGGCCACGTCGTCCTGTGGTTCTGCAGACCTTTCCGACTGGGCCTCGGCTGTCTCCGTTGCTGCCAGATGGAGATGGTGGCTTTCACCGGCGATAACCAGCTTATCGGCACCGTGCGCCAGAGGTGTGTGTGTGTGTGTGTGCAGGCAGTTCAGACAAGGGCGGCGGGAGGGTTCAGAGGTGAGCAGTTGTCCATGCCACTGGAGCATGCATGAGATGCCCAAATATTCTCGGCTGCTACATACCCTGAGCCTAACTTTTAAGGCAGCTCTGTTGCCTGCTAGGAAACATAATCCACCATGTACACTTCTTTGATGGGATCTATCTGCCTACCAGTCCCTGGGATCTGTATCTTGGTCACACTTGAATTCAGGACAGTGGGGAACATTCTCCCACCATCCTTGATTACTGTCCCATCTGGATCAGGGCGAGTCCAACAATATCTGGTGGCTCTGCTCTGATTTGAAAATCTGGGGCCGCCCTTGGGCCTGATCCGGAAGCTCCAGCTGGTGCAAAACTCTGCAGCTGGACTGTTGAAGGGGGGGGAAACCATTCCAGCACATTAGCCCGGTGCTCAAAAGGCTAATGTGCTCAAAAGGCTAATGCCCATAAGCCAGCAGGCGAGATTCAAGGCCCTGGACAACTGAGTTCCTGGATACCTCTGGGACTGCCTGATCTCTTATGTTCTTTATTGATCTCATGGGGGAGTCACTGTTAGGGGTCCCCCATGGCTCGGATAAGGAGATTTGCATTTTCTATTGTGGGTCCAATTGTGGGGACTTCCCTTCCAGTTGATTTCTGACAGTGTGCCAACTAGAATAAAATATTGTGGGGGCCCAGGTAAGCCCCGCCCGGATAATCAATCACATGATGCAATGCATACACACCATTTGAATGGGAATGCCCATCAGCTTTGTGGGGGTCCGGCCCCCTCAAATGTTTTATTATGCCTCCACAACCCCTAGGACTCCTGTGCTGACAATACTCCTCCATTTTGAACTTCAGGCATCGCTGAAGACTATTCCAGCAGGCTTTTAACCGAATTCTAATTTTAATCATTCTAACTCTTTTATTGCACAGTGGAACCTCGGTTTTCGAATGTAATACATTCTGGAAGACCGTTTGACTTCCGAAACGTTCGGAAACCGAGGCACAATGGGCAGTCAGCAAAATCCATTGAGAAAATAGAAAAGCATGCAGCGGAAACTGTTTGACTTCTGAGGCATGTTTGAAAAGGGAAGCAATTATTTCGGGTTTTTGGCGCTTGAAAACCGAAACGTTCGGCTTCCGAGATGCTCGAAAACCGAGGTTCCACTGTACTGGGTCTTAGAGACCACTGTAAATTAAGCAGGATATAAATTATCAAAATATACCAATGAAATGAAATGTCTTGGGGTGTGGCTATGGAACTGAAAGGGTGGACCTTGGAGACAAGGCCAATCTCAGTTCCCCAGTTCTGCGTTATTGTCGACATTTGAACAAAGCAGTGTGAACTGACCCCCTATTGGAGTGGGTGGGCTTCCTCTGTCCTGTTGGCTTGGAGATTTATCCCAATCCCCAACCCACAGCTGCTCCCCTCTACTGTCTCTGTGCCTCCCACAAGACTCACCCGCTGATGTGCTTAGGTGCTGCATCTTCTCCCATTTCCTGGAAGTCAGTGATGCCTGTGGTTTTGCCACCATGAAGATCTATGGCTCCTGCATTCCTAGACGGTGCTTCTCCGAACAGGAGTTCCAGGTACGGAAAGAGGTTGAGGGGCCCATGACAGATGGGAAACAAGGCGTCTCAGAAAGGGAAAGTAAGTTTTGCTTTGTCAGAGAGATCAGCACTCCTTCCAGGGTGGAAGGTGGTGGCCCAGGGATGGAAATAATAATAATAATAATAATAATAATAATAATAATAATAATAATAATAGGCACTACAGAAATTCACTATGGGCCACAGGGTGCAGCTGAACCAGGTTCCACAATAAAGGATCCCATAATAAATTACACACACACACATATATATACAATAATAAAATAGTAATAATAGAGATTAATGATATGTACGTGTAAAAACAAGATTCAGCCATGCTGAACTTTATAAAGTAATTGTAGAAGACAATATTGAATATGCCTTTCCAAATGTAGACGCTTGCTTTCATACATTTTTTAATGTTAATGGTCACAAATTGCTCAGCTCACTGTTCGTTTTCTTAGCTGAAGTATATTAAAAATCCCAACGGAACAGCTGTGCCACAAGGCAGGCTGGGTGCCTTATCTCTACTAAGCATAGAAACAGATGTGTGACATTAGATTAGTTTTAAGGATCAGGTCAAAGAACTTCGCAATTAGAAAAAGTAGGATAATTTTTTCCAGATACAAAGTATACAGACATATACAATATCTTCCATCTTACTGCAGGTTTCGTTTTGTTTCAAAAAGTAGAAATTTATTATACTGTACAGTTTATTGTGGCTCATATTTTGAATTTGATATATATGGGGGCACCAGAATCCTTTCAGTGCTTATACGGGTCTTAATCCGGCCCTGAGAAGGCCCTTCCACCCATCCAAGCCCTAGCGGTGCTGTTCGAAATAAGCCACCACATCAACCTTTGCCAACCCGGTGCCCCCAGATGTTGCAGTCCAAAACATCTGGAGGGCACCAGGTTGGCGAAGGCAGCCTGAAAGTGAGGACAGGGAACACTCCTTTCGCTCTCATTATCTTCCCAACAACACTTCATCATCACCACAGCTCCGCTGACATGATGTGATCATTCACCCATGGATGACAGAGTGTCACTTCAATTCAAGAGCCCTGTGATCTTGCCATGGGCTGTTGACGCCTTTCAAAGTTAGCTCCACACCCTTGACTTGCTCCTTCGATGAAAGCCCGGCTGGAGCACCCTTGTCTCAAGAAGGGAGAGCCCAGGGTGCTTGCTCACAATGCCATCATTGTGGGGAGATGGTTTCCTGTAGGTCCGGCCCTACCGTTTGGCAAGGTCAGGCATCTGTCTCAGGCAGTACATAATGGGCAGTGGCACTGAGTTTTTGGAATCTGAAGAAGTGTGCATGCACACGAAAGCTCATACCAAGAACTGACTTAGTTGGTCTTTAAGGTGCTACTGGAAGGAATTTTTGAGTTTTTGGAAGACAGAGCAGTCTTGCCAGAGCTTTGAAAGCTAGCCTGCTTCCATCAGGTGTGAAGGACTTTCTCCCACTACCGTTGCCGATGTGAGGGTCAGGCAGCCATCTGAGGCATCTTGTTCTCTGCCTCAGGTAGCAAAGTGTCTTGGCTCCCAGCTCAGTGTGGCATTCAAGGAAAGCTTCTCCCATGTTGATCATTGAGCATGACCTTTGCTCCTCCTCTCTCCAGGTCCTCTCCTCCACTGACAGCGTAGTAGCCACTATTTGGAAGAAGTGGCCAGGATTCAAGGAGGAACGCAACATGGATCATGAGTCCTTTGGCGTGGACTTGGGTAGGAGAATTCCCGTCCTCTTTTGGGCAGAGCACAAAACATTGCAACCTGGTTGTCACTTGCGACATCTACTTGCTGTCTAGCTGTTGTTGTTTAGTCGTTTAGTCGTGTCCGACTCTTCATGACCCCATGGACCAGAGCATGCCAGGCACTCCTGTCTTCTGCTGTCTACCGATATTATGCTAATATTATTAAAAAATCAGAGTCCTTAGTTTAGCATTTGCAAAAGTGCTCAGGGTGCCTCTAAAATGTTGTTAGCATGCTAGAGGGGAGGAGAGGGGAGAGAAGAAGGGGAACACTTCTTACCTGTGATGCACAAACACATATCACAGAAACAAAACACTGGAGGGGTCTTTGTAGAGCAGAGATGGGGTAAAAGTAAAGGGACCCCTGACCATTAGGTCCAGTCACGGGTGACTCTGGGGTTGCGGTGCTCATCTCGCTTTACTGGCCAAGGGAGTCGGCGTACAGGTTCCGGGTCATGTGGCCAGCATGAACAAGCCGCTTCTGGTGAACCAGAGCCACACATGGAAACTTCGTTTACCTTCCCGCTGGAGCGGCACTTTGACGTGCTTTCGAACTGCTAGGTTGGCAGGAGCAGGGACCGGGCAATGGGAGCTCACCCTGTCGCGGGGATTCGAACCGCCAACCTGTTGATCGGCAAGCCCTAGGCTTTGTGGTTTAACCCACAGCGCCACCCGCTGGGCATAATCAGGCAAGCCAGACCTCTCCATCTGGACCATGAGGCTGATTCAGGGAGGCTATGCCCACCTGCTCTACACGTGACATCCGACACCTGGGGGGAGGCAAGTGAGGGTGGGGCTTGTTCAAATGGACCTTGTGGGTGCTGATGATTAGCCGTGCCTGCAAAGCCTCCTTGTGCAGAGGATTTTCCCACCTCTCCTCTGGCTCTGTGTCCCTCATGCAATCCCCCAATCTACTTCAGATGTTTCTTTGTGGGGGGGGAACCCCCACAACAAATTTAGGGGGTGCCTTTAGGTAAGGCATTTCTGCCTGCCTGTTTCCACTAACATATGTGTTTTAATGCACGCTTTAGCCTAGTACATACTGTCTTTTTCGCTCCATAAGACGCACTTTTTCCCTCCTAAAAAGTAAGGGGAAATGTGTGTGTGTGTTATGGAGCGAATGCAGGCGGGAGGCAGGCGGGAAAAGCCCGCAAGAGCCGCCACACACACGCTCCACATGACTCTTGAAAGGGAGCACTGAGCAGAGCCTGGGATGCCTACAGGCTCTGCTCAGCGCTCCTTTTAAAATATTTTTTTTTCTTGCATTTCCCTTCTAAAAACTAGGTGTGTCTAATGGTCAGGTGCATCTTATGGAGCGAAAAATACGGTACGTCTTTATATGCAACACTTGGCTGGAGAACTGCACTGCAAAATTCTGAGAAGTGCAAATGGCAGTGTTTCAGTTGGGATATTGATTCAGAAAGTGTTCACCTGTCGGATTCCCTCCCCTCTACATAGAAGTAAACCCCTTATTCAGTGGAGCTCAGCAGCAAGCAAGTGGGCAGTTTATGCCTGCACCAGCTCCCCAGAGAGAACTCCCACATTCTGAGGTGCCCAGCCAATAGAGCATGAGACTCTTATTCTCAGGGTTGTGGGTTCGAGCCCCAGGTTAGGCAAAAGATTCTTGCATTGCAGGAGGTTGGACTAGATGACCCTCGGGGTCCCTTCCAACTCTACAGTTTCTATGATTCAGCCACCTCACAGTTTTCTGCCTCTGTGACAGATTTCTCCTGTTATCCCAGCAGCAAAACTGACTCCAGCAAGTTCCTCTAGCCCAGCTCTTAGCTTTGAAAGATGCCGCCTTTCTCAGACTCTGATGGGTATTCCATTCAAATAGCGGGAGAGACATTCCCAGCTCTTATCCGTCAATCCTTTGATGCATGTCCACTCGCTCTTTGTCATCCAAATGCCTTTTGCTGGGCTTTGAGCGTTCTTCATTGATACTGCAGCACTCAGAAGCCAGCTTCGCGGAGCTCAGGGACACTTACTCCTCTTGGGCAAAGGACGGGAGAAATTCAATTTCGCTTGTACTTGTAAGGGTGAACCGTCCTGATTCGCAGTTCCAGAAACAACACACAAACTTCAACATCAAAACAGGGCTGCCTTTTGAAATGAACACTTGTCTGAATTTCACAATGAGTTCCTCTGGCCAAGTAATGCGTACCAAGATGCATAGGGTGTGCACAGAATGCATACATTGGTGAAGATAACATTTAAAATGTGCTATATTGGGAGAAATGGCTATGCAGAATGTATATATTGGGGGAAATTGCATAGGAACGTATGTACATTAGGAGAGTTTTGCTGGTGGGGTTTAATGAGGACTTTAAAAAATAATGGAGACTGATTTGGAAATTTGGCAAATGTAACTTAAGACTGGGGAACTGAGAAACTGAGAACCAGGCTTCACTAGATAGGAACGCCCCATTTGGCTGCAGGCTTTAACCACCAAGGGAGAAAGTCATCTGAGCTCTGGGTGGTTTACTTATGGGGAAAAAACATGCACAGGAGTGACTGTGAAAGTGGCAGAAGAGAGCTCTGAATTTCTGCTAGACCGGGGGAAGGTGTGCAACTCTGGGAAAATGTAGAACCCTCCATATTATCAATCAGTATGGAAATGGGAGCGCTTGATTCCTAGCCTTGCACTGATAAAAAGGAGAGAACGGCATCTCTTGAACCCAACAAAACACAAACATTGGAAGTTGGAAGAGAGCGCTTAGAACCGACCCGTTCCCATCACAGCAAGACCAATTTCACACTTTGAAAGCATTAGATCTAGCTCAATGCAGGCTCCCTCTTCAAAAGAAAGGCGATTTGTACATTCTCAGAGATAACTTCTCCCTTTAACTTCACCCCAGTCTTGAAAAATACTCTCCCCCCCTTCTCAGGGGACAGGCTGTCTGTGCATGGTCAAACTATTTAGCATGAGGTGGGAGAGTACTGGAAAACAAAAGCTGGCCTTAGCAACCCCATCCCAGGAGTGAGCAGGGAAGTGTTCTTGCTGTGGCAATATTCTGTCCTCTTGTGAATAATACCCAGTTCTCTTTCCGGCAGTTGCAGCAGACCTGAGCAATGAGGAGAGGGCTTTGCTCCTGGCTGCAGCATTCCTGCTGGTAAGTGGTGAAGCTGCGGATCGTTGCCACTGTGTGTCCTCGGTGAGTCAGTATCCCAACCAGGCAAAAACACTTGGGGGGCAAAGCAGAGTCAGTGAGGAGTGTGCCCCCCCCTGAGACTTCTGAGAGCCAGGTGGAGAAGACTAGAGGGCAGCATTTAGAGACCCTGGGACTGAGGTTCTCTAGTCTGGATTCAACAGTGTTATGATACTGGCTCTTTCCCCAAATTTATTCTTTAAACCCCTTTCCTACCAACAGGGAAGAGACTCCTGCACATCAGCCAAATATTGGCTGTGGGTATGTATCCTCCCCAACCCGCCTTGCATGACAACAGGCTCATAGCGCCCTCTGCTGGCTGCCTTTTGCAGCCACAGATGAACAATGATCACCTCCCAAAAAAGGATGCATGAGTCAAGAACAGCTTGGCACTGTTTTGCACTGACTCGCTTTCCCTTTTCCCCTGAGAACTGGGCCCAAGCTGGTCACTTTTCCCCAATGAAATGTGTATGCCCATTTATGTTACTCTAGCTCACGCCTCTCGGTTTGTGACGAAATAGAAGACTGCGACCTCCTTTTTGTGTTTTGTTTCCCAGAACTTCATGTTCTTTGAAGTGAGCTGATGGGCAGCGCTAAGAGAAGATGGAAAGGAACTTTTGTGGCTCAACCCCGTTCTGCACCCAGAGGATCCCCAATTGTAACGTCTTGCCGTGGAGAAGCTCCCACAGTGTCTCCGACTAGGAAGGCCAACTTTGTACTGAAATGCCTGTACCTTTCACAGCTGCCTGGGATCCAGGCATCCAACAGGATAGGCTGCCCCTCCTATAGAGGTCAAGAGACGGAAGAGAAAGCCTCACCTACTAAGGGTCTGTGTGTCAGGCGGTTGTGAAAGGCCCAAGAGCCAGTGCAGAGAGGAAAAGTTGGCAGCCCTGTCACAGAGGCACCCTGTTCCACTTTGGAGCAAGGGCATTCGTCACCCCACTTTCTCCTTATGCAGAGGATGGCCACGGAATCATAGAATTGTCGAGTTGGAAGGGATCCCGAGGGTCATCTAGTCCAACTGCCTGCAACGTGGGAATCTTTTGCACAAGGTGGGGCTCGAACCCACAACCCTGAGATTTAGAGTCTTGTGCATCCCAGAAGGTGATCTGCAAGGTATTCTTTAGCTGCGGTTCGTGCTTTGCAGGGGGCTGGAATAAATGACCTTTGGGCCCCTTTCAATTCTGCAATTCCGTGATTCTGACTTGATGCCAGTGGAAGCTGCTGGTTCATGAGAGAGAATGGGGCAGTGCCCAACGAACCTGTTTGCCCTCACTTGGCCCCAACTCCGCTTACCTTGCTATTCAACCAGTCCAGGGAGTGGGGGCACTGCCTTTCTTCCCCTTAGACTTAGCATTGGCCTTGTAGAGTTCAGCAGGGAGGGAGAGAAGCAAGGGGACAAAACTGGAATGAGTTGGCTCTGCCTTTTCTTGGCTTTGGCGCCACCTGCTGTTGGGCTCCCTGCCATCCATCCTACTAGCTTCAATGGGTAGCATGAGCTGCCATTGCATTCGGCACCTTGGAATTTCGAACATGAAAACAAGATTCCTCGCAGAGCCCAAGAAAGGTGGATCAAGAGCCATGAGGCCAGAATCCAGCATTTTGCAGTCCCCATGTTCTCAGGCTTCTGGCACCGAGGGTAACTACTGAACTTCCTTCTGGAGCTCCTTAGAAGCCATTTTGCAATATAAATGGCCTATAAGTTGTAATTTATAATAATGTTTAGTACGGTATCTGCTAATTGAGGATAGGTGGGTGGCTTTTAAAAACTTTTCCATGCTAGCTTTTGTTGCGTAAAATAATTTGTGCTGGATACTTGCTTTAGTCTTCAGCTTCTAGTGGGAGTTTTGTAGTTTTGAAAGCTGTTTTATGTAACTTGTACATTGCCTAGAGAATATTAGGATGTGGCTAATAAATTTAAATGCACAGCATGTGAGGATTATGCTGCAAACCTTTTTGATGAAACTTGCTGATGAGTTTGTTTGGTGAAAGCGTCCACTCAGACGGAAAGTGATGCTTCCTCAAAGAATTGACTTTGCTCATGGCAGTGTCAGCATGTAACCAAATCTGGTTGGCTAGGCAGCATCATGGCATAACCTCAGTGACATCACCAGGTAGCGAGATATGCTTTGCTGTGTGGTGTCATCATATAACCTCATTCGCCGCCTGATCTCCGACTGCCTGGAATTTCCCTTGACTAATCAAGGAAAATGATGTAGGAATAAGAAGTTTGTGTTTGTGGTAGCAGCACAGAGGTTAAAAATATTAGTGAGCCTCATCAAAGGAAAAATAAACATTGTATATTGGGATGATGATTGCTAGTCCCCAATCCTCTGGGATGGTAGCCGATTGATCTACGCTGGTGAGCAAGGCAGCAAGCACTGGGGCCCACCAATCAACATTGGCCTTAAGAAGCTCGGGTGAAATATTGTCTGCACCAGGAGCTTTGCTAGGTTTAAGAGACACGGAAGTTAAAAAAGGCAGTGAGCCTCATCAAAGGAAAAATAAACATTCACAGAGTTTAGGATTTTCCCCCCAGCAAATGTTTTGAAAGTTAGCTATCTGCATGGGGGATGGCAAGGAACTCAGGGCTGGTGTTAGAAGTGGGATTTTTAAAAGGTGCATTTGATCCTTGGCTGCTGCTCTCTGAGGATACCGAGTGTTGAAAGTTAGGCACTCTCCTGAGTTTTAGACGGAGGCCCTTTCCTATCCCGAAAATGCAACAACAGGAGGTGCCCGAATTGGGCCTGCTTGTCATCGAGACAGCCAAGCTGCCAGGGCTGTACTGCTTCAGACTACCAGTGGGGACTTGCATGGCTGAATGCTCCTCCCATATAAAAATGTCCCAGCACAAGGAAAGCTGAGATGTCAGGGGGAAGCCAGGCTAGAACTCTTCTCTCCAACATCTAGGTTTATATTGTAATGGACAGAGATGATGTTGTATGAACACGCGATTGTGTGAACCTGTACCGGAAGCCTGAAGCAGTACAGGCCAGGCAGAGGCTGACCTCCCCAGTGACAACTGGGCCCAGGAGGACCTTCTGCATGCCAAACATGTGCTCTGCCATCAAGCTGCGCCTCCTCCCCGAAGTCGCCAGCCGACTGATCCATCCCCAGGGGCCCATTTTCACTCCAGGGTGGCTTGCGTTCCAGCTTTGTTACGGATGGGAGGAACCACCACCCAACATACTTCAGTGCTGCTTAAAAAATCAAAACAAAGAGGCAGCAAATTATTAAAGCGGTTCTGAATGGAAACCAGAGGGTGAGCAGAGAGAGATAAAAACACCTCTGGACCCCATATTGTCATGGTAGGCGCTGCAGGGAGTCTGCGTTTTCAGATTGAACAGCAGGCCTCGTCTCTTAAAGCCGAGCTCATGAGCAGATGAAGCAACAGCAACTTGTTTGGCACACAGCTGGGACCTCGAGCGAGACTAAATCCTTAAGTGCCATCATTTGCGGAACAATTAAGGCAACATGGTGGGCAGGAAGCAGCATCTGGCGGCTTAAGCTCCCCTTCCGTGGGTATTTTGCTGGCTTACAGCGCCCAAGTGCTATTAGGATGGAAATCAAATCCCACTCCTGTAACCAATATCGGAAGCGGCAGGGGTCGCGTGTTTATCTGAATAATAAATGTCGAAATGCAGCGGCTGTGCCGACTCATGATCCCGTAAGTAGCAGAAAAACCACAAGCTGCATCTAGATGGGATGCGATGTGCGCCTAGGAATGCAGATCGCCCTGTGGGAAGAGAACAGGGGGGCCTGGGCCAGAGGAGGAACCGACCCTGGTGGTCGGAGACAGCAATGCTTCTGAACGCCATTTGCTGGACTCTTGCGTTCTCACGTCCTGCTTGCGCGTTCTCTGGCCGGCCCCTGCGAGAACAGAGTGCTGGATTGATCCAGTGGCCTCCTCTTAGGAAGGGGGAAATGGAAAGAGAGAGAAACACACCAGGGCTGAATGAAGACACAGCAAGATTCTAGGTCATGTCAACATTCAGAGGAGGAGGCACCACACCATAGAAATAAAGAGAAAACACTGCCCTCTTCTCTGCAAAGACAAAATGCGCCTCTGTTGAAGGAGCTGCTAAACCACAGGCAGCCTCTCCAGCACTCCCTTCTGAAAATTTCTCATTTTTTAAAGATGCCTCCCATAAATGTCCCCACTGTGAGGACTGTGGAATTGTTTTCCGCCACCCTAAAAAAAAAATTTAAAAAAATTGATTCCCATAGGTCCTGAGCTATGACAATGATGCCGTGTCTTTTTCTTGTGGTCTCTGAGGTCCAGTCCCCATCCCCCCCCCAAATCCCCATTTATTGTGGTTTCACAATTTGTTGGAAGCTGCCAGAGCGGCTTCGCCCCAAAGACACCGCTTTCCAGTAATAGCTCAGTGACAAGTGTCATACGTAGCCCTGGTTTCCAGACTAAAAAGGAAAACCCCAGAGGCAGAACCAGAAGAGGTGCTTGCTCTGATTGTCCCTGGTCTGTTTTCTTAATAACCTTTGAATTCTTGTTCCTGTTCTATTGCACTGCCATGGCCAAAAGATCTTAAACGCCTGTCATGTTTGACTGATTTATTAGCTCAGTTAACTTTGCAACTGGGGCAGCCTGAAGAGAACCTGCAAAGCCCCCGCCCCCCCCCCGAGTGTAAATGTGCAGTCATGCACATTTAACCTGCTTAAAGCCCCAGCACCTGCCTGTGTTCCCCCAGAAGTCAAAGAGAGTGCTCAACTCCTCCCCTTAAGGTCTTCCAAGCAGGTTGCCCTCTCAGATACCTGTTAAGCAGACACGACGACAAGGAGGAGGGAGTAGAGGCCTAATCGTTTATTGGCAGAGGTGAAATGGGGGCACCTGCCAATCGCCAGACTGCCTCCGCCTCTGCAGCAGACATCCGGTTAATACTGGAAATTCCTGGGCAGGAAGAGCCACTTAGCAGGAGGACCCTCCACATCGAAGAGAAACGAGGCGGTAGGGCACCCGGGCTCCGGTGTGGAATGCAAAGTACGGTCACCCACTGGGCTGGACCAAGATGCTTGGGTGCTGGAAGGTCAGTCTTTGGCACAGGGGTGAAAGCCATTGTGTGTCAAATGCCCAGGCCATCCTGCCTCCTCAGCCAGCGGACACATGCACACAGAAAAACCCTCCTCTCCCCCTGCCCGCCTTTTCTGAGCCAGGCTGAGGAGGAGCTGAGTGCTGTATCCCCTCCTCCTTCTGCTCCTCACAGTGCGATCTTGGTATTTCGGAAGCTTGAGTTATCCCTGAAAGACAGAGGAGGGAAAGGCGGTTAGCAAATGTATTCTGTCCAAGAAAAGCGGCTGCAGTTTGGTCCACGATGCTCAGGGGAAATTTAGTAGTCAAACATGTTCAAGTTGTGTCGTCCCCCATCCCCCCGCTGCAGCAAAAACAAAAAAAGGTTGCTGAGTGAACAAGTACAGGGCATGAATTTTGGCCACAGGTAGGCCCAGGAAATCCAATAATAAAAATAATTATAAACAGGCATCCTGAGACCCTGTCTATCACAAGGAACTGCATTGCTTGAGATATCCCCCAACTCTTCACTGATGGGAAGAGTGCCTCCCATGCACGTAAAGACAAAACGTGAATAGAGCAGCTTGTGACCCATAGTATCAGCAGAACTGCAGGTAGGTGGATCAAGGGAGAAAAATTGGATTCTGAACATCCCTTCCTTCAATTTAATGGTTGGTGCTGTTAGCCACATGCATCCAATATGATTCAATTCCCTATCAAAGTGTACATTATCCTCCCAACTGCATCCCCCGCAACCATTTCTGGTTCTGTTCAAAACCTTGCCCCCTGAACAGGTCATAGCTCCCCTAACAACAGTAAAGGGGGTGGCCTATGTGTTTGAGAAAGGCGAGCCTAAGAACCTGATCTGGGAAGATGCAGCTCTGCTAGATCAGGGGAGGGAAAATGAGATGACTCTGAAGTGGAAGGGGAGCTAAAAGATCTCCCTACTAGCAGCCACATAGGATGCCACAAAAAGCCTGGAATGGGCTTGGTAAGATGCTCAGAGAGCAAACTCCATTGGGCAAGGGCGACTGGAGAAACCCCCAGGGGGGAAATACAGGATTGGCCTGGCCTGCAAAACTATTGCAAGGCTGTCAAAAGCAAGGCAGAGTGAGAACATCTGGAGGACCTGGGACAAGAGGCAAGGGTAAATGCACCAGGTCCTTCAGGTGCAACCTTGCACCATGCTTGATAAACAGGTGCACATGCATGTAAAGGGGGCCTCTGAACATAACACGTTTGCTGCTCTGCAGGCCACACTGCAGAGTGGCAAGGAATGCACATCTCCTCCCCAGGAACCAGCGTGGCTCAGCCACTATGCGTCAGGGCAGCAAGCTCATATTAGCCTGTGGAAGGAGACACAAATCTCCACCTCTTGCGTTTGTGCTTTGTGACACTTGACTTAGACTGTGTAAAATGTTTGCAGGACTGGGGGGCCCTCGCTCTGCTCCCTGCTCTAACAGCTGGCATCCACCCAACACAAGCAAGTGGGAGACGTACCTCTCAGCCTCACAAGGCCTCCTCCCTCTGGAACAGCGACCTTTGCAAACAGGCAAAGGGGCTGTCTGGAAGTGGGCAGCTAACATACGGCCATTAGAGAACCTGGTTTCCACTATTAATGTAGGCTCATAGAGAGATGATATTACTGAGTGGAAGACTGATCACAGCACAGATGCAGGGAACCTTTGGCCCTCCAGATGTTGCTCAACTACAACTCCCATCAGCCCCAGCAAGCATGGCCAATGGCCAGGGATGAAGGGAATTGGGCAGGTTGCTTTTCATTCTTCTTCTTTAAATTTCCCCAGAACCCCCCCCCCAAATTACATTATGAAAACTTGTATTCTCGTACACACAATACAACTTATAACAGTACACATCTCTCCTACACATCCTTATTAAGTGATCCACAAGCTATTTCAAACCTTTGGAACTGGTCTTTAGTTGTATTTCGGATATATTGTATTTAGAATGAAATTAATAAAAAACTGAAAATTGGGGAAAAAAAAAAAAGGAACTGGTCTTTAGTTTTACTGGAGAACAAACTAAAGCTCCATCGTTCTCCCGCAAAGGTGTCGTTGTGCTTTGTTCCTCTCGCCAGCCTCAATTTGTGAGTCAATTTCTCCATAAGGGCTATACGCCACACACTATTGTACCAAGCATTCAAGTTTGCGTCTCTTACATCCTTCCAGAATGTGGCTATTAACCATATGAGAGAAATCCGATTTATCCACCAAGTCCTGATTTTCATTTAAAAACAGACTCCGTAATGGGATGATGGGAGTTGTAGAGCTGAGCGACAACTGGAAGGCCAAAGTTTCCCCACACCTTTTCTACAGGTAACGTTGACAAAGGTCTGTTTTATTTCCTTTTTTTCCTCTTGGAGACCAGAACTGGCTTTGCGCAGGCCAGCCAAGGCGACCAGAGCTTTGTGGTCTGCTCTGCAAGGCTGCTGCAGCATTAAGAATCGCAGCAAATCTTGTCGACAGAGAAAGGCCAATAGTTTGTCCCGGCAGTGGGACAAGGGAGCTGCCCAGGCTGAGAGTGACCAAGAGTCTATGCTGGGGAGGGAGAGAGGGGAGGGGAGGGGGGGCTCTGGCTGAGAGGTGCACCTCACAATCATGTAAGAAGAAATATGAGGCCCTACCCTGGGTGTGTGAGAGAGGGAGGAAGAGCCCCCGTTCAGCGGCCGCCGCTGTTCACCAGCCCATGAAACTCCTCCCAGGCCCTGGCAAGCCAGAGGGGTGGGGGGACGAAAATGAGAAGAGGGTAGGGTGGGGAGGAAGAGAAGGGGATAAAACAACGGTGACAACACACACACACACAGAGGAGAGGAAAAGAAAAGAAAACGAGCACTTCAAACCAAAGGCTTTAACTCTGAACAAGAGCAAAAGAGCAATCGTGCGCAGTTTTAAAGTGCTTGCCCGGAAGGCGCAAAGCAGGCTCCTAACAAGGGAAGCCGATTTGAAAATGCAGCCCAGGCATCTCAGGGGGGCAGAAGGCAGGTCAGGAGCTCTTCACCGTGTGCCCCAGCCCCACAACGCCCGAGTAGGCGGCATTTGCTCCCATTTTCCCCTGGCCTCACCCACTCCTCCCCTCCCTCTGTTGGAAGCGTGATTTTTTTGGGGGGGGGCTCTTGGGACAAAGATCCGTGCTGTTTTTAATCTTCTGTTTCTCTGTAAAGTTCCACGCATACCGTACACGGTGCAAATAATGGTATTCAGAGACACAAAGAAGTACATCAAGCTACCTTGTATGGATACAAACCATTAATCCATCCAGCCCCTTGTTTTGTCCAACAGAGGGAGAAAAAGAGGGAGGGGAAAGATGGCCATATGAGGTTGTCCAACACTAATCTAGCTCAATATGGCCTGTTTACTGACCACCACCACCTCTCAGTGCTACATGAGGTCCTTAAGTGAAAATGCCAGGGAGGCAGCATAAAGCATGGATGCAAAACATGTGCTCCTCTACTGAGCTATGCTCCTCTCTTCCTACCCTATGGTCCATGGGTTCGAGCCCCACGTTGGGCAAAAGATTCCTGGGTTTCAGGGGGCATGACTAGATGACCCCCATGGTCACTTCCGCTCTACTATTCCACAATTCTGTACAGGCCTTGCCATGCTCACCTTATTTCCATAGTTCTTCTCTCTGCCCCACTTTTCCAGGATATATAAGAAACAGCATCTCATTGTCTCAGAGCAATTGAACACCTAGTCTAGCATGGTCAACAGAGGCCTCAAAATCCGAAGGCTCCAGCTGGGAGATCTCTGAACCTCTAAAACCTGAAGCCCTTTAACTGGGAGGGAGACTCCCCAGCAAGCTGATATCTTGCTTTCGCTGCCTAAAACCTCCCCCCCCCCGAAAACATGGGAGAGCTTACAAGCGATGAAATTTCTCCACCACACTCAGGCCTGAGAAGAACCCTGGGCAATGCATCACGCTGCATGCTGAACACAAGTCCGTTAATAGAGCCATTTTTTGATTGGAAAGCGGAAGCCAATTGTTGCCAGTCACGTCCTGCCTTAAATCTGCTTAGCTAATGACACCCACAATAAACATAAAAGCGTGATCACTATCTGCAGCAAAAGTGCTTTCAGATAAATCTCGGGGAATGGGCCTAATGTTGCCTCCTCTGGCGCTATTTTTCTCACTGATGGGCCAAGTGAGCAGGAATTGGGGGGGGGCGCCTGCCTGCTTTGCGGAGTCAGACAAATGGAGGCGGAATTGGGAGAGAAGACGATTACCTTAACAACTGCCCCTTCGCGTGGCTTTCTGCTGCCAGAAATACTCTCTTCTCTGAAACTCTTCTACAGCAGCACAGGGGGGAGAGCCAACCCGGCTTTCACAATCTCTACACCCCTTCACTGGGTTCCCCCCTCTAACGCTACTTTTCAGGCTGGAGTTCAAGCTTTACCGAGTCACGACACATTGGTTCACCTAGCTCAAAGATGTCTGCACTGGCTGACGGTGGCTTTCCAGGGTTGCGCTTCAAGCCAAACTACAGATTTTCTCCCATTCCCTCGCTCCTAGATCTCAACAGATCTGCTGCCTCACAACTTGCCAGCAATCCCACCTAGAAGTCACCAGTGTTGCTTCCTCGTTACCAAAAGAGGTGCAGATTTTGTCATCACGATCTGTCTACATCACATGGTTTTTCTCAATCAGAACCCTTACTTCTGTTGCTTTGAGATTTGCCTGGAGAATCCCAGAGGCTTGTGTGGGGTGAGTTCCTTCTATCAAATGGCAGACCCTTCTCCCAGTTCCGCTTTCCTTCCATATAAGATGAGCGTGGGATGAGCATGTTCCTAGTAATCCTGCAGCCAGAATACCAGGGAGTGTCTTTAGGAGGGGGAATGTTTCTGTGGGACCGCTCTCTGTCAGCTGGAGCTGCAGAAGCTGCCAGGGGGCCAATTAATGCCTGCTGTGAAGGGGCTCAATTAAGATGCATTGTTGACTCAAGCTGGCACAACTTCAGTCAGTTTCCTTCTCCCCTGCCTGCCCCACGAGCTGGCCTTTCCTGTCCCTCTGGCTCCATGCAATGTGGACGGGAAAGAGATCAATCCAGCTGCCCCACAGGACCACTTTGGTGCAGAAGCAAAATCCCCAGCCCTGCTGCCATGCTCAGGAGCAACTGGAACGGGTCCTTTTGTCTGAGCCTCCTGGAGACAAAGGATTTGTGCTGCAGGAAGGACCGAGAGTGCAAAGCGATTCCAGGGCTTAAACACTTCTGACTCCCGTGGCTGAACTCTCTTTGAGCTGAAAATGGTGTGAGAGAAGGGAGGTGGAGGCCTTCAGTTTAAAGCTCTTAGGCCCAGCCTGAGAAGCCCTGCAATGGCCACCAAGAGCAGACTGGGGCCAGAGAAGCATTTCTAAGTTTCTCATGGGGGGAAGAGGGCTGGGAGGAAAGAGGGCATGGAGGGCAGGCCACTGACTTAGAACAGAGGTGGGGAAGTGGTGGCCTTCTAGCTGTTGTCGGATTCCAATGCCCATCGCTGGCCATGGAAGGTGGGGCTGATGGGAGATGCAGTCCGAAACCATCAAGATCAGTGGCTCCCAAAGTGGGCAGCACTTGTTGGTGTAACGTGAACAATGGGTTAAATTGCACAGGGCTTGGTCTGACACCCCCCATGACCAGATGTTTGGAGATAAGGTGCCAGGTGCACTGGGTTACCATAGCAACACCACCGAGGTCGAGTGTATGGCTTGTTGAGCCATGCACCCTCCCCACTGGTTCAGGAACGCAGAGACGAGTCCAATAGTCTCTAGGGTGTTGCTTTCGTTATGTCCTGGGAGGTCCATATCCTGAAGTCCTGTCCTGTTTGCTGTTCAGGGTCTGACTCTGAATATGCAAGAGTTAGAGGAAGAGGCTGTGGGTTTGACGCAGCAACATTAGCTAGCATGGTGATAGTTTTTGTGGCTCTGTGCATATGTATCTTGACTTCAAAGCCCTGAAGAACTGTATATATTAGACAGTAATGTTTAGCTTTGTCTTGCGCCAGAAGACAGTAAACACTTTGTTGCTTTGAGCGGTGTGGGAGAGTTTTTCCCTTAACCGGGAAATCTGGAAGAAGCTGCTCTGATGGGAGCAGGAAATCTCTGAAGACTCTGCTGGGGCTCCCTGTACTCAGCTGATGCGTCACATGGCTCAAGTTGTGGTGAACAGCCAACTGACTTCCACCAACAGTACCACCCCGTGGGGAGCCACAAAGAGGCAAGCGGATGGAAACGGGGCGCAGAAGGTGCAAATGACTATCACTGGAACTCGCTCGTGAATTTTGTAGATATAATTAAACTAAATAGGTTTAACTGGATTTTGAATAGATGTGCAATTAATTGCCCATTTTGAATTTTACTGTGATGTTACCTTCCTTAGTGGGTTGTGAAAACTGCTCATCCAAGTAAGGCTTTTTTATAGGGTGGGGGGGCACTGGAGAGGTATTTATGGAACCAAGGGGGCAGTGACCCAAAAAGTTTGGGAACTACTGATCTATTTAGTCACCGACATGCTACCCCAGGCTTAGGAAGTGCCACAAGACTTGCTTCTGTAGTTCTGGAAGAGAGCCTTGCACCCTCACAACAAATGATTGTGGCAAGGGGTCTGTTTCTTCCACAGTGAGACTGCATGGTTTTGGAGGAATGCCCTTGCAAACAGGGGTTGATGGAGGCACAGAAAAGTGTGCTCGCATGAAGAGAAGACCCAGGCAGCCCCCTGTGCCAGCTTACCTCTTCATTTTGATATTCAAATTCTTTTAGTTTGTGTTTTTAATCACAAACCACCGGGGGAGCTCTAATGGCTGAAAGGCAGCCGGCATTCAGTTAACACTGTCAGTAAATGAGCAAAACAGTCAGTGGAGGGCAAACGTCTGTGGATTGCTACCTCCCGAGTCACCTTCACAATGCAAGGAAGGGTTCAGAGCTGAGCCCGCCAGAGGGGGTTATAAGCGGCAGCTCAGCTGCCCAGAGAGGAAAGGCTGTGAGACCCAGGAACTCACATTATCCCAAACTCGGCTCACGGCATAAATAATGAAGTGATGGGAACACAAATTACCCCCCGAGCGAGCAAAGGTACCGTAAAGCAGGCAGTGAAGGCTCCATTAAAGCAAAGACCAACAGGCACACTGCCTTGCTGCATGATGCATTTTCCATCAATCTGATAATAAAATTCAGGAGATTTCTCTTCCCTGCAGTGCCTGGTGAATCAGAGACCTTAAGTCCTTATATGCTGGAGTTCCAGGAAACTGATGGGGATCCGCTACTGTGCAGCGGATACTGGAAAATTTGCCTCATCTATTCTGCTGCTCTCTAAAACTCAGCTGTCACCTGTTTGTGGTGAAATTCATTCCCTGTCTACCCTAGCTAGTCTGCATATGTCTATACATACATTTTTGTGTGTGAGAGAGGGGGGGGGAGGGACGGACGGACGGACGGACTCTGGAATTACCAGTTTCACAGCTTCATTTGTACTGACTACAAGGGGGTGCAGAATAAAAGTCTGATTTATTTTAGAGCTGTGATTCACTGAATTTATTCTATTACCATTGCATTTTGTTGAACTATTTTACAGTATTGTGTGTGGTGCACTGTGTGTTGGGTCTTTATTCTTAACCCCCACTAAATGTGCCCCAACTTCAGTTGATTATAAGACTGCAGAGTAAGTCTATGTTATCTTTTCATTATAAAAAAAAAACAACATCATGCAGATTTAGAGGCAGGTTTTTACAAACAAAAGCCAGACCTGGATCAACAACTGAGCAACGGCTACTCAATGCAGAAACAAAAGCAGATGGGTGATGGGCAGAACAGTATCAGAATCCTCCCCCCCAAAAAACCTTTTGTTCTATATTGATTGCCAAGTTAAATACCCACCCATGCAATCACAACACTCTCACATCCAGAAGTACCATCATGGACACCAGGGACTCTTGATGAAAACTGGCAACCATCTCAACATGAGATGCTCCCCGCTCCCTGATTTTTCTTGTGCAACAGTCCCAACATGAATCACTTTCTCCAAAAATAAAAGGATTCCACAAACTTCCCTAGATAAGCTGCACCATCAAGAAATGACTCTGCCATCACCCCACACAAACACAATATTTCACCCAAGCCAAGGTGGGGGACCTCTGGCCTTCCTAATATTACTGGACTCCAACTCCCATTGGCCCTAACCGCTGGCCATGCCGGATGGAGCTGAGCAGAGGTAGTGTTCAATGGGTGGGTCTCACCCCAACCTGAAGCAAGCTGCACCAGCAATGCTACCACTGGTTTTCCAATGTCACTTGGGGGTTTTCATTGGGGTGGCGGAGAGGGAGAGAGAGAAACGAGGTGGAGGCAAAATAGGAGAATTACAGAGAGACAGACAGAGGGAGAAAAAGAGGGAGGGGAAAGATGGCCATATGGTAAATAACGAGAAATGGGTCCTACATTGCAGGATGCAACTACAACGCAAGTCTGAAAAGGGTCAAAGTTGCCAATCTAAATGAATCCTCCTGCACTTAAACCCATTACTAATTGCCCTCTTCTCACTAGATACAAGGAGGGAAATGTTTCTTCATCTGTCCCCATATTTGAAAGCCATCAAATTCCTCACCTCCTTCAAAGATCCGAAAAGAAAAGCCCCCTCCCAATAGGGAGCAGCTGCCTTGGCTCTTAGCCGCCATCTGACATGTCCTGCACAAAGTTGCCAATGATGCACTGGCTTGGGGTGGGCAAGTTCAGGATTCTACTACCTGGCAGCTCCATCAGGGCAGAGAGTACCTAGCTTAGGACTGGATATGGAATTGTTCCTGCCTTCCAACCTGCTTCCTAACAGCCTACAGCTCAGGCAACTCGCAAATGAAGTCTGCCAACCTCCCGGCATTAATGGATGTCAGGATGCAACCTCCATGATCAGGGACAGTATACCTTGGAGAACCGGAAGTTGAAGGACAAGTAACAGAAGGGATAGCTGTCTCCATCCCTGCTCATGAGTTTTCAGAGGCTGCTGGTTGGACACTGTTGTAAACACAGTGCTGAATGAATGAAACCTTTGGTCTCATCTAGCCAAGCAATATTTTCTCTCTCTCTCTCTCTCTCTCTCTCTCTCTCTCTCTCTCTCTCACACACACACACACACACACACAGTTGGCATCTGTCTGTCTCAAGAGACAATGGAGTGTGCCTCCCAGGGTGAAGTCAAACTGCTTCCCTGGGGCGCAAGCCTGGGCAGTGTGTCTGGAGGTCCTGGGCTGCCTCACTGATGTGATCCAAATAGGTTTGGCACCAGCTTGGCTGCAGGAGTTGCTGGAAGGAGGTGTACCAGATGCCACCCAACCGCCTTAGGGACTCAACTCTGGAAATGTGTAGAGTTTACTCCTAACCCTTTTTTTCTCCCAAAGATATCCTGCAAGGCAGCAGAGGTTTAGAATGAGTTTTCCTCCTCCTAGATGGGTTACCTTCCCAGGACGAGTTCTGTCTGCCCCTCGCTTCCCTCTACAGCATATGCAGAAACCGCCTTATTGACTGCTGGAAACACTATTGGTCTCATTCGCTCAATCCGCTGGAACCTGTCTTCGCATGTAGGGGAAGTCCCTAACTCACTGATGGGTTTCAAACCCATCGACTACTGTCGCCTGGTTTAGCCAGCCAGTCAAAGCCATTTCCCGGGGTGTAGCCACTGTTGCATGCTGACAGCTTCTGAGAACCACAGGTGAGAGCGGAGTGCAAGATGGGGACCAAAAGTGGACAAACTACCCCAGAAGGAGCCCACCAGTGGTACTACCCCTCCTTTAACGCCCTCCTCTGGGATGGTCTTGCTTCCTTCCTCCCTGGGATTCTGCTAGCCAGGGGAAAAGAAGCAGGTGCCCTGCTGCATCCTTGCTCACTCACTGGACCAGAAAACCCTCTTACTGCTGAGTTCTACTTCTGCATTTTATTCATCTGTCCTCCCTCTTCCTTGGCTACGTTAATCTTCCAGCGTCAGCCCACGCGCCCCAACCTGCATCTTTGCTTATAGTGCACTTAAGTGAAAAGGGTTTTTCACATTTTTCACCCCCAATATGAAAGCTCTTAAATATGCAGCGATCCTTCATCACTTTGCGGGAGAATTAAAGTCATCTTCAATGGCCTGGCCTGGTAAACTATAACGCTCTCATTTAAAATACAGCTGTCCTCTCCGTGTACTATAATCCTCTCTTCTAGTTAAAGGGCCTCTGTCACCGGGGGGGGGGGGTTAATATACAGCATTTATTATGATTAGAAATCATTTGTACAGCACAGTAAATTTACATAGCGCCTTCCTGAGAACATTTATAAATCTAATGGGTCTATAAATCCCCGTTAGTCTCTGTGTTTTATGTCTCCAGGAATGTGGTGCACTCAAATCACACCCCCTCCCCTCCTGCCACCTTGGCTTGGAAAAGGGGGAGACCCACAATCCCAGCCCACTCTACCAAGCAGCTACCGGAGGGCCAAGGCTGGTTTCGGGGAACGCTGGCATTCCTTGAAGGCTTACTGACAGCCAAGCCACCTTCAAACTCACCACTAGTGAGCTGACTCCGCAGGGAGGGAGGTGCTAAAGGAGGCCCTCTGAGTTCCTGGCCAAAATCCTACGTGAAGCAGATGAGAATCTTTCCCAGAATCCTCCAGGGAGAAGAGCCAATATGTTGCAGGACTCACAACTCCCATCATCCCCAATCAGCTTGGCCAATGAGATACAAGATCACAGTCTTTGTACTTTGCAGCACCTGGAGAGGACAAGGGTGGCTGCCCCTGCTCTGGAGGATGCTGGGACCCCTGTGGCAGATGCCCAAGGGTTCCTTAGCGGACCAAGGGACACACAAGCTCCATCAGACCTCCTGTTCCCACAACTGCCACCCAGGAAGCAGAGCGTATTCCACTAGCTCTGCTGCGACACACTAACTCCAACAGGCACCTTCTGCCCTGAACTGTGCCAGATGGTAGGAGCAACTATTCAGAAACTGGTGCCTGAGCTTTGATTCCGATTTTCCTCTTCCCTCCCTGTTCCTTTTTCCTTGTGTGCTGTGCTTGTGCCTGAGCTTTGATTCCGATTTTCCTCTTCCCTCCCTGTTCCTTTTTCCTTGTGTGCTGTGCTTGTGCCTGAGCTTTGATTCCGATTTTCCTCTTCCCTCCCTGTTCCTTTTTCCTTGTGTGCTGTGCTTGTGGGTAGGTACTGTTTTGCTCCGATTGAACTCAAGCTGCCCTGGGAGCCTTTCCTGGCCGAAGAGTGAGGTACAAATGCTCTACATAAATGAACAAACGGGGTCCCTTGAAGGTGGAGAGCACTGATGCCGGTGAGCTAGGCCACTAACTGCAGGCAGCAAGAAGGCTGTGCGTAGCCCTCAAGGCAACACGTGCCAGAACAGAAGAAGCTGTGTGAGACACCAGAAGTGTCCCAGTGTGGTGACAGCGCCACAGCTCCACAGGACAAGGAATGGATCCCTGCATTAACACGGCAGACACAGAGGCAAGCCCATTACAGCCAGTGCTCCCCTCCCCCCTCGCCGCACGTACTTGATGCTGTCCGTGTGGGTTTTGTATTCCATGATGGTGTTGGGGGGCAGGTTCAGCACTCGCCGGAGCGTGTCCCGTATCCGGGCCGTGGTCGCTTGGTCGCTGGCCGTCTTGTTCCATATGGAGATGATGTCCTCCTGCAGGGCGAATGCCGGGGGGTGAGCAAAAGGGGATCTCCCACGCCTCAAGACGGCAAGGCTGGTCCCGCGACACCCAGAGCGCGCCTTACCTGGAAGCGGACGGAGACGACCGCCCCACAGATTTCTTCGCCCACCATGAACTGCTCTCCCAGCATTGCCAGGATGAGGTTCTCCCAACACCGAGAAGCTAAGCCCTTCCGGAGACGGATGATCCACTTGCCGCCGTTCTTGTTGGCATCATCCTGGGAAGACGAAAAGGAAGAAAATGAGGCCAACTTTCACACTGCCCCAAACCAGGGAGGGCTTTTCTTCCCCGGCTGCCTCTACGAAAGCAGTCCTTGCAATCTTTTTAGGCTGTACCCAGTAAAAGCAGCGGGATGGGCCAAATAAGAGCAATATGGCACCTAGGAGTAGGGGAAGGACAAGGCCTCAGACTATTTCTTTTTCCTGAACAAAATCATATATTGAGAAAAGGGACTATTTCAATGTCATATTAGCTATGTTAATAGCGATAAAGCTTCTCTTAGACCCCCAACGACTCTATTGGCACCTGCCCTGGGATTTTAGGGTGAAGGGTGGGAAATAAAGTAGAGGGGATATCTCAGTTGAATGGCATGAAGATTGCAGGACTTTATTTCTGTATTCTGGCGTTTTGTCTCTTCCAGCAGGCCTGTTTAATATCTGGTTTCTTTTCTTGCATTTAAACCTCTTAGGTACAACTTCGAAAACTATATTTTTACTTAAATGAAGGGAGTTAAAAGTTTTAGATGAAATAGTCTTAGGAAACAGTAACTGATTTCCTAGTTTGAATGATCACCCACTAACAGCAAATGAAAAATAAACAGATGTAAGTGCAGCCAGTGAGACCTATTACAGACCCATCTGCACCCCTCAGCTCAGCTTCTGCGTCCTTTTTGTGATCTTCTCCTGTTTCCTTCCTACTGCAGCACCTGTCAGGACTCACCTCCCACATAGGTTTAATTCCTTCTTTGAAAAGGTGGAAGTCGCTGTGGCCCGTCAGGTCCCCGGGACGAACCATGTGGCTATAAAATCTCCAAAACTGCTCCACCTATATCAAGAGGAGAAGCACAGCCAAGTCAGGCAAATCTTCCAGGAGCCAAGACAGGTCTTCCTTTTCAGATTCTGGCTATGGGTGGTTGTAAGACAGCCAAGTCAGGAAGGCGTGACAGCAGCATCTCTTGTAATATTGTAAATGTCCAAGGCACGTTAAAAAAACAAACAGTGACAGGCAAGACCCCCCCTTCCTTATTCTAACTCCCACTCTCTGCTAAATGTCTGTCTGTCCCTTTGCACTTATCTTGACTGCACAACATTTCACAGCAACCTGCCCTACCACTCCCTGACTCACTTGAGCCACTGCCTCTTTCTTGGAACTCAAGCAACACTTGAGGCAGGTGACCAAATCACAGCATCATTGTGTGGTTGCTGTTTCCACTGCAGCTTCCCACCAGTGACTGATGTTGGCTTGGCATCGGATCAACCAAATATAGGTTACGTAGCAAAAGTGTGCTAAACCATTATATAAATATTAAAAACAGCTATCATATATATGCCACCTTTAGCACTCGAAGTGCTTCGTATAGGTGATCTTGCCATAATCCTTACAGTCATACCATAGGGGTAGGAGAGTTCTTACTCTTATTCGTATTATTTATTAAATTTGTATAGCACCCTATAACCACAGGTCTCAGGTCACATGTTACAACATAAAATCACAATCACATCATGCAAACAGGGAAGGGCTGGGATTAAACAACTGGGGAATG
Source organism: Podarcis erhardii (assembly GCF_964252035.2). NCBI lineage: Eukaryota > Metazoa > Chordata > Lepidosauria > Squamata > Lacertidae > Podarcis > Podarcis erhardii. The sequence goes on along the minus strand of NC_138509.1, from coordinate 96,330,577 downwards.
CGTATTTATTAAGCAAAATCTGTGTGCCGCTTATTTGCAAGTGAAATCACCAAGTGCTTTAGAAAGAATATAACATATACAATAAAACTGTCAATAAAAAAAGGAAGGTGAAATTTCATCCAGGGAGGTCTTGATTTCAAGTTCATTCTCTTAGCTGAGGGAAAGAACCCATAGAATAGTATAGGACTGCATGCACTGCATGCTGAAAGAAAGCCCCTACCCCAACCCCTGGTGCCCCTAGACAGAATCTGGAAGCAAGAGATGGTAAAGACTTTCCCCTGACATTTGGGAGAACTGCTGCAAGTCAAAGCAGACAATATGGGCTAAATGGGCCAATGGCCTGAGTGCGGATATGGCACCTTCAGTTGCTCAATACAAGTCATAAGCATCTTTTACTCACCGGCCTTCAGAGCAAGAATACAGCCTCCTTTCCCACAAGTTTGTAAAATAGTAGGAACTTGGGACCATGAAACATTTCACGGTGTTTAGCCACGGTTAAGCAACAGACCATTGACTGGTAGTATTGTGAATGACTAACTGGCCACTGGAACCCCCACCCTCATATTGGGGGTGCAAGTTCAGGAAGAATGGGAGCAGAAGCAGCGGCAAAATGGGTGCCACTTGCAACAACAACAACAACATGGAAAGTCCAGGGGCCTCACAGGCGCTTGTGATCATAATAGTGTCCAAGAAACTGAGGAGGAAGAAGAGAAAGAAAGCACCACTTCTCTGTTCTGCAGCAAACCGCTTTGCATCTCAGACTATCAAAAAAAAAAAAAAAAATGCCCAAAGCTGCGGCAAATTGTAAAAGAAGTCCCCCTTGCCAGAATGGAATTCAGATACAGCTCACGTCCCTTAAAATTCCACACCTACAAAGCTTTTTGCGGTGCTATATAACATGCATTATTACATCATTTGCAGAAAGGGGTTCTGCCTTTCGAGCTTTTAGGAACTAGATGGGGAGTTACACATCTTAGGCAAATGAATAAATATGCCACCCCTGGAGATCAATTCATAGCAATAACTGCACGCCAGCGGTTCTGGAGAGCGCTGCTGCCCTCCAGTGGCCCAGACACAAGCAACTGCAGGCTTGCAGAAACTGTGCTGAATTATGCGGAGTAGAACTTGTCAGAGGAGCAAGGCAATCTTCTGCATCATCTACTAAGGAAGTAAGTTCCACCGAGTTCACAGAGGCTTACTCTCAAGTAAGGGTGCCAAGGACTGCTGGCTAAGGCTCAGGTTATATGCAATAGTACCAGAACTACTGGTGTCAACACAAAGTACTAGGTGGATGCAAGGTTCTCAGTGGGTCACTCAAACGACAGTAATGTGGAAAGGAAAACGGGTCACATGTTTACTATCAGCAAGCTCATGGCTTCGGTTCTGAACAGAGCTACTGAGAAACAAGAGGATGGTATCAGGAAGGTTGGGGAAAGCTATGCAAAAGCACAATAAATCATTAGTAATTAAAATTATTAATAATTATAATACAGTTTCTTATGGTCCCAGGGTCGGTTGCACCAATTTAAAAACACAATGTCAAGCACAGTTTTAGACAATTTACTGCCACAAGAATAGAGAGGGCCTTGTCTACCTATCTATCTGTCTATCTTAGGAAAAGACAGCCCCAAAACAGCCTATTGAGGACTGAGCATGCTCAGCGGTCACAGAAATGCTGGATGTCAGCCTAGAGAGGAAACAGAAAATTTGGGGGGAAGAAGAATGGGATGGGTTGGAGTATCCTGAAAAGAAGACATGTCTGCCTGGCACACTAAACAGGAGCACTCCTCACTGCAAAACTTTCCCACTTGTGACTTCTACTGCAATCTTCCCATTTGTTCATATACTACAGTAATTCCAGCTGCTCATTATTTTTGGTTTAGGGCATTGGCTAGGCAGTCATGAAAGGGAGGTGGGGCTGGGCACAAGGGTCCCATTTGATTGGTTAAACAAGAAAGCCAGAGAGGAGGGCCAGTAGAATTCTCTCCTCACCACACCTCCCTTTGGCTACAAACAATCCAGGCACCTGCGCTGTCGCCCAGAGAGTTTCGGCACTGCAAACCTGCTCAGCCAGCTTCTTTCCAGGGCTGAGCATATGCTGGAAGACCTGCTCCCTGCCTTGCAGGCCTTTTCCCATCTGACCTGGGAAGATGAGGACCGGACTGACTCCAGCTACAAAAGCTGAGGCTGCTGAACAGCTGCCTTTTGCATCTTTATTTTAGATATTGTTGTGATTTATGCAGAAACTGTTCAGTTTGGTTTTGTCTTTTTTAATGTTTTATTTACTGTTCATGACTACTATTGTTCTGCTGTAGTTATGTGTAGTTTTTTCACGTTGTAAGCAACCTTGAGCATGCCCTGAACTGTGGAAAGGTAGCATGCAAACAGAATTATATATGTATGTCAAGATTTTAAAATGAGACACACAACCACACAAGAGAAGGCCTTCTTTCAGAACCACACTTTGCCTTTGACACAGGGTCATGTTGGGCACTTTAGAGCAGGGGTTGTCAACCTGGTCCCTACCAGCCAGTAGTGGGCATTTCAGGATTCTAGGTGGGCGGGAGGGGGTTCTACAGCACAAGCTGAATCCTCCTTCCATTGAGCACTGGTGGGCGGTAAGGAAATTTTACCATCAAGAAAGATGCATTAGTGGGCGGTAGGTATAAAAAGGTTGACTACCCCTGCTTTAGAGGAAAAGGAACGCCCTTTCTCTGATGGGGCCATGAGAACAGGAAGCACCTAGGCTGAGACACAGGATGGGGGGGGCATTTTGAGAAGTTGCCTGTGTGGCTGTTGAAAAAGGAGGGTGGGACCTAATATCAGATCAAGAGGCCCATAAACTCCAGCATCCTGCCTCCAAAAGTGGCCAGCTAGATGTTCCTCGGAAGACTGGAGGCAACTGCTCTAACCCATATTCACAAAGCACCTGGTATCTACCACTGAAGCTCCATTTAGCTGCCATGGCTACCTAGCATAAAGAGACGCGTCCCTCATGAATTTGTCTGACCCTTTTTAAAAGCTATCTAAACCAATGGTCAATCCCTGTGGCAGTGATTTCCACAGGGTGGTAAGAGATCCGTACAATGTAAAACTGCACACGGCGGCTGGTTCAGAATTCCTCCGTACAAGATGCAAGGGAGCCACTGCCACTCTGAATCCCCTATCGGTCCAGCCTAACTCTAAACACGACAGTGCACACACTCACTGTGAACGTAAGAGATATACAAAGCTGCCCCTTGGCCCCACTACCCCGATGCTGCCTGCTTGGACCGGCAGCCGCCCTCTAGGGTTTCAGAACAGGAGATTGCACCAGGGATCTTATCCATGCTGAGAATGTGCCCGATGGCTGAGCTGTGGCCCCTCCCTGTTTGCTTCTCATGCGCAGATAACACCTGCCCCGCAAGCTGCACTGAATCCAGTTAAACGAGCGACAAGACAGAAATGCAACTCACGGAGGCGAAGGTGCCAATTTGCTTGATGTTCTGTTCATAGCTCTGAGAGCTGGTGGGCCTCCCGGGGGTCCGCCTGGAGTACCAGAAGGTGTAATTATACTGCAGGGGGTGCTCAGCCGGCCCTGGAACCACAGCCTGTGTGAGAAATTGAAACAACTCATTTGTCCTTACGCATTTCTCTAAAGAGAAGGCTGAAAGATGTTTGCAGCATTAGAAGCCTGCCTGCTCCTGCCATCACGGAGCGTGAAAGAACATTTTAGCCTCATTTTCTTCCTGAAATTCGATCTCTGCTAATAGCTTGAAACAGACCATTAGTCTGGCAGGAATTGACTATACTTCAAACGAGAGATTAGCAATCCTCAGCATGCTTGAGCTTCTCCAAGCTGGCAGAGGACGAGCCCCATGAGGGACGTTTTGTGTTTCTCAAAAGCAACTCATCAGACAAGGCCAGTTCATGAACTCCGTCTACATGCCTTTATAGGTCTCCAATTGTTAGGATAACGGATCTTAACGGGGGCAGGCAGTGGGGGTCTCCTCTGTGAAGCAATGGAGAAATCTATCCCCGTTCCAAGCAGGGAAAACAGATGGAATTGAACATTTCAAGCGAATCAAGAAAACCAAATGTCGGTAATGCATACATTAGAACAAATGTGATCATCTTTACAGCTTTCCAGGGCCAAAATCACCCAACTCAGCTCCCAGCTAACAAAAGGCAAGCCAGGAAAACCTGGGCTTCATCTCTCTCCCACCCCAGAAACATCTGCACTGAAATAACCCCAGGTATGAAATAGCCCAGCTCCTTCCTGCCAGGAACACAACTTTTGAACAAAGGATGGGCTGGAGTGGGAAACTCTCATTTCCCTCAAAATGCCCACTACTTTGGCTTGGGGGGGGGGGCTTGTTTGCTGAAGGAGGAATTCAAGGTGTCTCTAGCAGGTTTTTGCACCTCCCCAGCCCCTAGCCAAAAGGGATCAATGCAAATGAGGGCCAGAAGACAGCATCTCTCTTTCACTGTCAATAGTATGATCAGGTTCAGCAATTTGCTAGTGAATGGAAACTGGAGAACACACTGTTAGAGGATAATGCTGCTCCCTGGCTTGGGTCCAGCTATTTGGTGTCAGAATCTTGGCCATGGGGTTCTATATATAACAAGCAAAATGCTGGTTATTCCGACAGGGAGAGGAAGAGTACACCTATACTGCAGAAGTTGGGTGTCCTTGATTTTGCTGGGTGTCCACCCCCGTTTTTTCTTCCCAACTGCAACATGTTTCCTTTGCCCCTTATAATTTGAAGGAGTTCGCCAACATTCAAACCTACTTCCACCTTTTGTTCCATTTGATCATGCTAGAGTGGGATGCAATTTCTACACAAAGGTTCTTTTTAAAAGGAAGATGTTGTGCCTTCCTCAAGGCCTGCACACACCTTACGTCCCAAGTCCATGGCTGTTGTGCCAAAGGAACACAAGGCACCTTTACCTTGCAGTAATTGGAAGCCTAAGGGGTGAGTACAGACTGTTCCCTACAGGTGTGGGCCTCAACCACAGCAGCTCTCTAATGCAAAGGGGAGGGCAGGAACAGATGGGCTAAACTACACAAAAAGCCTTCTCAAGCCCAGAGAAGAATCTCTGCCAGAAAATAAAAGGTATTCTATTAGGTTACATTTAATCAAAGGAACTTTGGGCAGTGGAAACCTTACAGAAAAGAACAGACCCAAAGTCCACAAATGAGTTTGCTTGAAAGGCAGGCAAGTGCCCCCTTTCCAAAGCAGAGCAGGGGCACCAGTCCTGCTGCCTTTGTAACAAAAAAGCCTCTAAACCAGGGGTGGTGACCTGCAATTCACAGTTAGGAATAACCCCTTTCCTATCTCACTGCGGGCCATCTGCTTTCACGGCTGCTAGTGAAGGCAGGAGAGAGCTGAGGAAGCACAGCCAACAGGCAGGATAGGCACATGAATCTTGCGTCAAGGTGTGTGCTTACTGAAAAGTAGAGGGAAGGTGGGCAGCCACTTCTGTAGGTTCATGTGCGCTTGCGCCAGATGGAGTCAAGGAGCGCAGTTCTAATATCAAATTTATCTACAGCTAAATGTCTGCCATTATTGTCAGGAAGCATGTTCTTGCAGAAAGAGAGATTATCTATTGCAAGCGGCTTTGGCAAGGAGAGGATACAGACATCGTGTAAGTGCCGCCCAAGGTTTCAGTAGGTATTAGGAGTGTTAGGGAACTTTGCCTTCATGACATGTTCCTAGCCTCAAGGAACAAATGGCAGCCATTTGCTTAGATAGGAGAACATAATGGGTTGTCCACGTGGAAAGTCATTAATGCTTTAGGGCTGAATTTGTTCCCAACTCCAGAACCGTATGGATGAATGGAATTGTTCGTTATCAGTCAATTCTGCTTTCAAGATAAACATTTTCAAATAATTCATATCTTCTTTAACAAAGGAAAGGCATGGAGACTAGGGAAGGGTCTTAGTGAAAGTTAACCATAGATATTCTCTGGACACTGGAGCTATAGGCTAACGCTTCCCCCGCTCCCTCAGAATCATCAACCGAACACTCCAGTCTGGTCTACAAGGAAGAGGAAAGAACGTACCTTCCTCTTGCTGATACTTTGGGGTTTGTCTCTATCATTTTTTTCCTTCTCACCATCTTTCTGTGTGCTGTTCTCTTCATTCTGGTCATGATCTCCACTGTCATCATCCTTCAGACTGGCAAAGAAGTAAATAAAATAATCAGTTTGAAAGCTCATGACTGCTGTTCCTTTTTGGTATTGTCTGAAGAACTTTTGTAGCACACCCCTGGAAACCAATCTTATAGGAAACAGTTTAAAAAGCTGGATATGTTTAGCCTGCCCTATATTTGCCATCTTTAAAAAAATAAATAAATCCCTGACACCAGTTTAAAACTGTAAACTTACTGGGGCTAGAGACCTGTTTATAAAATTTATCAAGAAAAATAAAACATCACATGCATTGATGGTCGTGTGAAATGGAGTTCCTTTTGCCTTAAACAGTCTCTAGCCTATCATCCAGCAAGGTCCCAGTCTCTTTCTTTCACAGTTATTTTTCAAAGTGTTATTGTACCCCACTAGTCCACTACAAATTCAGCGCTTTCTTCTACCACATCTGCACACCCTACTACATCCCCCATTATACTTCTTTCCCGTGTCCTGATACATGCCACCATACCAGGGAAAGTATGTCAACAGTGCTAAATAATGGTCAAACAGTGGCAGTTACATCAGGTCTTAGTGGAGTATTTTCTTATAGATGAGAAGTGATTGCCTGCAATAAGAAACAAGTGTGTATCTTGAGACTGGACCCAAAGATGTCAGTTGGGGGTTTGAACAGAGAGGTGATTATCTCCCCCTGGGTATCTCTTTGCCAGCTACAGGTGCATATCAGGCAGATACACCTGAGGTACAGTGGGGGAGAAACCCACCTCTTGATTTTTGCCTGTTAAAGCCAGTGCCTGTGTCTGTTGGGAAAGTGGCAAGACTTGTGAACGTCAACAGTGAGATACAGCCCCTTTCTAAACAAATGCAAACTGTCACTCAACCACATTTTTTCTCTACCAAAGGGCAACACAGCTCAGTGACAGAGCGCCTGCTTTGCATGAAGGTCCCAGGCCCAATGCACAGTATTTCCAGGTGGGTCTAGGAAAGTTTCCTGTATGAAACCCAGGAGAGCCACCACCAGTTTGTGTGGCCTGGGGTTGGGCAGAAGGCAGAATGGGATTGATTGGCAGATGGTTTTCGGTAGCTCAGTAAAGGGTTGCCACCTCTCTCTCTCTCTCTCAAATTTTAAAGAATAAAAACAAAAAGCCTTCCTCTTCCCCTGTTTGGCTGTCAAAACACCTGATCCACAGTGAATTTACAAACAACTGCAAGGTGGCAGACTTTGAGGTCCTTGCAATAAAACCAAGTAGTTCCCACAGGCTTGAAGACTGCCCTTGCCCTCATTACTGAGCTCTGCCCAACATGGGAAGAGACCATACCCCAGTGGTAGCTCACAGGATCCAGCTGCAGGAAGACCCTAGATCAATCCCCAGCATCTCCAGATAGGGTAGGGAAAGGCTTCATACTGAAGAACAGCCTCTGCTGGATCAGGCCAACAGCCCATCCAGCCCAGTACCCAGGGCCAGCCCAAAGCATTTCAGCACCTAAGGCAGACCCCAAAACGGCTCCCCTACCCCAGCCAGGGAAGCAGGGGGTAAGGGAAGGTGTACATCGTCAACAAGGGAGGGTGGGGGGTGAGAGAAAGATCTACCTCTGGATCTGCTGCCGCTTCACCTTGCCTCATGGGTGGGCCGGCCCTGTCCTGTCCCCTGCAGGGGCCAACCAGGTGCCCATTACAGGGAAACCCTCACTCAGGGTCCAAGCACAAGAGTGACTCTCTCCCCCTCCCAAGTCTTCCAGAAACTGCCATTCAGGACCATTCATAGGAGCCAAATCATTGGGCCGAGGTCCCTTCAGCACCACCACCCCAGTAAAATATTTGAGCCCCCCCCCCAAAAAAAAACTTATGGGCACTGCCATTCAAAGGGTGTGTGATCTTCTGATCGACTGTGCAGGGCGGTGCTTACCTGCTCCTACCCGCCCCGCCCCCCCCCACCAATACAGTGGTACCCCGGGTTAAGAATTCGTTCTGGAGGTCTGTTCTTAACCTGAAACTGTTCTTAACCTGAAGCACCACTTTAGCTAATGGGGCCTCCCGACGCCGCGCGATTTCTCTTCTCATCCCGAAGCAAAGTTCTTAACCCGAGGTACTATTTTTGGGTTAGAGGAGTCTGTCACCTGAAGAATCTGTATCATAAAATCATAGAATCGTAGAGTTGGAAGAGACCACAAGGGCCATCGGGTCCAACCCCCTGCCAAGCAGGAAACACCATCAGAGCACTCCTGACATATGGTTGTCAAGCCTCTGCTTAAAGACCTCCAAAGAAGGAGACCCCACCACACTCCTTGGCAGCAAATTCCACTGTCGAACAGCTCTTACTGTCAGGAAGTTCTTCCTAATGTTTAGGTGGAATCTTCTTTCTTGTAGTTTGGAACCATTGCTCCGTGTCCGCTTCTCTGGAGCAGCAGAAAACAACCTTTCTCCCTCCTCTATGTGACATCCTTTTATATATTTGAACATGGCTATCATATCACCCCTTAACCTCCTCTTCTCCAGGCTAAACATGCCCAGCTCCCTTAGCCGTTCCTCATAAGGCATCGTTTCCAGGCCTTTGACCATTTTGGTTGCCCTCCTCGGGACACGTTCCAGTTTGTCCGTGTCCTTCTTGAACTGTGGGGCCCAGAACTGGTGCCCAGAACTGGCAGGCGCAGCTTCTCCCCGCCCTGCAGCCCCGGGCGCCCTACTTGCCCTCACGGAGGGAGGGCGGCCTGCCTCTCCGCCCATCTCCGGCCCCCTCCGGGAGCGCAACGGCGGTTGGGGGCCGGGCCGAGGGCGACGGGGAGCCGCTTTGCACGGGGACCCCCTCCGACTAGGCCTCAGCCGCGGCGCCTCCGACTCACGCGTCGAATTTGTTGTTCATCCTCCTCGGTGACTCTCTCGCCGCCGCCGCTTCGCCTCGCCTCCTGCCGCTCGCCCGGCTACTTCCGCTCAGCCGCCGCCGCCGCTTCCATAGACACGCCGCCTACGCCGCCCTCCCTTTGCTTCCGGCGGAACCTGGTTCCCCTCGGCCCACCGCTCCCGGCCGGCTTCGCTGAGGCTCGTGTGCGTGACATCCGGTCATGTGACCGGCAAGCGGCTTTTGGGACTATGGTTTTCGACGAGCGTCTAGGGGGCGGCGCTCTACATTTAGGCATCTCTATGGTGGAAGCGCGGACTCGGCTTTGAATCCAGAGGTAGGAAAAGGAGGGAGGAGCGCCTTTCGTTTTCCGCATGGGCATTTCCTGGTTCACATCGAAAAGCAGTTTTGTTTTTAACGTCCTCAGGGAGAGAGAGAGATGAGGAATCAGTGGGAAATCTGAGGTCTTGACGTGGTGTGAGGGGGCACCAGCATATGTCACCTGAGGGTCTTCTCCATGCACCCCCTCAGAGGGAGCTGGGGAGAGCGGGGCTTTCTCAGTGGTGGCTCCCCTTTATGGAATTCACCTGTGTGGTTGTGTGTAAAACCTGTGCATTTTAGGTTGTTTTATCCTAGTTTTCAGTGTTTGTTCCCCCCCCCAGTGGCTTAGGGTTTCATTTTTTTTAAAGTGACCCAGAATGCTAATACAGTGGTACCTCGGGTTAAGTACTTAATTCGTTCTGGAGGTCCGTTCTTAACCTGAAACTGTTCTTAACCTGAAGCACCACTTTAGCTAATGGGGCCTCCTGCTGCTGCTGCGCCGCCGGAACACGATTTCTGTTCTCATCCCGAAGCAAAGTTCTTAACCCAAGGTACTATTTCTGAGTTAGCGGAGTCTGTAACCTGAAGCGTCTGTAACCTGAAGCTTATGTAACCCAAGGTCCCACTGTACACAATAACAATTCTGTGACAATTCCAATTTCGGCTGGTTGGTGGCACTCGAAAGAGAGTGACTTGCAATAGTCATAGACTATTTTCTGATGCTTGGATACCTGGCCAGTGTACACATTCATGGCAGGGGAGTGGCTAATCCATGTGCTGTCATGGCCCCTATGGCAGCAGGGCATAGCTGGTGGGCATGACCCCATGTATTTGCACAGTGCAGTTTTCTGACCAAACAGGCGCATCATACAAAAAATGTGTTCTGTCAAGGAAATGACTTCTTTACAGTGAAATATGAAATTAATATTCAGGGCAGCAGCTGAAGAAGGAGCAAAAAGGGTTTCCTCCTGTGTGTGTTTCTTTGTGGCTGATTAGCTGCTCTCCCTGTGCAAAGGTCAGAGGGGGCAGGGTTTCTGCTGAGGTAGGTGATTAGCTGTGGGAGGAGCTTATCAGAGCTTGCAGGCCAGCGGCGTTTGATCCATCTTTTAGATTTAGGGGAGCTAGTCTCAAATGTTTGTTGGGGGAGATCTAGGGGTTTTTTGGGGGGGGGAGTTATTTGTCCTGTCTGCACACTTCTTATGATGGAGGACCGCTGTAGCCACCCCCAACAACACGTTCTCAAGATGGAGAGTGAGGGAACAGCTGCAGTCGCCTGCGGTTCCTGCACAATGTTTGCCATCTTGCCAAAGGTTGCAGGCAGCTTTACCTGCAGCAATTGCATGTTGATTGCCCTCTTAAAAGACAAAGTCCAGCAACTGGAGGAACGTGTAGCTACGCTACAAAGAATTAGAGAGCTGGAGCTCTTCTTGGAAGCAACAGAGCACACTGTCTCCACCAAGGAGGAGACAGGGGACTCCCCTGAGAAGGAGGCTAGTTCACCAACACAAGAGCCAGATATATGGAGAAACGTGACTCAAAGAAGTAGGAAGCCCAGGGTTCGCTCTGATTGTTTAGAAATACACAATCGCTTTGAGGTCCTCTCCCCTAGCATGGAAGACGAAGAGCAGACTCCATTTGAGGATCTCTCCCTCATTACAGTCGATCAGGTATATGAAGACGAGCAGCAAAGTCAGTCCTCAGGGAACGTGCAGGCGACCTTGGAACGGACAGCTCACGGAAGAACCCCGACCAAACCTAAAAGGAGGCGTGTAGTGGTGATAGGGGATTCCCTACTGAGGGGAACAGAAGCAGTGATCTGTGGGCCTGACAAGATGTCTCGGGAAGTGTGCTGTCTCCCCGGGGCTAAGATCCAAGATGTAACTGAACGACTGCAAGGAATCATAAAACCCACTGACAAATACCCCTTCCTCTTGGTTCATGTGGGAACCAATGACACTGCAAGCAATAGCCTCCAGAAGATCAAAAGAGACTATGAGGCTCTGGGCAGGAAATTGAAGCAATTAAATGCACAAATTGTCATCTCATCTGTCCTCCCAGTTGAACGACGTGGCCCAGGGAGAGAGAGAAAAATAGTGGAAGTGAACAGCTGGCTTCGCAAATGATGTAAACAGGAACGGTTTGGATTCTTAGATCACGGACTGCAGTTTCTTGAAGATGGACTTCTGGCAAGCGATGGGCTGCACCTCACAACGGTTGGGCGGAATGTTTTTGCCAAAAATCTCAGAAACCTCATCAGGAGGGCTTTAAACTGACTAATGTGGGGGAAGGAGACAGTGCTCCTGAAGGTAGGAGTCTATCAATTGATGAAGATGATCTTCCAAATGTCATAGACCGAATGGAGCAAACAGCACGCAGACCTAGTGATGGGAGGAAAAAATCCTTAAATAAGAGACACGGGGGAATGATTAATGGACTTCAATGTCTGTACACTAATGCGCAAAGCATGGGTAATAAACAAGATGAGCTCTTGGTACAGCAAACTAAATATGACATAATAGGCATCACTGAAACCTGGTGGGATAAGTCCCACGACTGGAATGTAATAATGGAGGGATACAATCTATTTCAGAGAAACAGACCAGACAAGAAAGGAGGAGGAGTGGCGTTATATGTCAGGGATGTGTATACCTGTGAAGAGATCCAAGATTTAGAACCTCAAAACTTCCGGTCGGCGCCAGCGTTTAATGGCTGCTCTTGCCTCGAGCTCCGAGGCAGGACTGCTCCGCGAGTTCGGGTCTGACCCGCTACGGCAAGCGGGGGACTCCTAAAATCACAGGCGCAGAAGCCTGTGGGCAAGGAGACTCGGTGGGCACCTTTTGCGCCCCCCGGCACTGTGAAGGAGCCTTTTTAAAGGCTCCGGAGCGGCATCGGGAGTAAGCGTGGTGCTGAGAGTCGCTACCCAGCCCGTGGAGTGAAGCCGCGTCGCCATGAACGGAGAGCGCCGATTCCTTCCTGAAATTGAGAATTGACAGCAACACCCGTGAGTAAGATTGAGGGACTGAACGGGACATTAGATTTGGAGATTTAACTGAAAACGGGAAAGGCATAAAATAAGGAAGTCTGCCTCCCCGAACTGCATGACTAACAAAGCAACGAAAAGAGTAAGCTGCATTTGAAAGAAAAAACAATTGTGGATTTACAGAGTGAACTCTTGACTTTTTATTCATTGCTCTATGTTCTGCCTGCTTTTTTTGTTATTCTTTTCCTTTTGGATACAATTGAATGCTCCCTCTAGAGGGTCTAAAGAGAAACTGTAACATTGAGAAAGAAACAGTGGGATTTTCCACTTGTAAGTCTTTCCTGTGAGAACGACCTTGAGGACATGAGCGGCCCAGATGAGATAGTAACCAGACTTAAAACAAAGCAAGCACAGCAGAAGAAAAGGGGCTCAATATCAGGCACAACACCAGCTGCACAGGAAAAGACAGCAACAGCATCTATGGATCCTATGACACAGGCATTGCTTAAAATAAATCAATCTTTGGAAGCTCTGACAAAGCAGTCCACAGAAAATTCTAAAAAATTGACAGAACTGACAACAAGACTGGACTTGAACACGGCAAGTGTATCATCTAACACAGATTCTATAAATAGATTAATCCAAGAAAGTTCTGAAACACGAAAAATTGCGGAAAGTGCAAAAAATACTGCAGAAGAGAAGGGAAAAGTTTGAGCCGATCAGAAAAAAAGTAAATGAACATGATGCAGCCTTGTCCTTACTGGAACTACAGAGAAAGGAGAAAAATTTGAAATTAAGACTGGTACCCGAGAGTGAGGGGGACAACCTTGTGGAATTCCTTAGAAACAACTTAGAAATGGACGGAAAGATTATCCACAAACCTAATGAGATAAGTAATTGTTTTCAAAGTTTTTTTAGGAAACTGTATGCACAAGGGCCAGTCAATGAACAAGAAATTGAAGAATTTATCAGAAAATATGGTCTACCAAAAATTTCAGAACAAAGTAAAATGATCTTGAATGAAAAAATAACAGACCAAGAAATAGAGGGTGCCATTCAGAACATGCAACTGGGAAAATCACCAGGACCAGATGGACTGACTGCTAGATACTACAAAACGTTGAAGGAATGGTTAATACAACCATTGAAGGAAGTTTGCAATGAAATTATGGAGGGGAAAAAGGCACCTGAATCGTGGAAAGAGGCTTTCATCTCACTTATACCGAAAACAGAGACTGAAAAGAACCAGGTTAAAAACTACCGCCCTATATCTTTACTTAATGTGGATTACAAAATTTTTGCAGACATTTTGGCAAAAAGACTGAAGAGAGTGTTGATAGGGGAGATTCATAAGGACCAAACTGGCTTTCTCCCAGGGAGACATATGTCAGACAACGTGAGGAACATTACAGACATTTTGGAGTTGTTAGAAGTTGACATTAACAGAAAGGCGGTTTTGATTTTTGTGGACGCGGAGAAAGCTTTTGACAATATTTGCTGGAGCTTTATGAAGAAGAATCTCCAGGGGATGGGGGTAGGCCAAGGTTTTGAAAACGGTATAGGTGCAATATATTCCAAACAAAAAGCAAAGCTAATTGTAAACAATGTGGTAACGGAAGAAATATCTATAGAAAAAGGTACACGACAGGGGTGCCCAATATCTCCTTTGTTTTTTATATCGGTCCTGGAGGTTTTGTTAAACATGATTAGAAGGGACCAGTTGGTTAAAGGAGTTCAGGTCGGAGTTAGACACTACAAACTAAGAGCATTCGCAGATGACCTAGTATTGACTTTACAACAGCCAGACACTAGTACCAAAAGAGTATTAGAGCTAATCGAGACTTTTGGTCAAGTAGCAGGATTTAAACTTAACAAACAGAAAACGAAAGTGTTGGGGGAAAAATTAACTATGGAGGAAAGAGAGAGATTTCAGAATGAAACAGGCTTGGAAATAACGAAAAAAGTGAAATACCTGGGGGTAAACTTAACATCTAAGAACGTGAATTTATTTAAAGACAATTATGAAAAATGCTGGTCAGAAGTAAAGAAAGATTTAGAAATATGGTCAAGACTGAGACTTTCCTTGTTAGGCCGAATTGCTACTATAAAGATGAATGTATTGCCTAGAATGTTGTTTTTATTTCAAAACTTACAAATATTGGACAAGATGGACTGTTTCAAGAAGTGGCAGAAAAATATATCAAAATTTGTCTGGCAGGGCAAAAAGCCCAGAATAAAATTTAAGATTTTAACTGATGCAAAAGACAGAGGGGGGTTTGCCCTGCCGGACTTAAGACTCTATTATGAATCGGCAGCTTTCTGCTGGTTGAAAGACTGGCTACTTCTTGAAAACACAGACATTTTGGATCTGGAAGGGTATGACAATAGTTTTGGTTGGCATGCATATCTATGGTATAACAAGGCAAAGGTATATAAGAGTTTTAAAAACCATATTGTCAGAAAAGCATTATATAATGTTTGGATTAGATATAAGGATCTGTTGGAAAGTAAAACTCCCAGGTGGTTGTCACCAATGGAAGCTAAGGCAGTGAAAAAACTTAATATGGACTCTAAATGGCCAAAATATTGTGAAATTCTAGAACAAGATGGTGAAAAGGTTAAATTTCAGAGTTATGAGAAATTAAAGTCCAAAGTTCGAGATTGGTTGCACTACCATCAGATAAACGAGACATTTAAGCAGGACAGGAAAATTGGATTTCAGAAGGAGAGGTCAAAATTAGAAACAGAATTGTTAGAACCCAATACAAAAAATTTGTCAAGAATGTATAACTTGCTGTTGAAGTGGAATACACAGGATGAAATGGTGAAATCAGCTATGATTAAATGGGCACAAGACATCGGTCATGACATTATGTTTGCTGACTGGGAACAGTTATGGACCACCGGTGTTAAATTTACGGCATGTAATGCCTTAAAAGAAAACATAATGAAAATGATCTATAGGTGGTACATGACCCCAGTCAAGCTTGCAAAAATTTACCATTTGCCCAATAACAAATGTTGGAAATGCAATGAGACTGAAGGCACTTTTTATCACCTTTGGTGGACCTGCCCGAGGGTTAAAGCCTTTTGGGAAATGATCTATAATGAAATTAAGAAAGTCCTTAAGTGGACCTTCCCTAAGAAACCTGAGGCTTTTCTCCTTGGTATGGTTGGCCAATTGGTGTCAAAAAAGGATAGGACCTTTTTTATGTATGCTACTACAGCAGCAAGAATTCTACTGGCAAAGTATTGGAAGATGCAAGAACTACCTACTCTGGAAGAATGGCAGACAAAGGTGATTGACTTTATGGGACTGGCAGAGATGACCGGCAGAATCCGCGACCAGGGGAAAGAGACAGTGGAAGAAGACTGGAAGAAATTTAAAATGTATCTTAAAAACTGTTGTAAAATTGAGGAGTGTTAAGATGTCAAGGGGTAAGAAAAAGAGAATTACAGCTGTAACTAAAAAATTAAAGAAAACTTAATGAAAGGGAACTAAAGGGATTAATGGATTAAAGGGTTGCTAAAAAAAAAATTGTAAAATAAGGATGCACCGAAAGGGAGGTATGGGGAAGTCGGAGGGAAGAAGGTATATGAAAATAAGATTGTGAAATTATATGTGTTTGTTTTTGATTTGGTTTGTTTGTATTATGTGTTGTGTTTGGCTTTTTGTTTATGTGTTTAAAAAAAAAATCTGAATAAAAAATATTAAAAAAAAAAAAAAGATTTAGAACCTCAAAGCCAAAGTGAGAGCATTTGGGTCAAAATTAAGGGAGAGAAGAATAACAGGGACCTCATTGTGGGAGTTTACTATAGATCCCCAAGCCAAACGGAGGACATAGATGATGCCTTCCTGGAACAGATGGCCAAGCATGCAAAAGGAAGGGAGATAGTAGTAATGGGGGACTTCAATTACCCGGATATTTGCTGGATGTCAAACTCAGCCAAGAGCATAAGGTCAAACAGATTCCTCACTGGCCTTGCAGACAACTTCATTGTCCAGAAAGTGGGAGAAGCAACAAGAGGAACAGCCATTTTAGATCTGGTCCTAACCAATGTTGATGACCTGGTTAGTGGGGTAGAAGTGGAAGGATCATTAGGCGCGAGTGATCATGCTCTTCTGAAGTTTACTATACAGCGGAAAGGAGCAGCCAAGCATACTAGGACTCAATTTCTTGACTTTAAGAAAGCCGACTTCATAAAACTTAGGGAAGTGCTGGGTGAGATCCCATGGACAGTAATACTAAAAGGAAAGGGAGTTCATGATGGCTGGGAGTTTGTTAAGAGGGAGATAGTAAAAGCACAACTTCAGGCAATACCAATGAGACGGAAACATGGAAGGTGCCTAAAGAAGCCAGGGTGGCTATCTAAAGAACTTTTAACTGAGTTCAGATTAAAAAAGGATGTGTACAAAAAATGGAAAAGGGGGGAAACCACCAAAGAGGAATTCAAACAAATAGCCAGCACGTGTAGACACAAAGTCAGAAAAGCTAAAGCACAGAATGAACTCAGGCTTGCTAGAGAGGTTAAAAGCAACAAAAAAGGCTTTTATGGGTATGTTCGTAGCAGAAGGAAGAACAAAGAAACAGTGGGGTCACTCAGAGGAGAAGATGGTGAAATGCAAGCAGGGGATACAGAAAGGGCCGAACTCCTCAATGCCTTCTTTGCCTCAGTCTTCTCCGATAAAGAAAACAATGCCCGACCTGAAGAATTTGGAGCAAATGATTCAGCAGAGGAAACACAGCCCAGAATAACTAAGGAGATAGTACAAGAATACTTGGCTAGTTTAGATGTATTCAAGTCTCCAGGGCCAGATGAACTGCATCCAAGAGTATTAAAAGAACTGGCAGATGTGATCTCAGAACCACTGGCACTCATCTTTGAGAATTCCTGGAGAACAGGCGAAGTCCCGGCAGACTGGAGGAGGGCAAATGTTGTCCATTTTCAAAAAGGGGAAAAGAGAGGACCCAAATAATTACCGCCCAGTCAGTCTGACATCAATACCAGGGAAGATTCTGGAGCAGATCATTAAGCAAACAGTCTGTGAGCACCTAGAAAGGAATACTGTGATCACCAATAGTCAGCATGGATTTCTGAAAAATAAGTCATGTCAGACTAACCTGATCTCGTTTTTTGACAGAATTACAAGCCTGGTAGATGAAGGGAACGCAGTGGATGTAGCCTACCTTGATTTCAGCAAGGCATTTGACAAGGTGCCCCATGATATTCTTGTAAAGAAGCTGGTAAAATGCGGACTTGACTATGCTACCACTCAGTGGATTTGTAACTGGCTGACTGACCGAACCCAAAGGGTGCTCATCAATGGTTCCTCTTCATCCTGGAGAAGAGTGACTAGTGGGGTGCCACAGGGTTCTGTCTTGGGCCCGGTCTTATTCAACATCTTTATCAACGACTTGGATGATGGACTCAAGGGCATCCTGATCAAATTTGCAGATGACACCAAACCGGGAGGGGTGGCTAACACCCCAGAGGACAGGATCACACTTCAAAATGACCTTGACAGATTAGAGAACTGGGCCAAAACAAACAAGATGAATTTTAACAGGGAGAAATGTAAAGTATTGCACCTGGGCAAAAAAAATGAGAGGCACAAATACAAGATGGGTGACACCTGGCTTGAGAGCAGTACATGTGAAAAGGATCTAGGAGTCTTGGTTGACCACAAACTTGACATGAGCCAACAGTGTGACGCGGCAGCTAAAAAAGCCAATGCAATTCTGGGCTGCATCAATAGGAGTATTGCATCTAGATCAAGGGAAGTAATAGTGCCACTGTATTCTGCTCTGGTCAGACCTCACCTGGAGTACTGTGTCCAGTTCTGGGCACCACAGTTCAAGAAGGATACTGACAAACTGGAACGTGTCCAGAGGAGGGCAACCAAAATAGTCAAAGGCCTGGAAACGATGCCTTATGAGGAACGGCTAAGGGAGCTGGGCATGTTTAGCCTGGAGAAGAGGAGGTTAAGGGGTGATATGATAGCCATGTTCAAATATATAAAAGGATGTCACATAGAGGAGGGAGAAAGGTTATTTTCTGCTGCTCCAGAGAAGCGGACACGGAGCAATGGTTCCAAACTACAAGAAAGAAGATTCCACCTAAACATTAGGAAGAACTTCCTGACAGTGAGAGCTGTTCGACAGTGGAATTTGCTGCCAAGGAGTGTGGTGGAGTCTCCTTCTTTGGAGGTCTTTAAGCAGAGGCTTGACGACCATATGTCAGGAGCACTCTGATGGTGTTTCCTGCTTGGCAGGGGGTTGGACTTGATGGCCCTTGTGGTCTCTTCCAACTCTATGATTCTATGATTCTATAAAGGGGTCGCAGCCTCGTAGGGAGGACCGAAACCCTCGGAAGAGCACCATTGGTTAGGCTCCGCTCCGGTCGGGAAATGAGAAATACCAACACCAGGATTCAGGAAAGCAAAATCTGATCTTTATTGAAAGAAGGGGGGGGGGACAGTTGCAACAGGGTCCCCCCTCAGGTAACAAGGACGGAGTGAAAACCTCGAACAAAAGAGCTGCCTTGGTTTTTATACCTTTTGGTTTCCATACAGATCTATGACAAAGAACAGCGGAGGTGGCAGGAAGTGTGAAGAGAGGATTAACATAAGGTAAGTAGGAGTTTGTAAGATCTTGGGAGGTGTCAATTTTGCTGGAGGGCTGAAATAATATGTGTTGAACTTTCTATTTATCTTGGATCTGGCTTTTTATCTACAGGAAAAACCAGTTATGCAGATCGTGAGGCTGGATGTTCCGGAAATAGTTTCAATGTTAGTATGAAATCCTGTTCTGCATAGCTATCAATTCAGGTGTGATAATCTCATGTTTGCATACTTATTGGAAAATAAAACTAAGAGTTTGTATTTGTGTGTATTCATGGTATTATTTGCAGACCCAGTAGGTGGCAGTGTGGGTATAAATAACTTGTTGTTTTATTGATGACTCTCAGGGGTCCCTTCCAATTCTACAGTTCTAGGATCCTATGATTCTGCATGGTCAACATTCCAGGGACAGGATCCATCTTGGACATAATAACATAGGAAGAGCTTCCTGGATCAGGCCAATGGCCCATCTAGTCCAGCATGCTGTTCTTGCAGTCAGCGGCGTAGCATGGGTTGTCAGCACCCGGGGAAAGGCAAGTAATTTGCGCCCCCTAACCCGGGGAAAGGCAAGTAATTTGCGCCCCCTAACCCGGGGCAAGGCAAGTAATTTGCGCCCCTAACCCCTAACCTGCCGCCGCTGCCAGCTTCTTCTTGCTGCTGCCTGGGCTGGGGTATTTACGGTAAGGTAGCCACGGCAGCGGCAGCGGGTCCGTGTCAGGTGATCTGAGGCAAGTTGCCACTGGCGTTGCCGCCCAAACGACGCCACTTGCCCAGAGGAGGAGGGCAGAGAGGCAAGGAAAATGCAACATGGCCCAGCAGCTGCAGTGGCGGCGGGGCTGTGAGGAGGGGCTGCCTGGCGCGCCCTCCGCGGCCCTGACGCGCGGGGACCCTGAGCGCTGAGAGCCGCTGCCTGCCAGACGCCTTCAGCCCGGACGAGCGCACAGCTCGTCGGTTCAGCGAGACATGGGGCTCTGCTACAGCCTGCGCCCGAGGCTCTTTGGCGACTCCGGAGGCGGCGAGCGCGCCCCCCCAGATGTTGCGCCCGGTGCGGCCGGCCCCCCCTGCACCCCCCACGCTACGCCACTGCTTGCAGTGGCCAAGCAGATGCCTGTGGGAAGCCAGCAAGCAGAACATGAGCACAAGAGCCCTCTTCGCTCCTGTGGTTTCCATCAACTTGCATTCAGCAGCAAACTGTGGAGGCAGAGCAGAGCCAACATGGCTAGAGTGTCCATCGATAGCCCTCTCCTCCATGAATTTGTCCCATCCTCTTTATAAGCTGTTCAGGTTAGGGGCTGTTGTTTTGCAGGCTCCTGTGCACAGCGGAAGGATGAGCAGTACGTGCCACATACTTTACATTACTTTATTTACACTTCAAAGCTGATAGATTACATACATGCATCTTGCTTCTGCGAGAGCAGAGAAGCAACCTCTCTCTTCGGAAACACAGGGAGAACTGTGAAAAACAGGAAACCAGTGTACATCACATCCAGTCTCCCTTTCCCGTGGGAAAGCCCAACAGTACGCTGACTGTGGAATGTAAACACCTGTCTCGTGACAAGCACTTCGCTGCACAGTGAAGGAATCAGAAACCAACATCCTCCCCCTTTCTGTGAACATCACTGGGCAGCGTGTTCGTACAATATCAGTACAAACCCAACTTCTGTACATAGGTACAGTGTTGATCCCTTGATACAATCTTGGACAATACATCAGCAGGAATTTCATTACCTGGCATATAGGACACCGTTACGAGTCCCTTCTGAATACGTTCTCTAGCATGTTGCAACTTCAATTACAAGTGCTTCGTGCTTTGCTTATAACCTTCAGAATTCAGCAAAGCCAAACATGCTTTGTTGTCCTGGTAACCCTGGATTGGACATTTGACAGGAATTTTCATGTCTTTGCACAATTGTAACAACCATTCACAATCTTTAAGTGAATAAGACAGTGCATTCAGTTCAGCTTCACAAGTACTTAAGCTAACTGTTGTTTGCTTCTTGCATGACCAATCAAATAGACCCTGATTGTACATATAGCAAACTCCAGATGTGCTTTTCCTGTCTGTAGTGTCACTTCCAAAACTTGCATCTGCAAATATCTCAAGACCACCAGACTTCTGATTGTTAAATCTCAGTCTGTAATGCATAGTGCCTTTCAAATACTGCGCTATGCGTTTCAGAGCTTTCCAGTCCTTAACAGTAGGATTGTTGACTTGTCTGCTTAGCAAATTACAGCTAACAGCAATGTCTGGTCTTGAACATCTGGCAATGAAGTTTAGCTTGCCTAGCACACTTCTGTACAATGTAGTGTCAGAAAATGCTTCTTCAGTGTCATCTACCTGATAACCTGTTGTCATCGGTGTGTCTACAGGGTTAGCATCCATCAGGTTTAGTTTGCTTAACACATCAGCAATTTTCCGTGACTGGTGTACTAGAATGTTACCATCTTGATCTCTCTCTATTTCCAGAGATAGGTAGTTGTTTACCTCACCAAGATCTTTCATGTCAAAGTGCTCTTTCAGTTGAGCTAGGGCGTTATTGTACATTGTGATATCTTCCCAAAAGAATAAAATATCATCAACATAAAACAAACAATACAGTTTCTTTTGCCCCTCCTCTTTGACAAATACACATGGATCAGCTTTCCCTTGCTGAAAACCTAGAGAAAATAATACTTCAGTGAGTTTTGTGTGCCAACACCGTGCACTTTGTTTGAGACCATAAAGGGACTTCTTCAGAGCACAAACATATCCCTGTTTTACCTGTACGCCATCAGGTGGAAGCATATAAAGTGATTCACCTAGAGATCCGTACAGAAAAGCTGTATTCACATCGTGGTGACCAACGTGTAGATTCTCCTCTGCAGCTAGCTTGAGCATAAGCCTAATGCTCTCATACCTCACGGTGGGTGAGTAGGTCTCGTGATAGTCTTCACCTGGTACTTGTGCAAAACCTCTGGCTACCAATCTGGCCTTGTGTCTGACTATCTTGCCATTTTGATCAGTCTTCGCTTTGAAGACCCATTTGCTTCCAAGCAGTTTCATTCCTGGAACTACTGGAACAAGCTCCCATGTTTTGTTCCTCTCTAAGGAATCAAGCTCAGCCTTCATGGCATTTAACCATGGCTCAGCTTCCTTTGAATCCAAATCCTGGATTTCTTGGAAACTTGAAGGTTCAAATACCTTCTTGGAGCTTTTAACATCTGTTATTGCTATCTTAGCAAACTCATCAGCAAATCTCTTTGGAGGTCTGCCTTTTGTGGCTCTTTGTGACCTGCGAATTAGCCTTAAGTCTTCAACACTCTCCTCTTCCTTCTTAGGAGAAAAATGACCTATTGTGAACAATGGTTCTTCCAATTCTTAATCAGAGCTTTCAGAGGGTCGCATAGAGGCTTTCGCACTCTTGAAATCCTCTGAATCACCCAATTCAGCTTCAGACTCAGAATCAGAACCTTCATCAGTGGGTGTGGGTTGTTGTGGCTGCTTTTGCTGTTGTCCATCCTCAGTCTCATCACTGTCATCAGGATAAAATTGGAAAATTCCCACATTCTCCCCCCACTTGGCATTGTACTCAACACTTCTTGTGAGCTTAATTGTCTTAGAGTCAGTCATCATTATTCTGTAAGAACCTTTCTGGTAACCTAGAAAGATACCATGCAATCCACGCTTGTCTAACTTGGAGCTTTGTGGTGTGTGAACCCACATGTCAGAACCAAAAATTTTCATGTGTTTGATGTATGGCTTTTTGCCAAACATCTTCTCATACGGGGTACAACCAATCGCTGAAGATAACCTCCGATTATAACTGTAAGTAAAACACGAGAGAGCTTCGGCCCAATAACTCTCTGGAAGATTTGCATCATGTAGCAAGGTTTTTAACCCTTGAAGCAATGTTTGATTTGCCCTCTCACAAAGTCCATTCTGCCATGGTGAGCGAGGACTAGACAAATCGTTTTGAATTCCTTTCTCAGTCAGAAAAGCTTCAAACTGCTGAGAAGTGAATTCTCCCCCGCGATCACTGAAAAAAGTCTTTATCTTCTTACCATGCACATTTTCCAACCAAGCACAGAATTCCTTGAACCTTGGAAAAGCCTCTGATTTCTGCTTGAGATTGTACACATAAATATACCTGGAAAATGCATCAATGAGAACCATGAAGTACCTATTTCCACCCAAAGAGGGCGCTAGTGGTCCAACCAAATCAGCATGAACAACCTGGTATGGTTCTGTAGCTTGCCTACTAGACACCTAACCTTTTGCAGCCATTTTCACCTTGTTTGCTGCGCATGCCTTGTACTTCATGTGGTACCTGCAGGGTTTAATAGTCATACCTTCAACCAAGGCAGGCATTTTAGATACTGCCTCAGAATGCAAATGACCAAATTTTCTGTGAAAATCGTGAATACATTCTGCATGCAAACTTTTGTTAGTACCTGCAATGCAACAAGTTTCATCCTGCACAACATCATCAAAATACAAAACAAACAACATATTCAGCATCAACATATTCAGCATGCAATACATAATCATTTTTCTTTGTGATGATGCACTTTTTGTTCTTAAAGGAAACAATTTTCCGTTCATTCAGCTGTCCAACACTGAGTAGATTATATTTGGCATCTGGTACGTAAAGTACATCTTTTATCAATAAGTCCAAACTGTGAAGAACAACAGTTCCGTAGCCTTTACTGGGGATTGTGTGGTCATCCGCCTGGTGAATCGCACCTTCCTGCGGTGTAAAAGACACAAACAGTCGCTTATCGTTGCACATGTGGTGGGTCGCTGCTGAATCAACAACGAAGAAAGATCTAGACGTCTTCTGGACCTTTGCAACCTTTGGAGTGAAGCGTGAGACCATTGCCTTGTGCTGCGTTGTCCTGGACACCGGACCTTTGCCTTTGCTCTGGCCTCTTCCACGCGATGAGCTTTCGCTGCGCTGCTCTGTCTTGGCCCTGGGATATTTGCATTCCCTCTTCATATGGCCTAGACGTCCACACGAGTAGCATTTCACTGCCTTCAAAGCTTTGGCGCCATCTGGTGGTTCCACTGCACTCTGGGATGATGTCTGTGAAGACTCCCCCTTACCCATGCAGCTAGCACCCCGGCGGTATGCTTCATTCTGAATCATGGCAGTAACTTGGGCTACTGTGAGCTGAGCAGTGTCATGAACAGCAATCTGAGTGCCAACAGACTCCCCATTTGCATTAGCCAGCCTTCTGCAGCTAGCCATCATGACTCTGGCATTAGCCTTCTGCTGCATTAAATAAGCTGCGTCTCTGCTGCTTCAAATCAAGCTGCTTTATACAAGCTGCGTCTGTGTACAGCTGCAGCTGCTTCATTCCAAAAGCAAGTTCAAAAGTACTTTCGATTTTCCAAGCCTCCCCCAAGCCTAGGAGCTTGTGCCTTGAGCCTTTGCCTGTGCCGTGGCAAACGGCTTTTAAAAGTTCAAAGTCCAGCCATAAAGCCATTAATTAGGAGCTGGCAGGCTGCCCGTAGCATTAGCACATACCTCTCATCAATCAACTTGATGCGCAGAGCGATCCGTCCCTCTGTTCCTCTGCATTCTTTTGCCGGCATTCTGAAGTCCATCCGTCAGTTTGACTGCGTTTTTCTGGGCCCGATAACCATAAATGTTGTTTTGCAGGCTCCTGTGCACAGCGGAAGGATGAGCAGTACATGCCACATACTTTACATTACTTTATTTACACTTCAAAGCTGATAGATTACATACATGCATCTTGCTTCTGCGAGAGCAGAGAAGCAACCTCTCTCTTCGGAAACACAGAGAGAACTGTGAAAAACAGGAAACCAGTGTACGTCACATCCAGTCTCCCTTTCCCGTGGGAAAGCCCAACAGTACGCTGACTGTGGAATGTAAACACCTGTCTCGTGACAAGCACTTCGCTGCACAGTGAAGGAAGCAGAAACCAACAGGGGCCACCACTGCTTCCTGTGGAAGCAAGTTCCATCGTGCTGCGTGAAGAAGGACTGTCATTTATCTCTCCTAAATCATCCAACATTCAGCTTCACTTGTTATGAGAGAGGGAGAAAATCTTCTCTCTATCCGCTTTCTCTAGGCCAGGCACAATTTTTTTATATAAAAAAAATTATTCATTTTTCTTTTTCATTCATTATATACATCTCAAATTCTTAACATTTACTACATATTCCTCCCTCCCTCCCCTCCAAGGCTTCCCCCAGCTTCCGCTTCTGCTTTGTTTCTATTTTCACCCAATTTGCTATCTCTTAACAGAAAAAGTTATTAATAACATAACTTCAAGCCTAAAGACAGAAAAATAACAGTAAATACACCATCCTATTTCACTATCTTCTAAACATTTCCTAATGCTAATAATGTGAATGTTTATTTAAATCCTGCCACCAAGTCTATTGACTGTGTTTCTGCAAATATAATATGAATGGTTCCCAATCTTTTTCAAAGTCTCTGTTGTCTTTCTCTCTTAATCTGTCTGTCATTTTTGGTATTTCTCCAGTCTTCCAATTTTGTGCAATCAACATTCTTGCTGCTGTAGTGGCATACATAAACAAAGTCCTCGTTTCCTTTGGTATGTCTAGACCTAAAATACCTAACGAAAAGGCTTCTGGTTTTTTTACATGCCAGGCACAATTTTATAAGCTTCTTTTGTGTCGCCTCTTACACACCTTTTATCTGAACCAGAGTTTCCCCACACTTGGGTCTCCAGCTCTTTTTGGACTACAATTCCCATCATCCCTGACCATTGTTCCTGCTAGTGAGGGGTGATGGGAGTTGTAGTCCAAAAACAGATGGAGACCTAAGTTTGGGAAACCCTGATCTAAACCCGAAAGTCCCAAATGCTACAACCTGTCTTCATAGGGGAGTCACTCCACCCCTTTGTTGTTGTTTTTTAAAGATATTTATTAAGATTTTATATAATAAAACAAACATACAACAAAACAAAAAGAAAAAATACATCACAAAGAAACAGAAAAAACAATAAGAACATAAACAAGAAAAAATCCATTTTTTAACTTAATATCTATGTAACCCTCTTTCTTGACTTCCTCGCATCTCCCTTTTTTGTGTTCCCCTTTACACAATCAAGTTCAGCAAATTCTAACCCTCTTTCAAACCTCATTTAAAATTATATATTTCAACCTATTATATCTCCAATTTTTCTTCTCTTTTCAAAATCAATTTTTACCTATTCTTTATAACTTAATCCCTTGTGCCAATTTGTTTAAGTTCGACATAATATTACTCTGGTCTTTCCCCCCTTTTCTTTTTAAAATTTTTTTGCATACTCCTTTTAACTATATCACTGATGCCATATTCTCTTTAAATCCAACATCATTTTAACATTCAAACATTTTACAATGTTTCTGCAGATAGTCTTTGAACTTTTTCCAATCCTCTTCCATCGACTCTTCTCCCAGGTCACTCCACCCCTTTGATGACCGACCAGAACCTTCCCCAGAATCCAACCCTGACTCTTGATCATTGGCCCCACTCCTCCAGCTCAGCCATTCCTTAAGACCCTGATTTCTCCTCTCTGGTCCTGCTTCCGCCCTCTCCCAGGTCATCTAACTCCTGGATCTGCCCATCCCCACCACGACATCTCCATGGGGCTCATGGCGCGCATTGTCCCTCAGCCATCCCGATGGACCAGCCTCCACTAAAGAACAGGGATCTTCTAATAAATCTCAGCACCCTTGACAAACGACAGTAACCAGGATTTTTTGGCAGAAGCCACAACTGTTTAAAGTGGTATCTGTCAGGGAGGGAGCTGTGGTGATCACACAGGGTCCCCGGACGTTTCACCATCTATTGATCCCTGTATCACCACTTTATTTCTCGCTGCCACCAACCAGGCCCTACCTAGTACAATACTGAGTCCAGTCAGGGTTAAATTGGAACATAACGTCTCTTTATTTATTGCAGTTTAACAAGCGTGTGGTTTCATAAACGGTATCGGTCAATTACATTCATGGGGTGCCTATCCAGACCTATAACTTCCGCTACCTGCTCTCTCTCACTAAACCACCTCTCAGATATTTACTTGTCTTCCTAGCTCCTAACTGTTCCTGACTCAGCTTATTTTGCTACACTAACTCAACCTGGGACGCAGGTGGCGCTGTGGGTTAAACCACAGAGCCTAGGACTTGCCGATCAGAAGGTCGGCGGTTCGAATCCCTGTGATGGGGTGAGCTCCCATTGCTTGGCCCCTGTTCCTGCCAACCTAGCAGTTCGAAAGCACATCAAAGTGTAAGTAGAGAAATAGGTACCGCTCCGGCGGGAAGGTAAACAGCGTTTCCGTGCGCTGCTCTGGTTCGCCAGAAGCGGCTTAGTCATGCTGGCCACATGACCTGGAAGCTGTACGCCAGCTCCCTCGGCCAGTAAAGTGAGATGAGCGCCACAACCCCAGAGTCGGTCACAACTGGACCTAATGGTCAGGGGTCCCTTTACCTTTACCTAAGTCAACCTACCCACAGATTCTATCCCAATTCACTCCAACCCAACTCCCAACGAACTCCTCCTCTCCGCCCCTCCCAGAGCTGGTTTTATAGTCCCTCTGACTCCACCCCCTGGGTTCTGATTGGGTAACCTGTTTAACTATTTCACCTCCCGCACTTGCATATGTTAACGTCACAGGAGCCGACACACAATGTGTAATCTGTTACGAAAAAGGACCAATGCAGCAGCGAGCTGCAGCTGGCTGGAATTGCCAAACAGGATGTTGATGTTTGTGACTGTACCGTGGGAACGAAGGGACAGTCTATTCACTGTACTGAGCACTGGATGTTAGCTCAGAGTGTCATCTGATCTGTACTGGAAGTACAGGGGTGGAGTTTTATCTCTCTGCTGTTGGTGTTTGGAGAGTGCAGACGTGTTTCTCTGTACTGCTGCATAGACAGAAATAAAGGCATGCAAATCCATTTCTGTCTGTCTCTTTCCCCCTCCTGGGGAAGACAGGGAGGAGGGAAGAGTGGTGTGTTCTTCTCACATTTGAGGAGGATCGCCGATAGAGACTTCGCCTGTCTCCTGCCGGGAGTCGCAGACAGGGAGGTCAACAAGTAATCTAAGCCGGGTGCCCAGAGAGTGGCAAATTCCTCTGACAGGCTAAAGATTACAACATAATCAACTTGGGGAATTTTTTTACCACAGGATGTGGTGAGGTCAGTACTTTAGATTTACAAGGGGTTCTGAGAGATGATTGGGAGATATGGTTTGTCACTATTAATGGACAGCTAAATAGAAACTTAACCCCAAAAGTTAGGACCAAGATTCAAATCTTGACTGGGTAACTTTGCTCACTAGTAACCTTGAACCATGAGGACGAGATGGTTGGACAGTGTTCTCAAAGCTACCAGCATGAGTTTGACCAAACTGTGGGAGGCAGTGGAAGACAGAAGTGCCTGGGCCAAGTGAGGCTGCTGATCCCTTATTTTGGCTGCTGATCCCTTATTTTTGAGGCTGCTGATCCCTTATTTTCAAATCTGAAAGTTGACAGCTATGGTGCTGGGGCACCTGCCTGTTTCCTCTTCTTCATCATCCTCCTCCTCCTCGCTCTCAGCCTCCAGTACTTCCCAGCTCCTCCCCTCCTCTGGGGTGTGTCCGGTTTCCCACCACCAGGAGCCAGGATCCAAATCCCCCTGTGGTTTCCCTGGGGGGCCCTTGGCCAGGTGTCCTCCACCATTCCTCCACATCTAGCCTGTCCCTGACAGTGCGATACTGCTTTTAAAAATGTAATGCAGATGGGGCCTATGATAAGTCATTCGGGGGCAAGGCATATTATTATAGGAATGTCACAAATGGGTATGTGAACCTATTAACGGGGGTCCTTGGGTAAAAGAATACCCACCTGGATGAAATTAGGAATATTTGTTTCTTTATTCAATTTATAATACATTGCATGGCAAGTCCCCCCCCCCAGTGGAAATAATGACACATGACACAATTATTAAGGTTAATGGGCTAAAAAAGGCCACAACTTTATTGGTTACAGGTGATGAGCGGTATTGGCTTAGCCCTTGGTCCTAACCGACTATATCCAACTTCAGCCCGTCCGCTTGACATCCAGGAAGGGTTAACCACCATTATAATAAATAATAATACATTTTTATTTATACCCTGCCCTTCCTGGTTCAGGAAACTGGGCTCAGGGCGACTAACAACAAATTTAAAACACTTAATTGATGCTACACAGGTTACATACGCTTCAGGTTACAGACTCCGCTAACCCAGAAATAGTACCTCGGGTTAAGAACTTTGCTTCAGGATGCGAACAGAAATGGTGCTCCAACGGTGCGGCAGCAGCCGGAGGCCCCATTAGCTAAAGTGGTGGTTCAGGTTAAGAACAGTTTCAGGTTAAGTACGGACCTCCGGAACGAATTAAGTACTTAACCTGAGGTACCACTGCACCAAGAAAACAGCATAAAATATGGTATAAAGCGTAAATAACAATAAAATCAAAAATCAATTTAGGGGGAAAATCCATCCAATAGACATTAGATGATCACCAGGGCTAGCTAGCTAAATTAGTCCCACTTGGGCCAGCGAGGAGACCAGGGAAGAACGAGCTGTGGGATCCCAGAGCGGGCAATCTTCACAATATGGGGAGGGGGAGGGAGGAAGGGGAACGAAAGATCAGGCCAGGTTCAAATTGAAAGCCAGGTGGAATAGTTCTGTCTTACTGTCTTAGAAGGAGTCCTGCTGATGCACATCAAATAGGAGCTCCCCCAGGGTCACCAATAGGGGGCGTACCTTAGGCCCTCACCTCCCTAGGCTTCGGGCAGGGCCACGCCCCCCAGAATCCTTTACTGGACTACCCTTCAATATGTGGGGCAGGTGATGGCGTAACCTCCCCTCTTCCAACTACAGAATTATACCAATGCCTAACTACCAATAGCCAAAAAGTTGTGACGATTTGCTACGAGGTAGGTGAAAACCAAGTGGCTGATGCCAAATTGCCAAGTGGAAAAATTCCTACCAGGTCCCTCAACGGAGACCAACCAAGGTCCATAGCAAGGTCAAAGGCAAAACCTATAGGGCGGGAGGGTGGGAAAACCAAACTGCTGAGGAGCGGCAAAGAGGGAGATCCCCGGGCACGTCCTGCCTTAAATAGGGCAGGCCACACCCCCAGAGCCAGCTGATTGGCTGGCCAGGGGGTGACGCGGCTGGGAATCCCCCCAATCGCATGGGGGCTGGGCTGTGACGCCCGCAACCCCACCTCCTCAGAAGGGCGGAAGTGGCTTTCCTTCTCCCAGAGGAGTTCTGGGCAGCAGAAACATAACCATCAGTAGCAACATTTAAATATTCTAAAACCAGTTTAAAACATGTAGATATGAAAGGGGCAATTCAGCTGTCAGGAAGATAGCCCATCTCTGCAGCCCACCCACCTCCTCTCTGGGTGCAGAAATAGCCCCCCTTCCCCTCTGGAACTTAGTAAGGAACAGCACAGAGCTTATAGGGTTGTGGCACCATGGCCAGTCCTCCAGTTATAGGCTTGATGCTGACGCTCTTCACTCCTTCTGGAAGCTGTAATTTAAAAACCCGCAGAAGTTTGGTGAAGACAATGAAGAGTTCGGTCCGCGCCAAGCGCTCCCCCACACAAATGCGATGCCCTGCATGGGGAGGAACATTGAGATCCAGGTTAGTTAGTCTTGCGTATTCCTTGCTGTCCAGGAAAAGGTGACACTATTCCATAAGGCTCACACAGCCATTGAATGACACACACACATTGCAACATACATTGTGGGGCATCTGCGGGCATTTTTCGGGGATGGGGTGGGAGAGAGGGCACACTTACCTACTGCAAAGGGTATGAAGGCTTCCTTGCAGAAGAATTTTCCATCTTTGTCCAGGAAGTGATTTGGGTTGAACTGATGAGGTGTCTCCCAGTGGTCAGGGTCATACAAGACAGAAGCTACATCGGGGATGATGACGGTGCCCTGCAAAACCATTAAGTAATGATTATAATCAACTCCTCAGTTCCAATGGCTCCACATATGGACAGATCAAAGTAAGCTCCTGGAATGGAGTGGGAATGGAATCTTAAGTACAGTGGTACCTTACTTGTTGAACTTAATCCATTCTGGGGTCCATTTGACTCCCAAAACCACTCAAAAACCAAGGCGCTGCTTCCGCTTGGCTTCAGGAGCTTCCTGCACTCAATCGGAAGCTGCGTCAGATGTTCGGCTTCCTAAAAACATTCGCAAACCGTAACACTCTCTTCCGGGTTTGCGGCATTTGGGAGTCGATTTGTTTGGGAGCCAAGCCATTCAACAACCAAGGTACCACGGTACTTCTGTATCATATTTGCATAACTCAAATACGTTGGGTGGTATTTTACTGAGGTTTTGCTCATTTAGCTGCTGAAATTAATGAACACGACCAAGTTAGGGCTGTAAATTTCAATGGGTCTACTTAGTGCTAAGGCCACTCTGAAGCAGAGCTGGGAACCTGTGGCCCTCCAGATGGTCTGACTTAATATAAGGTGGTTGCCCGCGTTCCATGGGAATTTAAGGTATAACAGAAGGAGGAGAATCGGTATACCTTTTTAAGACGATAGCCTTGCAGGGTTATGTCTGTTGTGCATTCTCTGAAGGACCCAACCAGCAGGACATTGCAGAGGCGCTGGACCTCATGAATGACGGCATTGGTGTACGGCAACCTCTTCCGATCCTCATAACAGACCTCTTTGGAAGGATCCAGGACGGCATGTAGCTCCTCCCGGACTTTTTCTGGTGAAATATACACACGCATGCACACAAATCACCATGTCATATCAGATTAGCGGAGGAACCTCTGGCAGTCCTTCGGATAAATTTATATTTGATCCATGTCAGGACTAGGAAACCCCAAAGATCACACTGCCTTCCGTGAAACTTTTGGGGGGCCATATCCTAGCCGGGGCGGGGGGGGGGCAGAAGCAAAAGTGCATGGAGCAATGATGGAAAATTTCACTTTTGTGCAGCAGCCTAGTTTCTGCACACATCCCCTAACGCCTCTCCGTCTTCTATCCAGGCAAGGAAGAAGCATGATCAGTCGGTGGCGTAGGGTGAGTTTCTGATGCGCAGGGCATGTGCATGCATGCCCAGAGCAGGCACACATGCGCATGTTGGGGATGGGGGCGGAGGGTGAACAGAGCCCTCCAGTGCCAATCAATGCCACTGGATTATGAGAGGGTGCAAGCTGCACCGGGGCTGGGCCTTTGGACAGAGCCTCCTCCTACAGAGACAGGAGAGCATGGCTCTACATCAGCCAGTTGGGGCTTCCCCCTGCGTGGGTGCTGGGCAGGCAGGTGGTGCAACGAGGTCCTGCTTAGTTCCGGTGAGGTGGGGTGGGGGGGAGCCTGGATGGCCAGTGCAGAGCCACGCTCTCCTCTCTCTCTCTAGGAGAGGAGATGCTGTCGCTGTGCGGCTTGCCTCCTTGCAGGGCACCTGGGAGCGGCGTCAGAGGTCAGTGGCAGTGTCGCGTCAAATGAAATGTCTGTGCAGGTGGGGGAAAGGGCTGGCAACTTGGGCAGGTGCAGTGTGGGGCCCGTCCCAGCCCCAAAGATCCGGCCCTGGGGCAGCTTGCCTCCCCGCAGGGTGCCTGCAGTGGGGGCACCTGGTTGTGTCCTCTCACACCCGCAGAATCACATGTCTGGGGTCGCCCCTGCCACAGCCCCCGTCAGGCTATGCCAGCGATCAGAGTTCAGGAGCACATCTCAGCCAGGCAAAAAGACTGTATTTTTCCGTGTATAATACGCCCCCCCCCCCATGTATAAGACGACCCCTATTTTTTTGGACCGCAACAAAACTATTTGGGGGGGGGGGAGATTGCCCAGAGTTCTACAGTCTGCCTGCCAATGAAAATCGCACCCATAGCCGCAGCCACCAATCATCTGCATGCTCGTTGCCAAAAGCCCACCTGTACACTCGACGCAACCACGGCCAATTGCAGGCACGCATCGCCGCAGCCATAATAGCCAGCTCAGTTGCAGCAACAGTAGCCAATCAGCAGCAGGTCTTGCCAAAGCAACCAATCACAAGCCCAAACGCCACTGCCAATCTCCTGTTGGCTGCTGCCACCAATCACCCGTCCCCCCTCTGCTATCCGTGTATTAGACGACCCGCAATTTTTGCCTATTATTACTAAGCAAAAAATATTGTCTTATAGATGGGAAAATACAGTATTTGTGCTATGAAATGGAAGCTGTGAGTGCTGTGACCAGGGGAGAGTTCTGAAGGCCAGGTAGCATTACCTGCAGAGCCACATCCAGCCCCAGGCTTGCAGTTCACACACACTGACCAATTGGGTTAGTATGTTAAGGATAAACTAATGTTGATAGTTCAGAGGGAAATTCCCAAGTGTCAAAAAAGACTATTTATATATGCTACTACTGCAGCCCGTGTCTTGTTAGTCCCCAAATGGAAAAAGAGCGAGGTCCCAACCAAAGAAGAATGGCAACTTAAACTGATGGAATACGCGCAACTTGCAGATTTAACATATAGAATAAGTGAACAAGAAGAATATACATTTGAAGAAGACTGGAAGATGTTTACTGAATATATGGGTGAAAATTGTGTTCATTTAAAAACACTGGAAGCATTAAGATAAATTCAACAGTGTCAATAAGTTTCGATGGATATAACAATGGTTTACAAAATGAACTGGTAAGCAAAATGAACCACGGAGAGAAGAAGGGAAGCCATTGATTTAAGGTTGTTTAAATGAATATTTTGAAATGCAAATTAGAAAATTTTATTAAAATTGTGTGTGTGTATATATAAAACGTTAAGAGAAAAGGTGGAGGTGGTATATGCGCTGGCGAGTTAGGTGCACAGCAAGCAGCTTTCAAAACCAACTCTTTGCTTCAGTGAAACAGGCTGCAAAGTCCTGCCCCCGTCCCCGTCTGTTCAGCCAGCTTGTGCATGTGCTCGTGGATCTTCCCACATGATGCTTTCTACCTATAAAACGTATCTGGACTTGTTACGGAGGCCTCACCTTGGATGTCTTGAAAGGCTAGCATGTAGAGGAGAGCCCAGAGAAGCGTGACGGAGGTCGTCTCGGTCCCCGCTGCAAAGAAGTCGGTGATGACGTGGATCATGTTTTCCTCGTCAAAGGTGCTGCTGGGGTCGTCTTTGCTCTGTTGGTGCCCAAAAGGTGAGAGTAAGGTTAAAGGGTTCAGTGGCGTTCCGTTCTTTGTGTGGCCCCTGGATAGGGCAGCATTCTGAACTATGCCACAATACAGTGTGAAACAAATGGCAGTTGGGCAGAGAGCAGAGCAGGAGTGGGGGAACATTTTAGCCTGTGGACCGACTTCCCGTCTAGGCCACCTTCTGAAGGACCATGGTAGGTGGGGCCAGAGACAACTCTCAGGACCCATAACAAACTGCAGCCCCCAGAATTCTTTGAGAAAAGCCATGACTATGTGAGATAGTCTGGAAAGTGTGCAGAGGAGGGCAACTAAGATGATGATGATGATGATGATGATGATAAAAATTATTTATACCCTGCCCTCCCCAGCCAAGACCAGGCTCAGGCTGGCTAACACCTTATAAAAACAAATTGATTGAAATACAACTTAAAAACAAGATTAAAATACAACATTAAAACATTAAAATACAGCCTCATTTCAATGGAAACTCAAATCAAAAACTTTTTGGGGGATGAAAACGTCAAGTCTTCTACAAGGCTAACTTTCCAGACTGGTCCTACATGGGCCAGAAAAAAGCCCGGGAAGTCCCCAAATAGGCGTTCATTCACAGGAGGAGAAAGGAAAAGGAAAAGGAAAGAGAGGGAGGGGATCAGACTGGTTCCAAGCCAAAGGCCAGGTGGAACAATTCTGTCTTACAGGCCCTGCAGAAAGAAATCAGATCCCGCTGGGCCCTGGTCTCATGAGACAGAGTGTTCCACCAGGCTGGAGCCAGTGTTGCTCTGGTTGAGGCTAATCTGACTTCCTTAGGGCCCGGGACCTCTAGGGTGTATGGACCTTAAGGTCCTCCGTGGGGCATACAGGGAGAGGCGGTCCTGTAGGTACAAGGGTCCTAGGCCATGAAGGGCTTTAAAGGTCAAAACCAGCACCTTAAATCTGACCCTGTACTCCATTGGGAGCCAGTGCAGCTGGAAAAGGATCTAGGAGCCAAGCCTTATGAAGAGCAGTTGAAGGAACTGAGTATGGAAAAGAGGAGATTGAGAAGAGATATGATAGCCATCTTCAAATGTTTTAGGGGCTGTCACAGGCTTGTTTTTCCCTGCTTCAGAGTGTAGGACTCGGACCAATGGCTTCAAGTTACAAGAAAGGCGATTCCGACTAAGCATCAGGAAGAACTTCCTGTCAGTAAGGCTGGATCTACACTCACCTTTAAAAACGTTGCTAGAACGATATTAGAAAACGTTGAGACAGTCCTGTTTGGTTTCGCTTTGCTTCCTTTCCACGAGGTCTGCCTAAGTTTATGATAGCTAGTTGCTCTGCAGAACCCTCTGGTGTCACATTTTAATAACACATCATTAACATTAAAAAAGAACGTCATATGGCTATGGTTATCAGAACCACTGCTTAACTCTTTTTTAGTGTTAAATGAGCTGTTTGACAGTGGAAATGTCTCCTTTAGGAGGTTGTGGACCCTCCTTCCTTGGAGGCTTTTAAGCAAAGGTTGGATAGCCATCTTTCATAGATGGTTTAGCTGCATTTCTTACATTGCAGGGGGTGGACCAGGTGACCCTCAGGGTCCCTTCCAACTCTTCGATTCTACAATTTACCAGCATTTCCACCACCTCTTCAGATGAGCTCCAGCTGCACAGAAGGCAGCCCCTTACCTTTTCAATCTGATTCAGATAGTAGTCAATTAAATCCTGCGGGTCAATTGGGTCCCTGGTCTTCTCGTGGCTTCTGATCTCGTCCCTTATAATTGCATGCCCTTTCGCCAAGCATTCGAAGGCCTTCTGGTGAGGTCCCGGCAAATGGTGCATCAGCCCAGGGAAAAGATCATATGCCTGAAGATGGAGGGAAAGAGGAGACGCTTGGTTATCTGCCCTCGCCGCGTTAATTGTAGCTCTTTGAAGGGCACGCGGGCATACCCTCCCATATTTTGAGTCCCAAAGCCAGAGTGCATGTCTTCCCGCCCGTACTCCTGCGCAAGTCAGTGGACCCACGTGAGATCACGGAGCCCAAAAAATGCACTTTCCCCAGAGCTATGCTTGCACGGTGCGCCAAAGCATGCCTTTTTTGGGCACCACACTAAGATCGGGCCACTTTTCGGGGTGAGAGCTCGGAACAAAATTGCACGAGATCGTGACACCCAAAATGGCTGCCCTGCCCTCACATGAGAAAATGGGATGTCCCATTTTTTCTGGGACAGTTGTGAGGCATGTGGGGGGGGGGGTAAGCAAAGGCTGCTTTCGTGAGTGTGTAATTATGGCTCCCAAAAAGGATCTTGTATATTGAAGGGCCGGTTATTCCTTCAGGCTATTAAAGCTAACGGATAAATAAATAAATAAATAAATAAATAAATAAATAAATAAATATTAATTATGGGTCCTTGGGTAATATGCTTATGAGGGATAATTGTCTGAAACTACATTGCTGTTTTTGGAATACTGCTTCCCCCCGTCTCTCCTCAGATCCTCGCTTTCTTCTCCTTTCTTGCTTTTATCGTCTCTCTTCCTCGCTTTATGGTTGTTATTATCGCTCTTTGTGTATCAGAAAGTGAAAAAATAAAAACAGTTACCAAAAAAGAGAGAGAGATTATGGGCCTGACATTGCCTTTGAAGCACCAGCATTTTAATGAGGGATGCCAAGACGACGTAGCATCAGATAAACCTACCCATGGCTGCTAGTCAGTTCTGTCTTCACTGCGGGAGGCTGTGATGCTTCTGAAATGGCAGGTGCTGGAAGCCACAGCAGGGGAGAGGGCTCTTGTGCACACACAAAAAGGATGCTGGACTAGAGGGACCTTTGGCCTGATCCAGCAGGACTCTTCCTAGGTTCACCCCTTTCCCTTTTCATCCTCACAACAACCATGTGAGTTAGGTTAGGCCAGGCATAGGCACACTCGGCCCTCCAGATTGGGACTACAATTCCCATCATCCCTGACTACTGGTCCTGATAGCTAGGGTTCATGGGAGTTGTAGGCCAAAAAAACATCTGGAGGGCCAAGTTTGCCTATGCCTGGGTTAGGCTAAGAGACTGTGTCTAGCTAAATGTTGCCCAATGAATTTTGTGGTTGAATCCTGGTCTTTGAGGCCCTAGTTCAAAACCTTGCAGGATACTTTTGGGAGAAGAAAAAACTAAGGAGTAAACCCTACACAAATCCAGAGTGGCGTCCCTAAGACAGTTGGATGGTGCCTTGTTCGCCTCCTTCTGGCAATTCCTGCAGCCAAGATGGTGCCAAACACCTTGCTCTGCTTTCCTTTGGACCACCTCAGTGAGGACAAGAGTGGAGTCTTGTCCCCTGGGCAGCCCAGGACCTCCAGGCACACTGCTCAGGCTAGCATCCCAGAGAAGTCACTTCAGTGCCTCTAACGCAACGGTCTGACTTAACCCCGAGAGGCATACTCCGTTGCCTCTCAAGACAGACCGATGCAATAACCCAGCTACCCTTCTGACACAGGACATTCACTTAATTTTGTTTTTTGAAAACTTTCGGAACACGCACAATTCGAAACGGGCTGGGCAAAAAATGGAACATGAAATCGACAGCCTTGACCATATCTTGGAAGACCTCGTCGTCGTAGGAGAAGCGATGCCCAAACACCACGGACGAGATCACATTGGAGACCGCAGGGAAGATGGCGAGAGCAGGGTTCATGGGCTTCCCTGAAAGGGCAGGTGTGATAAACTGTCATCATTTAACATTCAGACCAGCATTTAGACCTGCCTAATATGAAGCCAAACGTTTTCACCTGAGAGGCCAGGAGCAAATCTAGTAGGAGGGGGAGGGCTGGGTCTGCTACAAAAAGTGGCTCCATTCATTATTGCTTTTGTGCTTGTCTTTCATTTCATTCTTTCAATGTATGATTCTGCCTGACACAGTGCTGGGAAACTTTTGGCCTGCCACATGTTATTGTACTACAACTCCCATCATTCCTGGCCTTGGTCCATACTTGCTCAGGGTGATGGGAGATGGAGTCACTTCCTGCATGTAGAAGCATCTCCTCCTCCTCACAGACTGTTCCTTGCCGCATGCTACGAGAGTGAGACTGAACCCAAAAGTGGCCTTCTCTTTGCAGAAGATCCTGCACAAGACCCAGACTAAATCCCTCGGGGCAAGTTAGGTAGGATTGCACCAAGGTTTTTTTTGTGTGGTGTTTTTCCAGGGTGCAAGAGCAAATAAACACGATCAGTGAAACACTGCACAAAATCAGTCTCAACCCTGGAGCCCTGCCAAGAATCAGGGCAGGAGTTCAGAAGCTGTTGCATTTAAAGAGGCTGTGCTCTGTTTTTTAGTTGTTGGTTCCAAAGGAGCCAGGGAGGGTGCCCTCCTGCATTTTGGGTGATTCTGGAGGGGAGAGGGAAAGGGCAGTCTCCATAGACTTGCAGATCATCACATTTTTAAATATGTGGTTTCCTGGATCATAGAACTGTAGAATTGGAAGGGGCCCTGAAGGTCACTGCAGATGCAGGAATCTCAACTAAAGCATTTATGAGCTGCGTAAATTCCAGAGCTTCAACAGACACATCCTAGGCACGCCTATGCTTTTCAGTCTTACACCCACGAGGCCTAGAAGCTTAAATAGTCACACTAGAAGAAACTGATCCTATAAATGCATTGGGCAGTTAAACCTTCCATTTCTGCATTGTTAGCCCCGACCAGAAGTGCTGATCAATTCACAAGCTTGAAACTGCACATAATGTTTTTAATATTTAATGCTGTATTGTTTTTAATACTTGATTGGAAGCCGCCCAGAGTGGCTGGGGAAACTCAGCCAGATGGGCGGGGTATAAATAAAAAATTATTATTATTATTATTATTATTATTATTATTATTATTATTATTGTTATAATATAATGGTGGTGTTTCTGACCTCCCTCATTTCGAAATAGTTCGAGGAGATAGTT
Source organism: Podarcis erhardii (assembly GCF_964252035.2). Classification (NCBI taxonomy): domain Eukaryota; kingdom Metazoa; phylum Chordata; class Lepidosauria; order Squamata; family Lacertidae; genus Podarcis; species Podarcis erhardii. The sequence continues at coordinate 96,291,663 of NC_138509.1, read as the reverse complement.
TGACTCCTGTTGAATGCGGTACTCCACGCCCTTCTTCCCCATGCCTAAATTCCGCAGGGTCATCAGGCTAAAGCGCCTCTGCTGCTTCCAGATGTGGCCAGTTGCAAACAGAACTCCTGTTAGAGCAGATCAGCAATACGTTATAGAAGCATCGGAGTGGGGTGGGAAGAAATGCATCAAAGAACTGTATACTGTATGCCTTACGGTGGAAAAAGTTTGTATGTTTTTAGCTGTTGGTATTTTATCTGGATTGCTTTAAATTGTGTGAGCTGCCTTGAGCCCTGGCCCAGGAAAAGGCAGGATATAAACAACAACAACAACAGCCTGGAGAAGCCAGAGATGGAACCTAGGATTTTCAATGGGCAATCCAAGCGCTGTGCAATTCAGCTACAGACAATCCTGGACCCAACTCTAGTTGTGTGTTCATTATGCATAGCTGGCAGGGCAAAATGTGGAGGGAGGTGGAAGACATATGTGCAGCTCATTCCTATTATTATTATTATTATTATTATTATTATTATTTTATTTTACATCCATACACAATTTTGGTACATGTACAGCCTTAAATAATTATACCATTAAATATTGATTTAAACTTGTATTTGTACATGCTCTTTTCTTATAATTTCTAACTAAACAAAAATAAACCAAAGTAAAAAAATCCAATAAACTAAATTCCAATAAACTAAATTATATGAAAACAGACTTCCCGTCATTTCCCGATGTAAGTTACATTTATGACATTGAATGTACTTATACTTCTTACCTTACTCTTACTATAGTTTCTAGTACTTTCTTATAACATATCATACCGTTTTCCCTTGCTTAGTAGTATTTAATTTACACAAGGGTTATTAAAACGCCATAGATGTTATTTTTGTAGGTATTTCTTGAACATATCCCATTTTTGCAGGAATGATTGTTGTGTATTTCCCCTTAATCTATCTGTCAATTGAGCCAATTCTGGATAGTCTAATAACTTGTTCTGCCATTCCCTTACTGCTGGTACTTTCCCCCCTTTCCAGTTTGATGCAATTAATAACCGGGCAGTGGCTGTTGCATATAAAAAGATTTCTCTTACATTTTTCAGGATATCACTGCCTAAAATTCCAAGTAGAAATGCTTCTGGTGTGTGCAGCTCATTCCTATTGAGGAAGTATGGATGGATGCCATTTGGATCCACTGGGTATGAATTTCGATGGTGTGTGCGCTTGTATGTAGAAGCTCGTCCACATTCTGCCATGGCTACTCAAATATCTGCCAGAAGCCACTCATGCACTGTGGATTTTTGAAGGGGTCAGTTACTGAGAACATTTGTGGGTGCCACAGGAGGTACTCGTGGGTACCCCAATGCCTGCAGGTGCCACAGCGGGGTCCTCTGGAGTAGCAGATTCTGAGCTAGGTGGACTCATATTTTTACTTTTTAGGAAATAGCATCCTATATCCCCGCATTGTATGCAAAAACAAGAGGGCCTGGAAATAGACTGATTTGTCCATTTCTGATTTGTCCATTTCAGTATACAGTGGTACCTCAGGTTACAGATGCTTCAGGTTACAGACTTTGCTAACCCAGAAACAGTACCTCGGGTTAAGAACTTTGCTTCAGGATGAGAACAGAAATCGCACACTGGCGGCACGGTGGCAGCGGGAGGCCTCATTAGCTAAAGTGGTACCTCAGGTTAAGAACAGTTTCAGGTTAAGAACGGTACCACTAGTTATGCAGGTCCAGCTTACCAAACACAATGCGTTCCCTGGAAATCATTTGTTAGGCGAGTGTTTGCATAATGAGTCCACAATTTCTATTGATTCCTATGGGAACATTTCTAAATGGGGATTTGATTGATTCCCCCCCCCCCCCCGCCATGGTTTGTTCCTAGGAATTGCTGAAGCCAACACGCAAAAGAGAGACAAAGGGAAAATTGATTTGTCCGGTCTAACGAAACACAAGCAAGCAACGAAGTAAGGAAGTGGGCAAACTCTGGCTGTTTGGATATCTGGATCTGTGGAGTGTTTAGCGAGGTCGTAATTTTGTACGTTAAGATAAGTGAATTTTCAGATGGCGAGCGGATCGACAGCGGAACCTGCGTGTATTGGGAATTCAATTAGCATTTTTGATGGACATTGTTTTTTCCCCTGTATGCTCCCCGCCCCCTATTTGAGTGCATTTTGTTGCATTTGATCAAGGTAGAGCCCAGAAATCTCAACACTCTTAACGGTAAGGAGGTTGACTTACCTTTTCCCTTCATTGTCTCAATCACGAAAGGGGTCATGGGCCGGCCCGTCATCTGTTCGGAATGCGTGATCAGCGCCTCTTTCACAGCATCAAACCCATTCAGGATAATCATGGGTTTGTGTCCCACCCACATGGTGAAGATCCTCCCATAATCCTTTGATATCTGCAATTTAGACAAATAAAATAAAATAACTTTTCTTGCAATTATTTATTTAATTCTTTTTTGAAACAACTTTGTAGGCAACTCTAGCAAAAGCAACTTCCTCCCAATATGCTTTGCTGCCTGAAATGAACAACAAGTTGGCACCTCCTTCCCGTTCCACATACTGTCAAAATGCAAACCGGCAGTAAATCACACAGTTCAGAGTTTGCTCTTTACAGTATTAGCAAAAACACAATTTCCGCAGACTTGGCCGAGTGTCAGGCCTAATGGGCAGAGCAGCTTGTTCTCTGTGATCTTAACTCCATGAAAATCAATTGTTGAGACTGAAAGTCCTCGGCTCCTTGCAGTCGTCTGTCCCCTCTTCGCCAGTGCTTTCTCCAAACAATCTGAAATTGCTCCTGTGTGAAGCCAACCTCTCCTCTGCCCTTTTCATGCCTCTTCTGGTTCTGGGAGTCAAGGGTGGAGGGGAGCTTGTCACAGCGGGGGGGGGGGGAGATACCCGTGACTCTTCACCAGGCTGACACATCTCTGCCTCTTGGCCTCTCCTGCTTCAGCTTCTGCCTCTGATACTGGACTTCTCTCTACCACAGACTCCCCCTGCTCACTGAGCCCTGTTACCTCTTCACCTTCCAACACCTCCTCTTCTCAGACTTCTCCCTCTGACCACTCATCATCCCACCATCGCTCCCTGGACTCTGAGCCGCCAACCCTAGCTGGTTCCTCCCACCATTCCTCTGCATCCAACCAGTCCATGACACATACAAAAGCTGACTGGACTGGTAGATGAACCTTACTTCAGTGCTGCTGCTGGGGCATCCTCCTTCTCCATACCTAAGGGTATCTTAAGGACCACCTGGACCCTTAAATCCCAGCTGAATCACTGAGATCATCTGCAGGAATGTTGTTGGTTGTCCCCTGAGTTGGTGAGGCTCATTTGACGTCAGTGCAAAATAGAGGGTGGAATTCAACATTGCATTCTTCCGCTTGTTCCATCTGTCAAAGGATTTCAGCTTGCCAGGTGGAACAATCCCCCTTCTCCCCCCCCCAGTGCTGTTCTAGGGGGTTCTACCAACCATCCATAGCAATGGGGGGGGGGCTGCATGGGATGCAGAAAGGGAGAAAGCCACATTTTGCAAGTGTAGTTCCTCACACAGGGCTTCCATTGACAGGCCTAGTTGGCTAAATCCTCTTCTTACCCGAGACCTTAGTGTCACTGGTCCAGTCCTGTGGAATGTTCTGCAAATAGACACTCAAGTTGTCACGTTCTGTTTCCACCTTTAAACACCCACTGAAGACTTTTATTTACCACCAGTGGGGAGTTTTCTGGGAGATCTCATGCCATTGGTGGTTTGGTCCAGAGTTTAAAGAGGGCCACTCAACTAGGGATGTCAGAGAATTCCAATAAAGGCGAAATGAGAGTGGAAATTTCCCATGCCGGTTTATTCATCCTATATATACATTGCTGTTTCAGACCTGGTGTGCTGGGAGAATGAATTACTATTTTCCCTTGTTCAGTTCTTTACAGTGTTTATCTGGATGGGACAAGGTCACATTCCATTCCTTCCACTGTTTACCAACTAGCATACGAGCTGCGGCCATAAATAACTCACAGATTACATATCCAGTCTCCGCCATTAAAATTCCACTCTGGAGTTCTTCCTCGGGGTTTCCGGCTGATGTCACTATTTATGGCAGTTGAGTTCTACTGCCCTCCAGGGGTGGGTGAAGAGTCATTATAGAATCATAGAATCATAGAGTTGGAAGAGACGACAAAGGCCATCGAGTCCAACCCCCTGCCAAGCAGGAAACACCATCAGAGCACTCCTGACATATGGTTGTCAAGCCTCTGCTTAAAGACCTCCAAAGAAGGAGACTCCACCACACTCTTTGGCAGCAAATTCCACTGTCGAACAGCTCTTACTGTCAGGAAGTTCTTCCTAATGTTTAGGTGGAATCTTCTTTCTTGTAGTTTGGAACCATTGCTCCGTGTCCGCTTCTCTGGAGCAGCAGAAAACAACCTTTCTCCCTCCTCTATGTGACATCCTTTTATATATTTGAACATGGCTATCATATCACCCCTTAACCTCCTCTTCTCCAGGCTAAACATGCCCAGCTCCCTTAGCCGTTCCTCATAAGGCATCGTTTCCAGGCCTTTGACCATTTTGGTTGCCCTCCTCTGGACCCGTTCCAGTTTGTCAGTGTCCTTCTTGAACTGTGGTGCCCAGAACTGGACACAGTACTCCAGGTGAGGTCTGACCAGAGCAGAATACAGTGGCACTATTACTTCCCTTGATCTAGATGCTATACTCCTATTGATGCAGCCCAGAATTGCATTGGCTTTTTTAGCTGCCGCGTCACACTGTTGGCTCATGTCAAGCTTGTGGTCAACCAAGACTCCTAGATCCTTTTCACATGTACTGCTCTCAAGCCAGGTGTCACCCATTTTGTATTTGTGCCTCTCATTTTTTTTGCCCAAGTGCAATACTTTACATTTCTGTTAGATAAAATGGCGTCCGGCACGTTTCCTTGCTGCGTCACTCTGCTGTCCGTGCCGGTCAAAACAACGTCTTAGCTTTCTTAGCTTAGTCTTTAGCAGAGCTCACACAGCGGGAAAAGCTGTTGCTTTGTGTGGGTAATAATTCAAACTGGATGCAGGCTTTTCTCTTATCTCCAATAGTCTTTAATGAGTAGAATAACAACATAAATCAGCCCAGCGAATTGGCTGCCATCCCTCCACTTTCTCCGTCAAAAGCGAAAGAAAAAAGACACACAGAGAAACACTCCCCTATGTGAACATAGCCACGCCTCAGAATGTGAGACGTCACTCAGAACTGTTTAACCCTGTAAGTTCTGATTCTCCTCCTGTTAAAATTCATCTTGTTTGTTTTGGCCCAGTTCTCTAATCTGTCAAGGTCGTTTTGAAGTGTGGTCCTGTCCTCTGGGGTGTTAGCCACCCCTCCCAGTTTGGTGTCATCTGCAAATTTGATCAGGATGCCCTTGAGTGAGCACATGCCGGTGGTGATCAGTGGCAGAGTGTCGTGGAGTCGATGCTAAGAGCTGATTGACATCAGACCTGAGTCTACAGGATGGCTGGACTCCGACTTTCACGTTCTGCCTTTCAAGTTGGCAGACACAGGCTTGAGTGGCACAGTGAACTCCCCAGACCACACTGGGGAGCATTGCCAGGATTTTCCCCCCTGCCTGAATCTCCCCGCTGCCTGTGTAGGGCAGCAGGGAGTGATCGCCATTGACTCGTGACATAGCAGGTAAGAATTACCACAACCCACAAGTGCCAGAGGTTCTCCTCCTCTGGACTAGAGTCGTGCAACCAATATGCCCCTTTGGTTTCAGATAGTACATGGGCAGACGGGTCTAAAAAGCCTGGGACACAATTTTTCATGGCCCACTAGCAGCTATGGTGGTTCATTGACTGGAATTAATGTATTTAGTATTAACTCTGGAGGTGTATATTTGGCTTTGACCAAACTAAGCATCCTAGAGCAAAATATACATCACGATTAAACACCGCCCGCCCCCGCCCCATCATAGAACCATATAATCATGGAATTGTGGAATTGGAAGCATCTTCAAAGGTCATATTGTCCACCCCCGCAAATATAACCATAAAACTGTCATCGCCCCTTATTTGATTTAAGAGCATCAAACATGAAAGAAAAGAACATGCTTAGAGTGCACTTCATGTTTCAGAGACAGAAACACCCCTCCCACTGTATATAGGTCTCGTGATTCACACTGTCACTAAAGAAAACAAGTATAAGTAAACTGTCTCATCTGAGCCTGGGTGTTACTTATAATCGAGTACAAGAAGTAACAGCCAGAGCAACAAGTGTATTATGTAAGCAATGTATGAGAAACGGTGTGTCCTGCCCAAATTGTTTCTTCTTCTTCATCATCATCATCATCATCATTTTATTATTTATACCCTGCCCACCTTACTGGGTCGCCTCAGCCACTCTGGGCAGCTTCCAACACAGTATAAAAACATAATAAAACATCAGTCATTAAAAACGTCCCGATACATGGCTGCCTTCAGATGTCTTCTAAAAGCTGTATAGTTATTTATCTCCTTGACATCTGATGGGAGGGCATTCAAAAGGGTGCGTTTAATATTTTGTCAGGAGGCTCCCAGAGTTGCCAGGAGGCAACCCAGTGAGGTGGGCAGCATAGAAATAATAATAATAATAATAATAATAATAATAATAATAATAATAATAATAATATCGGAGGGGGTTCACATGAACAGCACATCTTCCTGGCTGCAAAAACGGTGGGGAGACGTACTCTTCTCTCAGTAAAACATAAACAAAAACCTGTCTCATTTACAAGAAGCATCGTCAATTTTTTGCTTGCGACTTCTAAATACATACCTTCTTGTGCATTTCATTTCACTTTTAATATGTACACTGCCTTTCTATATTACTTTACACAAGTTGGTTTACAAGCAGAAGAAACCACAATTTATACAACGAAGGTGATACACCAGGGGTTGACACCCTAAGGCCCATGGGCCACAAGCAGCCCATGGGGGTCATTTAACTGGCCCATGGACACCCACTGCCCACTCGGGGACCCCTGCCGCCCGCTCGGTCGGCTCCTGTGTGCTGTTCTAACCCATCTTTATTCGTGACAAGTAGCCAAAGTATTCTGACCCCCTTCCCTTCTGCTGCTGCCATCTTAAATCAGTTTCATTTCAACAATATGGCAAATCATGCCAGCATAAAATAAATACCTTGGTGTATGTTTCCTGGTTGAGACTCAAGTCCAAGCGCCACAGACCTCCAATGATGGGAAAGGGGGTTGGCCCAGGTGGGTACTGCCGACTCAGCCATTGCAGTTTTAGGAACTGCACGATCAGGAGAGTTACAATGGCAATGGCAAAGAGCCCGCTCACTCCCACCATTGCCCTGGCTGCTTTATCCCTCGGATTTAGGATCAGCTTGTGCCTTTGAATGGTCTGGAAACATCTGCTTCCTTAGTGAGCTGTCTTCATCTTCAAGGCTGCCTGAAAGTTTTTGTGAAGGCTGCCTCAGCTTCCTCATTTGTTACTGCATGGTGGCAATTAGATAAGGAGGTAATAGTCATGTTGAAATTGTAATCAATATGATGATTTAATAACAGGGTGAGGAGATTGTGGGGAACAGGCCGTGCTCTTTCTTCATGACAAAGGGCCTCTCCCTGGTCTTGCAACTATTGCATTAAGGCCGTGCTGCAATAGCATCCAGCTAGAACGAGCTGCATCAAATCATTCGGAGCAGGCATGCAGAACCTGTGGCCCTCCAGAAGTTGTTGGACCACCTGGGTATTGGCCGTGCTGGCTGGGGCTGATGGAAGCCGGAGTGTGACATCGGAAGGAGACCAAGGCATTTGGAAACGATGCAATAAGGAGTGAGGCAACAGGAGCTGTAGCAAGATGAAGAGGACAGGGTAGTTCTAGATGACATGTAGATGACATAATCCTAGTCTTGCGCTACTGCTAAGCAACTTAGGCACCACCTATAAGCAGAAAGTGTTCATTCATTCCTGCTCTCAAAACAATGTTACAAAAGTTGGCTGCCACCCCCTCTCTCTGCCAAGCTGTGGCAGGGTTCCAATGGGTTCCAGTCTGTGTTCCTTTGGAGAATTGAGGTATGGCGGAGCATTCCCTAGCTTTAAGAAATATGGTTTATTCGCCTATTTATACCTTCTGTCTGCATGGAGGGGGTCCAGATCTTACAGTATGGTCATTTCAAGAGGGGCTTGTGCCCCAAAGCAGTGCAGCCCTGGAGTCGAAGGCATTTCTCCCAGCCAGCAAGCGGCCAGCCTGCCCAAGATGGATCCCAGTCTTCCTTCCTTCCTTCCTTCCTTCCTTCCTTCCTTCCTTCCTTCCTTCTTCTTCTTCTTCCCAGCAACCCTTCCTCAAGACTCTCTTTTCCTGTCACCTCACACAAAGCTAGGCTGGTTTCCTTCCAAACCCTCAGTCTGTGTCCACACCTCAGGGCAAACGGCCAGGGCAGTTGTCTTGCACTGCCAATTGTCCTCAATGGCCCTGTATTCTGTTTTATCATATCATCAATGCATAGTACAGTATGTTACAGTCAAACACATGGTAACAAGAAATGGGGGGGAAGGGAGAGACTAACATAAGTACATGACACATATCTGTAAATAAAAATAGTAACATATTATAACTCTTATAAGCCTTAATTTTAACTAGCCTTCCTCTTTTTATCTGTTTTCCTATCTGTTGTCTTTTTGACTGCGCTTTCTTATTTTACTAAATTATTTTCATTACCTTACACTGTCCCACTTGGTCACATCTGCTGCTGGGTATTTCCCGCCCTCCAGTCTGTTACACTTACTTTCTTGTTATACTATTTTCCCCCTATATTTCACATATAATGCCCAGTCCTCTTTTAAATTCTTATCGTCATTATTTCTTAATCTAGTTGTCTTGCTGGCAAGTTCTATATATTCTAATATTTTAAGGTGCCATTCTTCTCTTGCTGGTACTACATCTTTTCTCCACTTTTGTGCTACCAGAATTCGGGCAGCTGTAGTCACATACATCCATAGAGTAGTTTGGTTTTTTGTTTTTTCCATTGTTATTCTTCCCAGAAGGAAAGCTTCTGGGTTTTCAGGTAACGTTCTTTTAAACGTTTTCTTAAGTTCATTATGGACCATCTCCCCTATTTCTTTTATTATTCTAGAAGGCCCTGCATTGTTTCTTAATGACCCTAGCTTGGCCAGGTTGTTTTGCATAGACTAGCCCAGGAATTCCTCTACCGCTTGTATTTCTCCACATCCCAAATAACCAAAATCCTATCATTTATTAATTTCTGTGGTTTGGGGGGAATTCCCCCTCCCAAGTCCATAACAATAATTTCCCACAACCAAATCTTTTGGTGCTTAGCTTCTCCAAATTCCCAGAACTTACTTGACCATGATTATATTATATTCTGCCCTTTAGCTGAGGGTCACATGGTGGTTTAAGATATAAAAACACAAAAATATGTAACATAATAATAAGCGAGAACACAGTAATCCCCCCCCAAAAAAACCCCACACACAGTTTATAAGGCCATGGACTGTCTAACTGGCCAAAGGTCTGGGAGAACAGGAATGTATTTTCCTGGGGAGGGTGGTTACATGAGACACTGTTCTCTTGGTGGTGGCCCCTTGCCAATGGAATTCCCTTCCAAATTATATGTGATCTGCCCACACTCTTGAAGGATCCTGAAGTATTATTTGATTTGCAGTTCTACAGTGAGTTTTCTCACTGTGGTTCCTTGCATTTTATTTGATCTGTTCGTTTGGGAACTGTTTCTCTTTCTCTGATTGTGTTTTGCTATTGTGCTCCATTTTGGAATAAGGGCAAGATATAAATGTATCAAAGCAACCAATTAAAGAACCCAGTCCCACAGAAGGCTTGGGTAAGTTAAATAAGAATAAAAGATATAAAGGTGGGCACTTTTGCATCACCATAAAAGAAAAAACAAATAACTGAAAACAGGACAAAATAAGGCACGGATTTGCATAAAATGTGCATATATTCATAGTTGCAGACTGAGAAATAATTTCTATAACTGCTGCCCAGGAGCTAACTGTTGATAAACCACTTCAAAACCTCTACTCCCGCTTTGTAGGGTTCTTCCTCTTCATTTTATTTATTTATTTTATTTTTAAAATTTCCATACCACTTTATATTTTTAAGAAAAATCTCAAAGCGGTTTACAGCATATTAAATCAAGAAAACATAGATAAAACAATCTGAAGAAAGACAAATATAGAGTATACAGTCAAAGCAACATAACAGAAAATTAAAATATTATCTTAAAGATTTCAAAATAAAACATTACAAAGGAGGTCAACTACAGAATTCATATTTAACATAGTAGGGCTGGTGAGGGAGCCCTGCCCCCTAGGCCAGGTGGAAAGGGCCTTGCGGGGAGCAGCCTTCACGCCCCACAGCCGGGCAATGTTCTTCTAGCCTCACAAGGAGCCTCTTCAGTGGGGCTGGTGAGTCTGGGCCCTGCCCCCTAGGCCAGGTGGAAAGGGCCTTAGTCTGGGAGCTGCCTTCACGCCCCACAGCCAGGCGATGTTCTTCTGGCCTCATGAGGAGCCTCTTCAGTGGGGCTGGTGAGTCTGGGCCCTGCCCCCTAGGCCAGGTGGAAAGGGCCTTGCAGCCTTCACGCCCCACAGCTGGACTTTGCCCTGACAGCTGTTCCAACATGTGATGTTGATGGGCAACCATAAAAAACATTTTTCTCCTTAACCATTTGTATTATTTTATTTATGCAGGGGGTTGGACTAGATGACCCTTCCAACACTACATTTCTATGATTCTATGATTCTATATATTGGAAGAACATGCACCACAGCCCCTTGTGGACAGCAGCTTCATGCTGCAATGTTCAGGCAAAGTTTTTAAAAGTTTCACAAATCTTCTTGCATCATCTCTCACTGGGCTACTGAGTTAATAACCAGCTCATAAACTTACTTCAACAGTGGCTGACAATTTTCCTGGAAAACTAAGCAATGCTGTTCCCAATAAAGATTTGAAAGACTATGGGGGAGTTGATTTGGTGTCAGGGGTGTTTCAGTTGTAAGAAGTCTGAAATAGCTGGCAGTATGGTGTAATGGTTAATGTGTGGGGCAGGGCTAGCCTCACAATTGTTGTTTGTTAAGCAGTTGATGCTCCACACATGCACACACACCCAAAACAGTGCTGATCTTCGCTCCCCACTTCTTCCTGATGCTGATATTTATCTCCCCACCCCCACCCCATTTCAGATGCTGATCTTCACTTGGGGAATATCGGAAATGGGGAGGGGGGAGTCGGTCTAGTCCTGCTGTGTTGGATGAGTTTCAGTTAGTAAGGCCCAGGCATGTGGACAAGGTGTTTGGATTGGTCTGGGCGACCACTTGTGCCCTGGAGACTCTTGGCTTATAAAAACTAGCAAGGAGGGGGCAGCTGGCTGGGCCAGTGAGGTGATTAATTCCTCCTTGCGAGAGAAAGTGGCCCCTGTCACCTCAGGAAACCCTTCCTTAACTCAGAAAATCTACCAGCCAGTTGCTAATCTCCCCTTCATCAGCAACGTTCTTGAGCAGGTGGTTGTAGACCAGATCCAGGTGCTCTTGGAGGAAACTGATTTTCTAGATCCATTTCAATCGGGGTTTTGGCCCAGTTTTGGCCCAGAAACTACTTGGGCAGCCTTGTACGATGATCTCTGTTGGGAGAGAGATAAGGGAAAGGTGTCCCTTTTAATTCTCCTTGACCTCTCAGTAACTTTCAATACCATCAACCATAATATACTTCTGGGCTCCCTCTGAAGACTGTCCAGCTGGTGCAAAAGGATATTGTCACTGGGGCAAGCATATTACGCCAATCCTGGCCTGACTGCACTGGCTGAAAATTAGTTTTAGGGCCCAGTTCAAAGTGCTGGTTTTGACCTATAAAGGCTTAAACAGCTCAGAACTGCAGTACCTCAAGGACTGCCTCTCTCCATATGAACCTACCCAGACCCTGAGATCATCTTCTGAGGTCCTTCTTCATGCGCCTCTTCCACAAGAGGTCAGAAAAGTGGCAACGCGAGAATGGGCCTTTTTTGCAATGGCTCCCCATCTGTGGAATGTTCTCCCCAGGGAGGTATGGCTGGCGCCCTCATAATACACATTTAGGCTCCTGGCAAAAGCATTCCTCTTCAACCAGGCCTTTGACATTCTTGGCAGATGATGCGTAAGGCACCGTACAAGTGTCCTGATCCACACGGATTCAGACCACTGCAAATAAGTAAATACAGTGGTGCCTTGCAAGACGAAATTAATTCGTTCCGCGAGTTTTTCGTCTTGCGATTTTTTCGTCTTGCGAAGCACGGACTTTGGAAAAGCTTCAAAAATCACCAAAGTCTTCAAAAACCTCAAAAAAGGCTACCACATCACGTGCTATGAGTTGCTCCTCGAAGTGAATGCACGGTTTTAAGAAAAAGGAAACAAACTTGCAAGACAAAGGAAACAAACTTGCAAGACGTTTTCGTCTTGCGAAGCAAGCCCATAGGGAAATCTGTCTTGTGAAGCAACTCAAAAAACGAAAAACTCTTTCGTTTTGCGAGTTTTTCGTCTTACGAGGCATTCGTCTTGCGAGGTACCACTGTAGTCCAGGCAAAGGGGAGATCAGCAGTCCCAGGAAGCCAAAGCACGAGAGGGAATCAGCTGTGGGTTTTCAGGACCATGGCCAGTGATCCTGCTGCTAAGACAGACCATGCAAATTTCAAATCTAGGTACCCACCAAGAAGTTGTTCCAGTAACAACAAAAAAGAAGTGTTAGTACTGCATACCCTCAAGTATCCCCTGGGAAAAAAAGCATTGTTGTTGTTGTTGTTGTTGTTGTTGTTGTTGTTGTTGTTGTTGTCGTCGTCCCCCAATTTGGAGCCTTCCAGCTGTTGCTCTCACCACCCCGCCAAGCCGGCTGGAGCTGATGGGAGCTGCAACAACTTCTGGAGGGCAGAAGGTTGGAGAATGCTGGTGGGAGAGATGGGCTGGCTACTCTGCACCAGAACACTACACCTTGATGAGCGATTTCTTGGTAAATTCAGGATAAAGCAAGATGGGTGTGATGATTGCACCCTGCAGATTGAAGTAACTGTGTCAGTGTTTAAATCCTGGCTTCACTGGCATTTACTGGGGATTAAGGGAATAGGAAAGCAACAGCCGTTAGGCAAACTCAAGACTCTGAAAGGAAAACAGCCATAAGGGAGGTGATCCATGTGGCAAGATCTGCCAAGAACATCTTAGGATGCAACTTAGGGGACTTTCCCAGGGGAGTTGAAGGAAGCAGTGGTGCGTCAGCTCTTAAAGAAAACATCTCTAGATCCCTTAAAGGTAAAGGTAAAGGGATCCCTGACCATTAGGTCTAGTTGTGGCCGACTCTGGGGTTGTGGTGCTCATCTCGCTTTACTGGCCAAGGGAGCCGGCATACAGCTTCCAGGTCATGTGGCCAGCATGACTAAGCCACTTCTGGTGAACAAGAGCAGCGCACGGAAACACTGTTTACCTTCCCACCAGAGCGGTACATATTTATCTACTTGCACTTTGATGTGCTTTCGAACTGCTAGCAACGGGAGCTCACCCCGTCGCAGGGATTTGAACCGCCGACCTTCTGATCGGTCTTATTCAACATCTTTATCAACGACTTGGATGATGGACTCAAGGGCATCCTGATCAAATTTGCAGATGACACCAAACTGGGAGGGGTGGCTAACACCCCAGAGGACAGGATCACACTTCAAAACGACCTTGACAGATTAGAGAACTGGGCCAAAACAAACAAGATGAATTTTAATTTTAATAGGGAGAAATGTAAAGTATTGCAGTTGGGCAAAAAAAATGAGAGGCACAAATACAAGATGGGTGACACCTGGCTTGAGAGCAGTACATGTGAAAAGGATCTAGGAGTCTTGGTTGACCACAAACTTGACATGAGCCAACAGTGTGACGCGGCAGCTAAAAAAGCCAATGCAATTCTGGGCTGCATCAATAGGAGTATTGCATCTAGATCAAGGGAAGTAATAGTGCCACTGTATTCTGCTCTGGTCAGACCTCACCTGGAGTACTGTGTCCAGTTCTGGGCACCACAGTTCAAGAAGGACACTGACAAACTGGAACGCGTCCAGAGGAGGGCAACCAAAATGGTCAAAGGCCTGGAAACGATGCCTTATGAGGAACGGCTAAGGGAGCTGGGCATGTTTAGCCTGGAGAAGAGGAGGTTAAGGGGTGATATGATAGCCATGTTCAAATATATAAAAGGATGTCACATAGAGGAGGGAGAAAGGTTGTTTTCTGCTGCTCCAGAGAAGCGGACACGGAGCAATGGTTCCAAACTACAAGAAAGAAGATTCCACCTAAACATTAGGAAGAACTTCCTGACAGTAAGAGCTGTTCGACAGTGGAATTTGCTGCCAAGGAGTGTGGTGGAGTCTCCTTCTTTGGAGGTCTTTAAGCAGAGGCTTGACAACCATATGTCAGGAGTGCTCTGATGGTGTTTCCTGCTTGGCAGGGGGTTGGACTCGATGGCCCTTGTGGTCTCTTCCAACTCTATGATTCTAGGATTCTATGATTCTAAGTCCTAGGCTCTGTGGTTTAACCCACAGCGCCACCCACGTCCCTCCTAGATCCTTTAGATCTATCCAATTACCTCCCAGTTTCAAATCTTCCATACCTGGGTAAGGTAATTGAGAGAGTGGTTGCCGAACAGCTTGGTAGGTTTCTGGATGAAACATCGGCTCTGGATCCATTTCAGTCCAGCTTTCACCCTGGTTACGGGACCGAGACGGCTTTGGTCGCCCTAACAGATGATCTCCATAGACAGCTGGATTGAGGCAGGTCAGGACTGCTGATTCTCCTAGATCTATCAGCAGCCTTTGACATGGTTGATCATGAACTTTTGGACCACCGCCTTGCCGACATGGGGATTCAGGGCACAGTCCAACAATGGCTGTGCTCCCTTATCTCAGGTTAGGGAAAGAGGGTGGTGCTAGGGAGGGAGTTGTCACCACAGCACTCCTTGGTGTGTGGAGTCCCGCTGGGTGCAATCCTTTCCTGATGCTTTTTAATATCTTTATGCGCCCCCTTGCCCAGATTGTCCGGAGCTTTGGACTAGGTTCTCATCAATATACTGATGACACCCAGCTTTATCTGTTGATGGACAGCCACCCTGACTCGGCCCTGGACACACTGACCAGATGCTTGGAAGCTGTGGTTGGATGGCTGTGTGGGACCCAGTTGAAGTTAAATCCTTCGAAGACAGAGGTCCTCTGGTTGGGTCGGGACGACATGGGGTTGGGGGGCCAACTCCCCTCTTGCGGGGGCTCAATTAGTGCCAGCGCCTTCTGTCAAGAGCTTGGGTGTAACCTTCGACACCTCCCTTTCCATGGAGGCGCAGGTTGCAGCCACAGCAAAGGTGGCATTTTCCCATCTCCGCCGTATTAAGCAGTTGGTCCCTTACCTTTCTTGATCTGGCCACAGTGACCCATGCGACAGTCACATCCAGGCTTGACTACTGTAACTCGCTCTACACGGGGCTGCCCTTGAAGCTGATCCAGAAACTCCAGCGGGTGCAGAATGCCGTGGCAAGGCTCCTTACGGGGTCCTTGCCGTGGCATCACATTCATCCAGCGCTTTACCAACTGCACTGGCTCCCGGTGGAGTACAGGGTCAGGTTTAAGGTGCTGGTTTTGACCTTTAAAGCCCTATGCGGCCTAGGACCCATGTACCTACGGGACCATCTCTCCTGGTATGCCCCACGGAGGACCTTAAGGGCCACAAATGACAACATTTTGGAGGTCCCAGGTCGCAAGGTGGTTAGATTGGTCTCAGCTAGGGCCAGGGCCTTTTCAGTAATGGCCCCGACTTGGTGGAATGCTCTTTCACAAGAGACTAGGGCCCTGCGGGACTTGACATCTTTCCGCAGGGCCTGCAAGACAGAGCTGCTCCGCCTGGCCTTTGGTTTGGACTCAGTCTGACCCTTATGTTTCCCTCCCCTTATGGTCTTGATTTATCGGCTACTTTTAAAATGAGGCTGCATTTTAAATTGTATTTTAACTTGTATTTTAAATTGGTGTTTTGTTTTGTTTTTCCCCCTTTTATGTTTTTACTGTGATTTTATTGGTGTTAGCCGCCCTGAGCCTAATAATTTATTATTATTATTATTATTATTATTATTATTATTATTATTATTATTAACAGATCTCTATCTCTAGTCTGTCCCAACACAAGATAGAAGATAGGGCTGTCAATGGCTGCCCTGATGCCACGGCAGCTGTGCACCACTTCTAGCACTGAAGGCAATATGCCCCTGAATATCAGCTGCTGGGAAACACAACTGGAGGGGAGAGTGCAGTTGCACCTGTGTCCTGCTTGTTGGCTTCTGATAGGCATCTGGTGAGAACAGGATGCTGGACTAGGTGAGCCTTTGACCTGATTCAGCAGGAGTCCATCTAGATGTCAGGGACTGGACTGAAAAGGAATGGCGGAGGCTGCCCCCTACCCCTCTTGAATCTTCCCACGAAGAGAAGGGCAGTATAGAATTACAACAGTGGTTTGCAGAAGGTCATGACTCTGAGACAGAAGAAAGACAGAGCTGGGAGATAATGGAAGGGTAGGAGGGGGTGCAACAGAGCCAGAACAGCTGGCTGACACATTATCATTAGAAGCATTGCAGACCTCGCCTTCCCCCAGAACTAGGACAGCTGATAGAGTGGAAGAGCAGAAAGCAAACCCACAAAGGGCTTTATGTAGCCACAGTAAGGGGAGTGAAGCTGCTGCTGACGACAGAGAGGGAAAGGAGGGAGATTACTCGGAGCAATAACAGTGATGGATAGGGACTGCATTCCTTTGTCCCTCTCTGTAAATCCTGAATAAATTACATAGTAAGGACTCTTCTTGTTAGCTGTTTCTTCTTGCCGCTCATAATGCAAGCTCATGGGAGAGTTGTGTACAGCTGTTAACCAAATGAAAAACAACAAAGCCAGTGGATCTGATGGGATACCTGCCGAAATCTTCAAAGTGGGCGGAATTGAACTTATACAACAACTTCACAAGCTCGTCCAAAAAATCTGGGAAAGAGAAGAGATCCCAGCAGACTTTAGGGATGCCAAAATTATCAATCTCTTTTAAAAAAGGTTACAGAACTGATTGTGGAAACTATCGAGGCATCTCTCTATTAGCTGCAGCCAGCAAATTCTTGCAAGGATCTTAGCAAACCGTCTCTTAACAATATCCGAGGTGACCCTTCCTGAATCCCAAAATGGTTTTCGGCCTTCTAGGGGGACAGTGGACATGATTTTCACCGCTCGACAGCTTCAAGAAAAATGCAGAGAGCATTTATTGACCTGACTAAAGCTTTTAACACTGTAAATCATAATGCCCTGTGGACTGTCCTTCTGAAAATTGGCTGCCCAGATAAATTTGTAAACATCTTTCGGCTCCTCCATGATAATATGACAGCAACAATAGCAGATAACAATGGCTCTCAAAGTGAACCATTCTCAGTGGGATCAGGTGTTAAACAGGGTTGTGTTATTGCCCCAACTCTGTTCATTATTTTCATTGCCATGATCCTACACTTTGTCGAAGGGAAACTCCCCACTGGAGTAGAAATCATATATCGAACAGATGGAAAGCTCTTCAATCTGAGCAGGCTGAAAGCAAAGAGTAAGGTTACCGTAACTTCCTACATAGAGCTTCAGTATGCTGATGACAACGTAGTGTGCACACACTCAGAGAATGACCTCCAAACCATCCTAAATATCTTTGCAGAAGCTTACGTAAAGCTTGGCCTATCACTCAACATCCAAAAAACCAAAGTGCTGCACCAACAAATACAAAATAACCCCTCTGCAGTGCCACAAATCCAACTCAATGGTGTAACGTTGGAAAACATTGATCACTTCTCCTACCTAGGCAGTTATCTTTCCACAAGGGCCAACATTGATGTCCAAATCAGGCATTGCCTGAGCTCTGCGAGTGCGGCTTTCTCCCAATTGAAGTGCAGAGTGTTTGAGGACTGGGACATTCGCAGGGAAACCAAAATGCTTGTTTACAAAGCTATTGTACACCAACCTTACTGTATGCCTGTGAAAACATGGACTGTGAAAACATGCCTGTGAAAACATGAGGAGACCCAGGGCCAGGGGGTGGGGCAAGGCAGGTGGAAGGAGGCCTTGCCTGATGGAGTCTCCCCCCTCACAGTTCTTCCTCCAGGCACTGCTTCCTTATGAGGAGACCCAGGGCCGGAGGGTGGGGCAAGGCAGGTGGAAGGAGGCCTTGCCTGATGAAGTCTCTCCCCTCACCTGTATAAGAACTAGTATGAAAGAGGCCTCCCAGCATTGTCACAGGCCCATATAAGAACAGCGTAGACAGTTGGGCCTGATGGACATTGACTGTTCCCAACCCTAATCCTGCAGAAAGCCATCTAATTAGATTTTAATTTGTTTTTAGGAGGTAATTTAATTATTGTTTGATTTTATACCAATGTTATGTACTGAAGTTCTCACCCTGGGCCAGCAGGGGGATACTGTAGATAGTTATGCAAATGAAGGATCAAAAGTGACGTTCAGTGATTGGATAGTTTTAGAAAGTTGTTGCAGTAACAAGGTACTGGAGCTCTATATAAGCAGGCTGACTGAGCCCTTCAGTTCAGTTCTGTTCTGGCCTCTGAAGAAAGAAGAGCTGTTTGAAGAATTGCTGTGTCGTCTGATATGTTCACCCACAACTTAACATTATATATTTGATGTTAGCCACCCTGAGCCCATTCTCGGCTGGGGAGGGTGGGATACAAATAAATGTTGTCTATTATTATTATTATTATTATTATTATTATTATTATTATTATTATTCAGCATAGTCATTCAGTTTCATAAGCTGCTCCTACTTTGTTGGTAATCCTTCTTCTTTCTACATCTGTGCATATAAAGTTCTGGCTGCTGCTGTCGTGTACATAAATAAGCTAGTCAGCTGTCTCCGGACCTCTGTCCCCATTCCTAGCAAAAAGGCTTCAGGGTTTGTTTGTTTTTGGAATTATCAGTTTAAACATCCTTTTCACTTCATTATATGTGTTTTCCCCAAAACCCTTCACCTTTTCACAGGACCACCACACATGATAAAATGACTCTTCCTCCTGTTGACATTTCCAGCATGTACTTGGCACTTTCTTATACATCTTTGCTAGTTTTTATGGTGTTAAGGGCCACCTATACATCATTTTCATATAGTTTTCTCTCGCTGTCCTCCTGGCCATCATTATCATGTATATTGCTTGTTTATCACCTCCGGGGTTGCCAGATGGCACTCCTTTTGTAGTTCTGTTTTGTTTACCCCAGAAATATGTGTGCTTAATTAGTTTTGGTAGTTTAACTTTGTCCCTACGTGGGGTTTGTTGAAATGCTCAGAAGAAATCTGATTGGTTCTTACAAAGTTCTTTTGTGAATAAAACGACCTGGGCCGAGGGGCAGGGAGAGATTACTATAGGCACCCTTCCCAGAGTCTTGCTGGTTCAAGCCTCTGTGTGTATTCTTATTAATCAGAGTTCAATCCTTCCTTTACTTTGGGAACGCCTCAGAGAGAAATGTGGGATCTTTCTAGAGCACAGGTAATGCCCAGCTGCCATAGAAACATATGGTTAGGAGTTTGAAGGTGTTCCATACCCCTCTAATCCTTGGATCCTGTAAGTGTTAGGATTTAATTAAGACTTCTAATTCTTGGACTAGCCAGGCCAGCCCCTGATAAGGAGTTAGGCTGGGTGAAGAGTCATTAAATGGCTCGGTGTGTGAATGAGGCCTCCTCCCTAA
Organism: Podarcis erhardii; assembly: GCF_964252035.2. Lineage (NCBI taxonomy): Eukaryota > Metazoa > Chordata > Lepidosauria > Squamata > Lacertidae > Podarcis > Podarcis erhardii. Next base: position 96,271,925 of record NC_138509.1, on the reverse strand, counting down.
ACAGACAAAGCCAGAGTTTGGAGCAGAGCTGAGCTCCAGTGATGGGACTGAGAGGCAAGAGAGAGAAAGCCATGCCAGGACCAAGACCCTCTTGAGGTGTTAATTCTGTGAAGCCCTCTAATGTTTTTAATATTTAATGCTGTATTGTTTTTAATACTTGATTGGAAGCCGCCCAGAGTGGCTGGGGAAACTCAGCCAGATGGGCGGGGTATAAATAATAAATAATAAATTATTATTATTATTATTATTATTATTATTATTATTATTATTAATGTAGGCTCAGGTTTCATATATGTGTAAATATGGCATAGCTGAGCAAGAATAACTTCTTCACCAAGTTAATTTTATATCACAATTTCAGGGATCAAAAAGCTGGTTGATTTGAAGTGAATGTGTTTATCTTTGCCCACAGATTTAACTACTGTTCCTGGCAGAAAGAGAAAGGGTGCACTGATTTATATATTTGCATAGTGATTCCAGGAAACACTTAATTGACTCTTTCTCAATTGGCACAATGGGTGTGTGGCCTAGATGGACAGATAAACAACTGAGTGGCAATTGTTGTCAAGGCTCTGTCAAGGGCGGCGGTCTCCACCATTCCTCCTCAGTCTCGTCCCCCTCAATTGTCAGCCTTGCACATCTGCTTGACTTTTATGAGTGGAAGGTTCCACTCTCTGAACTGAACCTTATGAAGTGTCTGCAGAACCTGGGGCTGAGCTGTTTAAATATTTGACAGTGGAGATCTTCCCTTAGGAGACTTGAGGTCCGAGAGGTAGACACAAGGAGTTTAAAACCCTTTGAGGTCTTGCAAAGGGGGCTTGTTTCATAGAATCATAGAACTGGAAGGGACCACGAGGATCATCTAGTCCAGTGTTTCCCAAACTTGGATCTCCAGCTGTTTTCAGACTACAGTTCCCATAAACCCTGACCACTAGTCTTGCTATTTAGGGATAATGGGAACTATAGTCCAAAAACAGCTGGAGATCTAGTACAACCCCACAAATGCAGCAATCTTTCATCTAATGTAGGGCTCGAACTCACAGCCTCAACTGAGCTATCCCTGTACATGCATTCATTTTCAATGAGCCTTCAATTCTTCCCACTTCCTTCACTGAAATCAGTTTGGGAGACAGATTTGGGGTGAGACCATGGCAGCTGTCAATGGGCAAAACTATGGTCTACTTGCCCCTTTTAGTTCTGTCTCCACAAACATTCAGGAGAACTGCCGGTGATTTCTGATTCTAGTGTACTTCACTCATATGACTAAATCTTGATCTTCCTTATGTTGGAGGGATTGCAAAGAGAGAGGGATGTATGGGCATATGTGGTGGTCCTGTGAGCATGTGCACAAGTTTTGGGAGTGGATATCAAAGGAAGTTGCTGAAATTATTGGGAAACCTGTTGTTGTGGAACCTAAACTATGCTTGATATCTGTATTTCACAAGGTAAATGCAAACCTATGATGCAAACCCTCTTGTGTTTCTGCTCAATGAACAATAGTCCAAATGTGGAAAGAAGCCTTCAACTCGCCTTAACATCTGGTTTAAGAAGGTCATGTGCATAGCTGGAGTTGTTTCCTGTTCTGGGCACCACAGTTCAAGAAGGATGTTGACAAGATGGTGCAGAGGAGGGTGACCAAGATGATCCATGGTCTGGGAACCAAGACTGGTGAGGGAGCTGGTTATGTTTAGCCTAGATAAGAGGAAAATGAGAGGAGATATGATAGCCATCTTCAAATATGTTGATCGGAAGGTCGATGGTTCAAATCCATGCAATGGGCTAAGCTCCCATTGCTCTGTCCCAGCTTCTGCCAACCTAGCAGCCCAAAAGCACACCAGTGCAAGCAGATAAATAGGTACCGCTGTGCCGGGAAGGTGAACGGCATTTCCGTGCGTTCTGGTTTCCATCACGGTGTCCCATTGCACCAGAAGTGGTTTAGTCATGCTGACCACATGACCCAGAAAGCTGTCTGTGGACAAACGCCAGCTCCCTCAGCCTGAAAGCGAGATGAGCACCGCAACCCCAGAGTCGCCTTTGACTGGACTTAACCATCCAGCGGTCTTTTACCTTTACCTTTTTACCTTACACGGAGGATGGAGCAAGCTTGTTTTCTCCTGCTCTGGAGGGTAGAATCTGTACCAATGGATTCAAGTTACAAGAAATGAGTTTCTGACTAAACATCAGGAAGAACTTTCTGACAGTAAGAGCTGTACAACAGTGGAATGGACTCCTTTGGGAGGTGGTGCACTCTCCTTTTTAAGGAGAGTTTGGATGGCCATCTGTCATGGATGCTTTAGTGGCAATTCTTGCATTACAGACGGTTGGTCTGGATGACCCTTGGGGTTCCTTCCAGCTCCGCAATTCTATGACTCATTGGAAATTGTAATAAATGCCCATCTTTGTTCAGCTATGATATAAAGGGACCACCATATTACATCAAATTCAGTTTTCTTAGCTATCCCTCAAACCACATAATTTTGGGTGGCCCTTCTTTCCTCTAATATCACATCCCACAGTTTATCTAGCCAACCTTTCATCCAGCAGTCTTCCAGTGACCTACTATCCTCAAGTGTGCTGCTGCCGGGAGTAAAGACACCAGGTCACATTGGATTAACTTTGCGTCAACATAAGATGGGATCATTCGAAGTCATAAGGCTGAGTCGGGTGGGATGATTTAATTCATGGTGGCTGAGATTTTAGCAAATTATGCACCCCAAAGTCCTTAATGTAACAATACTTCTACCAGAGAAAGCAAATACACATTGCTTGTGTCTAGGCAGACTAAGTTTTTGTTTTGTTTTGTTTTTTAATTCATTTTTATTGGGTTTTTCATTTTTACAATATCTGTAATCATTACATTACAGGTACATTCAAGTTTCAATTTCCCTCTTCCCTGCTGACTTCCCTCAACTTCCATCCCTGGTTTATTACATCTCATATTACATTCTGCTGTTTATATATACTTCTATATTATCATACTATTAAGTTTCTTGTTTTCTCATAAATAAAATTGCAAGTGTTTATTTAAATCCTGCCAATGACTCTATTTTTTTTGTTGTTTCTGCAAATATGATGTAAAAGGTTCCCATTCTTTTTCAAAGTCACTATTGTCTTTTTCACGTAGTTTATCTGTTAACTTTGCCAACTCTGCATAGTTCATCAACTTCTCTTGCCCTTGTTCCTTTGATGGTATTTCTCCAGTCTTCCAGTTCTGTGCTATCAGAATTCTTGCTGCTGTTGTTGCATACATAAATAATGTCTGTTTTTCTTTCGGCAGTTGTCCTAAAATTCCTGTCAAAAAATCTTCTGGATTTTTTTAGTAAATGTCATTTTAAACATTTTTTTTCCAATTCATTATATATCATTTCCCCAAAAATTTGAATATTCTTACATTCCCACCACATATGGTAAAAGGTATCTTCCCCTTCTTTACACCTCCAACAATTTGTTCTGTTTTATACATTCTTGCCAATTTTGTTGGTGTGACATACCGCCTGTACATCATCTTCATATAATTCTCTTTTAACAATATACAATCCTAAACTTCAAATCAACTTTCCAAAGTTTTTAAAGCAGATTTATGATGCAGCGTAAGGCTTTTTTATGTTGTAAACTGCCCTGTGATTGTCAGTGCGGTATATACATTTCATTAATGATATAATAATTTATCCTATGAACTGCCCTGAGACCTGTGGTTATAGGGTGGTATGCAAATTTAATAAACACACAAACAAGCAAGCAAACAATTCTTGCTCAGGCTTACACTTCCTATTTCTTCTTTGACTGTAACACAGAACATGCTTTTCATTCTGAATGAGTGCCGGGCGAAAGTAGCTTCTTAACTGTCAGGGAACTGCCATCAGAGACAGAGGTGGAGGGAAGGCTCCTGAGCAATGCCGGAGAGGGTCCCAGCAGGGAGAGAGGCAGCCCAGCTGCTGGGGAAGGAAATCAACGTAACACCAGGAGAGAAGGGGGGCAGATGGGGGAATCAGAGAAAAGGCTCCAGGACTCTTCAACGGAGACTAGTGGGGAGAGCACGGGTGCTCCGCTGCCCACACCCTCCCTGCGCAGAAGACTTCCGCGCAGGGAGAGTAGGAGGAGACTTGGTGTCAAAGAACTTTTTTGCTGGAAGAAGTTTAAGAAACGCCCACTGACGGATGCTGCCAGCGACTGAGACAGCCACGAAGTGAAGGGCTGTCCAGACAGAAAGGGTTCAACCAGGCAACCAAGCCAAGAGTGGTGGCAACTTACGCATGAGCAACCCCCTAGAACCATTACATTAACATAGGCACAAAGAGAGAGATAGCACAAGTTCCTTTGCACTTGGCAACCGGCAGGGATTTCTCACTGCGTGCTGATAAGCATTGCATCAAATGGATTGAGTTACCAATGAACTATATATAGAATCTGAAGAAATAAAACCCTCTGACTCAGCCTTAGAAGACTGGAGGACTGGGCTCAGCAAATAGGGGTGAGATGTGTATGTGCCCGCTAGGGATGATGGGAGTTGTAGTTTAAAGACCCTGAAGGGTGGCAGCTTGACAAAGTATGGAACAGCCAATTGCCAGCAGCACACAACTCACATAGTTCCACTTGTAGTCTGAAATGAGCCTTTTTCTCTTCACTGCTCTATTGAGTAGTTTGAGACAATAAAATGATAGTGGCAACCCTCCAGATCCCCATACTTTAAAAAAATAATAATAATAATTCATTTTTATTAAATTTTCCACTTTAACAATCCAATAACGGTAAAGGTACCCCTGCCTGTACGGGCCAGTCTTGACAGACTCTAGGGTTGTGCGCTCATCTCACTCTAGAGGCCGGGAGCCGGCGCCGTCCGCAGACACTTCCGGGTCACATGGCCAGTGTGACATCGCTGCTCTGGCGAGCCTGCACCAGCGCAGCACACGGAACGCCGTTTACCTTCCCGCTATAAAGCGGTACCTATTTATCTACTTGCACTTTAAGGGTGCTTTCAAACTGCTAGGTGGGCAGGAGCTGGGACCGAAAGACGGGAGCTCACCCCGCCGCGGAGATTTGAACTGCCGACCATACGATCGTCAAGTCCTAGGCACTGTGGTTTTACCCACAGCGCCACCCGCGTCCCCAACAATCCAATACAATCACATTAAATATTCCAAATTATACATATACATATCAAATAATCTGAATATTCTGCCAGATTATAAACAGGACTTCCCATGCTTCAAGTTTGGAGGGTTCTGATCATCTCATATCTCTACTGCTTTTCATAGTCACTTCTGATGGTTCCTCTAATTCTTCCTGTTGTTAACCTTCGTTTTTTCACGGCCTCTGAGTTGTTCCCACAAGCAACTTGAAACAAGCAATGATGTGTTTCTGTGTGGATTTTATGTCTATGATCTCACACACTGGTGTTTCTGCTGAATCAATCCAAAGGTCTTTTCGCTGCTGGCAGCCACCATCTTCACTCAGTTCCGATGAAATCAAGTCTAAGTGTCTGCTCATTAATTTCCCCAGACCGGTTGCATCAAACATTAGCCTTTCCAGGGGAGATTTACCAAATCAAACTGGAAATACAAATATAACGACATATTAAAGGCTCACCTCCCTCTATGACTATTTGTAGTTCTGCAACTCCATCTTGACTTCCATAATGGCGGATTTCCAAATTAAAATTGCGACACAGCTGCCACATAGATTCTAGGAAACTGTCTGCTTCTGTCTGATGAGATTCTGCTTCTGTCTGATGTCCACACCCTGGAGAATCTTTTATCCTCTTCCAAGCAAATCAAAGATCAAAAGCCTTAATTATATAGTATTATTATTTCCAAACAGTTTATAATTTTAGAGCCATATTATATAAACAAATACAAAACTTTTCAATCTCGCTTGTTATAGTTAATGTAAACAGCTCTTCTGGTTTTTTTTTTTTTTTTTTTGCCAAATATTATAATAAAGCAAAGTACAATAGTAAGAGAGGCTTACCCCCCCCTTTCCGTTCTGTTCCAACATACCAACTTAGATGTTAATCCTTCTTCCACTCAGTCTTTTTTTGGCACCTCAGTGGCTGGCTTAATTGGCAGAGTAATTTCTCCCTCCTCGCTCGAAGCATGTCCAAACCTTAAATCCAATTTTTCATCTTAAGAAATGGAACTTGATTCGCTCGCAGAGACAGCGTCCAGGAGAGCCAGACTCTCTCAGGGGCTTTCCATCCAGTGCCCCCAGCCCCTCCTTCCTTCCGAATTTGGGGCTGGTTTGTTGGGCATCCGCGGATGAGACTGTGTCTTCCCATACCCCCATGAAGATTTTGGGAGGCTGATTACTCCCATCTCAGCCTCTAGGTACCCCGTGGGAGCTGGAGTGATGGAATTTTCAGCCATCTTCCATGGCGCCTCAAGCGGAAGTCCCAGATCCCCATACTTTAGAGGCTCTCAAAGTGTGTCAGGCTGGGGCTGGTGGTGATCTGCTGGAGGGTCTCACTCCCACTGGCTCCTCCTCTGGCTGGGGCTGGTGGGACTTTCTGTAAACACATGGAGGGCTCCAGGTTGGATAAGGCTGTTTTGCATGATACTGGGATGCAAGACAAGGTTGTACAAGCCATTCCTTTGATTCCCATTTCAACATTGAGTAAGATTGATTTGATTCCCTCCACCCTGTTCCCATTCTTTATTGTCCACCCTTGTTCTCTCGTGAATTTATTATTATTATTGAAATCCCTGGATTTCATACACAATCTTATCTACATGTAAAGGGTAATAATGATGATAATAATAATAACAACCTTAAATAATAATAATAATAAATTTTATTTATATCCCGCCCTCCCCAGCCGAAGCCGGGCTAAGGGCGGCTAACAACACCAAAACAGTGCAACATTATAAAAACATTATAAAAGTTAATTAAAATCCAAATTGATGGCAACCATAAACTAGAGTTTTGTAAAGATTGCCAAAGGAGGGGGTCAGGCTGCGCACTGACCAAAGGCCTGGTTGAACAGCTCTGTCTTGCAGGCCCTGCAGAAAGATGTCAAGTCCTGCAGGGCCCTTGTCTCTTGTGACAGAGCGTTCCACCAGGTTGGAGCCGCAGCCGAAAAAGCCCTGGCTCTAGTTGAGGCCAGCCTAACGTCTCTGTGGCCTGGGACCTTCAAGATGTTTTTATTTGAAGACCGTAAGTTCCTCTGTGGGGCATACCAGGAGAGGCGATCCCATAGGTACGAGGGTCCTAGGCCGTATAGGGCTTTGAAGGTTAAAACTAGCACCTTAAACCTGATCCTGTACTCCACCGGAAGCCAGTGCAGCTGGTATAGCACCGGATTAATGTGATCTCGCAGCGAAGACCCCGTAAGGAGTCTCGCTGCGGCATTCTGCACCCGCTGGAGTTTCTGGGTCAGTCTCAAGGGCAGCCCCACGCAGAGCGAGTTACAATAATCCAGTCTGGAGGTGACCGTCGCGTAGATCACAGTGGCTAGGTCAGGGCGAGAGAGGTAAGGAGCCAACTGCTTAGCTTGGCGGAGATGAAAAAATGCCACCTTTGTTATAGCTGCAATCTGTGCCTCCATGGAGAAGGAGGTATCAAAGATTACACCCAAACTCTTAACGGACGGTGCTGGCACTAATTGCACCCCCGCAAGAGATGGGAGTTGCCCCCTCAATCCCATATCATCCCGTCCCAGCCAGAGGACCTCTGTCTTCGAAGGATCTAACTTCAACCGGCTCCCACGTAACCATCCAGCCACAGCTTCCAAGCATCTGATCAGTGTGTCTGGGGCCAAGTCAGGATGGCCATCCATCAACAGATAGAGTTGGGTGTCATCAGCATACTGATGGCAGCCCAGCACAAAACTCCGGACAAGCTGGGCGAGGGGGCGCATAAAGATGTTAAAAAGCATCGGGGAGAGTATCGCACCCTGGGGCACTCCACACACCAAGGAGTGGCGGGATGACAATTCCCCCCCCAAGCGCCACCCTCTGTCCCCGACCAGAGAGAAATGAGCACAGCCATTGAAGGACTGTGCCCTGGATCCCCACGTCGGCCATAATAATAATAATAATAATAATAATAATAATAATAATAATAATTTATTATTTGTACCCCGCCCATCTGGCTGGGTTTCCCCAGCCACTCTAGGCGGCTTCCATAAAAACCAAAAATACACTAAAATATCACAGATTAAAAACTTCCCTGAACAGGGCTGCCTTAAGATGTCTTCTGAATGTCAGGTAGTTATTTATCGCTTTGACATCTGATGGGAGGGCATTCCACAGGGCAGGCACCACTACCGAGAGGTGGTGGTCCAGGAGTTCGTGATCGACCATGTCGAAGGCTGCTGACAGGTCTAGAAGAATCAGCAGCCCCGACCCGCCTCGATCCAGCTGCCTGCGAAGATCATCTGTTAGGGCGACCAGAGCCGTCTCGGTCCCATGACCAGCGCGGAAGCCGGACTGGAATGGATCCAGAGCCAATGTTTCATCCAGAAACCTACCAAGCTGTTCAGCAACCGCTCTGTCAATCACCTTACCCAGGAATGGAAGATTCGAAACCGGGCGGTAATTGGATAGATCTAAGGGATCTAATTCAGACGTTAAAGACTGAATTATACTAAATAATTGCGCCGGGTGAGAGCTAGCGGATGCAATGGAGGCCGAGAAGTAGGACTTCTTAGCGGCCTTCACTGCCACCTCGTAGGTTTTCATAAAAACTCTATAAGATGTTCTTGAAGCTCCGTCATGGGCACCCCGCCATACTCGCTCTAGCCGTCTGAGGTCCCGCTTCATTTTCCGGAGCTCCTTGGTAAACCAGGGAGCCCGGTTTCTGCGGGGTCGCAGAGGGCGCTTAGGTGTGATCTCATTGATGGCTGCCAGGAGCTAGGTATTCCAGGCCTCAACAAGCTCAGTCAATGAGTCGCCAGGGGGAGAAAGGTCCCGCAAGGCTTGACGGAATCTATCAGGGTCCATCAGCCTCTGCGGGCGAGCCCAAATCGGCTCGCCACCTAAGCAGGGTGGGGGTGGAACGTCAATCCTGGCTTTCAGAGTGTAGTGATCAGACCATGGCACCTTCATCGAAGGAAACATGATCACATCTATACCGACGCCAAAGATCAAATCTTAAATATTAATTGAAACTTATACTTATATGTGCTCTTTTCTTACATTTTCAAACTAAACAAAAATAAACCAAAGTAGAATCAAATAAAGTAACCTATGTTAACATAGACTTCCTGTCATTTCCCAATGTACTTTACATTTACAATATTGAATGAAACAAAATAAAAAAATTCCTTCCAGTAGCACCTTAAAGACCAACTGAGTTAGTTCTAGGTATGAGCTTTCGTGTGCATGCACACTTCTTCAGATACACAATACAATACAATCACAATACAATACACAATACAATACAATCTTTAAATAATCTTCCCAACAATACTATACTAGCTACTATGGATGTGGAATCTCTGTATACCAATATCCCACACAACGATGGTTTACAAGCTATAAGGAATACCATTTCAGATAAAACCACAGCGGACTTTGCTACCAAACTCTGCCAATTTGTCCTTACCCACAACAACTTCAAATTCGGTGATGACCTGTTCCTTCAGATCAGCGGCACAGCAATGGGCACCCGCATGGCCCCACAGTATGCCAACATCTTCATGGCGGATTTAGAACAACGTTTCCTAAACTCCTACCCACTCAAACCTCTCTTGTACCTGCGATACATTGATGATATTTTTATCATCTGGACACATGGTCAACAGACCCTGGACACCTTCCACCAGAAATTCAATGATTTTCACCCCACCATCAACCTAACAATGAATCAATCTATGCAAGAAATACATTTTTTGGACACTACTATAAAAATACAGGATGGGCACATAGACACCACCTTATACCGTAAACCAACTGACCGACAAACATATCTACATGCCTCTAGCTACCATCCCAAACATACCAAACAGTCCATTGTATATAGCCAGGCACTACGTTACAGCCGCATCTGCTCCAATTCTACAGACAGAGACTCTCACCTAAGAGATCTACAGCAAACCTTTTTAGAACTAAAATACCCAGCAGATGAAGTTAGACAACAGATCAACAGAGCCAGACTGATACCCAGAGAGAACTTGCTGCAAGACAGACCCAAAAAAGAAAATAACAGAACACCTCTAGTCATCACATACAGCTCCCAAGTTAAAACAGTACAACGCATCATCAGAGATCTACAACCTCTCCTGGACAATGACAGTTCTCTTTCTCAAGCTCTGGGAGGAAGACCTTTCATTGCCTCCAGACAGCCCCCCAATCTTAAACAACTCCTAACCCACAATAATACTATAACCAGACTTAACACGGACACTGGCACCAGAGCCTGCAATAAACCCAGATGCCAACTTTGCTGCCACATACACCCGGACAACACCATTACTGGCCCCAACAACATCACACATACCATCTCGGGACTATTTAATTGCTCATCGTCTAACATTGTGTATGCCATAAAATGCCAACAGTGTCCTTCAGCTCTCTATATTGGACAAACAGGCCAGACCTTACGCCAAAGAATAAATGGACATAAATCCGACATCAGGAACCACAAGACAGAAAAACCAGTAGGAGAACACTTCAATCTCCCAGGACATTCTATACAAGATCTCAAAGTAGCTGTTCTATTACAAAGGAATTTCAGAAATAGACTGGAAAGAGAAGCTGCTGAATTGCAACTTATCACCAAACTTAAAACTATGGAGAGACCTGGTTTGAATAAAGACATTGGATTCTTATCTCATTATACATGACAAAGCCATTTTTCACCTGTGTATCTGAAGAAGTGTGCATGCACACGAAAGCTCATACCTAGAACTAACTCAGTTGGTCTTTAAGGTGCTACTGGAAGGAATTTTTTTATTTTGTTTTGACCATGACAGACCAACACGGCTACCTATCTGTAACTGAAATATTGAATGAACTTAGACTTATTACCTTACTCTTAATATATTTTCTAATACTTTCTTAAAACACATCGTAGCATTTTTCCTTATTTATTAATATTCAATTTATACAAGGGTCATTCAGAAGCTGCCATAGATGTTATATTGTTATTATATTTTTGTAGGTATTTCTTGAACATATCCCATTTTTGAGTAAATGATTGTTTTGTATTTCCCCTTAACCTATTTGTCAATTGAGCCATTTCTCCATAGTCTAGTAACTTCTTCCGCCATTCCCTTACTGTTTCCCCCTTTCCAATTTGATGCAATTAGTAACTGGGCAGCAGCTATCGCATATAAAAAGATTTCTCTTATATATCTCTTGTGCAATTTTTCAGTAACCAGCTTTGAATTCTTGGAAGAATTTAATGCTGTTACATGACAGAGTGTACAAGACATTTGTTTTTCAACTTTCCTAGATTTCTCAACGAACATAACCTGCATGATTATTGTGCATTATAGGTCTAATGGTTGTGGCTGTGGTTGCGAAACCTCCCACATACTGTCTAAGGCTGCGGTCGGGAAGGTTTCCCTCGCCTGGGCCAGTTCACTCCCGCAGAGATCACTCTGTGGGTTGGATCGCATCTGTGCAGATTTTCTGATGCAATTTTCGGCATCTATGGAGAAGCAATTTCTGGCACCGCAGAAGCAAGTCCCCGCTCCTTGCTGCACCGGTTTAGCGCAACATGCGGGGACTCACCGAGCAGGCCGCTTGGTTCGGGGGCGGCTCCTGGGCCATTTAAACGACCCCCTTGGGCTGCTTGTGGCCCATGGGCCACAAGTTGCCAACCCCTGCTCTAAGGTGAACCAGCAGTAAATCACATCATTATTAGGCTAATTGAATTCTTTACTTTTTTTTTTTTTACTATACAGCTGTAGCCAGCAATTTGGAATTTTTATTACTTTGTTCAAAAAATTCTCTTTTCAAGAAAATCAAAACAAAATAAAAAAATTCCTTCCAGTAGCACCTTAAAGACCAACTAAGTTAGTTCTTGGTATGAGCTTTTGTGTGCATGCACACTTCTTCAGATACACTCTGTCAGTTCAGTGTATCTGAAGAAGTGTGCATGCACACGAAAGCTCATACCAAGAACTAACTTAGTTGGTCTTTAAGGTGCTACTGGAAGGAATTTTTTTATTTTGTTTTGACTATGGCAGACCAACACGGCTACCTATCTGTAACAAGAAAATCAAATCTCTCTGCACTGTTTCCTTATCTTTATTTTCTAACTCCTTCCTTTTGTAATTGTGCATAACTTCTTTTATATTTATCATTAATATATTGATTTTCCAATGTCCTAATTTCTTCCTTTAACTTTTTCACCGCTTGTTGTTGTTGTTTTTTCAATTTACTGGATTCCCTAATACCAATTTCCCTCATCACCACTTTCATTGTATCCCATATTATTGCATGAATACTTTGCCCCTTCTCATCAATCTCCCATATGTCAAATAATTCCTTTCCTATTTTATTTACTGTTTGACTATTATTGACGATCTTTGTATCTAACCTCCATCTTCTGGCTTCCTTATAATCTTTATTTTTAATACCGTATTAACCAATGTGTGGTTGGTTACCTTTACAATATTATTCCAATTTCCGTATTCATTATTTTATATATTAAGTTTTTTGAAACGAAGATATAATCTGTCCTGGAATGGGTCTTATGCATTGGTGAGAAGAAAGAAAATTTCTCTCCATACACGTTTCATATCTTTCCCTTTCACAATTTTGGCTGATCCTCTAGTGTTACTACATCTTTCCTCTGGAGTAGGATTTGACTTACCGGTTTGTTTATCAAATACCATATTGAAATCTCCTGCCATAATCATATAGCCCTTTTGAATATACTCCATTTCCTTAAACACTTAATAAAAAAATTCCATCTGACTTTCATTAGGACCATAAAAATAAATCATAGTGTATTTCCCCCCGTTATTGTTCTCTGGATTATTATCATAATCATCAAACCTTTACTGGCATCACTTACAAACATTCATAATAAATAAGCCAGTGCAATCTTGTCGTCATTTCAACAGTACAGTCATTTGCCCAAGGGAAGAAGAGGCGAGCAATCTGTTTCATCTCTGTGGGTTTCCAGCAAGGGCAGGATCCTGCAGCATACCGGTGACAAAAAATCAAATAGAGGAACTGGAGGTGGTTGGAGGGTGGATGGAGGCTAACAGATTGAGGTTGAATCCTGACAAGACAGAAGTACTGTTTTTTGGGGACAGGGGGCGGGTGGGTGTGGGGGATTCCCTGGTCCCGAATGGGGTAACTGTGCCCCTGAAGGACCAGGTGCACAGCCTGGGAGTCATTTTGGACTCACATCTGTCCATAGAGGCACAAGTCAATTCTGTGTCCAGGGTAGCTGTTTACCAGCTCCATCTGGTACGCAGGATGAGACCCTACCTGCCCAAGGACTGTCTCACCAGAGTGGTGCATGCTCTAGTTATCTCCCGCTTGGACTACTGCAACGCGCTCTACGTGGGGCTACCTTTGAAGGTGACCCGGAAACTGCAATTAATCCAGAATGTGGCAGCTAGACTGGTGACTGGGAGTGGCCGCCGGGACTACACAACACCGGTTCTGAGAGATCTGCATTGGCTCCCAGTACATTTCTGAGCACAATTCAAAGTGTTGGTGCTGACCTTTAAAGCCCTAAACGGCCTTGGTCCTGTATACCTGAAGGAGCATCTCCACCCCCATCGTTCAGCCCGGACACTGAGATCCAGCGCCGAGGGCCTTCTGGCGGTTCCCTCATTGTGAGAAGTAAGGTTACAGGGAACCAGACAGAGGGCCTTCTCGGTAGTGGCGCCCACCCTGTGGAACACCCTCCCTTCAGATGTGAAGGAAATAAGTAGCTATCCTATCTTTAAAAGACATCTGAAGGCAGCCCTATTCAGGGAAGTTTTTAATATTTAATGCTGTATTGTTTTTAATACTTGATTGGGAGCCGCCCAGAGTGGCTGGCGAAACTCAGCCAGATGGGCGGGGTATTAATAATAAATTATTATTATTATTATTATTATTATTATTATTATTATTATTATTATTAATGAGTTATCACCAGCCTAGCAAATATTCATTGTTCCTCATTCATTGCTTGTGCACAAATATCCGGGACCGATTTCTTGCAGTTCTCCTGTGTGTTTCAGAGACGGCAAGGGATTAGCTGAATAAACTATTTGGTCAGATCTATGTTCTGAGCTGTGAGTATATTATTTGATAAAGGATGAGCTGTTATATGCCACCCCAGTCTCTGTGAGCGCTACAAGATTCTAAGGGTTGCAGGCACACTATAAACAGGAAATGAACGCATAGCCACTGTGGTTTTAAACCCGTTCATTTCCTGTTGATGGAAAAGCTGTTGATGTTACGCATGACCTGACCTGCTCCTATGGATCAGATAAGAAACTAAATAACTGATCAAGCCGGCCGTAATGAGGTCACCACAGGTGTCCTGTACTAGCCTACACATAAAATCTTCACAATTTTCTATTTCCTTCTGGAAATAGTCCTTTTGAAAATAGCAGGAGTAGCAAGAAGGAGCAAATAATTTACTCGATGAATATTGAAGAAGGCAAGCTGCCACCTGGTGTATACAAAGTACAAAACTGGGTTTGCTAACCATCTGAAGGCAGCCCTGTTTAGGGAAGCTTTTAATGTTTGATGTATTACAGTATTTTAATATTTTTTGGGAAGCCGCCCAGAGTGGCTGGGGAAGCCCAGCCAGATGGGCGGGGTATAAATTTATTATTATTATTATTATTATTATTATTATTATTATTATTATTATTATCTTTAATAATCTAAATCCGCATCTCTTTGAAATTATACAGTCATACCTCATGTTGCGTCGACTTCAGGTAATGTCTTTTCAAGTTGTGTCCCACGGCAACCCAGAAGTACCAGAATGGTTACTTCTGGGTTTCACCGCTTGCGCAGAAGCGCTAAATTGCACCACGCGCATGCGCAGACATGGCACTTCTTGATGCGAACACTTCAAGTTGCAGATGTGCCTCCGGGAGAGATTACACCCGCAACTCGAGGTTCCACTGTAGTTGCTATCCCTCTGGATTTTGACATACCATATGTGTTGCGTGGCAATTCCCCTCCCCCCATGTGAAATGAAGACACCGGACACATTATTTAAGGTTAATGGGCATAAAAGGCCACAACTTTACTGATTACAGGAATTGAAAGGTATTGGCCTTAGGCATTGGCTCCTATCGACTACCCGGCATGGAGACCGGGAAGGGTTATCCACAAGCCGTGGGAGTCCTGTTGAAGTACGCCAACTAGGATCCCACGGGTGTCACCGCTCGGGGGCATGCCGGAGGCCCTTACCTCCCTAGGTTTCGGACAAGGCAACGCCCCCCCCCCCGGAGTCCTCTACCGGACTACCCTTTTCCTTGGGGGAAGGTGATGGCGCTTCCTTCTCCCCCTTCATTTGCATAACAATTACCCCTGCCAATGCCTGACCGCCAATCGAGCAAAGCTCGCCGCCAATACCTTCAAACCTGTAACCAACTCCTAATCCCTGCTATGATGTCCCCCAACCAGATATCATTTCCAGCATCTGACAGATGCACGCCATCCCATCTGTAGAGGGCCTCGTTGCTGTACTGGATGCCTGGGTGGCCTATGACGCACCCACCCAGAGCCGCCACTCTACGTGCCACAGCCCGCTCCAAGACCTTTCTTGCTTTATTGATTCCAACCGGGCTCAAACTATCCCTCCATGTCCTCCTCTCGAGCAACGAGGACCACAAGACGGTAATGTTTGGATAAGCCGCCATCAGATCAGCAAAATCGTCAAAAATGTTCCATCTCAAGTCTATAGCTTTGCGGTACGCTAGGTCGTTCTCCCCCAGCTGGATAACCAGAGCATCAGGTGGGCCCTCAGAGGCTGCTCTCGCCATCACGGCTGGCTTGAATTCGTTCCAGCGCATCCCCCTTCGCGCTATCCATGCTAGCTCAACATTTGCAGGTAAGTTCACTTCAAGAACACTTCAAGTTGCGGACGTGCCTCCGGGACAGATTACATTTGCAACTCGAGGTTCCACTGTAGTTGCTACCCCTCTGGATTTTGACATACCATATGTGTTCTCATAATTATTTATACCTCTCAGTTTGAGTTCATTAACCATCTCTTTCGTCTTATGCGTTTGCTGTAAAAGTATTATATCTGCTTTGTCATTATTCAGTAATGTTTCTGTCCTCCTTTTCATCATCAGCGCTTGGACCTGTTCCTGGAATGTTCCTGCAATGTACTTGATGTACCGGCACTTGAAGTCCTCACTATTGACAAATATACAAATGCTGGAGGCAAAGCTGTAACGCCTTCTTTGTAGGAAGAATATGAAAAGCAAGCCAACCTGCCTCAGACATCCCAGAGCAGAGCTGAGGCTTAAACCTAAGGTGGCAATGGAGATCAGCAGCTGCCTTGCACTTCTGGCGGTGT
This sequence comes from Podarcis erhardii, assembly GCF_964252035.2. Lineage (NCBI taxonomy): Eukaryota > Metazoa > Chordata > Lepidosauria > Squamata > Lacertidae > Podarcis > Podarcis erhardii. The sequence continues at coordinate 96,255,485 of NC_138509.1, read as the reverse complement.
CTCTCCTGAGTTTGCAGTTCTTGAAGCTACAGTGGGCAAGGCACCACTTCCCACCTGGACCACTTCCGCTACCTCTCCTGGGGACCCTGTGGTGCTTTGGCTCTGGATGGCATCAAGACACCCTCTCCAAGGTATCATTTTTTGCTTATTAAGGGTTGTTTCCTAATATGAGGGTGTAGCAGCAAGACCTCCCAGCATCTGGGTCACAGAGGAAAGGCCTCTATTTGTTGCTCCAGACACCGACCCAGTTTCCTGAAGGCTACTGGTGGCATGTGAGGTGGGGTCCTTCACCACCCCTGAAGGCCACAGGCTGACTTCTGGGGCACAAGGCAAACTGCTTATTGCTGTGCCTTCCAATACCTCCCCTCCTCTCTCTCTCCCTCTCCACTCTGCCTGACACAGGGGTGCCAACTTGAGTAAAACATTGAGGGGGCCCAGGTAAGCCACGTCCCGCATAATCAATCACAAGACGCACATCATTTAAATGGCAGTGTCCGTCAACTTTGGGGGGGGCACCTGGCCCCCTCAAATATTTTATTGGGGAGGCTGAAGGGACCTCTACCCTTAGGAGTTGGCTCCTGTGACCTGGCATATGCATCCTTGTCCACTCCAACTCATGTTCCAAGGCATGTTATAATTCTGCCCACCCTCCTCCAAATAAATAGTAGGGAATGGGTCAAGCTGTTTCAGTTTCTAATTTTCTAATTTATTACAATCCCACCACGTATGGTAAAATGTCCCCTCCTTTTCCTTACACTTCCAACACATATTTGAGCTAGTTTTATACATTTTTCCTAGCTGCACTGGTGTCATATACCATCTATACATCATCTTCATATAATTTTCTTTCAACAAAGAACAATCTGTAAATTTTAAATCAATTTTCCATAACCTTTCGCAATCTTCCATCATGATGTTATGACCTATATCTTGTGCCCATTGGATCATGTCTGATTTTACCTCTTCATCTTTCATCTCCCATTCTAACAGTATGCTGTGTGCAGCCTTCATTAGTTTCACTTTCCCTTCAATCACATTCATTTGAAACCTAGACCTTGTATAATTGAATCCTTTCTTGCTGTCTTCCTTATATGTTTCATATAATTGTCGATAATGCAGCCAACTCTGAAAATGATCTTTAATCTCATCATAATCTCTTATTTTCCATTTTCCATCATGGTCCTTTATAAATCAACATATGTGAGCCACTTTCCTTTCTTTCCGAGTGGTTTGAGCAGTAATGCTTCATGTGGTGAACTCTCAATAAAGATTTCCTAATTATATGGTTAAGGAGCCAAAGTGTTAAGCTATAAAACCCTATGAAGCAACTGTGTTAAGGAACTGAAGTGAAGTAACTGGAAATAAGCTGACCATTTGCCACCTAGTCTAGAAACTTTTGACATCTGCCTGAAGCGTAATAACGGAACATAAACAACTGAAGTTTAACAGAAGCTGTGCTTGATTAGAAGCCTGTAACATCCATTAGATTTAGTATAATTAATAATAGGTTAACTGTTTCCTGAAAAGGCATTATCTCCCGATACATCCTTTTTTTATTCACATCATTCTGTTAAATTAATCTTTATTGCTTGTTCAACTTCTGCCTGAGTCTCCCAGTTTTTTCCCTCACAGAAGAACCAAAACACAACCTGTGGTGGTTGAAAAATATTTATTATGGAGTGTGTACATGGCAGGGATGCGCTACATATTGGTATACAGCAGTGAGATCCACTACATTTTGGTGGTAGCGGTGGGATCTGCTGCACTAGTACATGCACTAAATAAGTTAGTAATGAAGTAGAGAAGATGTTTACCCAACAATTGGCAGTTTGACTGGGTGGTCACAGAGAATCATAGAGCAGTTGAGTTGGAAACCAACCCCCTACAATGCGAAGTTTGGTGTAATCAAGCAGAGTTCAATTCAGAATAAGAGGTAGCCTTGCCATATTCTGGTTTCCCCCACTTACTCCCTGCCACCAGATACAAGTGGATGTGGACTCAGCCAAATTCAAATGAGGGGACATGGATTTACAGCTAAATAATGATCAAATATGGACAACAAAGGAATCCTTGGGCTGCAGAATCCTCCACAATCTGTCCTTTGTCTTGTACGTGGACCTCCATTTCTGTATTGCTCAATATATGTCTCCTTTTGTGTGTGTGTAAAGCTCAACACTTTAAAAATGGCTTTTAAAAATGTCTGACGGGATGCTTCCGAACAACCCTGTTAATGGGTCATTTACTCTCAGGTGGGTTAGACAATACCCCCGCCCTTTGGATAATTAAACAACCTGGAGTGGGATAATTAAATAACCTTTAAAAGAGGGGAGGGGTATTGTTTTTGTTTGCTATGTTATGTGTTTTTATGTTTTCATATTGTAAAGTGCTCTGTGATCCTCAGATAAAGGGTGTTATAGAAAATAATAAAATAAAATAAAATAAAAACTATCAGCTTATCCCAGGAGTTTGGAAATGTTGGAAAAGAGGAAATGTTGGGAAAGAGGAAAGAACTGGATGACATTGCAACAAAGATGTAATTACCCTTTGTTGCAATTTGGCTGTGGAATTCCATGGAGTTGGTCCTGAGCACATGTCATCAAGTTGAATCATGCAGAGCAATGTAAAGGTAAAGGTACAGCGCTCATCTCGCTTTATTGGCCAAGAGAACCGGCGTACAGCTTCTGAGTCATGTGGCCAGCATGACTAAGCCACTTCTGGCAAACCAGAGCAGCACACGGAAATGCCGTTTATCTTCCGACCAGAGAGGTACCTACTTATCTACTTGCACTTTGACGTGCTTTCGAACTGCTAGGTGGGCAGGAGCTGGGACCAAACAACAGGAGCTCACCCCGTCGCGGGGATTCAAACCACCGACCTTCTGATCAGCAAGTCCTAGGCTCTATGGTTTAGACCACAGAGCCTACCGCGTCCTGCAATGCAATGTAGCATGCTGCAAACCCAGTTTGTTGCTTTAACTGCTCCTGATTCTCAAATCACACCAGTCATGGACTTTTCTAAAGCGTGGGATTAGTTGGGTCATGTTGCAGAGAAGGTTTTCAGCTGTGCACAACTGGAAGGGACTCATTGCAGGTGGTTGGCTATGTTTATTTGAACCCAATTGCCTGCACTAATTATGCTCATACACTTATGCTTTTTAATTTTATTGTTTAAAATACTGAATTTTGCACATAGTGTAGAAAACAATACAACAGAATAGGGGAGAAATGATGAATCACATTTTGGTGGACAGTACATATAAATAGATGGGACGCGAGTGGTGCTGTGGGTTAAACCACCGATCCTTGGACTTGCCGATCAGAAGGTTGGCGGTTCAAATCCCTGTGACGGGGTGAGCTCCCGTTGCTTGGTCCCTGCTCCTGCCAACCTAGCAGTTTGAAAGCACGTCAAAGTGCAAGTAGATAAATAGGTACCGCTCTGGCAGGAAGGTGTTTCCGTGCGCTGCTCTGGTTCGCCAGAAGCAGCTTAGTCATGTTGGCCACATGACCCGGAAGCTGTACGGCGGCTCCCTCAGCCAATAAAGTGAGATGAGTGTCGCAACCCCAGAGTCGGCCACGACTGGACCTAATGGTCAGGGGTCCCTTTACTTTTACATATAAATAATATAGACGACTAGTGTCCCCGGTGCTATTTTTCTACAAAAAGAAGTGCCGGAACTCACCACGAATGCCTCTCTTGTTCTCATATATGCCTTTTTATTTTTAAAACGACACAGTTGTCCAAGATTTACGGGAAGGTCTTCACCATCTGGGTTGGGCACAAGCCGATGATTGTTGTGAATGGCTTTCGTTTGGTGAAGCAAGTGCTCAGCAACTACTCGGAAGAAACCTCATGTCGTGTAGTAACTCCCTTTGTCAGAGACACAATGAAAGCAAAGGGTAAGTGTAACCCATAAAATCATTCCCACTGACCCCACCTCAATGTTGTTGTTGTTGTTTAGTCGTTTAGTTGTGTCCGACTCTTCGTGACCCCATGGACCAGAGCATGCCAGGCACTCCTGTCTTCCGCTGCCTCCCGCAGTTTGGTCAAACTCACGCTGGTAGCTTCGAGAACACTGTCCCACCATCCCGTCCTCTGTCGTTCCCTTCTCCTTGGGCCCTCCATCTTTCCCAACATCAGGGTCTTTTCCAGGGAGTCTTCTCTTCTCATGAGGTGGCCAAAGTATTGGAGTCTCAGAACAGTGCTTTCCACAACCCAATAAGAAAGATATGAACACAATAAAATTCAATTAAAACTAGTTTAATTGATTCAATGAAATTGATCCAGTGATGCCAGCTTCTCAAAGTCTGGTAGTCATTTACACCTCCAGTGGACAGCTGCTGCCCTCTAACCTCTTAGTATTCCAACTTTGGGAACTACTGGTCTAAGAAATTATTCTTCTTCTATTATGTTCTGGGTCAAGCCCCCACCCAGGAAACCTGGGACTCCCATTGGGATATCTGGGTAGCAGTCTTCCCATGATACACAGTTCTCTGTGGAATGTCCACCCATCAGATGTCAAGGAGATAAAGAACTGCACAACTTTTAGAGGACATCTGAAGGCAGCCCTGTATCAGGAAGTTTTTTTAATGTTTGACATTTTATTACATTTTTATACATGCTGGAGGCTGTCCAGAGAGGCTCAGGAAACCCAGCCAGATGAGAGGGGTACAAATATAATTATTATTATTATTATTATTATTATTCCTAAAGAAAATATGTGCAAGTAATAGTGTTCATTCAATAGCAATAGTGGGTCCACTTACAATATACTACATGAGAATCAGAAACTTTATTGTTAGTTAACCTTTGTTTTGCTTTGTATTTATGTGCTTAAACCTTGGTTGCTGTTTTTTAAATTGAATTTCTTCTGTGTTTGTTAAATTGTTGGCTTTTGTCATTTTTGAATTTACTGACATGCTCTGTATTTCATATATTTGTATTTCGGTGTTTTGAGTGTTTGCTGCAAGCCACTTTTGACACAGCTTATTGCAGAAAACTGGCATATTAGTAAACTTATGGGGATCACTGCTGGCATCTGTCTATCTCAAGAGACAATGGAGGAGGTTGGAAGGTTGCAGCGCCTGCTGTGGCTGTAGAGACCGATGTGGGAGAAACATGTTTTGTTGCAGCTGGGGCAGATGAAGGTGTTGGGTTGTGCCGCTGCAGATGCAATGTCCCACCTTCTCCCAATATCCACCTATTCCAAAGGAAGTTTGTGCCCTTAGGCCTTACTCACAGTCAGTTCAGGGGTGCAACCAATGAGCAGGGTTCTCGCAGACTTAGAATTTCAGAGCTGGGGGTGCGTTGCAAGAGGGAACCCCAGCAGGTGGCAGCAGAGAGGCTGCGGATGGTGCATTGGAATAAAGCACAGCAGTCGAGCAGCTGTCTCTTGGCCATGTTTTATACAGATGTTTGGCTTGCAAAATTCATTTCTGAACAAGAAGATCTTGCTGCCCTTAGGTATCCTGTTTTCAAGTGGCCACACCTGGAAGGAGCAGCGGCGTTTTGGGATATCTGTGCTCCGATCGCTGGGCCTTGGAAGAAGAAGCATGGAGTTCTGTGTGCAAGAGGAGGCTGGCCACATGGTGGAGTTCTTCGCAAGCAAGAGAGGTCAGGAATATCATTGATTCTAAGGCACTTTTCCTAACACCGGGAATGAACCAGATCAGCCACCACCAACCAGGTCCCTCCAGATGTTTTAATAATAATAATAATAATAATAATAATAATAATAATAATAATAATAAATTTTATTTATACCCTGCCCTCCTCAGCCAAGACCGGGCTCAGGGCGGCTAACAACCAATAATAAAAACAAGTTGATTGAAATACAACTTTAAAAACAGGATTAAAATACAACATTAAAACATTAAAATGCAGCCTCATCACAGGAGAAAGGAAAAAAGAAAGAGGGGGAAGGAATCAAATTGATTCCAAGCCAAAGGCCAGGCGGAACAACTCTTGTCTTACAGGCCCTGCGGAAAGAAATCAGATCCTGCAGGGCCCTGGTCTCATGAGGCAGAGCGTTCCACCAGGCCGGGGCCAGTGTTGAAAAGGCCCTGGCTCTGGTTGAGGCTAATCTGACTTTCTTAGGGCCCGGGACCACTAGGGTGTTGCTATTTATGGACCTTAAGGTCCTCCATGGGGCATACCAGGAGAGGCGGTCCCGTAGGTACAAGGGTCCTAGGCTATGAAGGGCTTTAAAGGTCAAAACCATCACCTTAAATCTGACCCTGAACTCCACCGGGAGCCAGTGCAGCTGGAAAAGCACTGGGTGAATATGCTCCCATGGCAGGGACCGCATGAGGAGCCTCGCTGCAGCATTCTGCACCCGCTGGAGTTTCTGGGTCAGCTTCAAGGGCAGCCCCATGTAGAGCGAATTACAGTAGTCAAGCCGGGAGGTGACTGTCGCATGGATCACTGTGGCCAGGTCGGGGCGGGAAAGGTAAGGGATCAACTGCTAGATGTGGCGAAGGTGGAAAAATGTCGCCTTGGCTGTTGCTGTAACCTGTGCCTCCTTGGAAAGGGAGGCATCAAGGATTACACCCAAACTCTTAACGGAAGGCAATGGCACTAATTGGGCTCCCACAAGAGAAGGGATTTAGTCCTTCATCCCCATATCATCCTGGCCCAGCTAGAGGACCTCTGTCTTTGAAGGATTTAGATTTTGGACTGCAATGCCCATCCTTCATAGAATCATAGACTTGCAAGGGATATCAAGGCTCATCTAGTCCAGCCCCCTGCAATGCAGGAATCACAGCTAAAGAATCCTTGACGTATGGCCATCTGTCATGGACTGGTGGGATGCGGAGGACTAATGGGAGGCACCAGCTGGGGAACTCCCAAGGGAAGAAGGCTCAGAGCCCAGGGAGTGGTGGTGGGATGGTGATGAGTGGTCAGTGGGAGAAGATTGGGAAGAGGAGGTGTTGGTAGCCGAAGAGGCAACAGGGTTTAGTGATCAGGAAGAGGCTGAGGCAGAGAGCAATCCAGAAGCAGAGGCAGAAGCAGAAGCAGAGGCTGGCGAAGAGAGAGGGCAAGAGGCAGAGATGAGGCTGGCTGCTGCAGAAGCCAGGAGGACTCTTCTTCCTGCTGTGATCAGCTCCCCTCCCCGCTGGTCTCCCAGAACATGAAGAGGGATGAGTGAAGACAGGCAAGATGATGGAGCCTCAGATTGCTTGGGAAGGAACCAGAGAAGGAGGAGCTGTGGGAAAACGGGGACTTTTAGTCCTTGAAACTACCTCATAGCGGCAAATCCTACCAGGAAGCGTTGCTGTGCTAGGCCTGGCCTCCTGAGCTGTCTGTTTTTTTGAATAAAGAGTTAACTTTGCTGGAGCCGTGTGAGTTATTGCTGACTCCAGCTGCATCCAACCACTGCGTAACAACCTCTGGTGAAGGAGAGTCTACCAGATTCCCAGGGAGTCTGCTCCACTGCCAAACAGCTCTTGTCTACACTGACATGGGCTGATGGATATTGTTGTACAAAACATCTGGAGGGAACCAGGTTGAAGGCTGCATCAGGCTATGCATCCATGAGGACTGGTGTTAACCAGGGAATGTGAACAGTTTTGCTGGATCAGAATAAAGGCCCAGCAGCGGCTGCATGGAGAAGCAAACAATCAGGTCACAGGGGGTGTGTCGCCTGTTTCTATCTGCTGTGTGTCCACCTGGTGCCACAATGATGTCAGGTGATTGGCAGGTAGGTTGCCCTGCCCACTTGTCAAAGTTGGCCCCTTGGGGTGGATTCCTTTCCCCCTGTGATCAGAAGGCCTAAAGGAGCAATATGGTTAAAAGAAGAGCGAAACAAACAAGTTGTTCTTAGAAGGGAGCAGAACGATTATGCAGATAAACTGTAAGTGACCTTTCCAACACACATTCAACACTGCTCAGAGTGGTCATTGTGACAGAGGACACCTGTATTTTTCTAGGCGAATCTGTAGACCCTAGAACCCCCCTCTTCCATGCCTTCTGTAGTGTGATCTCCAACGTAATTTTTGGACACCCTTTCGACATTGAAGACAAAGTGTATCAGAAGCTGATAGAATGCATTGAGTATGAAGCACATTTTTTCCTCTCCACATTTCATTTGGTGAGCGACTTTGCTATTTTGCTATATTATATTATTGCAAGACAAAATGTCATCATCCTGCAGTTTGCACAGCAGCTGATAAGCTGTGAGGGGATGGGGGTTAGGATGATGTTTAAAGGGATTGGGTTGCAGGTAAGTGGGGTTGGTGAGCAATGCAAGTGGCGGGGAGCAGCCCCTAGTGTGAAGGAGCGTCTCCACACCCATCACCCAGCCTGGACACTAAGGTCCAGTGCCAAGGGACTTCTGGCGGTTCCCACACTCCAAGATGTGAGGTTACAGGGAACCAGGCAGAGGGCCTTCTCGGTGGTGGCACCTGCCCTGTGGAATGCCCTCCCATAAGATGTCAAGGAAACAAACAACTTTTAGAAGACATCTGAAGGCAGCCCTCTTTAGGGAAGTTTTTAATGTTTGATGTTTTATTCTGCTTTTAATCTGTTGGGAGCTGCCCAGAGTGGCTGGGGGAACCCAGACAGATGGGTGGGGTATAAATATATTATTATTATTATTATTATTATTATTATTATTATTAGTCTCTGAGTATTTGTATATGCATGTGTGTGTGCGCGCGCACACCACACACACAATCTTACCAGTTTTGCAAGGCGCTTTCATGCCACTGCTTGTCTGGCCCGATCCTTCTTCCGTTTGAGGGAGGTATCAGCCACCAGGGAGAATGTGCAGGTGAAAAGTTGATTCCATTTGTGAAAGCTTAATGGGACACCTCAGGCCTACTTAGAGTCAGCAATCCAACGAAGAGACATAAGCAGTGGGACACCTGAGCCAATGTGGAGCCGTGCTTAGAGTGTCAGACTAAGACCGGGGAGACCAGGGTTCAAATCCCCACTTGGCCATGGAGCTCCTTGGGTGACCAAGGGCCAGTCACTGCCTCTCAGCCTAGCCTACCTCACAGGGCTCTTGTAGGGATTACCGTATTTTTCGCTCTATAAGATGCACTTTTTTCCTCCTAAAAAGTAAGGGGAAATGTGTGTGTGTCTTATGGAGCAAATGCAGGCTGTGCAGCTATCACTGAAGCCAGCAGAGCAAGAGAGAGAGTTGTGCAGTGCCTCTTGTTGTGATGCCTTAGCCTGATCCTCCCTCCTCCTTCCTCTTCAACAACATTCGATTCAGAATATTTTTTTTCTTGTTTTCCTCCTCTAAAAACGAGGTGCGTCTTATGGAGCAAAAAATACGGTAGATGAGGAGGGAACCATGTGCACTGCCTTGAGCTCCTTGAAGAAAAAGATGCCCATTGAGGCATCTGGTTGGCCGCTGTGAGAATAGGACGCTGGACTGGACGGGCCATTGGCCTGATCAAGATTCAGGACTCTCCTTACGTTCTCTCTCTCCCCCTCCAGTTGTACGAAGTGTTTCCGTGGCTGATGCGCCGCCTCCCAGGACCCCACCAGAAGGCCTTCTCATGCTTGGAGCACATCCATTCATTTGGAAGGAGTGAGATCAGAAGGCACAAGGAGAAGAGAAAAACAGATGAACCGCAGGATTTCATTGACTTCTATCTGGATGAAATAAATAAAGTAAGTGCCTGTTGGAATGGGGGGCTGTTGGAATGGAGACGCCTCCAGGGCCCCGAAGGAACACCATTCTCTGTAGGTTGGTGGGCTCTGTCCAAAGCATGGATGTATGAGTCTGTCAGTTTTGGTTTTCTCTTCTTCTTTCTTAGCCTCAAGTCCATTTTGCCACGTTTCTGCATCAGCTTATGGGTTTATTTACTGTATTTTTCGCTCTATAAGACGCACCAGACCATAAGACGCACCTAGTTTTTGGAGGAGGAAAAGAAGAAAAAAAATATTCTGAATCCCAGAAGCCAGAACAGCAAGAGCAATCGCTGCGCAGCGAAAGCAGTGATCCCTCTTGCTGTTCTGGCTTCTGGGATAGCTGCGCAGCCTGCATTCACTCCATAAGACGCACACACATTTCCCCTTACTTTTTAGGAGGGAAACAGTGAGTCTTATAGAGCAAAAAATATGGTATTTCATAAGATTTATATACTGCTTGATAGTTTAAAAAAAAGAACTCCCCCCAAAAAACTCAAAGCAGTTTACAAAAGGAATAAAACAATTAATTTGTCTAGTGTTGGACTACTACCTGGGAGACCAGGATTCGAATCCTCACTCAGCTCACCCAGTGACCATGGCCCCTCACAGCCTAGCCTACCTCACAGGGGTGTTGTGGGGATTAAATGAGGATGAGGGAGAACCATGTACACCACACCCCTTGAGCTGCTTGGAGAACAAAGATGGGATATCCGTGCAATAAATCAATATATATTCATTGTCGACAACAGAAGAAGGATGACCCCGAATCGACCTTTGACGAAGCCAACTTGGTTCATGTCATTTACGACCTCTTCACAGCCGGGACAGATACTGGTTCATCCACTTTGTGCTGGGCTCTGCTCTTCATGGTGGTTTATCCAGACATCCAAGGTGAGAGCCGGGATGTCAATGCTCTTGAAATGTTTCAGTCCAGAGGGAGTTTGTGCAACAGCTGGGCACCGGAAAAGCAGCAGAGGGCCGTGGCCCAATTCAAGTACGGTTTTTTTAATGTGGGGTGTGTGAGAGAAAACCCACATATTCATTGTTGGTTTGAAAAGTTCCTAAGCATTTCTGTACACCCACACCAACATGTAACAGCTAGGGCAACTCATTGTATCTTCTGGTATAAAGTCCTGTCCTGATGGCATCACCGGTTTTCAATATGTCTTTCTGCCCCCGTGATTTGGAACTCAATATGGTGTCCATGGTCACCATATTGTATTACTGTCAAAATGTGTATATTCGGAGAAATATACACAGTTTCTCTCTTTTTTCCAGTCTTCAGGTCTCTTTATTTCTGCACCAGTTTGCAAATTCCACTCCCTGCCCCACACTCCTAGTCCTCATGAAAATCTGTCAGCATTTTAAGTGCGTATTTCTTCCCCCAAAACCACATTTTTGTATGCAGAGTTTGCCTAATATAGATACTTTTGCAATATGTAAATAATATAAAGCATTTTCCCCTGTTATTTTAACTACGCCAGGCACACCTTTCCCTAATACACATATTTCTGTACACATTTTCTATTGGGGAATTGCATGACATTCAGGGCTGGTGCTCAGTGGCCATTTCTGATACTTTGAATCACTCTGAGCTTGTGTTGGAATGCATTAATTGTTTCATGAATTTGTGTTTGTTTGTTTGCCTTATTTATATAGTGTTGTGTTTTTATATGATTATAGAGATTGTAATGTTTGTTAATTTTTAATGCTGTTGTTAATTGTGAGCCACTTTGCACTCAATACCGTTGTTGAAAATGTGGGATACAAATAATAGAATGATAGAATTGTAGAGATGGGAGGGACCCAAAGGGTCTCTCTTCTAACCCTCTGTGATGCAGGAATCACTTTTATTATTAAATTAGGTCAAATCAGATGATTTGGAGAAGGGCACATTTTGAAGAGTAGTTGTGTTTTGGTACTTGTATTGTTTTGAAAGGGGCGAAATGGGAATTTGTATGCAAATCAAGCAAAATTTCATCCCCACCCATAGCCTTAGGGATTCATTTCCACCTCAATTACAAATGTCTTTATGGACTGAGGATGCCGAAGGGTTTCTAGAGCTGTGCGGTCATTGTAGTAAGATTGCTTTGGTTCTAAATGTGAACATGATTCCACAGAGAAAGTTCAGGCCGAGATTGATGCTGCTGTGACACGTTCCCAACGCATCTCCTATGAGGATCGGATGAACCTGCCCTACACCAATGCTGTCATTCATGAAATCCAGCGCTACAAATACGTTCTCTTGGTTGGAAATTTCAGGCAATGTGCAAAGGATGCAACTATTTTTGGTTTTCCCATGAAAAAGGTACAGAACTCCGCCCCCACACAACAATGTGCACATCCTGCCAATAGCTAGACTGATGAGAGTCTTCTAATTAGTGGGCAGCATGTGCCCAGCAGATCAAGTCTCCCTGGTTTATTTATACTCCACACTTCCTCACAAATGAATCCCAAGGCTGCTAACAAATACATCATAATACAAAGTACAATCAGGGCTCTTTTTTTCAGCCAGAACTCGCTGGAAATCAGTTCTGGCACCTCTCTGTTGGGTGCCATTGCAAGAACAAGAGAGGTATTCATGGTGAGTTCTTTCACCTCTTTTTCTAGAAAAATAGCACTGAGTACAATGATAACAAAGCTCACCTAAAATACCGATTAAAGGCATACAAAACAATCATAATGAAAGAAATGGTGCAGTAGTCTGACTTCCTGCACTCCTATAATGTTTTCCTGAGCTGGGCTCAGAGAAGAATTTCAGGAGTCACAGATGCCCATATTAAATGAGAGCTGGATTCTTCACTGGCTTGGATCAAAATCTGAGCCTTGGGAGAATTACATACAGGATTCCTTCCATGTATGTCTACCAGCTGTCCCAGCCTACCAGAGCTCTCCTCCCTTTCTATTTATCTGGCAACTCAAGGTATCAAAAGCAGCATTATACAGCGGTCCGAAGGCCAGGTTAAACTCAGGCAGTTTGTGTCTCTCTTTGCAGGATACTGTAATTATTCCTGATATAGCCTCTGCGCTATATGACCCTGAAGAGTGGGAGACGCCTCACCAGTTCAACCCAAACCACTTCCTGGATAAAGAAGGGAACTTCTTCGTCAGAGAGGCCTTCATTCCATTTTCAATAGGTAAATGTGACTTGCCATTCAGTGTAGAGTGCATTGGAATGGCTGGTTCTAGAGCAGAGTTTCCCAACCTTGGGTCTCCAGCTGTTTTTGGACTACAATTCCCATCATCCCTGACCACTGGTCCTGCTAGCTGGGGATGATGGGAGTTGTAGTCCAAAGGCAGCTGGAGACCCAGTGTTGGAAAACACTGGGCTAGAGCAAGGAAGGGTGGGGCTACATTTTTTCAAACCAAGGACCACATTTCCTTTTGGGCAAGATACAAATGTGGGCAGGGCAGCGAATACAGATGTTGCCTTGTGACAGTTTTCTACGCACACTCCCTCTGTATCCCCAAATCCAGGCAAAAACACCCAAGAAGGGTATGAAGGAGGGTTGTTGAATGGTGCGACTCAGGAGGGCATAGGATCTGGGGGGAGCTCCAAGGGCCAGGTAGAGAGGTCTTAAGGGCCACATACCTTAGGCCTGAGGTATCCCAATCCCTGGACTAGAGAAGTCAACACAACATGGGCGAAATCTCTTGGAAAACCTTATGTTGTTGGTCACCCTAAGCTGTCCAGTTATTACAGTGGGTAGTATCTCCTTCCTTAGGGAAGCGTCTCTGTCTTGGGGAGAATCTGGCGAGGATGGAGATTTTCCTCTTCTTCACTAACCTGCTGCAAGCATTCACGTTACGGCTGCCTGATGGCATGCGGGAGATCAGCACAAACGCTGTGAGAGGAGGGTTAGCTGTGCAACCGTATCCTTACATGATCTGTGCTGTTCCTCGCAAGGCTACAGCTTGGAAGAGGGAACAAGAGGCTAGCCCAGAGAGCCTAGAAGCAGACGTCACCAAACCAAGCTGTTGTAGTTTAGTCGTTTAGTCGTGACCGACTCTTCATGACCCCATGGATCAGAGCACACCAGGCACTCCTGTCTTCCACTGCCTCCTGCAGTTTGGTCAAACTCATGTTCGTAGCTTCAAGAACACTGTCCAACCATCTCGTCCTCTGTTGTCCCCTTCTCCTTGTGCCCTCCACCTTTCCCAGCACCAGGGTCTTTTCCAGGAAGTCTTCTCTCCTCATGAGGTGGGCAAAGTCTTGGAGCCTCAGCTTCAGGATCTGTCCTTCCAGTGAGCACTCAGGGCTGATTTCCTTAAGAATGTATCTGAAGAAGTGTGCATGCACACGAAAGCTCATACCTAGAACTAACTCAGTTGGTCTTTAAGGTGCTACTGGAAGGAATTTTTTTATTTCCTTAAGAATGGTTAGGTTTGATCTTCTTGCAGTCCATGGGACTCTCAAGAGTCTCCTCCAGCACCATAATTCAAAAGCATCAATTCTTCGGCGATCAGCCTTCTTTATGGTCCAGCTCTCACTTCCATACATCACTACTGGGAAAACCATAGCTTTAACTATATGGACCTTTGTCAGCAAGGTGATGTCTTTGCTTTTTAAGATGCTGCCTAGGTTTGTCATTGCTTTAATCCCAAGAAGCAGGCATCTTTTAATTTTGTGACTGCTGTCACCATCTGCAGTGATCATGGAACCCAAGAAAGTAAAACCTCTCACTGCCTCCATTTCTTCCCCTTCTGTTTGCCAGGAAGTGATGGGACCAGTGGCCATGATCTTTATTTTTTTGATGTTGAGCTTCAGACGATATTTTGCGCTCTCCTCTTTCACCCTCATTAAAAGGTTATTTAATTCCTCCTCACTTTCTGCCATTAAGGTTGTGCCATTTGCATATATGAGGTTGTTGATATTTCTTCCGGCAATCTTAACTCCAGCTTGGGATTCATCCAATCTTGCCTTTCACATGATGAATTCTGCATATAAGTTAAATAAGCAGGGAGACAATATACAGCCTTGCCGTACTCCTTTCCCAATTTTGAATCAATCAGTTATTCCATATCCAGTTCTAACTGTAGCTTCCTGTCCCACATAGAGATTTCTCAGGAGACAGATGAGGTGATCAGGCACTCCCATTTCTTTAAGAACTTGCCGTAGTTTGCCAATGAAGCAGTAGTAGATGTTTTTCTGGAACTCTCTAGCTTTTTCCATAATCCAGCACATGTATGCAATTTGGTCTCTGGTTCCTCTGCCCCTTCGAAATCCAGCTTGCACTTCTGGGAGTTCTCAGTCCACATACTGCTTAAAGCTGCCTTGTAGAATTTTAAGCATAATCTTGCTAGCGTGTGAAATGAGTGCAATTGTGTGGTAGTTGGAGCATTCTTTGGCACTGCCCTTCTTTGGGATTGGGATGTAGACTGATCTTCTCCAATCTTCTGGCCACTGCTGAGTTTTCCAAACTTGCTGGCATATTGAGTGTAGCGCCTTAACAGCACCATATTTTAAAATTTTAAATAGTTCAGCTGGAATGTCATCACTTCCACTGGCGTTGTTATTAGCAATGCTTTCTAAGGTCCATTTGACTTCACTCTCCAGGATGTCTGGGCTCAAGGTCAGCAACCACACTACAGGGGGTGTACGAGACATCCATATCTTTCTGGTATAATTCCTCTGTGTATTCTTGCCACCTCTTCTTTTTTCTTTTTTTTTTTAAAAATATATTTTTAATAATTTTTACAATACAAAATTATAAAAAAAAATCTACTTTATCACCAATACAATCTTTTTGGACTTCCATCAACTCCACTGAGAATCCTCCGTCTTAATCACTTCTTGCGCATGCCCTGTTTAATATTGCATTACATTAATAACATATCTTATCTCTTTTTCATTTTTACAATATTTCAACTATTAATTCTTCACAGAGCTTCCTGTAAACCTACAAACGTTGTCTGATTGTTACATATACTTTTCATGTACTCCGTAAATTTTCTCCAGTCCTCAGTGAACTTCTGGTCCCGCCGGTTCCGAATCCTTCCTGTTAATTTATCAAGTTCTGCATAGTCCATTAGTTTCATTCTCCACTCTTCCATTGTAGGTAATTCTTCTTGTTTCCATTTCTGGGCCAATAATATTCTTGCTGCTGTTACTGCATATAAAAACAACCTATATTCTTTCTTATTAATTTCATTTCCCATTATTCCTAAAAGAAATGCCTCTGGCTTCTTTATAAATGTATATTTCAACATTTTTTTCATCTCATTATATATCATCTCCCAGAAGCATTTTACCTTTTTACACTCCCACCACATATGATAAAATGTTCCCTCTTTTTCCTTACATTTCCAACACTTATTACTTACTTTATACATTTTTGCTAACTTTACTGATGTGATATACCATCTATATATCATTTTCATCACATTTTCTTTTAATGCAGTACAAGCAGTAAATTTTAATCCTTCATTCCACAATTTTGTCCAATCATTTAATTGTATGTTGTACCCAAAATCTTTGGCCCAATGAATCATAACCAATTTAACCTCCTCATCCTTTGTATACCATTCAAGCAGCAATTTATACATTTTAGACAAAAATTTTAAATCATTATTCAATATTTCTTGTTGAAACTTCGATTCTTGGGGGGGCCACTAGGGGGCGCATCGGAAGATGGCTGACAATAACATCTCTCCGACCCACACGAGGTAATTTGGAGGCTATGATGGGAGTAATTAGCCTCCCTACCCCCCCGATGGTGGGGGGGGACTGCCTTGCCTGCTGTGCCCTATACCACCCCCGAATTTGTGGGGATGGGGGCACTAGGCACAAAGCCCTCCTGTGGGATTCCGGTGCTCCTGAATGCCGTCCCTGATCCACGCCACTAGCTGCAAGAACTTCAAAAGAAACAATTTGGATGAAGGAATGCACATGTTTCAAGGAAGAAGGGGGAGTAAAGACTGCTAACAGAAGAGATCTATGATAAAACAAGAAGAGTCGAAGGAGCAAGTATAAATCACGAGAAGATACGCCAAGACTCGGTATGGCAAAGGGACTGATGGGGGAGGGGGGAAACCTTACTTTCTTTCCTTATGTGATTAAACAAGAATCTCCTCCCCTCATGAGTCAGAAATGTCATTTTAAGGACTTAAGCCATGGATTTAAGGCTGTGTGGAGATAAACTTTCGAACCAAAGCATGTTTTAAGAAGAGCGTGGAATGTATAAGAGCTTTGGAATGACGCAGTTAAAAATGCCGTCGCCATATTGGGAAGTTCTGTCGGCGGACTTAAGTCTGAGAGGAGAAATAGAGAAATAAGTGGGACTTAAGAACGACAGTTCTGTAATTAATGATGGAAAGAGCGCTGTTATCTATGAAGGCGATGATATATGGAAACCATCTCGATTTGAGGATTGGAAGAACAGAAAAATCCACACAGGATTATTATTGGTGTTTATCGGCTTAAGGAGACTATCAGAAGAGATCATAAAGAAAAAAGAGAAAATATATGAACAAGATGTGATGTGGAAACAGCAAGATAAGACTGGATAGAATTATGAACTCTGTTTGGATTGATTTGGACTGATTTGGACATTAACGCAGTAGCAAGAAGATGATCAGAATCCCTTTTCGGATCTTGAAATATGGGTCCCCCCAACAAAATTTAAAATTCGGCTTTGTAATTCGGAATTTATGTGATGTGATTTAATTTGATTTGATTGGCCGATTAATAAAAATTATTTTTTTAAAAAAAGAAACTTTGATTCTTTTTCAGCAAAACCTTTTTCTCTAACATCTTTTTTAAACATTTTATTAATCTGAAAATAATGCAGCCAGTCATTAACATACTCTTTCACTTCATCATATGGTTTTAATTTCCATTTATCCCCTTCTTAAATTATTAAGTTCCCATATGTTATCCACCTCCCACTCATACTGATTTTCTTCACGCTCATCATCTCCAACAGAGACAACCAATGTGGTATTTTTTGTTCCAATAGGTTTTTATACCTATCCCAAACTCCTATAAGAGATCTTCGAAAGATGTGGTTTTTAAATCCTTTATTAACTTTTTTCTTATCATACCATAAATATGCATACCATCCGAATCTGTTATCAAATCCTTCCAAATCCAACAATTCTGTATTTTCTAATTTCATCCATTCTTTCAACCAACAGAGGCATGATGCTTCATAATATAATTTCAAGTCTGGCAAGGTGAAGCATCTGTTAATAACTTAAATTGTATTCTCGGCTTCTTACCCTGCCAGATATACCGTGAAATTATCCTTTGCCATTCTTTAAATATCACAGCCCCTTTAATTATCGGAATTATCTGAAATAAAAATAACATCTTTGGTAACACACTCATCTTAATCTTTGAAATTCTTCCCCAAAATGATAACTTCAGCCTCCCCCACACCTCT
Source organism: Podarcis erhardii (assembly GCF_964252035.2). Taxonomy (NCBI): domain Eukaryota; kingdom Metazoa; phylum Chordata; class Lepidosauria; order Squamata; family Lacertidae; genus Podarcis; species Podarcis erhardii. Next base: position 96,237,462 of record NC_138509.1, on the reverse strand, counting down.
AAGTCTCTCTTAATTTTATTCCACATTGGTGTGGAATTATTTTGAAATAAATCAATATTTTTGGGGGTTAACCAAATTCCTAAATATTTCACTTTCTTGACCACTTCTATACCTGTTTGTTGCTGCATTCTTTCAATCAATTCCTGTTCCATATTCTTAGCAATTATCTTAGTTTTTTTCTTGTTCAATTTAAAACCTGCAACTTGACCAAACTGTTCTATTTCTTCTAATACCTCTTTAACACTTGTTAGGGGTTCTTCCACTGTTATAACCAAGTCATCGGCAAAAGCCTTTACCTTATATTCATTTTGACCGACTGTTACCCCCTTTATTGACTCACTCTTATTGATCTTAAAAAGACTTCCAGTACCGATATGAATAAAAGTGGTGAGAGAGGACATCTTGCCACCTCTTCTTGATGTCTTCTGCTTCTGTTAGGTCCTTACCACTTTTGTCCTTTATTATGGTAATCTTTGTACGAAATCTTCCTTTCATATCTCCAATTTTCTTGAACAGATCTCTGGTTCTTCCCATTCTGTTGTTTTCCTCTATTTCTTTGCATTGCTTGTTTAAGAAGGCCCTTTTGTCTCTCCTTACTATTTTTTGGAAATCTACATTCAATTTCCTGTATCTTTCACTATCTCCCTCACATTTTGCTTGCCTTCTCTCCCCCGCTATTTATAAGGCCTCACTGGACAGCCACTTTCTTACATTTCCTTTTCATTGAGATGGTTTTCGTTGCTGCCTCCTGTATAATGTTACGAGCCTCCATCCATAGTTCTTCAGGCACTCTGTCCACCAAATCTAAATCCTTAGACCTGTTCCTCACTTCCACTGTGTATTCATAAGGGATTTAATTTAGATTATATCTTACTGGCCCAGTGGTTTTTCCTACTTTCTTCAGTTTAAGCTTGAATTTTGCTATAAGAAGCTGATGATCTGAGCCACAGTCAGCTCCAGGTCTTGTTTTTGCTGACTGTATAGAGCTTCTCCATCTTTGGCTGCACAGAATATAATCAATCTGATTTCGATGCTGCCCATATGGTGATGTCCATGTGTAGAGTCGTCTCTTGTGTTGTTGGAAAAGAGTGTTTGTGATGACCAGCTTGTTCTCTTGGCAGAATTCTATTAGCCTTTGCCCTGCTTTGTTTTGAACTCCAAGGCCAAACTTGCCAGTTGTTCCTTTTATCTCTTGACTTCCTACTTTAGCATTCTAATCCCATATAATGAGAAGAACATCCTTCTTTGGTGTCATTTCTAGAACGTGTTCTAAGTCTTCATAGAATTGGTCAATTTCAGTTTCTTCAGCACCGGTAGTTGGTGCATAAACTTGGATTACTGTGATGTTAAAAGTTCTGCCTTGGATTCGTATTGATTCGTATCGATTCGTATTCTGTCATTTTTGAGATTGCATCCCAGTACAGCTTTCGCCACTCTTTTGTTGACTATGAGGGCCACTCCATTTCTTTTACTGGATTCTTGCCCACAGTAGTAGACATGATTGTCATCTGAACATTCGCCCATTCCTGTCCATTTTAGTTCACTGATGCCCAGGATGTCAATATTTATTCTTGCCATCTCATTTTTGACCACATCCAACTTACCAAGGTTCATGGTTCTTACATTCCAGGTTCCTATGCAATATATATATATATTTAAAATTATATTTATTACTTTTAAACACTACAAAAAAAAGAGAAAGAGAAAAGAAGAAAAAAGAAAACAATACAATACAATGTATAAACATTACACAACACAACACTAACACAATAAACTAAATAAAGCCAAACAAAAACAATTTAAAACACACATCATACAATTTCAATGTCATATCTTTCATTTACTTGTTTCCACGACCTCCTCACACCTCCCTTTTTGTATTCCACTTCTGTTAATTGTTTCAGCAATTCCTTTCCATCTTTCTCTGTTTTCTGTCCTATATTTATCTTAACATATTCTAACCTTATTTTTCCCTAATACTCTAATAATCTATCTATACTTAATTCCTTATAACATTTCTACTAAAGCCATATAACTTCATTCCAACATTTTTCCAACATTCGTCAATTTTACAATATTTCTATAAATAGTCTTTAAACTTTTTCCAATCTTCTTCCACCGTCTCTTCTCCCTGGTCTCGGATTCTGCCAGTCATTTCCGCCAATTCCATATAGTCCATCAACCTGGTGATCTTCTGTCCGAGGCTCTTAACTCTTTTCCAAGTCCCTTCTGCAAGTCTTCTTCGTGCTTATACAGGAACTTTGCTTTGTCTTCTACTGATCTTATTTTTATTTTCCTTCCTTTGAGGCTGAAGAGTAGATCTCGGGGAAACTCCCTCCTAAAGATGATTTTATTCCTTCTCGACAGGGCAACCAAATCTCCATAGTTAGACCTAAGATCCAAAAGGTATTTCAGAACGTTTTTAAAAATTTCCTCTCTTGACTGTTGTTCTTCTAAGTTCTTCTGGTAGTTCCAACAGTCTCTTATTTTGTTCTTCTCTTTTTTCCCTCCTCTTCCAAGTCTGAAGGCCCTCACAATTTTAGTCTCTTCTTGACCCAAGTCCAGGTCCCAAGAAACAGCAAATTCCTGTGTGAGGAAGTCCATCAAATCCAGTTCAGGCAGGGCTCTGATCCTCAAAATCTGTTTTTCTTTAGATTCAATCATGACAGGCATCAACTTATGATCATCAAGTTGCATCTGTGAGGCTGGGACTCTTTCTCTCTCCAATTGTGTTACTTTAGATTCAACAGCAACAGCTTTCTCCCTAGCCTTCTCCGCAGTTTGCCATGTCAAAGTAGATTCCTGTGTCAATTTCTGGATAGTTTCTGTATTGATGTTCACCTTTTGTCCCATATTATTTATACTTTCTGTATTTAAATCCAGCTTCTTGTGAAGCTGTTCCAGCGAGTCATTTATCTTACATAATGCAGCCACTAAGGCCTCTTCTGTCAACATTCTTGACCGATTCAAGGTCAGTCCCAGAATCTCACAGCTTTTTATCTTACAGCTGGAAATTCCCCCAGCTCAGCTCTTATAACAGTTTCAAAGGCTTCCTCTAGAGGGAAACAGTTTCTATTTGTATTAGTCCTTTTAAACACAGTTCAAACAATAAAGTTAGTTTCAATTTTCAGTTACTTTTACTCCTTTTTAAGAGCAGATGGAGAGAATGGAAACAATGTATCTCTCTTATTTAGCTAGCTGTCAGCGAACGTTCTAATCACTATCAATGAACAATCCAAAAACGTCAGTCTTACTAGCAGCCCGTTTCCAGGTTCGGAGCGGTGGTATTTTAACTTTCTTTGCTCTCTCCTGCAGGCACACACAATCCAAAACAATCCAAACAAGGGGGGTTTGATATTTTCTACCGATGGAAATTTAGTCCTTTACAGTAGGCTTTCCAAGACTTTAGCTTACAGTCTCTTTGCTTCAGTCTATTTACAAAAGGGGAAGGCGGACTTCCTGTTTTGAACCTCCCCATTTCGGTGCCAAATTAAGATGTTTAAAAATCCAATTCTCCGCTCTACTCACGGGTAGTTGCTTTAAAATCAAATTGTCCACAGGAAAAAGTCAGCACTCTCCGGCAACAGCTATGCAGCTTCGCTCCGTGGAAGAAGCAGTCAATTCGAAGCACCGCGCCACTCACCCCACGTCACTCCGGATCCCCGAAACCGGGTTTCCCCGCGAGTGGGGGAGGCGCAAAAGGTGCCAGCCGAATCCCACGTTCACAGGCTTCACCCGCCTGTGATTTTTAGTGGGTCTCCGCCTTCGCCATGGCGGCCAGACCCAGATTTCCACGAGGCAAATTCCTCCCGATCAGAGGAATTCCGCCATTACCGGAGCCGCCAACCCGGAAGTCCTATGCAATATTTTTTTTTACAGCATTGGATTTTCCTTTCGCTTCCAGGTATATCTGCAACTGAGCAACCTTTCGGCTTTGGCCCAGGCGCTTCATCAGCTCTGAATCTACTTGTACTTGTCCTCTGCTCTTCCTCAGTAGCATGTTGGATGCCTTCCAACCTGAGGGGCTCATCTTCCAGCGTCATAACTTTTATATGCCTGTTGTCTTTGTCCATTGAGTTTTCTTGGCAGGGATACTGGAGTGGCTTGCCGGTTCCTGCTCCAGGTGGATCACATTTAGTCAAAACTCTCCACTATGACCTGTCCGTCTTGGGTGGCCCTGCACGGCATAGCTCATAGCTTTTCTGAGTTATTCAAGCCCCTTTGCCACAACAAGACAGTGATCCATGAACCAAGCTACTTTCCCATGAATCCTGATGGAGAACACCCAACTGCATTGGTTAAGAAATCTGATGTTGCTGAACAGGAACTCCTCTGTGGGTACATGGCTTTCTAACCAAACTCAGCAGTGACCTGAAGGCAGCCCTGTTTAGGGAAGCTTTTGATGTTTGATGTATTACAGTATTTTAATATTTTTTTGGAAGCCACCCAGAGTGGCTGGGGAAGCCCAGCCAGATGGGGGGGTATAAATAATAAATTATTATTATTATTATTATTATTATTATTATTATTATTATTATTATTATCTAGATGTGAATGTCTTCCAGCTGCTAATTTATTTGCAATACGATTCAGCACTTGTTTTCAACTCCTGCACAGAATGGTATTAGCTGGATCAGACCAAAGGTCCTCCTCTTCTGGCCCGTTTTTCTCAAACACAGCCTGGGACCTTCTGCATGCAGAGCAGTTGATCTACCATGGCTCTTTTCCCTAATTTCCATAAGGAATAAACCAAGCCATTTCAAGCATGTGTCAGCCATGTATTTACGAAGAACCTGGCATATAATGAAACTGGTCCTTGTAGGCTACAGACAGACACAGCTCGCTCACATGAAGGACAAGCATGAGTGCAGCTTTCCCAGAAAGCAGCTCAGGTTTCGCACAAATTGTAGCCCCACACACATCAATTTTCTGGCTCAAACTTCATCGTTCATGGGCTGGTTCATTGGCAAACCACCCTCTCAGCCTGAGCCCCTGTCTGTGTTGTAGTAATAATACTGACCTGCTATACAGGATTGCTTCCTTGCCAGCGTAGGTGCCTTGCCAGGATCATGTTCACCTAACTGCCTGCTTTCCCCAGATTTTCACATGGGGGCCATGAGTTTCATTCAACATCCTAGAGCCAAAAAGGGTAGCAAAAACCAGTTACATCTTATCATTGTGAAACTACTGCTTTACTTCATCAGGGGAGTCCCTCTTCATGGTCCCTATGCAGGATGAAGGATGCGGTATGGGGACCAGGAAGGGAGGGCCCTTTTTGGTGGTGGCTCCTCCCATTTGGAATTCCCTTCCTATGGAGGTGAGTTTATGGGTTTGGGCAGCTGGTTAAGACTCACCTTTTTTCAGTGGGCATTAGGAGGAGAAAAGACGTGGTTGGAGAAATCAGCTGGTTGCTGCTGCTGCTGCTGCTTTTGATAAATCACTGTTTTGTAGGTTGTTATACCTCGTTGTGTACTTCAGGGACTGTGTTATTTTATGCATACTTTTTTCCATGTTTGACTTTTATAAACCGCCCTTTGTACAAGCCACAGGGCGGTTTGGAACAATCACCCAACTGGATAAATGAATGAAATGAAAGAAGTGGGGTCACTAGCAGGGTTTGAGTAAACACTTGCCATTAAGAAAACAAGCAAAAAAAGTTAAGATGTAATAATGGGGAAATAACAAAGGGTAAGAAGTAATGTGGAAAATATGGTACAAAATTGGTAAGATTATAACAATACTTAATTAAAAGATTATAAAATGAAAGTAGAAGAAAACAGGCAGGAGAAGTAAATATATAATGAACCAGAAGAGGTGGTTGGGGAAAGTGGGGGGGGGGAGGTAGGGATTTATATATCATTTTTTTAAAAAAACATTGATTGTGATGAATATAAAATCTGCAGAACTCAATAAAAACTATTTTAAAAAATGAATGAAATGAAAACAAGGTGAGAACATTGATGTATGTTACATATGCATTATATAAGGGTCTGGTGACTTCTGTTTCAGTGCATCTGAAGAAGTGTGCATGCACACGAAAGCTTATACCCAGAACAAACTTAGTTGGTCTCTAAGGTGCTACTGGGCAATTTTTTAATTTATTTCGACTGCGTCAGACCAACACGGCTACCTACCTGAACATACGCATTCTGTTGATTATAATTTATTTTATACAGTGGTACCTTGGGCTAAGTACTTAATTCGTTCCAGAGGACTTTAGCTAATGGGGCCTCCTGCTGCTGCCGTGCACCTGCCGCATGATTTCTGTTCTCATCCTGAAGCAAAGTTCTTAACCTGAAGCACTATTTCTGGGTTAGCAGAGTCTGTAACCTGAAGCGTATGTAACCCGAGGCAGCACTGTATTGCTATATGAGGTCTCAGGAGAGAAAATGATCTACTATTTTATATGTAAGTTAATAGAGGGGTGTGTGGGTGTGTGGGTGTGCGTAATTTCTGTTGGGAAACCGCATAATATTATAATAAGTGGAGGTCTTGCTCTGGCATTGGAGGGGACACTTTGAGCAGTATTCTACTAAATAGTTGTGCAACTTCCACTTGCAAAATGGGATTCCCTCTCATCTCCCCTCCCCCCATGTGACACCCTGCACCTCTCTCAGGTCTGTTCTGAAAGGTTGGGGTGGGAAAACTTGAGTATACTTAGGGGGCAGTGTATTTGGGAGAAGAGCAGGGAATCCCCATTGCACAGGTGGAGGTTGTTCTGCTCATGCAAGCAGTTACTTATTGTGACAGTTGAATGCTTTGGGAAGCATCTCCAAGACTGAATGATAAAACGAAATGATTCAATGCATTATTATTGGACACCCTGGAACAGAGGCCAATTGTTCACGGAGCTGAGAGGCCATGATGTCACCAAGAACTTTCATTTGCCATCTGGACATACAAACATCTCTGGAGTACTTTTGCATTTGTACAAAAACAAAAGGTCCTTCTTGTAATCAACAGGGGAACAAAAGAACAAATGAACACAGTAAAAGAAGGCAGTTTAAAAAAAATAAAAGTCCAAGAATTAACCAGATGTCTGGGGGAAGGGCAAGACCGAAACCTGAGCTAGTGTTCAGTTTGCTGTTATCTTATATTTTGGTTGTGAAGTTGGAACAAAAGCAGTTTCTGTAAGCTTGGGGGGGGGTTGCAGGGGGGTTAGGCTATCTTCTATCTCTCAGTTTCTCAATTTTCCGGTCATAATGTCAGTCTGCCCCATTTCCACAGCCGTTTGCAATTTTTGTAAGAGTATGCATAAAAAATTCATATGCATGTTTGTTCTCATGCCTCTGTATGTACCCCCAAAATATCCATTTTCATGACTTCCGCCATCCCAAAATTTGCTTAAAAGCTTTGGTGAAAACTCCAGAACAGACTTAGGAGACACACAGGGTTTGAAGAAGGGGGAATGTTCCATTATGCAAGGGGAAATCCTTGCCCTGATGGAACCAGTGACTTAGGACTATGCTCAATTTAACCCCATGTAATAAAATAAAAGAAAATAAAATGACCTCTTAGAAACCAGGGGCTGAAAATCCAGCATTATGGTTTCCTCTCCCCTTCATCTCCCATCCATCCTCTAGATCAAGAGCATGGAGCCTATGGCATCCCAGATGTTTTGGGACTCCAGCTTCCATCAGCCCCAGCCAGCATGAAGTGCCCAAAGTCTTATGGGAACAAAAAGTGCACTCATGAATGCATCTCAAAATCTTCTGCAACCTTGGGCTTCTCAGGAGACAAATTCACCTGGAAAGTGTTCCCAGAAAGTAAAACCACTGACCTAATAACTTACGTACTTCTATGTCCCATGGCTTTCATTCTCTGATTTATCCAGTAACCTGACCTTCTTTTCAAAAAATCACATTCCATTCAAACACACACCACATGCTGCAATCCTCCCAAAAGTATACCAGTTTTAATGGCAGACAAATTATTGTAAACTGTATGGTGGATTACTTCATCATAGAAAGTGCTTGTCTGTGTGCACACATCTGCATTTAGGAGATAATTTGAGATGAGGGGTATGGTGACCATCCCAATGTTGCTGGACTTCAACTCCCATCAGCCTCAGCAAGCAGGGTCAATAGTTGGGGACGATGGGAACTTTAGTCCAGTTTTTTCAGGTTCTGCTGCCCTGTGCTGAGCAGCAAAAGTTCAGCACCCTGGAGAGCTCCAATGTTCTGCTTCAGATGGGGCAAGGAACTGGGTGGGCTAGGGGGAAAGGGCCAGGAACTTGGAACCAGTGGCACATCTGAAATTGCTGGACTCCCAGCTCCCATCAGCTCCAGCCAGCAGGGCCAATGGTCAGGGGTGACGGGAGCAGGAGCCCAGTGTCCTCTGGGAGGGGGGCGGCACAGGTTCCCCCGCCCTGTGCTGACATACACAGGCCTAAAGGTTCTAACTCTGGAATTCTTATTCAAGACTATTCTTCAAAAAAAAGGGTGGGGGTGGTCAAAAGCACTTCTCTCCTTGGTGGGGAGAACTTAGTTCTTCATGTTTCAAGATGAAGTCCTAGGCTCTGTGGTTTAACCCACAGCACCACCCGCGTCCCTCAAAAATGAAAGTAACATAGTATTAATTTAAAGGGTGTGTTCTCTCCCTTGTGATTCCTAGCAACTGGTATACAGAGGCAATGCTTTTAACACACCCACACTAATATCAGCAAAAAATCATCTTGTGGCTGGCCTAACTATGTGGAAGAAGAGGAAAATGGTTGTGAGCCATGACTTGGTGTTAATGAACTGGTGTTGCCAAGAGACCTCATCAGAGCATGAACAGAAATAAGTCTATCCCAGATACAACTGCTCTGCAGCATCCCGAACAGAGTCGGAAAATAATTGTGCAAAAAAGAAAGCAAAGCAGAAAACTAAGCGACACAGGAGGAAATTTTTAACTGATTAAGATCTTCCATCTTTGTGGGTGTTTTCTGCACCTTTTTGAATAGAAGGCTGGAGCAGTGTTCATTGAGGCCAGACATGATGTCAGGTAAGGTCAGAAGAGAGAGACAATGCCTAGTCAGGATGCCTATGGCCAAAAGACAAGAATAAAAAGAGCTGCGTAATGTTGAAGTCATACCTTAGACCAGTAATTCCCCAAATGTTTCTGGACAGTGACACCCACCTTCTTGGTTCCATAAATTCATCCCCAGTGCCCTGGCTGGCCCTACCCTGTAAAAAGGATTATTCATTATAGCGGTTTGACAAACCCGCTAAGGAAGATAATAACACAATAAAATTCAAAACAGTAACAATTAACTTCACATTTATTCAAAATCCAGTTTAAAATGTTTATCTAATTAATTCTACAAAACGGATGAACTTGATCCAGTGACCCCAGCTTTTCAAAGTCTCTTAGCTGCCCCCCTCCCAGTAATGCCTCTGCCCCTGTGGGGTGATATTGCCCACTTTGGGATCCACTGCACTCAGACCTTATTCACAGGTATTGTTGTGTATTTTCAGGCTTTTCCTTTGCAGTCAGGAGGTCTAGAAACTTATTCCTTGTCTCACGAAAAAAGTTTTGATTCTCAGGACTCTGAAGAAGCTACGCAACCCCACACCAGAAGACGGTGGCCTTGGGTTAACAGCACAGCATATTTCCACCTTGCAACTTCTCCTAGGCAGATTTCCAAAGAGACATGAGACGCCGGGTCTATCGAGGGATAGCGCAGATCTCAAAGTAGTGAGGCTGCAAAGTGCCCCCCAAAATAGGTTCTGTATTGACATCTTTTGACCCTTCCGCCAAGTGGAAAGTGAACGCCTGCAGGAGGTTGGAGAAGAAAAGAAACATCTCCGTCTTGGCCAGGTGATCTCCCAAGCACACTCGCTGCCCTGTAGGAGAAGGAGAGAGGTGAAGTCAGGCTGTGCACCGTAAGGACATAAGGAGAGCTCTGCTGTTGGATCAGGAAAAGGGGGAATCATAGAATCATAGAATCATAGAGTTGGAAGAGACCACAAGGGCCATCGAGTCCAACCCCCTGCCAAGCAGGAAACACCATCAGAGCACTCCTGACATATGGTTGTCAAGCCTCTGCTTAAAGGCCTCCAAAGAAGGAGACTCCACCACACTCCTGGGCAGCAAATTCCACTGTCGAACAGCTCTTACTGTCAGGAAGTTCTTCCTAATGTTTAGGTGGAATCATCTTTCTTGTAGTATGGAACCATTGCTCCGTGTCCGCTTCTCTGGAGCAGCAGAAAACAACCTTTCTCCCTCCTCTATGTGACATCCTTTTATATATTTGAACATGGCTATCATATCACCCCTTAACCTCCTCTTCTCCAGGCTAAACATGCCCAGCTCCCTTAGCCGTTCCTCATAAGGCATCGTTTCCAGGCCTTTGACCATTTTGGTTGCCCTCCTTGGGACACGTTCCAGTTTGTCAGTGTCCTTCTTGAACTGTGGTGCCCAGAACTGGACACAGTACTCCAGGTGAGGTCTGACCAGAGCAGAATACAGTGGCACTATTACTTCCCTTGATCTAGATGCAATACTCCTATTGATGCAGCCCAGAATTGCATTGGCTTTTTTAGCTGCCGCGTCACACTGTTGGCTCATGTCAAGTTTGTGGTCAACCAAGACTCCTAGATCCTTTTCACATGTACTGCTCTCAAGCCAGGTGTCACCCATCTTGTATTTGTGCCTCCCATTTTTTTTGCCCAAGTGCAATACTTTACATTTCTCCCTGTTAAAATTCATCTTGTTTGTTTTGGCCCAGTTCTCTAATCTGTCAAGGTCTGTCAAGGGACCCATCTAGTCTGTTCTCACAGTGGCCAACCAGGTACCAATAAATTTACATCCATTGCCATTTGGAGAACTCTTAAGTTGAAAAGCAGGGCATACCTTTCTCAGAAAAATAGTACAGTGGTACCTCGGGTTAAGTACTTAATTCGTTCCGGAAGTCCGTTCTTAACCTGAAACTGCTCTTAACCTGAAGCACCACTTTAGCTAGTGGGGCCTCCCACTGCTGCCGCGCCGCCGGAGCACGATTTCTGTTCTCATCCTGAAGCAAAGTTCTTAACCCGAGGTACCAATTCTGGGTTAGCGGTGTCTGTAACCTGAAGCATATATAACCTGAAGTGTATGTAACCCGAGGTACCACTGTATCTAGATCTTTCACAACCCGTTTGCTCAGTATTGACACAAAACCCCACCACCCTCTGCTGCTGAGGGCCTGAGGTTAAGTGCTCATTAATGTGAAGATTTCAGGCTCATCCCAGGGCATGAAGATGCATTGGGAGCCTAGAGGGGCAAACTGGATTCCCATGGGGAAATCTGCTGACCTGAGCCAGTGGTGGAACATCTCCAGGAATGGCTTAGAACAGGCATAGGCAAACTCGGCCCTCCAGATGTTTTGGGACTACAACTCCCAGCATCCCTGACCACTGGTCCTGTTAGCTAGGGATCATGGGAGTTGTAGTCGCAAAACATCTGGAGGGCCGAGTTTGCCTATGCCTGGCTTAGAAGGTCCTCCTTCCCTGCCCCACATCTGAAACCCCGGAAAGACACTGCCAGAGTAGACAAGGCAGCCCCCTGTGAAAATTCATAGGCAGCCCCCTATGAAAATGAGCCCCTCCTAAGAAAATATGTATTCCTACTGGCCATGATAGCTTGTCTCCACAGCTGGAGAGGCAGCAATGCTTCTGAATACCAGTTGCTGGAAACCATGGAAGAGGACAGGGCTCTTGTGTTTGAATCCTGCTTTGTAGTGATCAGGTGGGATTGCTATGAGGAATTATAACAAATACAGAGTAAGCCATCTGTGTCAGCAAGGAAAGCATTGCGTTGACTGGGTTTAAACTATTTTGATATGATTCTTGATCAATCCACATCTCTGCATCCCTGTTCCATTTCTCTTTCTTGATAAGTCACGTACACAGCCCAGTTGCTTCGCCAGGCAGGCATCCTGGGACATCAAAGACAGTGGGAAGTTTCTTTGATGTAGCTTTTCTGATATGTTAATCTTAGGATGTTAATCTTAGGGCCAGGAAACAGGAAATAAAGGTGATAATGATCGCTGTCCTCCTGGCCGTCCTTCTTATGTATATTGCTTGTTTATCACCTCCCAGGGTTGCCAAATGCACTCCTTTGTAGTTCTGTTTTGTTTACCCCAGAAATATGTGTGCTTAATTAGTTTTGGTAGTTTAACTTTGTCCCCACGTGGGGTTTGTTGAAATGCTCAGAAGAAATCTGATTGGTTCTTACAAACACTCTGTAAAAAGTTCTTTTGTGTATAAAACGACCTGGGCCGGAGGGTGGAGGGAGAGATTATTATACGCACCCTTCCCAGAGTCATGCTGGTTCAAGCCTCTGTGTGTATTCTTATTAATCAGAGTTCAATCCTTCCTTTACTTTGAGAACGCCTCACTGCTTGAAGGCATCTCACAGGCGTCTGGTTGGCCACTGTGAGAACAGAATGCTTGACTAGATGGGCCATTGGCCTGATCAAGCAAAGCTCTTCTTATGTTCTTCATATACTCCTTGGGCAGCCTTAGGCGTGCTACTATGTCTTTCAACTCCCAACAATGCAAAGCAAAACCCTCAAGGAAACCACCAAGATTTTGTCTCCAGCCTTTTCATCTACCTAAAGAAAATGGAATGAAGGCTTCTGGACAAACGAAATTTCCGTCCTTGTCAAGGAAGTGGTTGGGGTTGAAGCTTTCGGGCGTCGCCCATTCATTGGGATCGTACAAGGCAGAAGCCATGTTTGGAAAGATCATGGTGCCCTGGAAAGAAAGAGTCAGAGATTCAGTCCTGCCTTGCTCCTGGGAAGCAGATCATACACTCAGCTCTCAGTTCAGTAAAACCCCTCTCTCCAATAATTGCATGATTCGCTACCTGGAAAAGCAGAGGGCTCTGGCAAAGAGAGACTCAATTGGCCTCTTGTTGGCCAGAGATAATGCTCTGAGCATCTTCACCTCTCAGGGATGGTGCAACATCTTCTGCGATGGGGTAAGACACAAAGGCTGTGTGGACACCATACTTGTACAGCACATTTAGAGAAGATGGCTCCCCCCCCCCAGAATTCTGCGCACTGCAGTTTATTGAGGGTGAGGGGGGCTGTAGCTTCATTGTGGGTAAACTACAGTTCCCCTGAATCTCTGGGGGAAGTCATGTGCTTTAGATGTACGGTGGGCAGAATGTCATTTCCTGCCCAAGAAGAAACATGGCCAGCTTTCCTTCGATGGTAGAACTAAAAGTGGTATCTGATAAACCTCTGCAGCGTTTTCTTAGGCATTTGAATGAAGCAGGGGATGTGGGCAGTTGAGGTTCACTTACTCTCTTAATGGTAAACTGTCGAATCATGGTGTCCTTCACACATAACCTGGGCAACCCAACTGCGATGATGTTGCTGAAGCGCTGGACCTCATGGATCACGGCATTGGTGTAGGGCAGCTTCTTGCGATCCTCGCTGCTGATCATTTGACCAGGAGCCACAACCGCGTCAATCTCCTTCTGGATGTTCGCTGAGTGGAATCCAAACACATTCATTTATTTACACACACAAAAAAGTGCATGCAAAACTTTTTAGCAAATTCATCCCAACACAACAGTCGGTTGGCATGAAAGACAACATTTTGTTTTCTTCCGCGTCATTCAGAAGACGCAGTAGTTGAACATCATTTGCACAATTCAAAACTGGTGCAGCGTTACATCATCTCACCTTGGATGTCTGGATAAAGCACCATATACAGAACTCCCCAGTAGAGAGTGGTGCTTGATGTCTCTGTTCCACCCAAGAAGAGGTCAAATATACACTGGATCATGTTACTTTCATCGTAGGCTGGTTTGGGCTGGTCTTTCGTCTGCAGAAGAGAAGAAATAGAAAAATGGACACACCTAATGTCACGCTTGCAGCTGTAAATTTTCAAGGGCTTGCAGCTAAACATTCACAAAGGAGCATTTCCCAGCAGGAAGAAAAATACAAATTCTAATTGGGGATGGAGCAATTGCTCAAATTATGGAGAAGAAGATGAGGACAGCACATCCTGAGCAGTTCTGGTCATGAACAAAGCAGCTACTTACTTTCTCTATCTGAGCAAGGTAACTATAAATGAAATCTTGAGGGTCATCTGGGAGTCCTGCAATCTGGTGCTTGTTGATCTCCTTCCTTATGAACGAACACACAAAGTCTCGGGCGGTCAAGGCCTTCTTGTGAGGCCCTGGGATACACTTCATAAGCCAGGGCATGACATTATAAATCTGGGGAAAGAGACATGAACAGATGGAGGTGCGGAGAAAGTTGCTGCTCAGTATTAGAGCACCTGCCCTGTGCACAGAAGGGGACAGGTTCAATCCTTGTCATCTCCAGGTAGGTCTGGCAATGTCTCCACATCTGCAACCCTGGAGAGTCGGTGTGGACAATACTAGCTGGAACCGGTGGGATCGCTTATCTCTATATGAACCTTCCCAAGTAATGAAGAGGCTTGAGGAGCTGAGCCTTCAGTGGAAATCCCTCCCTAGAGAGGCCTGCCACACTCTTTCAACTATAGGGCTGGTTGAGGCCTAGATGCTTCAGAAGGCCTTTTAGGTAGTAGGCTGAAATAGGATGCCCTCCAACACATCGAGGTGAAAAACCAGGTGCAGGTCTTCCAGGGCAAGTGATGTGACCCATGCGAGAGTGTGGCCCTGAGATTGCGGTGCCGAAAATAGGCATCATGCTCTCATGAGAAAAATTAGGATATCCCGATTTTATCAGGACACTTGAAGGGTATGAAATAGTTCAATAATTTCTGAACTGCACCAGAAAATACTTCCCATAATTGATGTGTGAACAGAACATGAATCAAGTTTGGTTTGGGGCAGAACTTTGAAAGATTTCTAGCTCATCTTCAAGTTCACTTACATGCATTTAAAAACACAAAAACTTTTTGGACTCCTTGGGCCTTCCTTCACACTTAATTATCATAATTGTTGGGGGATATTGTAATTGTTAAATATCATAATAAATACGATTGTATTTATTTTCTAAGGAAATTCTTCCCTCACCACAAACTGTCTAGCAAAAGTGAAACCTTTTACTGCTGTTCCTTTCGGGAAAGGAAATATTGAAAAGCAACGCAAAATAGTGGCTTGCTTACGTTGTGACCGAGACTGCCAGCAAATTTGAATATGGCCTCCATTGCTTCCAGGAGCTCGTGAAACTTTTTGTCCTCAGTAGAGAAGCGATGCCCAAACACCACGGCGCAAATCACGTTGGAAACGGCGAGGGTCAGAGCGAAGGACGGATTCATGGGTTTCCCTGCAAATGGAATCATCAAGGGCCCATTTGTGAACCAATCCTGTCAAAGTAGCAGAAGAAGCGACAACCAACATTTGCCCCCCTGGTGTCCTCCAGATGTTTGGGACTACAATTCCCATGAGTCCCAGCGAGCTTCTGGATCCAGCTTGGTCACAGGAGGCTCAGATAGTTGTCATGGCTAGAAATGCCTTTTACCAACTGAAATGAGTACGTCAGTTAATACTGTTCCTGGACTGGGAAAGCTTGGCCAAAGCAGTTCATGCATTGGTTATTTCAACACATGAATACTGCGACACAATTGCTGCCAGGAGCGAGGCCTTGTCAGCATATGACATCTGTGCTCAGAGACCTGCAATGGCTGCTGATTTGCTACCCAGACAAGGTCTAGGTGTTCCCGTTAGTATATAAAGCCCTTAACAACTTGGCACCTGAGAGATCGCCTTACCCAATGTATGCCTAATCAATCAGTTTGATCTGTAGAGATGGCACTGCTATGGGAGCTACGTTATATATTTGTAAGAACTCCATCTTTTAGTGCAGAAGCACCTATGCTCCCTTTCTTCATATTTCCACCACACTTTGTTTCCTGTTATTGGATGAGTTGTTTTTTGTTTGGTTTTTGTCCGGGGCGGGTGAGGGGGCTGCTTTAGGAAAATTTATTTGTTGTTATTCATTATTATTGTTGTTGTTGATTAAATTTCTATACAGCCTTTCATCCAAGCAGCACAGAGCAGTTTACAAGTTAAAAACACAAAAATCCATGACATAATTAATTAATTAAATTTGTATACCGACCTATACCTGCAGGTCTCAGAGTAGCTACACCACAAAATCACAATATACACAAAATACATAATAAAGACAAAAACAACTCCATAAGCCAGCCCAAAAGCTACAAAATAGTCAGCCAGCGATGCAGGATCTGACCCCAAGATAATTCCTACACAGCTGGCTATTTTGTAATTTTTGGGCTGGTCTTAATAAAGATATTATTTTTGGGTGAGATGTAACCATAAATAAAAATAGCCAAAGTTTGTGTTGGCAACAGGTGGTGTGGGAGATGCTTCAGAAGAAAAGCCCCAGTGTGAGCCGTTATGTGATTTCAGAACTGTAGAAAATTTAAATTCAGAAGTAAAAGAGAAGCGTTTCTTTCATGCTACAAGTCTGAGATATCAAGAAGTTCTCATCTCACCCATGCTTATTATTTCAAAGTGATGTGGGTATCGTTTGATTCTTAGGATACCCTAATTGCCTTGCAAAACCAAAATATTTTGATGCTGAAATTCTCTCATTGAGTAATGTGGTAACAGAGACATGGAGACACTTTTCTGGTTTAATCTGAGGAATCAGCCATGGCCTCTGCACTCAGCCAACCCAGGATGAAGATCTGAAGAGCCAGCATGGAGCAGCAGTTAGAGTATGAAACTAAGATTTAATAGATCCAGACTCACACACCCTCTCAGCCTTGAAGCTCACTGGTTGACTTTCATATATCAGTCTCTCTCACCCTAACCTACCTCACAGGGTTGTTGTGAAGGTAAAAATGGTTGGGGGTGAGGAAGATCAGTGTATCCTGCCTTGAGGTCCTTGGAAGGAAGCTTGGCTATAATTGCAATAAATACAAGTATCCAGGGCTTTTTTCTGGGGGGACGTAGGGGTACGCATACCCCTAAACATTTTGTGAATCTAAGTTTGGCCTCATTAAGGGGCAGTATTTCAATATGAGTAGGAAAATGACGGTGCCCCTAAACATTTTTTAAGGGGAGGAAAAGCACTGCAAGTATCTATTACAGTTCTTCATACAAGGTTTGAAAAAAATATCTTGGCTGCGCGATTCCCAAAACCTGCTGGTTTTCCCTTGGTCTCCAGCCAAAGGTATTTTGTTTGGTGTTTTCGTCTCCTCTTTGAGAACAAGAGAAGAAAGCAGGTTAAAACTGGAATCCAGTGCAATCAATATTTATGGCTTGCAACCATTGGTCAAATCAGATGCCTATTAGCACAGACATAAAACGTGAATAAATGCATGTTCCATCTAAGATGCAATCAAAACTAAGAGGAACCTTAAAACTTCCTGAGGTTGCTCTTAGATTTAGCTTGCTGAAATTAATGGGAGCATAAGAAGAAAACAGGGTTCTGGACTGGAAAATAAATTAAAGGGCAAATTCTCCCTCCAACCCTGAGCTGTGCCGTACCTTTAGTGCTCTTAAAGTTCTCCACCAGGTGATAAGCTTCATCTTGGATCTGGTACTCCAACGTCCTCTTCCCCAGCCCCAATGTCTTCAGAGTCATCAGCGAGAACTTCCTCTGGTGCTTCCATGTGCTGCCCGTTGACAGCAAGATACCTGGAGGCATTGAAAGTCAGCTGTGGACTGCTGCAGTGGCCCATTATTTGCATTCAGAGCACAGAATCCAAACCCTTCGAAATTATGCTAGGAGGTTGCCACCAAAGCCCTGTTTCCAATGCCAGGACTTTGACTAGCATAGACCCTGACTCCAGCTACAAAAGCTGAGGCTGTTAAAGAAGCCAAAGAGCGTATTAGCTGTGAGCCCTGGAAGACCTTCTTCCATCTGTGCTGGGAGGGCAGAGCCCTGAAGGACTGACGGATGAATGGATGGATGGATGGACTGACTCCAGCTACAAAAACTGAAGCTGATGAACAGCCACTTGAGCTGAGGTATTGCTTGGGTGTGGGAGGGCGGGTTGTTGCTCTTATTGATATTGTTTTTTGGTATCTTTGTTTTATATCTTATGATTTATGCAAAATACGTTTTATTTATTGTTTATGGCTAATTCTGTCATGATCATACATGATATTTCACGGCATAAACTCCATTGAGCATCAATTTGTGGGAGGGGATTGGAATTAAGTCCTTGTGAAAATTCATCAGCATTTGGGTGGAAATCTTTGCAAAACAGTTTCCCCAAATATAATGCAAAAGGGATCTGGGAGGAGCTGCAAGCCCCTCTCTTTGGAAGCTGAGGAGCTTGTGGGGTCTTGCTAAGCCAAGATTTGCACCGTGTGAAGCAGCCGGTTGATTTCATAAGTAATAGGTTTTTTAGCACTTTATAACCAAAGTGTACTAAAGAGGAACTCTACTAAACCCACAGAGCCACTCCTTCAATTCTGCTATGGGAACAACACGACTCTGTGGCTCCTACGCAAGCGAGACAGCCTTACCTTTATTGTTTGCCAGAGCTCTAAAAAACGGGACTACAGGCCGGCCAACTACATCTTCTGGGTGGGTGGTGAGTCCATCTTTCACAGCTTGGAACCCATCCAGAACTACCACAGGGTGTGGACCAAACCATACAGTATAGATGTCCCCATAGGATTTTGCCACCTGTAGGAAAACACCAGGGAAGCTCAGGCAAATAAAAACCACACCCAACCTTTGAGCAATTCTGTTCTTAGTTTTGGGTTGGGCTAAGTACATTAAATTCATGCATTGCTTCCCAATTTTAAAAGCTCCAAAGTTTGGGGGGGGGGGGTTTGCAGCGAAGTGTCTAGAAATGCCATAACAAAACCATCTGAACACATTAAAAACAGCAATACAGTATTATATCGCTGGCCAGGAAAACAAAGAGGACTTTGCTTGGTGACTAAACGATGGCAAGGTTGGTGCCTGGCGGGGCTCCCTGGGCAGAGTGAGGCCACTTTGCCCTCCTTGCAACCTTCTAAAGCCATCAGAGCCACGTACGGTGGCTCACAAGGGGCTCGATAAACCTTACTGATTGCTTCACATTGCAATCGGCTCCAAAGAGGAGATGGGCTGAACCTCAGTGGCAGACAGCAATGGGCGATTCTGAGAGTTTGGGCATCTCTCAGTTTCTCACTTTCTCAGTCTTAAATTCAACCCTCCACATTTCTGCAGCAATTTGAAATTTTGCTTTTGAATTCTCATGAAAAATCACTCAGCATTTTAGAGGGAATTTCTCCTAATAAACCTATTTTTGCATGCAGTAGAATCATGGAATCTTAGAGCTGGAAGGGACCCCAAGGGTCATCTAGTCCAACCCCCTACAATGCAGGACTCTCAGCTAAGCCATCTATGACAGATGGCCATCCAACCTCTGCTTAAAAACCTCCAAGGAAGGAGAATCCATCACCTCTTGTGGGAGACTGTTCCACTGCTGAACAGCACTCACTGTCAGAAAGTTTTTTCCAAACGTTTAGTCGGAATTTCCTTTCTTGTAACTTGAAGCCATTGGTTCGAGTCCTGCCCTCCAGAGCAGGAGAAAACAAGCTTCCTCCCTCCTCCATGTGACAGCCCTTGAGATATTTGAAGATGGCTCTCATATCTCCTCTCACTGTCCTCTTTTCCAGGCTAAACATACTTTATGGACTTTATGGATAGAAAGAAAAGTCAAGGTAGCCCATAAGTAAAATATAAATCTATGGCATGCACAATACAACTTTAAGATTCTAACTTAATAAAATCAGTATCTTAGCCTAATGGACAATAGATTCATCTTCATATGCTATGCCACTGACAAACTGGAAATAACATGCAGAATCTCATGAAAACAAACATTGTGCAAAGCCAGTATCAGACATGTTTTGATTGATCAATCAAAACATGTCAGTATCAGACATGTTTTGATTGATCAGCCTTCTTCTGACGGATAAAGAATACAGAATTCCAACTTGAGCATGAATCCAGAAGGTATAATTGCTTTTACGATGCGCTGCAGCAAGAATTCATTTCTAAATTTCCAAATTTAAAAACACAGAGACTTCTAACAGAGCACACTGGCCAGCCAACCCGCCCAAAGTAATAATCCTGAAGACAGCCAATACCCTAATTTGAAAATGAGGGGGCTGTGGCCACAGAGACCCCGGTATTAAAAAAATCATTTGGCAGCCAAGACTTTAGCATATCCAAAGTTCCAAAACCTAGAGCATCAGAAGAAGCCCTAAGATGAGTCAGACTATTGGTGCATATAGTGACTTGTCCATAGTGACTTGCAGGTGATTTTTAGGGTTTTAGAGAGAGAAGACTACCATCAGATGTTGGAGATTAAACAAAGGACCATCTGCATGAACAACGGATGCTTGACCACTGAGCTTGACCACCCTTCTCCTATCAATCTCCTCTTATCAACCCACTGGGCATTAAGCCCCCATTGCTATTGCCCGTTCCTCTATCCTGTTGGCCAATCAAACTGCTGGGAAATAGATACCTTGGTCAGGCTCTCACGAGTGACGTTGAAAAACCTCAGCTGCCATAGGCATCCAATAAAGGGGAAAGGCGTTGGTCCTGGAGGGAATTGTCGTTTTCTCCATTGCAGCTTCACAAACTGGACAATCAGGAGGCAGAAGAGAAGGAAGAGGAAAATGGAACTTAGTGCCGGCATTTCCATGACTCTGAGTTGCAGAGAGGCATGAGTCGGACGCCTTGCGCTCTGTCCCGTGGGTGTGAGTGCATTTCGTTTGCTGTGCCTGAATTTCAGGCCTTCCCCCCCCCCCACGCTGATTTCAAATCCCATATCTGAACAGCTCCAGGCAGGCACTTTTCGTGCGCTGTAACATGTTCGGAAACTTGTTTTATGGAAAGTTTATGAAAGTCCTCCCTCACCTGAATATGTCAGATCAGTCTAGGAGCGATTAAAGTTACGAATTAATTTAAATACGACAGCTGACACATTTGGTTGACTTTTCCCTGGTGCATCAACTGCAGCTGTAAAAAGTATGGTTGGATGAGCATTTCTTGGGTAAAAAAATCTGTCTTTTGTCATACTTCCTTGGTGCATTTGCTTTTAACAGCTTTTACATTTTGTGTACTTTATGGACTCATTGCTCACTTTTCATTTGGAAAGCAATGAAATTAATAATAATAATAATAATAAATAATAATAATAATAATATCTGATTTTTCTAACCTACTTTACTGGAAGACAAAGAAGTACAGTGGTACCTCAGGTTAAGAACTTAATTCATTCTGGAGGTCTGTTCTTAACCTGAAGCACCACTTTAGCTAATGGGGCCTCCTGCTGCCCCCGCACCGCCACTGCACGATATCTGTTCTCATCCTGAAGCAAAGTTCTTAACTCGAGGTAATATTTCTGGGTTAGCGGAGTCTGTAACCTGAAGCGTATGTAACCAGAAGCGTCTGTAACCCGAGATACCACTGTACATTATAGTCTCAGGAAACTGCAAATAATCACAGTATCCACCAACATCAGATGCAATTACTAAAACTGAGAACAGAAACAATGAAACATTCACACAATTCAAACAAAATGCCCCCCTCTTTTCTTTTCTTTTCTCTTCTTTCTTTTTTTTTACAATAATCACTGAAACATCTAATACTTAAACAGGCAACCTACTTGAGTGACTTTTCCCTCATTTTCATTTTGGGAACCTATCATTTAAATGGTCAAAAGAGATGTGCCAAGTAACAACCTTATTTCCCACTGAGAGCAGTATTTTAGGGCCAGGGTGAGATCTTTCCCTGTGGCAACTGGTTTTCACTGAGGTGCGCATTCCTGCCAGGGCTGTGTGGTCCAGCCAGCCATGATATGAGGATGTAACTTAGCATTCCTACAGTAGTGCGTATAACAGACCTAAGTCCTTTGGCATAAATTAGATTCAAGGCAGGCAGTATAAATTTTTACCATGCTTTTGCCAAGGTTATGGCACTGTCCTCAGCCTCTTTAAAAAACATTTTAACAAAAAAACAAAGCTCTTCACGTATCTCTCTGCAACCCAGATCTGATGGGTATATTCCACTGAGTAACTGAGCACAGGTCACAAATTATGTCTATTTTATTGGTATCAAATAACTGAACCAAATAACTGTTTTGAAGTGCAGCTTTGTAGGGGCCCAGGGAAAAGAGAGACAGCTAGTGCCAGAGAAATAATAATAATGATGAATAGCAATGGGGATGATGAGGAAGAAGTTGTCAAACCTTATGCAAACTAAGGCATATCGGTCTGGAATCAAAGAGATAGATAGGTCAGTTCAAGAGGTTAAAGATGCAGAGATAATCCGGGAGGCCCTAATATAGGGTGGATCTAGACACAGAAAAAAACCTACTATAAATAAGTCAGAAATTAGATCGTTATAACAAAATAAAAAAATTTCTATGGAAAATCGCATTTTAAAATTTCCTGCTCTCTGGCACCAATCTGGTATTGCATGTTTATAGCGCATTCAAATCGCTGTTTATTTACTAATGTAGCTGAGTCCACTGTCTGTTTTATCCCATACGGAACCCCTCTTCTGCAAGCTGAGTTGCATTCAAACATCCAACATGAACAATCACACAAAAAACATTCAAACACCTAAACATTTAAGACCAATCAGTTCTATGAACAAAACAATTAGTGAAACTCAACAGTAAATTAATAGAAGCAAATTGAGTCATAAAACCTAAACATTTAAGACCAATCAGTTCTATGAACAAAACAATTAGTGAAACTCAACAGTAAATTAATAGAAGCAAATTGAGTCATAAAACCAGCCTGTAGCCAATGGCACCTGACTACATGCATGCTGACATTATCAGATTATCAGTTGCCAACAGATTGCTTCTGGCCTGGAATTTATGCCTGTAGCACAGGGGTCAGCAAACCTTTTCAGCAGGGGGCCAGTCCACCGTCCCTCAGACCTTGGGGGGGGGCGGACTATATTTTGAAAAAATATTGAACGAATTCCTACGCCCCACAAATAACCCAGAAATGCCTTTTAAATAAAAGGACACACTCTACTCATGTAAAAACATGCTGATTCCTGGACCATCTGCAGGCTGGATTTAGAAGGCGATTGGGCCGGATCTGGCCCCTGGGCCTTAGTTTCTCTA
This sequence comes from Podarcis erhardii, assembly GCF_964252035.2. Lineage (NCBI taxonomy): Eukaryota > Metazoa > Chordata > Lepidosauria > Squamata > Lacertidae > Podarcis > Podarcis erhardii. The sequence continues at coordinate 96,214,423 of NC_138509.1, read as the reverse complement.
CGCATCCTGTAGCTTTTCCAGGGATGCATTTCGTTCTTCACACCTTCTAAAGATAAAACAAATGGTGATGAAACTCTGCCTCCAGCTCTTCCATTCTGTCCACCCAGTTCCCTTCTGCCTGGACCAAGTTCCTTCCACACAGGCCTTTCCCATCTCATACGCCCTTCTACTCCAAGAGATTAGACTGACAACCAAAGCATAAATTTAGAAAATTGTTTTGGAATTATAATCAAAGGAATTGCAAATACATGAGAAAGGTGTCTTATTACGGCACTTTGAAGACCAGCGGATTTATTGTGGCACTTGAGGCCACATGTTTCTGATGAACAACTTTGTGCAGCAATTAATCTTCCTGCTGCAAGACTCCTTGTGTGTGTGCATGCGTCTGTTTGTGTACAATTGCTAAAACAGCTGCCAAGGCAATAGTAAGAATGCTCATTCAGTTGTCTTCAGCTGCTTCCGCACTGGGCAGACTAGGGAGATGTGGGAGAAATCTGATTCTGTTCACGTTTAAAAGCAGTGCGATGTAATTTGCAATTTCCAAAACAGGATGTGAAGCGAAGTACAACCATCCCTGGAAATTCACACCTCTCCAAATTTTGCAAAAACGCATATACTAAGGTGTAGTGGTTAGAGTGTTGGAGTAGGAGCTGGAGGTCCAGGGCTCAAATTCCAACTCAGTCATGAAGTTCACTGGGTGATCTGGGGCCAGTCACTGCCAGTCAGCCCAACCTATCTCTCAGGGTTATTGGGGGGACTGAATGAGGCAGGGAGAACCAGGCACACTGACTTGAGTTCCTTGATAAAATCTGGATATAAATGCAATGAATAAATAAAACAAAGTGTGCATAAAATTCAGCGTAAGTGAAAATAGCATGCCAGAAAGATTAGGCGGAATTGCATAAAAACACGTGTTTAATTGAGGACATTTGCTGGTGAGTTTTTATGAGGACTTTTTTAAAAAATCAAACCAATCCAGAAATGTGGGGAACTGAAACTTACAGCTGGAAAAATAAGAAACAGAAACCAAAATTAGCAGATTTCCCCGTTTCCCTACTATACAGTAGCTAACGCTTCCTTCACACTTTTTAGAAGGCATCTACATATCGTGATCAACAAAGAAGCTGAACAGGTCAGCGTAGGAGTTGGACTAAGAAAATCACCATCCTCATCATTTGCTCTCCAAGGGATGCTCTTTGCACGGCGGGAAGCATAATACCATTGCTCACTTGTTCTTCTCCTGCAGACTGGGGAGGAACAGGTTGTGGCAACCCGTTTGTGGGAGGTTTTAATGTGCCTTTAATTGAAGCATAATCAGTGGCTTGAGGTGGTTCCCAGAATTCAAACCTTCAAAGTAAAGCTGGCTGGGGAGAGATCACATCACAACACCTGAACAACTTTAGCTTGAAACACATGTTAAGGACAGTGATGATTCATGGCTGTTGTCAGACCGGTTTCTCCAAACAAATCCATGAGGAGAGGCATGCAATTAGAACCGAAACCTTGAGATATAAATAATTGCACAAGCTTCAGGCCAGAGCTGGTTAGGTGTCTGTGTTTTCATCAGACCCTGAGTCTGAGATGAGCCAGGAGCCAAGAAAATAACACCCGTGAGAGCAGCCAGCGGTCAGGATCTGACAGTCAATGAAGAAACCAGAAGCTGTGAGCAAAGGCTCTGTTTTCAAGTTCTTGGTTTTTAGAAAGAATCCTCTTGTATGTGCTGTTTTTAATTGATGAAGTAAGCTGGCCTGGGAAGGGCCAGAGCTCAGTGGCAGAGTATTGCTATGCAGGCATGTATCCCAGTGTCACGGTCCAGTTTACAGGCGGTTGAAGTCCTGGCGGAGGACGTCAGGACCGGGGGCAAGACAGCGGGGTGGGAGCAGGAATGAGAGTCTGGAAGCCAGGAGTCAGGAAGCCAAGGGTCTGAGGGTCAGGAAGCAAGGAGTCAAGAAGCCCAAGGCAGGGAACATGTTGCTGTGGCAAAGAGCCAAAGGGAAATGCTGACCTTATATCCCTTCCTGGCTCTTGCCACCAGGTGCTGTGAGTTACCAATCGGCCTCACCTGTGTGGCCGCACCTTGCTTCTAGAGAACAAACTTAGGAAAGTCCCAGTCCTGCGAAGCCCTACCGGTCACAGGACCTGGCTCCTGCATGCACTCCTGACACCCAGGCTCAATTCCTGGAATCCCCAGGTAGGGCTAGGAGAGACCTTCTGTCTGAAACCCTGGAGAGATTCTGCCAGGCAGAGACCTAGATCTAAAGAGAGAAAGTTGTGTTTCAACATTATGTAATATATGTCTCCCACTGATTTCAATCTGACTAAAGTGTGGCTAAAGTTCTCTGGACTGGGGTCTTGTGGATGCTTGGCTGGCTGGCTGGCTGTTGAAAGTGTTTGCCACCTTTCCACTATGCACCCAGGACCATAGCTGTCAACGTTTCCCTTTTTTTAAGGGAAATTTCCTTATTCCGAATAGGATTCCTCGCAAGAAAAGGGAAAAGTTGACAGCTATGCCCAGGACCCCCGAGGCCTCTCCCATAATAACAGTGACATGAAAAGAAGCGTCGTAAAATATCCCTGAGCCATAAAAGAGCTAACAAATTTTAGTAGAACAGGCTCCTCAGAAAAACCCAGCAGCAACTGCCTATTATGGTAAGAATTCACAACACGAAGCATTGTAACATTGAACGTTGTAAAAGGTTCAAAGGTGGCAACACCCTAAAGACAACAAAGTGAAATCTAATTTCAGTGGGTGTCCAAAACTTTTATTGAATCAATGTGATTATTCTTCGCATGTTTCACTGACAAGTTGTTACTTAGGAAGGAGGCCAGAGAGGGAGAGATGGTATAAACCAGCATTTTGAAAAGCTCTGGGGCTGGTTGGCAGTTATCTGGGCCCATTCCCCTCTGCTTTCAGGTCCATTTATGGCACTACAACAGCCTTGGTCCCCCTGGCTGATGATATTTGCTGACAGGGGGAGTGTGACTCTGCTCAATCACCTTGATTTCTCTGAAGGTTTTAAAACCATTGACCGGGGTGCTCTTCTGTAGTGACTCTGGGAAGTGGTGGGGTTGGAGACCCTTGTATTACAGTCGTTCTGCTTCTACCTTCAGGTAACAACAACAACAACAGTTATTATGGCTATCAAATTCGTATGTTGTTGAGAAGATGTACAAGGCACAGAGCTGGCCCAAGACATTTTGCTGCCTGAGGCAAAGGACAAGATGGTGCCTCCCCTTGCATGTTCAGAAGGTGGCTGGTCTGCAAAATGACTCAAACGTCAACGCTGGCAACAGGGTAGCAGCCTCCCCCAGCACACCTGAGGGTTGCTGGCTAGTTCAGTGGGGCCAGAGCAGCCACAGAGGCAGTACTGCTGCCACCCATAAGTAACTTTGCCCTGAGGTAGTTGCTTCCCTCTGCCCAACGGTTGTGCCAGTCCTGACAAGGCACTTTCAAATTGCTTTGCAAAGTGCTGTCACAATCCTGCACTGGACCAAATGCTCATTGGCATTACAAATGCCTCTTCCACATTAGGAAGGATCAGAAAGCATTAGGTAGAGCACATTCTATAAGCAGAAGGTCTCCTGTTCCATCCCTGGCATCTCTAATTAAAAGGACCAGATGATTGGAAACACTTCTTGAACGTCTCAAGAAGCCAGATCTGGTCTTGGGTGAGTGTTACAACACAACGTGCAAGAAAGAGATCCAAAAGCTCAGGAATTTGGCACATGCTATAGGTACATGCTACAGATCCAAGCTTGGGGCGTGATACTGTTAAGTTTGAACATGCAAAATGTGGGCTGATATGGCTTTGTCACTCTAATTAAGAGAAGTGATTTAAGTGAGACATATGCCTAAACAATACCAAAATTTAGAAGATGTCTCAATATGTTTACTATTACAACTTTACCATAATCTTGCTCAGCAAAATGTACATGAATCTATGCAAACCTCATCGCAACTCTGTGAAACTGGTTTAGCGTAGCCTTGGCAGCCCAAGTGCTAGGAAATGTGTGGCTAGTCTTTCCCCCTGGCAAATATTCAGTTTACTGATCATGCAACTATTCTTTACCGTTGCTGTGTTGCACTGCAGTATTTCTTTTAATTAAAAACAGACAGACAGACAGACAGACAGACAGGGTTTTATGCTTTGGAAATGATCCCAAATTTAGGGGGTGGGAAGCCTCATATTTCGCTTATTTACAAGGGCTCTTGGGTCTGTAATAGTGTACAGTAAGTCTTGAGCTCAGCTCACATCTGCAGGCAATCTCTAGGGTTGCAGTTTAAAAGGTGGTTTTAAAAATGTGGGCTGGGGACTTCCTCAGTAGGAGTCTGTCAATTGGAAGATCAATGTGTTCTCCTCCATTCCCAGCTTCATGAATTGTCTGTCTTTCATTACCGTGAATGGAGTCTACTGCCGATGGGAGCACGAGATATGATAGAAGTATGCTAATGGGTTTTTTATAGCTGCAGATGGTCCTACGAATGGGCAGGAGTCGGGGTCTGAGCTGAGTGCTTGGCAGATTTATTCATTCATTTGGGGGGTTATAGGCCTCCTTTCTCCTCTGAGAAATGAAGTACTCCAACTGCAGCAAAATATTAGAAACAGGAGAAAGCCAAAAGTCAACAGAAAAACAACCTCTAAAATTACATATACCGTATTTTTTGCTCTATAAAACTCACTTTTTCCCTCCTAAAAAGTAAGGAGAAATGTGTGTGCGTCTTATGGAGCGAATGCAGGCTGTGCAAATATCCCAGAAGCCAGAACAGCAAGATCCCTGTTGCTGTTCTGCTTTCTGAGATTCATAATTTTTTTTTTTCTTGTTTTCCTCCTCCAAAAACTAGGTGCATCTTGTGGTCTGGTGCGTCTTATAGAGCGAAAAATACGGTGTATAGGAGGGAGCAGTAAAACATGGGAAAACCCCAAAAGCTAGGGCTAAACAAAAGAAATCTGTGCAACATATAATTCAAGAGAGAGCTGGGAAAGTACAATGAAACCAGTAGAGGATGTTGTGATGCTCACCTGACTTCCTGACAGTTGTGTTGTTTCTGCTTATTGGGAAGAAGAGGTGGAGGTTCAGGGGAGGTCAGCACAGTGTATATGCACTGGCAGGAACACCAGATTAGCCCTGATGGTGTAGACTTTATCACTTTATCACTACCTGAAGGAGTCTCAAAGCGGCTAACAATTTCCTTTCCCTTCCTCCCCCACAACAAACACTCTGTGAGGTGAGTGGGGCTGAGAGACTTCAGAGAAGTGTGACTGGCCCAAGGTCACCCAGCAGCTGCAGGTGGAGGAGCGGAGACGCAAACCCGGTTCACCAGATTACGAGTCCACCGCTCTTAACCACTACACCACACTGGCTCTCAGGTGAGCACTGCCACCCCACCAGGCCATCTGCTTGCTGAATGGAACACGAGAGAGAGAGAGAGAGAGAGAGAGAGAGAGAGAGAGAGAGAATTTGACTGCCAACTGCACACAAAAATTGCACATCCCACACATTCCGGGAAAAGGCCCTTCCCGGGCATTCTGCCCACCACTTCAGAAAGCAAAGGCATGTATGAAAGGGCTGCCCCAGATTATCTCAGAGGGCAAGCAGATGCATGGCAACTGAAAAAGGCATCAAATTAAACACATGCCAACTTTGGGGCACAAAGAAAATATTGGGAGCAACCTGATGAGTGGTCGTAGTTAAGCCCTTTTGGGTCCAGGGAGCTTCACTTCCTTGATTTCCAGTAGTGTTGCCAAAGGAGGGAAGGAAACAGGCTACCTTGTTTCTGTGCTTTTAAAAGCACCTTGATTTGTAAAAAATGATAGTGCCACCGATTTCTAATATCTGCAGATCAAGCTGCTTCTAGAAGCATGGGTTCATAATTTCGTTTTTTAAAAAGCTGTTTCCCACACTGCTGACTTCGTTAATCGAGTGCACAAGTCTGAGTTTGTTTTTTCAGATTAGAAACTAAAAAAGGTCACCCCAGTCCTCTTCTTCAGTTACTACAACGTTCCCCAGGTGCAGATCTCTTTCATCCATAGCTGTCAACTTTCAGATTTGAAAATAAGGGATCAGCAGCCTCACCTGTCCCCGGGGCCAGTCTACGGGATATCTAACAATCCCAGATAGCAGCGGGAAACGGCGCTGGAATAAGGGAATTTCCCACTAAAAAAGGGAAGGTTGACGGCTATGGTTTCATCGCTTGCATTTATTTTGAATACCTAGATAATTATTTTGCTAGAAGAGAGAAACAAACACGCTGATAAGTTGTTGGTTTCCCAACAAAAGAGTTTCCCATAAGCGACATCTTCCTGTTCCCCTCAAACAGAAAGCACAGTGTGGAAACCCATTCTGTGAGTCACCTGGCAGATGCCTTGGCATCAGAGAATACTCATAAATCACACCTTAATTAATGACAGATTAAGGGACAATCTCGACAGGATGGCAGAGATTCCTGACCAGCCGTCCTGACTCTTTAAATTTGAGAAGAAAGCAGTTGAACGGGGGGGGGGGTGGAATGAACTCAGGTTATGGCAAAAAAGCTCTGGGGCTGAACGATGTGGGTGGAGATGCTCCTTCAGGTCAGCAGCAACACTTTGAATTGTGTTCAGAAATGTTCTGGGAGCCATGGTAGATCTTTTAGGTCAGGGGTTGGCAAACTACGGTCCCCGGGCCGGATCAGGTCCACCAGGGTTCTAAATCCGGCCCGCCAGGAAGCCAAGACTCCCGACAATGGCGGCGAGAGGAACAGGCTGAGCGGTGGCGGCTCTGCTGATCAAACGCCGTGCCGTGCTGAGGTAAACCAGGCGCGGCGTTTGATTGGCAGAGACGTCCCCGCACCACGCTGAGGTAAACCAAGCGCATTTGATTGGTGAGCCGCCGCCACTCGGCCTCTTCCTCCCACTGCCGTCGCTGCCCTGGTCCTCCTGTGTCTGCTGCTGTCCTGCGTCCCCATGAGGGGGGCAGCAGCGGTGTTCCTGGACGACAGCCGACCCAGGCTAGGGCTCGGCGGGGCCACCGCCACAGTGCTCTCATTGGCGGCCAAAGTGACGGTGGAGGATGATGAGGTCTGCGGCAAAGTGGCCCAGGCGGTGCCCTTCACCTCCAGGGAGCAGGAGGACGAAGGGGCGGAAACGCCTGCACGGGGTGGGAACTGCAGGTGAGGCAGCAGCTTGTCCTTGTCTCCATCTCCATGCTCCTTGGAGAGTTGCACTGGGCAGTGGGCACCACTCTCGACCAGCTCCTGCAGGCTCCCAGCTCCCGCAAGCGTGCCAGCCCACTCTCCAAAACATCCCGTCTGGCCCCTGACAGTGTCTGAGGGACAGTGAATTGGTCTCCTGTTTAAAAAGTTTGAGGGCCCCTGTTTTAGGTGTTATAATAAATGCATTCTATTCTTTCTATCGTTAGAACAAAGGAAGGAAGTCAATATGTGTATATGCATGTAATGACTAGATTAGAATGATGATATGGTTTTATTTGTAGATGTGTGTTTTTGGTTTTTGTGTGTGTGTGTTTTCTCTTGTGTGTTTTTTTTTTTTCTTCCCTTGTTTGCGCTGTTTTATTTCGGATTCAATGTTTGTAATTTTTGTTGTAATTTTGCGTTGAAAATTAGAAAAATTAAATAAATAAATGCGTTCTAAAAGCATTTACTAAATGCATGCATCAGGATGAAGTGCAGGTGAATTTTCATGAGGAGTTAAGGAAATAAATAAATCATGAACTGTGAAGAACTAAATTTAAGATGGGGAAAATGAGAATCTGGGAGAAAGCAACACTGACACAGAGTCATTCATCCCTACCTGAGATTCATTGGGAGTCATCCCTCCTTTCTCCAGACCTGCCCAGCTGACCTCATCACTGGCCGCTGAGCCAGTGAGAGCTCAGACTGCACAGTAGGCGTGGCTTAGTCAAATAGTGGGGGCTCCCACACTCATTAATACCATTTTTAAAACAATAATAATAATAATAAACCAAAGAAAAAGGAAGGGAGAGAAAGAGAGGCGATGTGTCTGCAGGAGAGATGACTGCAGAGACATCTCTTAGCAATAATTAGAAACAGGAGGTTTTCTGAAGGAGAGACCGAGGACAAAGGATGAAAAGGGACATTTAGGGGGATGATTGGGCTAAGTGGACTTTTCCTACTCGCAGTCCTCTCTCTCTTCGTTATACAGTTTCTGAAGCTGCTATGGGCACGGACCCACTTCCCCCCAGGACCGACGCCTCTTCCCGTTATTGGCAATCTGTGGCTCCTGGATTTTTCCCTTAAGAAAGAGATTCTTGCTAAGGTAATTACTGGCAGTGGTTGGTGGGCAGGTGGGGGGTGGGGGGCAAAGGCATGGTGCCCAGGACCAGGATAACGTGGGTCATTTGCACAGAGCTTACTTAAGCATCGTTTTGATCATTACTGTGATATTGGCTGAGCCCCCAGAGGACATCAGGGGAAAGATTAGAGACAGTCAAACCTGTCCATTTTGGTTTCTTTGTTTTCTGATATTAAGTTCAGATTTCCCCATTCTGCATCAGCATGCTATTTTTTAAAAGTCCTTGTGAAAGACCTCTCCAGCATTTTTCTGCAAAAATTTCCCAGTAGACACACGTTTGCAAGCAATTTCCCCTAAAGTAATGTATTCTTGTATGTTATATCCGCTAATGTATGTAATGCATCTCGATGCACACTTTCCCCAAATATGCACATTTCTGGGTCACAATATTTGATTGGGGAACCACATTACAAAACTGAGAGAGGTGCAAATTTCAAAGGATAACTGTTTCGGTTCACGTCATGGTTTCATGAAGTGTGTTTTCAGGAGTTTCATAATAACGAGCGAACGGAAGCAAATTTCTTCCCCATCTCAAGGAGGGTTGGACTAGATCAGGTCAGCAAAGTGTGTTTAGAACGAAGTTAGTGACCCTCAAACTGGGGAAAACAAAGATAATTAAGTAGAGGAAACAGAAAGAGAAGACTGCAAAACTGAGTCCTCTTACCTATTGTATTGGTGCCTTGTGTTTCTATCCAAATTCACTATTTTCTTTTAACCCAGCAAAGTTGAATTAGAAATCCTTCATCTCCCAAAAGAAAAGAAAAAATTTATCTAGGGCCCTTGATTTTTATTTTCTGTAAAAAAAATTAAAAAAATAAAAAGTTACAGGGACCCTGGAGAGCCACTGGCAGTCAGTGTAGACAATGCTGAGGTAGATGGACCATTGGTCTGACTCAGTAGAAGGCAGTTTCCTATGCTCCTATCCTAGTAGGTTCCCAGCTGACTGCTGCATGGCAGGGAGAGAGATCTTTTGCCCTCCCCAGAAGGCACCATGAGTCAGAAGGTTATTTAAAAAGCAACTTGTTTACCCAGACGCTCCCAAGTCTCTCCAAAGGCAAAGAAGTCTTCTGTCTGGAAGAAAAGGACTCCCCAGGAAGGAGAGATGATAATCTCCACACTCGTTTTCTGGCTACTGCTTTAGTGCCCTGCAGGCATATATATCATAGTCCAGTTTGGGTGCGATGCTAAACCATAGTTTTAAGGTAAAGGTAAAGGTACCCCTGCCCGGACGGGCCAGTCTTGCCAGACTCTAGGGTTGCGCGCTCATCTCACTCTAGAGGCCGGGAGCCAGCGCTGTCCGCAGACACTTCCAGGTCACGTGGCCAGCGTGACAAAGCTGCTCCGGCGAACCGGCACCAGAGCAGCACATGGAAACGCCGTTTACCTTCCTGCTATATAGCGGTACCTATTTATCTACTTGCACTTAAGGGTGCTTTCGAACTGCTAGGTGGGCAGGAGCTGAGACCGAACAACGGGAGCTCACCCCGCCACGGGGATTCAAACCGCTGGCCATGCGATCGGCAAGTCCTAGGTGCTGAGGTTTTACCCACAGCGCCACCCGTGTCCCCAAAACCATAGTTTTAGCCCTATGCAAATGGTCAGCATTGCGCCTCAGGCTGGAGTGCTCCCCCTAATGGTGGGTGGGCTGGGCCCACGTCAATTTGCACTCATTTGCAAATTGCTAATTCATTTGTTAGTCTGTATATGTGTGCACACAGAGAATACAAACAGGAGAAACTTCTCAGAAGTGTCAACCAAAAAAAAAAAGGTTGATTACAGCTCAATACATTCCAGAACACTGGTTCCTTCTTTAGGAGCAATTGTAAACATTCAAATTGTGCCTTTACCAACCTGGTGTTTTGGATTACGACTCCCATCAGCCACAGGCAGCACAGTCGCCCAAGTCGCACTGCAGTTCACCAGGAGACTTTGCAAGGCAACACTTTTGGGAAGCCCTATGCAAGGTGTCTCCCCGTATTGCCGGGCAGCAGCCTGTGGGCAGCCAGCCTGATCTGGTCTTCTGAATGCCAGCAGTCATGGAGAACCTGGCAAGGCAGATGCCAGCACCCGAGGCTCTCTCTAAAAGTGCTGCAGTTCTTGAGGGAGAAGGCCCACCATTGGTGCTCCATGACTCAGCAAGGAGCCAGCTGTGGCACACCCAACCAAGAGGGATACTGGCTCGGTCCCGGAGTGCCCAACCAGACAGCTGCCAGCATCAGGGACCAGAGCAGAAGTAGCAGCCAGGAAGGGCAGGCCTGCTCCAGGGTTGTGGTCATGTGGCAGCAGGGATGGGATATGCCCATTTCACAGAAGGCCAATATGCCTCATGGTAGGGCTGGCACCCCTTCTTCTAGTTGCGACTTCTCCACTCCACGTTGTACATACTAGCTGCTCCCAATCTTGTTTACCACATTGCACTGCAGACAAGTAGAAGTTGTTATCACATATGTATAAGAATTTGTGTAAAAGGTTGTACATCTCTTGATTTGTCCCGCTGCTGCCAACTTCCTTTTTGCTGTATTGCCCAGTTGGTTAGAGCATGGTGCTGATAATGCCAAGGTCGCAGAGTTGATCCCCCTACAGGACAGCTGCATATTCCTGCATTGCAGGGGATTGCAGATGATCTTCAGGGTCCCTTCCAACTCTATGGTTCTGAGGCTCAACTATAGCAACAAACTAGACTGTACAGCTCAAATATTTGTGCACAAGGTACATAGATTGTACCTTCATTGAACATTGCATGTAAACAACCCTGCAGAGATTTGGGGTTAAAGGACTTCATGTTCCTGACCTCAGGAATCTTCATAACAGTCCTCTAAGACAGGTCAGTGTCCATAAGAAAGTAGTCTCCAAATATTTTCACGGTCAAGGCAAAATCTGAACTCAGAGCTTTGTAGTTCACAGAACTGCATAATTCCCAGACCCCAATCCTTTATTGACCCCTTGCTAAAAGAAAAATGCCAGAAAATCTCCTTTCAGCTCACTTCTTCAGCTGTGGTTTTAACCACACTGTGCATAGCTAAACTATGGAACTCCTTGTCACAGGAGGCAGTGATGGCTACCAACTTGGGCGGCTTTAAAAGAGGCCTGGGCAAATTCATGGAGGAGGAGAGGGCTATCAGTGGCTGCTAGCCAGGATGGCTATGCTCTGCCTCCACATCTGGAGACTGTGCTGTTTCTGAACAGCAGCCGCTGGAAACGGCAGGAGAGGAGAGTTTCTCTCGTGTTCAGAGCCTGTTTCTGGGTTTCCTGTGCGCATCTGGTTGGCCATTGTGAGAACAGGATGCTGGACTAGATGGGCCATTGGCCTGATCCAGTAGGGATTGTCTTATATTCTTGCTTTTTTTAAAAAAAAATAAAAATGATAATGAACTTTCTAGTTGGCAAACATCTATGGAGACATCTACACCGTCTGGGCAGGAACCATGCCTTTTGTCGTGCTGAATGGATACACGGCAGTGAAAGAGTGCCTTGTCACTCACTCGGAAGAGACTGCGGGAAGAGTGCTCTCGCCTTTCTATAAGGATCTGATGGGCGAAAAAGGTAAACACCGATATTATTCTTTTCTTGGAAATTAGACTAAAGCAGATCTTTGGTGTCCTTCTGATGCCTTGAACAAACAGGTGACAAGAAGAAAACTGGTAAACTGCTGGCACAGAGATACTGCAGAGCTGAAGCTCTTAAATTCTTCCTGCCAAGTGAGGTCCAATTTCAGTTTTTGACCTCACCCCATCTCTTTCTTAGTATGCAAGAGGTAGATAGATAGATGATAGATAGATGATAGATAGATATATGATAGATAGATAGATAGATAGATAGATAGATAGATGATAGATAGATGATAGATAGATAGATAGATAGATAGATAGATAGATAGATAGATAGAGATAGAGTGGTACCTCAGGTTACATACACTTCAGGTTACAGAACCTGAAATAGTGCTTCAGGTTAAGAACTTTGCTTCAGGATGAGAACAGAAATCGTGCTCCGGCGGCGCAGTGGCAGCAGGAGGCCCCATTAGCTAAAGTGGTGCTTCAGGTTAAGAACAGTTTCAGGTTAAGTACGGACCTCCGGAACAAATTAAGTACTTAACCCGAGGTACCACTGTAGATAAATAGATGATAGATAGATAGATAGATAGATAGATAGATAGATAGATATAAACAACATGAGTCAGGAATATGGAATCCTGTTTCAGGGATATTAAAATAAACTGTTTTCTTTAACACTTTTATGAACAGAATAGATGTTAACCTTTACAGGTTTGAGCACTATCTGTTCGGAGTATTTATTACAAACACACACGTACAATGCTATTTTTCTAGGGGGGAAAGAAATGCCAGAAATCACCATGAACACTTCCCTTGTTCTCTTAGAATGACAATGGAGAGGTGCCAGAAGTGAGTTGTCATGTAGCATTACAAAGAATCTATCATTCACATTTCTTTGTGACTGCCTAATAACTTAATTGTCACAGTCTGTACCTTCTGCAATGCATTTCCCTCTGACCTCACTGCTTCCCATCCTGCCAGTAGCTGAGGATATCACTTTGTGCATCTTAGGAAGTAGACTGTGGTCTAGAAAGCTCACACCGGCCTTCGTCAATCTGGTCCTCCCCAGATGTTTTGGATGACAACTCCCACCAGCCCATCCAAGCCACCTGGAGAGCCCCAGGTTAGCAAAGACTGGCTTGTGCCATAGTTAATTTGCCAGCCTTCAAGGCGCCATCTTTATCTGTTTAGCCGCAATGGATAAACACAGTTGAAAGATGTCATTGCCAACATTATTGTGGAGGGTAAAAGATATTATCGCCCATCATATTACAGCTGCACTGCTTGACACAGAAAAAGGATTTTCTTTTGTGTCACACAGGCATTTATCCTACGAACAACCATAACTGGAAGCAGCAGAAATACTTTGCCATGATGGCACTAAGAAGCCTTGGGGTGGGGAAGAAGCACCTGGAACACAGAATTCACAACGAAGCCCACCAACTCCTAATGGCAGTGACAAGCAAGGAAGGTAAGCTTTTAGTTTTTGATTATGATAGCCCTCTCCACACAACACGTGATCTGGGGTTCCTTCTTGCAATGGACCGATCTGCAAGGCACTCGGAAGACAACTGTGCAGAAATGAAAGGGTACAGCCCCATCCCTCTGGAATTCAGCTGACGGCTGATGCACTTGCCAAAATAACTGGTTATCTTGCAAAGAGGAGGACACCACTTCCTTGCAGTGCTTGCCCTGCACAGCAGCTGTTTCCAAGTGATTCAATTGTCTTTAAATTTGAGATGAGCAGGTTTGTTTTGTGGCTGTGAACTCATCTTCTGCCAGTTCTGCCACATATGAATGCAAAGTGGAGTGTGGACAAAATGAAACAAATGAGGTTTGCTACAAGAGAGAGGGCCTTTTCAGTTTTGGCACCCCAGAGGGGTCTGCCTAGTACCAACATGACGATCTTTTTAGGTGCCCGGTGAAGGCGTTTCCGGTTGTAAATGTTTTTTACTGCTTTTAAAAAAGAAACTTTATTATTTTAAAAAATGCAAAATACAAACAACATTCAACATATTGATACAAAGGGTGGTGGGGAGGAAAACTAGAATATATAAGCGGGAGGGGAAGAAAAAGGAAAAGAATACCCTACATTAATTCATTGGCGATGGTGTGTGAGTGTGTGTAAAGGTAAAGTGACCCCTGACCATTAGGTCCAGTCATGACCAACTCTGGGGTTGCGGTGCTCATCTTGCTTTATTGGCCGAGGGAGCCGGCGTACAGCTTCCGGGTCATGTGGCCAGCATGACTAAGCCGCTTCTGGCGAACCAGAGCAGCGCATGGAAACGTCGTTTACCTTCCCGCCGGAGCGGTACCTATTTATCTACTTGCACTTTGACGTGCTTTCGAACTGCTAGGTTGGCAGGAGCAGGGACCGAGCAACGGGAGCTCCCCCCCCCCCCCCGTCCCGGGGATTCAAACCGCCGACCTTCTGATCGGCAAGTCCTAGGCTCTGTGGTTTAACCCACAGCACCACCCACGCCCCTGAGTGTGTGTACCATGCCACTAATACTTCCTGCATTCACAGGTTTAGCCTTCGACCCCCAGACCCCCATAAACCACGCTGTGGCCAATGTCATCTGCTCTTTGCTGTTTGGGCATCGCTTCGCCAGTGAGGACGACTCTTTCAACCGATTGATAAAAGCCACCTATTTGATCGTCTTCATTCCGGCTTCTTTCAGGGGTGGGGTGAGCTTCCTTCTATTCCTGCTCTTGTTCTCTTGAAAGCCGTTTTCTGTTACGCTTCCTCAAATTAAGTGAAAACAGGGACCTTTCCGCTCAGGGTCCTTGTGTTCTCACCCCACACAGTGCATGCTGCAAAACGCCACCTATTTTTGGGGTTTGGCATGACCAGCTGCTGCCTTCCTTTTTATTCTTTTGCAAGATCAATCTGCATCCTTTGCAGAAACATTGCATTCTTCTGAAAAATGGCCTGCCTCCCCTTTCCAGCACATTAAGGTTCTCTCAGAGCCGTTTTTTGGCTCACTCGGAATTAATTTCACGACACTCCTCCTCACCTGCATTTTCCTTTGTTGCCACAGGTATATAATGTTTTCCCGCAGATTATGCGCCGCCTACAAGGGTCACATCAACAAGCGTTTGAATACAACAACTTCCTCCATGCCCTTGTGAAGGACGAGGTCCAAAGCCACCAGGAAAGATGGAAGGAAGGTCAAGAACCAGAGGATCTCATTGACCTCTACCTGGACCAAATGGCAAAGGTAAGAACATGGCTTCTGTCCAGCTTCATCACCGTGCCTGTCCTCCTGAGGCAAAGTGGCTTTGGGCAGGACTCAGCATGGCTGCTAAGAACAAGCCGGCCTCTGATGTTGCTTCACCCACAGCCAGCCAGCTTTAGGGCACATTTAAAGCACTATCTGAAGAAGTGTGCATGCACACAAAAGCTTATACCCAGAACAAACTTAGTTGGTCTCTAAGGTGCTACTGGACAATTTTTAAAATTTTATTTATTTATTTAAAGCAATATGATACTGCTTTAAGCAGCTGCGGATTCCCCCAAAGAATTCTGGGAGCTGTGGTTTGTTAAGGGTCCTGACAGTCGCTCGGAGGCCCCCATTCCCTTCACAGAACTACAATTCCCAGAATTCGCTGGAAATTAGGGGTGGAATCCCTACTACAGTGGTACCTCGGGTTAAGAACTTAATATGTTCTGGAGGTCCATTCTTAACCTGAAACTGTTCTTAACCTGAGGTACTACTTTAGCTAATGGGGCCGCCCACTGCTGCCACGCCACCGCCATGCAATTTCTGTTCTCATCCTGAAGCAAAGTTCTTAACCCAAGGTACTATTTCTGGGTTAGCGGAGTCTGTAACCTTAAGCGTCTGTAACCCGAGGTACCACTGTATTCTGGAAATCACGCTAGCAAGGCCCATGAGGACCCTGACTGAGGTTGAATGGGCCCTAAATGTACCACCTCCGTATTGATGAATTGCATTTACATGCCACGCACAGAACGTCAGAAGTCCTCCGGGCAGTTTAAAACTCAGTGCCAAATGCAGTCCAGAGTCCTAAACAATTAAACTAGTTAGCAACAATAGAAGGCAGCAGAAGACAAACTATCTACAAACAGGGCTAGTCCACATGAGGCAAGATGAAGCGATTGCCTCAGGTGGGATGACCCACAGTGGCAGCAGATCCAGCCTCCAAGGGATGCCTCACTTGTAGCAACGGCTATGGGACACCCCTTGGAGGCCGGATCTGCCTTTCCCACAGCACCACACACACACACACACACACACACACACACACACACACACAATACCACCTCAACAGCAGCCTCTTGGTGAATAGGAGGGTCTGCTGGTCTCCTTCCTCCCCTAGAAAGGAAATGGCAGGGGCTGCCCTCTGTGGTCTCCACCCATCTGGCACGGTTGGGCCCCTTTTCCCCACACAACAACCTTTGATTCCCAGTTCAACCATCAGGTCAGGTTGATTTGATTCTGCCCCCTGTGTTTCTGATGTGGATCTTCACTCCCTGTTCTTTCCTGGTGGGGATGCCGCACCATTTTGTGGTTCACCACAGGTGCCAAAATGTCTTTGAGCTGGCCCTTGTCTACAAACCAGCCTAAGCACAGCAGCATAAAATCAATTTTGAAGCAGCCAAGAGAGAAAAAAGTTGGCGGCAGAATCTGAAAATATCCAATAAATATAGCTTTGTGCTTACCCTTCTGAATGTTGCTGCTCATTATATGGAAGATTCCCCCCCAGTTTTCTGGGGGTCAGGAATAGGCTGGGAGTGGGGTATAAGTAGCTGCAGAGAAAAAGGAGCGTTTCGGGAGCCCTGACTGTTCAGCAACTGAATCTCTGGCAACTGAATCTTTGACTCATGACCTGACTCTGCCTCCAATACTGGCTGGCCAAAAAGGCCAAGGTTACTTCACAAGTAGCTCTTGATGGAAAGGGATCCACTAAGCTTTTGTGCATTCTGCCCACAGAGCAAAGATGAGCCAACGTCCACTTTCAATGAAGACAACTTGGTTCAAACTGTAGTTGACCTCTTGATCGGAGGGACCGTGAGCACCACAACTATCCTGTACTGGGGATTGCTTTACTTGTTAAAATATCCAGATGTTCAAGGTGAGTCACTCATCATCATCATCATCTGCATCATTTTATTTGCAGTCCACCTTCCCATACTTAAAACCATGCTCAAGTCAGCTTACAACAGGAAGAGGTTTACATCTGATGTGAGGAAAAGGCTTCAAGAAGTATGCAGCCCAATTGAACAATTTCCATATTAATAGTAACATGATCTAAAATAAAGATGTACAAAAAATCAATATCAATAACAACAACAACCCCCACTGAACTCCCAGGCCCAAGGGTCTGTTCAGCAGCCTCAGCTTTTGTAGCTGGAGTCAATCAGTCAGGGCTCCACCCACCCTGGCCAGGTGTGAAAAGGCTTGCAAGTCAGGCAGCTGGTCTTCCAGGACTCACAGCCGAAGCTGAGGCCATTGCAAAGTGTGTTGCTAATATTGATTCAAGAACCGTGTTGCCCAGTCCAGGTGTGAGCATGTGCAAGACTGTGCATGCGACCCAGGAACATCAGCTGGGGATGAGCATCCACGACTGTGTTGCAATGGGAATGGGAATACCAATGCCGCGTACTCTGAATGGTATAAGAGGTCATTGTTTTATGGTCCACCTTGTATTTGCCAAATGCAGGGCAGAACGGAATACGGTGCCTTCTTACCAGTGGTGTGGTGTAGCCAGTGTGGTGTAGTGGTTAAGAGTGGTAGACTCGTAATCTGGTGAACTGGGTTTGATTCCCCGCTCCTCCACATGCAGCTGCTGGGTGACCTTGGGCTAGTCACACTTCTCTGAAGTCTCTCAGCCCCACTCACCTCACTGAGTGTTTGTTGTGGGGGAGGAAGGGAAAGGAGAATGTTAGCTGCTTTGAGACTCCTTTGGGTAGTGATAAAGCGGGATATCAAATCCAAACTCTTCTTCTTACATCCCTAGCCAAAGCTGCACATTGCATGAAATGTGTGATCCCATTGAACGTGTCTGGATTTGGGGTTAAAACAGCACATGTTGTAGAGCAGGAGTTCCATAAACTCTTTTTCTCTGCCCCCAACCTGACCCTGTAAAAAGCATGATTCAGAATAGCAGTTTGCACAACACAGCAACATTCAAAGCAGTACAGTGGTGCCTCGCAAGACGAAAAGAATCTGTTCCGCGATTCTCTTCGTCTAGCGGTTTTTTCGTCTTGCGAAGCAAGCCCATTGACGGCATAGCGGATTAGCGCTATTAGCGGCTTAGCGGCTTTTAGCGGCTTTTAGCGGCTTATCAGCTTAGTGGATAAGCAGATAAGCGGCTTAGCAGCTTAGAAAAAGGGGGGGGGAGGAAAAAAAGTCGGAAAAACTCGCAAGACATTTCGTCTTGCGAAGCAAGCCCATAGGGAAATTCGTTTTGCGAAGCGCCTCCAAAACGGAAAACCCTTTTGTCTAGCGGGTTTTTCGTCTTGCGAGGCGTTCGTCTTGCGGGGCACCACTGTAACAGTTCACTG
Source organism: Podarcis erhardii (assembly GCF_964252035.2). Taxonomy (NCBI): domain Eukaryota; kingdom Metazoa; phylum Chordata; class Lepidosauria; order Squamata; family Lacertidae; genus Podarcis; species Podarcis erhardii. The sequence goes on along the minus strand of NC_138509.1, from coordinate 96,196,031 downwards.
CACATTTAGTCCAAATCCAATGAAAATTGTTTAGTTTAGTTCATTTGACAAAATTGATTAACTTGGTCCAGCACCCTTCTGTTGCCCCCTGGCCTCTTAATGCCCCCCTAGGTAACCCTGCCCACTCCCAGTGGGTGGTACCACCCACACTGGGTCCCTCTGATGCAGAGCATGATTAAGAGCAAGACTAAGTTTTCTCCCCCGGCGTTGCTGCCATAAACCACCCCTTCCCAAGCCACTGTTTGCATTGGAATGGGACTCAGCTACTGGGGTCAGCAGCAACTTCAAGGAGGCAGTTTTTTTCCAGGACCATGGAGAGAGGAGGAGGAAAATCAGCTTCCCACTGGCCAGAGTTTCAATCCTGACTAGGCCCACCCGGCTGCTGTTTAAAACAAAACAAGAAACACACCCAGGGACATTCAATACAATGTAAGGCCCCCATAGAGAAAGCACCCATAAGTAGAGGGTCGGTAATACTTTCATGATGCTGTTGCATTACAATTAACAACAACAACAACAACAACAACAACAACAACAACAACAACAACAACAACAACAATAATAATTTATTTATACCCCACCCATCTGGCTGGGCCTCCCCAGCCACTCTGGGCGGCTTCCATAGAAACCAAAAATACAGTAAAATATCACACGTTAAAAACTTCCCTGAACAGGGCTGCCTTAAGATGTCTTCTGAATGTCAGGTAGTTGTTTATCGCTTTGACATCTGCTGGAAGGGTGTTCCACAGGGCGGGCGCCACTACCGAGAAGGCCCTCTGCCTGGTTCCCTGTAGCTTTGCTTCTCGCAATGAGGGAACCGCCAGAAGGCCCTCGGCGCTGGACCTCAGCGTCCGGGCAGAATGATGGGGGTAGAGACGCTCCTTCAGGTATACTTTTAGTTTTAATATAGTTTTAAATGCTGTATTTTGCCATGGAAAGATTTTGTTTTGAACAGCAATTTTTTTAAAAAATATTGAACGCATTCAACAAATAGACTAGCTAATAATGACTGTAGAAGAACAAAATTGCATGTTCAGTCGACTACATGTGTGAAACTCCTAAAATTACAAAGCAAGCTGACAATGGTGCAATCCCAGATTAAAGAGCAGTGAGAATTGAGTCAGACTTGCAAAGCATTTTGCAAAATATCAAGAGAGTTGGAGGAAGGGTGTGAATCTCCTGTAATAGGAGCCAAATGAACAGGTCTAGGCAGAACCTTGTAGAGCTGGGTCTCACTTCCTGCTGAACCGCTGCAGGCAGAAAGTCGACCAGTATAGCTTCCCTGTCGACATGTCTCCTTACCCAAAAAACTGCACCAGGGGAAATTCTGCCTGCCATGTGGCTGTGAAAGAAATAGGAGAGCTTGAGGGTAAAAAAGCGAGGTGACCAAAGCATATTGGTAAGGCCTGGGGCAGTGAGGCATTCACAAAGTAAAGGAAGGATTGAACTCTGATTAATAAGAATACACACAGAGGCTTGAACCAGCATGACTCTGGGAAGGGTGCGTATAATAATCTCTGCTCCTCCGCCCCCTGGCCCAGGTCGTTTTATACACAAAAGAACTTTTTACAGAGTGTTCGTAAGAACCAATCAGATTTCTTCTGAGCATTTCAACAAACCCCACGTGGGGAAAAGTTAGACTACCAAAACTAATTAAGCACGGGGTAAACAAAGAACAGAACTACAAAGAAGTATATTTGGCAACCCCTGAGGTCATAAACAAGCAATAAACATGATAAGAAGGATGGCCAGGAGGATCATTATCACCTTCATGTGAAACCTGTTTCCTGGCCCTAAGATTAACATCCTAGGATTAACATATCAGAAAGGCTACTTCAAAGAAACTTGCCCACTGTCTTTGATGACCCGGGATGCCTGCCTGGCTGTGTACGTGACTTGTGAAGAAAGAGAAATGGAACAGGGATGCAGAAGTGTGGATTGATCAAGAATCATATCAAAATAGTTCAAACCCAGTCAACGCAATGCTTTCATTGCTGACACAGATGGCTTACTCTCTATTTGTTATAATTCCTCATGGCAATCCCACCTGATCACTACAGGGCAGTATGTTCTACAGCCTTGCATTAACTTACAAGGCACATTAACAACTTAGGGTCAGGATACCCCAAGGACCACAAACTCACTATATCGCTCCCTGATCACTGAGGTCTGTGGCAGAGTGAGTGGCCCTCCGTGGCTCACAGCTATCAGGAGCTGTACATTCAGTATTGTGGGCCCAATCCTGTGGAGCTCTCCAAAGGCTGAGAACAGAGTTGAACCCCTCTGATGTTTTTTATTCCAACAGGCATTTCTGGTTTTAGGTTGGATTTGAACTGGCTTTGGGGGGGGCACTGTTGGTTTGCAAGCCCTCTCCTCAGAGGCTGGCCCCTCTCACTGTCCTCAGAGCTTGCTTACCGGTAACCTCCTCTGGCTGATATCCAGACAGACCAGGGAGATTTTGATAGGCGACATTTTCCCAAGCGTGGGTAGAATGCACAACCCCTCCCTCCTGCTTCCGCAGGAGAAAGAAAATAAGTCAGAAATCTATTTACATTATGTTTATTTCTGACATTACAGCACTAGAGAAAAACACGTCCTTTCAGTTCAGTTCTTCTAGCACGTCTGACAAACTTCCTGAACATGCGCACACAGAAGGTTTCAAATTACACTCTTCACAAAGACTTATCCAGCCTGTGAATGTCCTGGGAAATTCTTCTTTCCCACAGATAGGCACATCATGTGATGTCAACAATCTGGCTGTATGCAGCTGTGATGTTTCCATATACTGACAGCCACCAGGGGGCGCATTGGAAGATGGCCGACAATAACATCTCTCCGACCCACACGAGGTAATTAAGAGGCTGCTATGGGAAGTATGCAGTCTTCCTGGCCCCCCCAAGGGGATGGGGGGGACTGCCTTGCCAGCGGTGTCCATAATTCACCCCCGGATTTGAAAGAAGGGGGTGCGGACACTTGGCACAAGCCCTTGTGTGAAGTCGGCTCTTTCCGGACGCTGTCTCCAATCAGCGCACTGGTTCGCTTTAGCTCAAAATATATAATTGGAAATATATAATTGGAAAGAAGCTAAAGCACATACATCAAGCGAAGATTGGGAGTTAAGACTGCTGATTAATGGATCTCTGCGAGCGGAGCGACAGGCGGGACAAATAAATCAAGTGATGAATCACAATTCAAAGACTGGTATGTTTGGAGCGAAAAGGAAAGGGGGTGGAGGAAAAAACTTTTCTTTTTTTTTTGCCTTATGTGAGTATTAATAACCCTCCACCCCAGAAAGAAGAATCGTTGCAATTTATTAATCACAAGCAGGAATTCAAGAACTGTATGGAGTGAATTATTGATCAAAGAGAGGATTGGTAAACATTGGAGAACGGAGGAAAGTTTTATGACGCAGTTTCAAATGGTGTCTCGCCAAGACAGGCTTGCCTAAGAAGGATGGGGGGGGGAGGACCAGGGTCATCGGAATGTGAATGCTTATAGGAATGTGATCTAGACCTTGGCAGAGCCCTCTGAGATGTTTGGCAAGCCTGGGAAAATTAACGGGCAGACCGAGGGTAAGTCTCTTTACGGAGGTGTGGAAATGGCGTCTGTCCTTATGTGATATGATTTTTGGAGAGTGTAAAACCCACACAGAGGATGTTTGTTTTCAACCCGCTTGTGAAGATTATCAAAGATCGCAAAGAAAGGAATATACGATAACAACAAGAAGATGAGGAAAGTAACAAAGAGACTATCTGGACAGAACTGGATAGAACTGTCTAATTAAAGCAGCAATATAAGTGATGTTTGGACACCTTTTCGGAGCTTGAAGGATGGGTACCCCCAACAAAAATTTAAAAATTTGGCTGTATAATTTGGAACTAATGTGATCTGGAGATAATGTGATTTGATTGGCCTGTTAATAAAAATTATATTTAAAAAAAAGAATTTGAACTGGCTTTGTATTTTGTAATTCAGTTTGTGGAATTGAGTTTAGTGCTAAGATGCTCATATTGCACAGTGGAATGTTCTCCTCCTGCCAGACACCTCCAGGCACATTCCAGGGGTGTGTGAATCAATATATAACTTGTTGAAATAAAGCAATCAACCTTATGACTGCCTATTTTCCATATGCCTGAAATCCAAAGAGTCCAGGGCAGAAATGGGGAACCTGCAACCCGTCCAGATGTTACTGAACTACAATTCCTTTCAGCACCAGCCAGCAAGGCCAATGGGCAGGAATCATGGGAGTTGTAGTCCAGGACCATCATGAGGTCCACAGGTCCTCCACCCTTAAAAATAAAATAAAATAAAAAATGTAAAATGAAAGATGGAGAGTTTTTTCACATGTGATGGACATGTGAAAAAATGAGGCAAAAATGGGATATGATTTATAATGAATTGAAAAAAATGTTTAAATATACCTTCCCCCAAAAAACCAGAAGCCTTTTTGCTGGGATTGATAGGAGATGAATTAAGAAAAGCAGATCAGAGACTGTTTATGTATGCTACAACTGCTGCCAGAATCTTAGCAGCACAAAAATGGAAAACTCAGGAAATACCAACACTAGTGGAGTGGCAGACAAAAATGGTTGAATATGTAGAATTAGCAAAATTGACCCACAGGATCCGTAACCAAGAGGAAACAAAGTTCAAAAATGAATGGGGTAAATTTGTGGAATATATAGGTAATAACTATAGAAGTTTAAAGACTGTAGTAGGATTAAAATAAATTTTGTGACGTGTATAGAATGCTATTAAGAATCTGCGAAAAAAGAGAAAATTTAATATGAAAACCTGTTGAGGGGAGGGAGGGAAGTCCATGCGCGATAGAGCGTTTAGAAAATAAGTAGACATATGATTGTGGAATGTTAAAGTACCGGTATTTATTTTGTTTATGTTAAAGAAAACTCAATAAAAAGCATTTAAAAAATCAAAAAAAATCAAAAAATCAATGAGATGGTATGAGGAAATGAAGACTAACAAGGAAGAAGAATTCTGCTGGTGTCCATTAAGGGAATTATTTATCTGCAGAGAAAATCCATGAGGAAATAGACGCCGTTCTGAGACCTTCCCACGTCATCACTTATGAGGACCGGATTAAAGTGCCCTACACCAATGCTGTACTTCATGAGGTGATGCGCCACTGCAATGTGTCCATCACTGGACCTTTCCGGAAATGCTTGGAGGACATCACTCTGCTGGGCTTCCCCCTTAAAAAGGTACAAGATGCCCCTTCCCCCAAAGGCAGCACTGGCGGAAAGGCGGGGTATGAATACACATACAATAAATATAATCATCATTGTGACCATTATTGGCACCAGTCAGGAGCTGGCATGCTTTGGGTTCCTCCAGGCAGCCTGTTAATTTGCTTACATGGAGGGCAGACAAGGCCCCATCTTGCAAAAAGGATTGCCCATCAGTTGTTTCACACAATTTTGAATCACGTTTCTCATTTATTTTGCTTACTTATTTATTTCATAGAATTCATACGCTGTTCGATTTTTCTTATTTTTAAAAAGCAGTACAGTCGTACCTTGGAAGTTGAACGGAAAGCGATCCGGAAGTCTGTTTGACTTCCAAAATGTTCAGAAACCAAAGAGCAGCTTCTGATTGACTGCAGGAAGCTCCTGCAGCCAGTCAAAAGCCGTGGAGGCCCGGTCAGACGTTCAGCTTCCAAAAATCGTTTGAAAACCGGAACACTCACTTCCAGGTTTCGATTGTTCGGGAGCCAATTTGTTCGAGATCCAAGGTACAAAAAGGATAACAGTAAAATTATTTCTAGAAAGAACTAACAAGGATATTCTGATGGCAACAATTAATTTGCAAACTCATCCGAAGTAATTCTCCCTCCTTTTGCGCAGGGGACCCTGGTGCTGCCCAACCTCCACTCGGCGCTGTATGATCCAGATTACTGGGAGACCCCCTGGACCTTCAACCCGGGGCACTTCCTCGACTCGTTTGGCCGGTTTGCAAGCAATAAAGCCTTCTTGCCTTTTTCGACAGGTAAAGAACCTACTCCTTCTCCTTCCCAGGATGCAGTTTAATGGTGAAATCCCATACCGTGATGGTGGTGGTTGTGGTGGTTGTGATGATAATAATAATAATAATAATAATAATAATAATTTATTTATACCCCGCCCATCTGGCTGGGTTTCCCAGCACAATAAAACTTCAAACATTAAAAACTTCCCTTTACAGGGCTGCCTTCAGATGTCTTCTAAAAGTTGAATGGTTGCTTATTTCCTTGACATCTGATGTCACCCACAGGGCAGGTGCCACTACCGAGAAGGCCCTCTGCCTGGTTCCCTGTAACGTGGCTTCTTGCAGCGAGGGAACCGCCAGAAGGCCCTTGGCGCTGGACCTCAGCGTCTGGGCAGAACGATGGGGGTGGAGATGCTCCTTCAGGTCTACTGGGCCGAGGCCATTGAGGGCTTTAATGGTCAGCACCAACACTTTGAATTGTGCTCGGAAATGTACTGGGAGCCAATGTAGGTCTTTCAGGACCGGTGTTACGTGGTCTCGGAGGCTTCCAAGTTAAACAGACCACCTTTGATGATAATTGGGTAACATCAAATGAGCATGACCAACATAGTAGGCGAGGGCTTGGAACTGTCTTTCTTTCATGGAAGCGATTCTGTTCCTTCGATTCTCCTACAGGGCGCCGGTCCTGCGTGGGAGAACCTTTGGCAAGGATTGAGCTTTTCATCTTCTTCGCTAACCTGCTGCGTGCCTTCAAGTTCCACCTTCCAGACGCAGAAAAGGAAGTCAACATGGAAGCCATTAATGTAGGTACCTGTCAGCCGCACCCGTACAGGATCCTCGCAATTCCACGCTAACCCAACCTGGCTGCAATTTCCTTCCAGGAGCATCTGGGTGGGCCAGATGGGGAGCTGTTGGAAGAGCCAATGTCATCCATTCTCATTGCCAGCAGTGGCTCGCAAGCTTCTTAAAGCTGCCGCCCTCAACCTTAGTTACCTGTTACTCAGGTGAACTTCAGCTTGCACCAGGAGAAGCCTCCCGGAACGAATCAATGAATGGCCATCTTCTACCTCTCTCCAGGTGAGAGATGGAGAAGTGGCTGAGAGAGAAAACCCAGGTGGGAGCTGGGAGGAAAGGCAGCCACAGGTGACAGGTGTGGCTTCCATCCAATGCTTGCGGGTTAATTGCAGCGAACTTTTTTGGAATGACAATTCTTGGCCTCCCCTAATTCTTATGCTGCCATTTTATTTCTTTTGTTAGGCATTCTTCTCTCTCCTGTTCATTTTTAAGTGACTAAATTAGGTTAGTTTGTTTGTAGTGTTTTATACAACTCAGTAGGGATTGGCTCCTTTGCATTTACTTATTGACAGTATTAAATCTAATTGTTCCTAGTATGTCTCTTGAAATGTTATCCTGACTCTTTGGGCCCCGTTTTGTGGAGATCACACTTCGTGAATCCGACGGAAGTGGGCTGAGGTTCATAAGAGCTTGTGCCATAATAAATGTGTTTATTAAGTGCTGCAAGACTCTTTGTTGCTTTATCACAGATGCCATGATAGCCCAGGTTTTGAACACCTGCCACGCTTAATTCCATGCTGCTTCCTGTGTCATTTTGTAGACAGAAACCTGGAATGTAAGTGTTTGCATTTCTCTGTAGCTAAAGGGTTATAACCAGACCACACCAATGACTGCAGGAGGCGCCAAATAAACCATGCAGGGCTGGGTACTGTGCATTTTGACAACCCTTGTTATCCATTTAGGAGAGATACCATCTCTTACCTCCAGGATCTTCCCACCCACCCTTTCCCACTAACAGGGAAGGAAAAGGAGATTGCATATACACACATACATATACACAAATACATACAGGCAGTCCCTGGTCTCCAAGCTTGCTCTGCTTTTCCTAATTTCCCGTGGTAGCATGTTGGAACAAAGCAACAAAACGGATATAGGGAGTGATTGCCACTACAAAGAAAATCATTGTCAATTTCCTTTATCCCAATGGGGCAGACAAATTGAAAACGTAGACACTTGCAAAGTCTAGTGGGCAACACAGATGCCTGGAAGAGTTGTCTATAGCAGAGAAAAATGAGGCTATTTTCCATTTTCCTTACTGTTTTCAACACACACACACACACACACACAACTGGCAAAGCATTACCATGAAAAAAGCACCACAGTATAAAAGAACACAACTCACCAAATAAGCTCGTGTGAACGGAATGCCATTTAACATTTTAATATATTATTTTCAAAAGACGTTTCACCGACGACCTCATTTGTTAAAAAAAATACAATATTTTAAAATCTCACTTAAGAAATGCTTTCCAAGGAAATCTGGAAAAAGATCAGTTTGAACTATAGAGGCATAACTCTCTCCAACTAATAATTTTAAAATTATAGCTCTTCTTAAATCCGTCACGTGCGATTTCCTCCCCGCAAAGTTTCAAACCAATGCCTTATTACAAAGGGGATTATTCTCGCTTCACCAGCTCACATTGTCCTGAAAGAAGCTCCTTAGAATCTCCCCAACCAGATAAACACAACTGTTTAAATAACTTAAATAAATAAATAAGACGTTCTGGGCAACTGCAGCCCAGCTGCTGCAAGATCAGCCCCACCAAAAGGCTCAAATAAGGCAGGAAATTCCAGCCAGGAGGTTTTTCCTTCATGCCTCACCGGATTCTGGCCAAGGTGGAGGGAATCACCGAAATCAGGAGGCAGAGGGCTTGAAAAAATGAACGTTGGAGTGTGGTGGAAGAGTGCAGTGGGAAATCGAGAAAAAGGAATGGGAATCCAACGAGGCAGGAACAGAAGCATGGGGTTGGGCTAGATGACCCTTGAGGTCCCTTGCAACTCTGTTCTATGGAGCTGGGAGAGGAATCCAGTTTAGACAGAGCTGTTATACCTCCCAAGTCCTGTCCACTTATCACCTTCCACACAATACTCATTTTTGGGGGGGAGTCTTGACTGTGAAGGACTAAGCCACTAAGGGATATGATGAGAGGTTTGCTGAGGGGATGGTTTTCCCAAGCAGCTTTGAGCAAGTCTGCCCAACAGTCAACCTGCCTTTGTGGGCTGAAGACAAATAGGTTTAGAAACGTACTTTTTTCACCCTTCGGTTAATTGTACACAGGTGGTGACAGGCAGGCTACTCACTCACTGGACCCGTTCACGGTTATTGTCTCGAGGCAATACTGGTTCCATTTATTATTATATAAATCTGGTTTTATTTTTGGTCTTGCGGGTTTCAATGGAGAGCAAGATAGAAATGCCTCAAATAACATAATGTAAGCCATCTCCTGCATTTACACCTAGTTTGGGGCAGCCAATACAGTGGGGTGGGGGGGATTGTCAAGCACCTAAGACGCTGCACCCAGCTGCGAGTGGCGTCTTGCATATGTGGAAAGCATCGCTGGCCGCAATCACTATCTTTTTAAAAACTTCCTTCCTGAAAGGATGGTAGCATTTCCTGTCTGCTTCCTCCTGGCCTCCTTTCCCCACTATCTGTTTCCAAAGCTTACTTGGTTAACGGTTTTGTCTCCGAGAAACCGACTTCCACTATGAACACACACACATACACACACACATAGGGCAAAAGTCTCACCACCACAGAATCAGAACAGATTTGAACACAGCACATGCACAGCGGTGCCTTTCCGACGATATTTAGAGGGCACTGAACAAAGTACACCAAGCAAAGTCCATGGATCTCGACACAGTTCATACGGGGGTATTTGAAACAAACAAACAGGAGAGGAATTGGAGGTGAGATTTCGTTCCGTTTGATTTTAAAGAGAGGGCCAGATGCGACTCTGCCTGGGGGGGAAACCCAGTTGGGCCCAACATCCGTCGGGTTAAAGAAAAAACAGTGTTGCCCTTCTCAAGGCGCCCACCACTTCCTCCTTTGCTGGGTGTGCCAATTCCAAATTACATTTTCATCACAGCTTTGAAGGAGACCTGCAGAATGAAAGAAAAACAAACATGCACACTGTTGGAAACAAAAACAGAAACTGCTGTTTTGTGGGCTCCACCCCCCCCCCAAACCTTCAAGAAAGAGTCCAAAGGAGAAATCCACACAGTCAAGAGGTCCAACACGAATGGCATGGAATTCAGAGAAGCTGAGCTCTTATAAACAAGCAGAGTGCCTAGTCCTCCTGATATGTCTGGAGAGGGCTTTCAGTACACGGATGCTAGTTAGAGAGGGGCGTGCTTCTAGGGTGGGAGTTTGAATCGGGTGCTAAGGGCCTTTTAAAGCAGATTTTAGCTCGTCTATGAAGCAACACACCTGAGCTCACAGCTACCAGGGCTGCATCATTCAATAACATCCCAAACCTCTCTGGAAGGGGTAAGATGTGTGCCCACTTAGCTGACTTGATCATCCAAGTCATGTTATATGTCTTGGAGAAGACTTACATTGTTTGTTGATGCTAGATTTATAATGTTAGGAGTTGGGGAGTGCTTAATATTTATATTCCGCCCATCCGGCTGGGTTGCTCCAGCCACTCTGGGTGGCTTCCAGCACATGTAAAAGCATAATAAAACATAATAAAACTTTTCAACACAGGGTTGCCTTTAAATGTCTTCTACAAGTTGTGTAGTTATTTATCTAACCATCTGATGGGAGGGCGCCACCACCGAGAAGGCCCTCTGCCTGCTTTCCTGTAACCTCACTTCTCTCAGTAAGGGAACCGCCAGAAGGCCCTTGGAGCTGGACCTCAGTGTCCGGGCAGAACGATGGAGGTGGAGACGCTCCTTCAGATATACTAGGCCAAGGCCGTTTGGGGCTTTAAAGGTCAGCACCAACACTTTGAATTGTGCTCAGAAACGTACTGGGAGCTGGTGTTATGTGGTCCTGGTGCCCATTCCCAGTCACCAGTCTGGCAACTGCATTCTGGATTAGTTGTGATTTCTGAGGCACCTTCAAAGGTAGCCCCACATGGAGTCACATTGCAGTAGTCCAAGCGGGAGACAACCGTAGCATGTACGACTCTGGAGAAACAGTGTGTGGCATTAAGGAACTACTTTTGAATTTGTGTGTTGTGTCTAACTTGCACTCAACTGAACCCCACAAGAATTCTGGCCTGCGCAAGCGTGTTTGGAAAATTATGAAGGTTGCTCTGTAGAAATAAACTTTTAAAAGGGATATTCTAGGTCTGTGTTTCTTGGCTCTGCTAAGGCTTCTCTGTTGTGATTTAAAAACAAGCCAAGTTAAGAACTGTCCACACAGGAGTGGAGATTTGGCTGTCTGGCTCTGAGTATAATAACACTGACCTACCTCACAGAGTAGTTTTAAGGCCAGCAAGGCTTTAAAAAGCCTCTTCGTCACCCACCCCCTTCGGATGTTATACCTTGCTCATCCAACTCATCAACTGCTGGCAACTTATTTAAATGGCTATTTTCAGGAGTGATTTTAAAAGCCTTTTTATTGTTCTGAGAAATCTATGCACATAGGCAACAAAAGCTGTAAGAGCACAACTAGAAGGGATGTCAATGCTTTTAAAGCAGGGATGAGGGATTTGTGGTTCTCCAGATGTTGCTGAATTAAAACTCCTACCGTCTCCGGCCCCTTGCCTCTGCTGGTTGCAAGGGCTGATGGGAGCTGGAGTCCCTCAACATCTGGAGGGTCACGGGTTCCCCATCCCTTCGTTTTACAAAGTCAGCTTAACATGACCAAAGCAGCTCACAGACCAGCAAATTAGGACCAGGGTGGCTTGTAAATTCGGGACTCTCAAGAAGACATGCAGCAGGATCCTATTTGGAGACTGTATTCCCCTTTTTCTTATGGTGGGAAGATGGGGGGGGGGGCAGAACAATTATGGGGGTGCCTGGAGTGTTTTGCTATTAGATTTGCTCTGGGATTTTCGGTCAAATTAGCAACGCCAACCCAAAGGGCTCTTTCGGGCTCCTTATAACTTCCTTGGGAAATAGAAAGGATAGCTCAGTTGGTTAGAGCATGGTGCTGGTAACGCCAAGATCACAGGTTCGATCCCCGTATGGGACTAGGCGATCCTCAGGGTCCCTTCCAAATATGCAATCCTATGATAAGATGAAAAGAGGTGGCAGTTTGGCCTGATCCAACCCCGGGGCAGGCTTGTTCATAATAATAACAACAACAACCACCACCACCACCACCACCGCCCATCTGGCTGGGTTTCCCCAGCCACTCTGGGCGGCTTCCAACAGAATATTAAAATACAATAGTCTATTAAACATTAAGAGCGTCCCTAAACAGGGCTGCCTTCAGATGTCTTCTAAAAGTCTGGCAGTTGTTTTTCTCTGGTGGGGGGGGGGCATTCCACAGGGCGGGTGCCACTACTGAGAAGGCCCTCTGCCTGGTTCCCTGTAACTTGGCTTCTCGCAGGGAGAGAACCGCCAGAAAGCCCTCGGAACTGGACCTCAGTATCCAGGCAGAACGATGGGGGTGGAGATGCTCCTTCAGGTATACTGGACCGAGTCAGGCAGAAGGCATCACTTGCCGCTGCATTTCTCCTTTCCTCTCATTCACGTTGTCTTCTGAGCCACTCCAGTGGTCATTTCTCAGAGCACTTGAAAGGTCCAGAAGAGCCCGCCTCCAAGGTCTCTTCCAGACAGTCTGTCTGTTCAGTATTCACCCCAATTTGTTTGCAGGGAGACTAGGCAACACTGGCTTTTGAATGACATTGGCTACTGTTTCTGGGAAGTTTAGATGGTGTTGCCTCAAAGCAAGCAAGTTGCCCCGCACTCTCCTCTGCATTTCCCCCTCACTTTCCTTATTGCACAATGTTTCTCTTGGGGAAACTCGGGGACTGCACAGTCAGCTACAATCTGAATTTCCCTGTGTGTGCTGGAATCCCACCCAAAAAGAACGACAGTCTGGACGTGCCCAGGAAGTGCAAGGGCAGGGGAGAAGGGCACCCCTGGGAGCCATGTCTGCAGTAACAGGGTGCCCAGAGTCAGCTGAGGCAGAAAGTCCCTGGGTCATTCGGGGGGGGGCACACGGAGGGCCCCAGAGGATGATCTCAGGGTCCGGGGTGGTTTACATGGGGAGAAGAGGTCCTTGAGGTACTGCAGTCCTGAGCCATTTAAGGCTTTGTAGGTCAAAAGCAGCACTTTGACCTGGGCCCGGAAACTAATTGGCAGCCAGTGCAGTGCATTGAAAGAGAAAGGGATTATTATTAGTATAATTACAGTCATACCTCTTGTTACGTTTGCTTCAGGTTACGTGTTTTCATGTTGCATCCCATGGCAACCCAGAAGTTCTGGAAAGGGTTACTTCCAGGTTTCGCCGCTTGCGCAGATGCGCAAAATGACATCACGCGCATGCGCAGAAGTGGCGAATCGCAACCCGCGCGTGCGCAGGCGTGGGTTGCGTTCCTTTTATGTTGCGAATGGGCCTCTGGAATGGATCCCGTTCGCAACCAGGGATACCATTGTATTATTATTATTGTTATTATTATTATTATTAATTGAATTTATATACTTCCCTATACCCAGAGGTCTCAGGGCGGTTCACAGAATAAAATCAAAATATAAAACCACAAAATACACAATCAAAATGAAAAAAACAACCCACTCGTAAACCGTTTTGATATTTTGTTTTTTGTACAAAAATCCAATCAGTGTATAAATTTTATGAAATAAATACAGTGGTGCCTCGCAAGACGAAAAGAATCCGTTCCGCAAGTCTCTTCGTTTTGCGGTTTTTTCGTCTTGCAAAGCAAGCCCATTAGCGGCTTAGCGGCTTAATGCTATTAGCAGCTTAGCGGATCAGCTGATAAGCAGCTTAGTTGCTTAGCGGATCAGCTGATAAGCGGCTTAGCGGATCAGCTGATAAGCGGCTTAGCGGATCAGCTGATAAGCGGCTTAGCGGATCAGCTGATAAACAGCTTAGCGGCTTAGAAGGGGGGGGGGGGAAACCCCACAGGAACTCGCAAGACATTTTCGTCTTGCGAAGCAAGCCCATAGGGAAATTCGTTTTGCGAAGCACCTCCAAATCGGAAAACCCTTTCGTCTAGCGGGTTTTCCGTCTTGCGAGGCATTCGTCTTGCGGGGCACCACTGTAGCTGTCTGGAAGGCACCAGATTGGGGAAGGCTGAACTCCATTCTGATGGGTAACAGCTCTCTTTCCAAGAATCTGGATAGGAATCTTCCAGCACGACTGAGGATCACTGAGTCAGACCCTTGGTCCGTGGATACCTCAGTATTGTCTACACTGACTGACAGGAGTTCCGCTCTCCAGCCCAGGCCTACCCGGCAATGCCACTGGGGTTGGAACCTGGGGCGCTCTGCACATGCACAGCAGATGCTCTACACTGAGCTATGGCCTTTCCCTCCACACGAGGCAGGAAGAGATGAGAGGGGCAGAGAGTGAAACTGATGGGAGGAGCCTCGAGGAGGAGAGCCCAGACAAGCCTACAAGTCACATGTCCGCTCTTGGAATCCGGGCGTGCCCTAAGTCAGCCTCAGCCAACCTGGCGCCCCCCTGTCTGGGGCTGATGGGAGTTGTAGTCAAAAACAACTGGAAGGCACCAGGATGGCCTGATGCTGCTCTAAGCGACTGCCTCCTGTGCCAAGCTGAGAATTTAAAAATGCAATTAAAAACGCAATTAATTTAACATGAACTGATTTTCAAAAGTGCCACTTGCCTCTTGCAGCCTTTGCCCCAAGGTCTCCTTGCTCCGAATGCTCTTCCTGTGCAAAAGAAGATATTACTATTGCAAAATACAATGTAGGGCCAGTCCTACATCACTAACCAACAGCTTCAGAGATATCCTGAAGGAGCCAATTTTTGCTGCTGCTGCTGCTTTTGCTTCACACCTTGCCAACACTCACCACCCGACTTTGCCATTAGAGGGGCTAATGAAAACATGAGCTACAAATGGCAATTTCTGTTGAGAATGGGAAATATTTATCTATTTTTTACATTGCTTACACTGGCACCATTGGCATCAATAAAATATTATCTTAAAGATTTCAAAATAGGTAAGGTAAAGGTAAAGGAGCTCTGGACAGTTAAGTTCAGTCAAAGGCGACTATGGGGTGTGGCGCTCATCTCGCTTTCAGGCCGAGGGAGCCGGCGTTTGTCCACAGATAGCTTTCCGGATCATGTGGCCAGCAGGACTTCTAGCGCAACAAAACACCATGACGGAAGCCAGAGCGCACAGATTTCAAAATAAAACATTACAAAGGAGGTCAACTACAAAATGTGGCAGTTAAATATAAATATAAATAAGAATGAGAGAACACATTTCAAAATAAGATATTGCTTAAAGGAAGTCAAATACACCATATTTTTCCGTGTATAAGACTAGGGGTTTTTTTACCAAAAAATTAGGTTTAAAATAGGAGTTCATCTTATCCACGGGTAGTGCTGAGGGGTGCTTTCTTAATTTGGAGTCCCCCAAAATTCATGTATTATACATGGAGGCGTCTTATACACAGAAAAATATGGTATTATGTTTTTATTATTTATTACTATGGATTGTTCATTGGTGTACGTGATATTTTGTGTATTTTGTTATGATATTAAAATTACTTTTAAAAACCTAGTAGTGAAAAATGGTTTTCTATTTGTAGTGTGGATCAGTTCCTAGAACAGGACTCTCAAAGAACAGGACTCCCCAGCCAAAATGGGGGGAGACAAGGCAAGGCAGGTGCCCAGTCCTGTTTGCAAAGACATCCGTGTACAGTGGTACCTTGGTTCTCAAACTTAATCTGTTCTGGGAGTCTGTTCGACTCCTGAAACCGTTCAAAAACCAAGGCATGGCTTCCAATTGGCTGGAGGAGCTTCCTGCACTCAATTGGAGGCCACAGAAACACTTACTTCCAGGTTTGCGGCATTCAGGAGCTGATTTGTTCGACAACTAAGCCGTTCAAGAACCAAGGTACCACTTTATTCTGAACCTGGTGCTCTGCAGATATTTTGACACTCCAACTCTCATTGTGCTGGAGCTGATGGGAGTTGATCATTCAAACATCTGGGAGGCAACCGGTTCGGGAACACTGATCTAGCAGAAGCAAGCATGGCTTTACCTGTCTATTTTGGTAGCTACGATCACCGTGAAGCTGCCTTCTGTATCTGGCAAATATGTAGAAGGAACAATGGCGTAATTCCCTGAAGAGAGGCGGCACAGCTGGCTTACTTCCTGCGAGTAGCAATGAGGCACACAACTAACCACCGGCTCCAAGTGCAGGAAGGAAGACGAAGGCATTTTCACGTTGTTGTTGTCACTGGGGACCTAAAAAGGATTGCAGGCTGTTAAGAAGGCTTCCCTGTGACCCTCAGGTATCGACTCCCTTAAGTCAACGGCAGGGCTCAATTGTAACACAAAACCAAAGCCTGCCCACGAACCATGGTTTGTTTCAGGCCAAGAAACCAGCATCTGAAACCGGGGTTTGAAGGAGTTTGCAAGTCACAGCTTGCGCTAACCACAGTTTGCTTTTCTGCCCAAATTCAAAGATGGCTGATAAACCACATTTGAGGCTACCGGTCTGCCTCAGGAAGGAATTGAACTGATAAGGGACAGTCCCAAGAAGATAGGAAAGAGAGAGAGAGACAAACAAAGACAGAGACACAGAAGCAGAGAGAGAAGCAGTTCCAAACCATGGTTTATCGGTTGTACTTATGGAAGCTCCAACCATAGTGTGGATTCTTAATCATGGTTAGCCACGGCAGAAAAGGCCTGTTCTTCTGTTGCCACCATCTGGACCTCAGGTGAAGGAGGCACATGAAGAAGGGCCTCAGAAGATGAATGCAGGGCCCGGTCAGTTCATATGGGGAGAGTAGGTCCTTGAGGTTTCCTACCTGGAAGATGTGAAACCCTATTGGGCGGCACTTGTTATCTGGGCAGTGCTGGCGGAGGGCAATCTTGATGCTGCTCTGCCCCACGCCTGTGGGGACGGAGAAAGGGAAGCAGGGGTTGGTGTGGAAGGAAGGGAAGTTGCGGCTGCCGCCGGCGTTCTGCCCTTTCCTCCAGCAACCCTCCAGCCGGGCTGTGTCCCACTCGCCCCCCGGGAGCTCTTCACGGATGGCGTTGTCGGGCGACGGGAGTTTTATCTCACTACAAAGGCAAGGCGAGGAGGGCAAAGAGAAGAGATGGGGGAGAGAAGGGAGAGAGGTGGGGTTAACAAAGGGCACTTCTAGACCACAGTACCCATCATGGTGGTTCTGCGTTAAAAGGCCAACCCCCATTGGTCAGAAAATGGAAAGCGTAATGCTGGTGGACAACAAAAGAGGTCGAAAGACTCTCTCAAGGCAAATCTTAAAAAAAATGTAGTATAAACACTGACAACTGGGAAACACTGGCCTGCGAGCGCTCCAGTTGGAGAACAGCCTTTACCAAAGGTGTCATGGGCTTTGAAGATGCTTGAACTCAGGAAGAAAGGGAGAAACATGCTAAGAGGAAGGCATGCTTGGCAAACCATCCCCATGATCAACTCCCACCCAGAAACCAATGTCCCCACTGTGGAAGGAGGTGTGGATCCAGAATTGGCCTCCACAGTCACTTACGGACTCACTGTTAAAAACCCTGTTTATGGAAGACAATCTTACTCAGCTACAAGGGATCGCCAATGAAGAAGAAGAACCTGGGTCACCAAACCCATATGTGATCCCTTAAATTGAGATTCATCTGGACATGTTATGCTTCTCTATAATAAATTTATATCCTGCTCCTGCCCACTCCAACCTGGCTTAAGACCTGATTTTGGAGGGGGAACCGCACTGGTTGATGACCTGCAGTGAGGCATGGACCACCTGGTTCTCTTGGAACCTCTTAGTGGCTTTTCATAGAACCGTAGAGTCGGAAGGGACCCCAAGAGCCTTTAGTTCAACCTCCTGCAATGCAGGAATCACAGCTGAAGAATCCATGATGGATGGCCATCTAACCTCTAGTTTGAAAACCTCCAGTGAAGAAGAGTCCATAAACTGCTGAAGGAGTTGGTTCCACTGTCAAACAGCTCCTACCGGCAGAAGGTTTATCCTCTTGTTGTGGGAGTTGGGCATGTTTAACCTGGGAAAGAGGAGACTGAAAGGAGATATGATCGCCCTCTTCAAGCATCTGTCACACAGAAGATGGAGCAAGCTTGTTTTCTCCCATCCTGAAGGGTAGGACTCGAACCAATGGATTCAAGTTACAGGAAAGGAGATTCCGACTCAACATCAGGAAGGACTTCCTGACAGTAAGAGCTGCTTGACAGTGGAACAGTCTCCCTCAGAAGGTAATGGACTCTCCATCCCTGGAGGATTTTAAGCAGAGGCTGGATGGCCATCTGTCATGTACAAACTAGTTGAGATTCCTGCATTGCTGGGGGTTGGACTAGATGTCCCCTGGGGTCCCTTCCAACTCTACGATTCTATGATATAGCACTTGCAGTAACAGTGCCCACCATTATTTAAATCACAGGGTGGGAAATCTCAAGATGCAGCTAAGTTTCACACAAACTGCCAAGCTCGGTGTCACAACACCTGCTTCCCAACCCTCAGCATCTCCAGGACAGAACTTGTGTCTGAAACTTTGGAGAGATGCTGCCAGCCAGAGTTGGCAAAACTGAGCTGGGTGGACTAAGGGTCTGACTCATGTACCACCCTCCCTCCCCACGTTGCATTTCCTTTCTTTCGGATGCACCTGAGGGATATTCTTCCGCTGGAGAAGACCCGAAGCAGGAAGTTGCCCTCAGCATCGTTCAGGAAGGTGCTGGGGATGACCAGGTAATAGCCAGGAGGGAGGTCACAATGCAGGTGCACCTCTCGGTTGTAGGAGTGGCAAACGGTGCTGGAAACTGGAGGAGCAGAGAGCGTCTTTGGGAGGCTGAACTGTTTCTTTTCGACCTGGAAGGTGGAAAATCAATGGCAGTGCTGCAGAGGTCTTACAAAGTCTTACAAAGTCTTACTACGGCCTCGGCCCAGTATACCTGAAGGAGCGTCTCCACCCCCATCGTCGGACGCTGAGGTCCAGTGCCGAGGGCCTTCTGGCAGTTCCCTCATTGCGAGAAGCAAAGCTACAGGGAACCAGGCAGAGGGCCTTCTCGGTAGTGGCGCCCGCCCTGTGGAACGCCCTCCCATCAGATGTCAAAGCGATAAATAACTACCTGACATTCAGAAGACATCTTAAGGCAGCCCTGTTCAGGGAAGTTTTTAATCTGTGATATTTTAGTGTATTTCTGGTTTTTATGGAAGCCGCCCAGAGTGGCTGGGGAAACCCAGCCAGATGGGCGGGGTACAAATAATAAATTATTATTATATTATTACTATTACAAGTGGTCAAGGCAAACACAAAGCAGGAACACAAAGCATTCGTGTCCCCTGGAAAGAGCTGTTTTTGCTTTCCCCCAGGAACCCACCCCAATGTATACAAAGAAAGCCCCCATAATCTGACCTTAGAACCTGTTTTGTGCTCAACAGTATTATTATTTATTAAATCTGTATACCGCCCACCACCCATACATTTCAGGGCAGTTCACAAGATAAAACTACAGTCGTACCTTGCATCTCGAACGGCTTATTGCTGAATGTGAGTGTTCCAGTTACTGAACATTTTTTGGGAATCAGAAATCAGGAAGACCAAAATTTTAACAAGGAATGGGGGGGATTATAATTTATCTTAAAAACCATTGTAAACAGCTAAAATCATTAGTAGAATTGGAATAACACTTGTAGTTTAATTTTGAATTTTGGATATAATGGAGATGTAAAAGCTTTGGATTATTATAAAAGGTGCAGGAGGAAATGGTTAACAAAAGGACCCACAAAGGGGAAGAGGGAATTTCAGGAGAATCGTGTCTTTCTGTTGGTTGTTGGATAATTGACTGTAAAACTTTAAACTGAAAAACTAAATAACTGTATTTTTAAAAAAGAAACATTCTGTATAAGGAGGCGGCCCAGATCCCCACCCACACTGCTCGTTACCTTCCATATGTGGAGCCCCACCGCATGGTAATTTTTGCCTCGGATGCCATCGTTTAAAGCGGGATCTGCTTCCACTAAGCGGGGCCAGTTGCGGATCCTGCCCGCCCAGTCAGTGCTGTGCTTGCGGTGTTTCTGCAGGAGGGCAATGCACACCTCGCTCTGCTCAAAGACCCTCAGCCAGAACTTGGGATTCGTGGGGAAGGTGCTGTTGTTGCGGCAACCACCTGCGGATTGGCCCCTCACCCAGGACCCGTACAGCTTCTGCGTGTGGCTCAGCACTCTGTCTGTGGGGAGAGATGGAAAAAAATACGGTATGCACACATCACATCACTGAGCCAGAGCAGCATTTGGGGTCAAGGGGAGACCGCATCTCTTTCCTTGTGTCCTACCGGTGTAAAGGCTCTGAAGCTGTCCTTCTTCAGTAATCGGGTACCCAGTTATGATCTCATCAAATTCCGCAAAGAACTCCTCCTCTTCGACCCAAAATTCTCCTTCCTGAATCTGGGACAACAGCTCTGCAGCAACCACAGGGTCCAGTTGGCTCCACCCTGGACCACTGAAGAACAAGAGGCAACAAGGACAAAAATGAATGTCAGTGTGGGGGTTAGAGTGCCGCTCAAGGACCTGGGAGACCAGGGTTCAAATCCCTGCTCGGCTCACTGAGTGACTTTGGGCCAGTCACTCAATCTCAGCCTTATCTAGCTGACAGGGTTGTTGTGAAGATAAAATGGAGAGGGGGAGAGATATGGGGAATAAATGTCATAATAGATACATTTATTATTATTACTATTATCATTATTCACAATGTCATTCAGTGTTTCCCAAACTTGGGTCTCCAACTGTTTTTGGACTACAGCTCCCATCATCCCCAGCTAGCAAGACCAGCGGTCAGGGATGATGGGAATTGTAGTCCCAAAACAGCTGGAGACCCAAACTTGTGAAACACTGGACACGGTACTTTAACAAAATACAAAAGGTGAAGTCCCTACAGCAAAATAGAAATTTCCTCTCAACTAGCCCTGCGATGTCACTCTGAGGCGCAGTGGGAAATTAATATGGAAGCTGCCATTTTAATTTCCCACAATGCCCCAGGACCAATGCTACATCCAGAGCTTTGGAGAAGGGAAATTAAAATGGCTCCTCCATGACACCCCACAAGAGAGAGGCCAGGGCAAGCACAGTGTTGGCGCCTGCCAGACCACTGGTCCCCAGGCATCTGCCCAAGGATGCTGAATGCCAACCAGGCTGGCAAGTTGGGCTCCCGGGTGAAACAGAGAACTACGGCTCCTGTGGTTTTAAGAGGTGTATAGAAGACAAGGTATGCCGTCTGAAGGTTTGTCTTGTCCACAAGTCCTTAAGGTGGAAGAAGGGGCTCTGTCCTCTTCCTCACCTGGACACCTTCCTGAGAGACAGCCTATCTGGACATCTCCCATTCTACGTCTGGTTTCGCCCGACAGAAAGAGCCAAAAGTTGACATGCTTCATTGGCGCAGAAGTAGAAAGACGAGAATGGTTGTTGGCACACCGGCAGGTAACAATCAGCAAAGGTGTGTGTGTTTGTGGTTTGGGAGCTGCACGGCTGTAAAGACTGCCGAGAGAATAATTGGGTGCACTCTTCCCACCTTAGATCAAATCTATGCTGCCAGGTGCCATAAGAAAGCTGCAGAGATAGCGCAGGATAGTGCACACCCCAGAAATGATCTCTTTCAGCTTCTGCCTTCTGGAAGAAGGTCCAGGGTTATAAAGACCAGGACTAGCCATCTGAAAAAGAGTTTCTACCCAAATGCAATTCTGGTTGTAAATGCAGTATAAGGAGTCTCTATAGTATATTGTATTTTAAAATGGGGTTTCAGAGTTTTTAGGGGGTTTTGAATGTCTTATGTAGATTTTTCAATTTCATTGTTCTGTATGGGACAATGACAATAAAGATATTGTATCGTAGCCTACGTCTATATTCACTGTCTTCTCCTTGGCGAGCGCATTAGCAAAAATATAACCCTCTTCCCACTGGGGCACACTGCCCCACCAACCTCAGCCAGCCCCCACCCGCCTGCCCCCTTACTTCCAAGCAGTCCAGAAGGTGGCCCTGGTTGTCAGCTTCCTCCTCCTTAGCCTCCATGTTGCCCTTGTAGGGCTCAGAAGGGATGGGGGCGGAACTAGAACAAGCTGGCTCTGCCTGTCAATGGGCTCTAGCGCCACCTAGGGTTGGGCTCCCTGCATGCTGCCCTACCAGCCTCAACCAGTCATCAATGTCCCCCTTTACAGCCCTTCAAAGAAGGGATCTGGGCTGCGAATGGGGCAATTAAGAGTTCTGCCACCACCGCCAATGTATGCAGAATCCTCCCAAACCGATATAAGCAACTCGCTTCCTGGTTTGAGGACAGACCTGAAGAAGCATTTATGGTGTTTGCAAATGGCATCTGATGCAGACCCACGCAGGGACAAAAGCACGGCACCAGGGCATCCTTAAGAAACTGGCATGTGGAACGCCCACTCACCCCTCCCTCCAGGGCCCTTTCCAGCAACGCCTCCCCCAGGGGTTACGGATCCGCAGCAGGATGATCTCCTTCCGGGACACTTTGGAGAGATCTTGCATGTCGACAACGATGAAGGCGTGGAACTCCCCCAGTTCGCTGGTACCTGGGCATGCGGAGAAAGCAACACAGACATGCCCCACAGACATGCAAACATCATCTCTTTGCAATGGCAGCTCCCAGTTTATGGAACCCCCTTCCTATTATCTTTCTCCAGGCGTCAATTCAAGGTCTATTTATTTGCAGAAAACTTCAGTGCAACCAGAGTAACTATACTGGGATAATAATATTGCTAATGGTTTTGGTTACGCTTTTGGTTACTGTACTGTGTTTTAGATTATGGTTTCGAATGCTAACTGCACCTCAGCAATGAAATACAAGGGTGTGATTGTCAAAACCTTGAAAATGAAGACTGCTTACAACAGACGCATTTCAGAAAGCAGCCTGGCCATCCATAGGCTTCTTGCCCAGCTAAATTCTGAGACTGAACAGGCTTTAAAGAGCTCCATGTTTACCTTGCCGTGAGCTGAAGACGGAGCAGCTCATCACGCATTTCTCTTTCAAGTTCATCAGTCTCCTAAATACCGCCTTCTCCAAAACTTTGCCTGCCCTCTCCCTTTCTGTGCTCCGGCCTGGGTCTTTGAGGGACCACCTCTCCGCTAGGCCTCCTGTCAGATCCACAAGAGCGTCAGCAACCTGGCCTGCCCAGAGCTGTTCGTAAGATCCATGCACCCTAGAGAGAGAAAACACAAAAACTCCAGGACATCATACCAGTACTTCAAAAGAAAGCTGAAGTTGGTGAAAATATGTAAAGTCCCTGCCAATCCTTGGGAAATCCGCTAGTGCATCAGTTAGTGGTAAGTGTATCAGAACTATTGAGGCGAGTCAAGCCTACTAAATATTTTTGGTGGCTAGAAGCTTTCGGATGTGTTTTGCAAGACCAGGCAACTCTGATACATTGGGCACCAGCAGCCAAAATTATCCACATGAATGGAAAACGCTATGTCATCCACACCTATTTTTGTAAGGAAGAAAAATAAGTGCACCAGATTTGGAAAGCATTTAGAATCCTGCTGAAAATATTTTTGTTTAGAAAAATCTGAATAGGTAACTAACTTTTCCACAAATTCAGAGTCCTCACTATGCAGAAAGCACAGCTAAGGGCAATTCTGGAAAAGAAAACAAGGACTGCAAAGGACACACAGGCCACGTTTGCATGTAACACTAAACCATGGTTTAGTACTGCATACAGGAATGGGAATGAGGCTGAGCCAGGCCTTGGGCTCAAACACTCCCCACCCAAGTGACTCCCATGCTGCTGGGAGAAGGACTGGGCCAGCATTTCCTTTCAGTTCCTCCAAATCTTAGCTTCTTGTTGAGTGTGAACCAGGAGTGGTGTTTCACCACAAACCCTGGCCAGTTTAACAAGCCAATTCCACAACCCATAATTCAACAGTGGCTTGTTTTAAAACTGTACAGGGCATAATTTTTCTTGATTTTATTCACTGGGAGAACCCCATCAAGAGTAGCAGGTAAGTCACAATAGGAACTGTCGTCCTATAATCAATTTCCTGGGATTTCTGGGCCCGTTTCTCTCCCAGAAGTTAAGGAGACCTTTTGAGCCCCTAGAGGGTAAATGTCTGGCCTGTCACTTGGCTCTGCCCAAGGAGGAACAAGGCAACACAATGGACTGACTGTCGGTCCTAAAAGATGAGCCGTTTGCCCTTAGGGAATTATCAGGGAAATCCTCTCATTTTGTATTAATTCCCAGTGTCAAAGTAAAGAAGCCAGGAAAGCTTTCAAATGTTTACGCCCCTTCAGGGTTCTTCCAACCACTTCCATGTGTGGAAGATCACACACAAAATGAACACTCAGCGCAACCAAGACTTGTTTGAAAATTGCTGTGTGAATCTGTGCAGCCGGGCACACGGTTTGCAATCCCCTCCAGGGCAAGTCCCTCCACACGTACTTGGCATAGGCCTTTTCCAGGAGAGGGAGCCAAAACACATCTTCTGTCTGGCACTGCGAGAAGCAGAGTTTGCCCCCCAGGCAAGGCAGGCGGTCGTCTATGGTCACCTCCACCCAGTGCCCAAATTGCCAAACCCGGCAAGTGAAACAGCCTCTGTATTTCTCATCTCTCCAGCTGGGCTGACCTGGAGGTATCACCTGCGAAAACAAAACAAGAGCAAGTCAGAGGCAACAGGAGCAGGCAAAGGCTTTTGCATTCCGCGTCTGTGCAGGCGCCCGAAGACTCCTTTCCTTCCTGCCTTCTTAAAACATAGCAAGATTCTAGTCCTTATGGCTACAGGAAAAAAATCTTAAAAGCATATGTGCAACCTGGGGACATGGCACAATGAGCAGGGCAGTGTTTTGGTAACTTATGGCCCCTCCTCTAATCTTCCAAACACACCTTGGCCAGACACCCGTATTCATTCTTCCTCTCATTTCCTAAATAGAAACTTCTGCTTAATATGTGAAGTTTAATCTGACTGGGAACCAGCAGTGAGATTTGGAGTGATTTTAAAGGACTTGTTTTGAATCAAGCGGGTAATAATAATGCACTAAAAGTAGAAGTACCATCAATGAAAGATGGGCAACATGACTGAATTAGCAAAAATGACGGCAACAATTAGAATGCAATCTGATCAAAATCTCCAAACAGGAATGGAAATGCATAGAAGAATACATGTCCAAAAGAAGCTCCAACAAGAATTTATTGATATGTATAGACTGATTTCACAAAGTTAAGTTAAACAGATATATAAGAATGTATGTTTAACTATTAAGATACAAAAATACAATCACAATAATAAAGTTTTAAAATAATAACAAGGAAGTCACGCAGTGGTGAAGGGAAGACACAGGGCAAGAAATATGAAGCAAATAAGAAATGGCTAGATGTCGGTACATAATGGAATGTGAAAATGTGACTTTATAAATATAATATATGTATTACTATGTAAAAATTTCATATTTGTACTGTGGCGTTAATAAATAAAATCAAATAAAAATAATGCAGTAAAATGCACCTTACGTTTCAGAGGCACTGTGCCAAGCTAGGCTTCCTGGTGCCAAAACAGATAGTGAGTCTAACATCCGCAATTTGTTGTCCTCCAAGTGTTTTGGACTGAAACTCCCATCATTCCTGACCATTCATCATGTTGGCTGGGGCTGGTGGGAGTTGTAGTTCAAAACATCTGCAGAGAACCAGACCGTAAGAACATGGATCCTCTCCCAATCAAAGGAGCAGCACTGTCCTGTACCTTGGCCAACAAGTATTTACTCTTCTGTAAAGCGGCACAGGCACACAGGAACCAGCAGTCTCCCAGCATCCCTTGCTTGACTTGCCACTCATATTGATTGTCGGAAAATAATCGAGGTGTAGAACAAATCTCCTGGTGGGGAGAAAGAAACAGTGCAAGTTTACTGCTAACTTTTTATAGAGCCAACTGTATTTCAGGATTAAACAGAAAGGCTCTGGGATTCTGCTTTGAGTGGTGTTACAGAACAGATTGGTTCTATTCCTTGGAGGTTTTTAAGCAGAAGCTGGATGGCCATCTGTCACGAATGCTGTAGTGGAGATTCCTGCAACTGCCTGGGGTTGGACTAGATGACCCCCAGGGTCCCTTCGAACTCTACGATTCTATAATTCTATTGCATGTTCTGTACTTCATCATTTGGGACTAAGCCAGTGCTCCCCACCCGATTCACTTGCTACCTATTTTGAAAAGCTGCAGAATTAGTCAGATCATGTAAGTAAATTTATTATTTTATTATTAATTTGGGCTGGTTTTTTGTAGTTAAGCAACATGTTTTCCTCAAATTAAGCATGAGGCAACTGTGTAACAAGTCACTGCTCTGGAAAAATCTGGAATGCTGTGATCATACAGGTGCTCATTATCTATAAATGGGCAGCTGCTGTCATGGGTCATAAATCAACCCTCAGATGCTGTGCACAGAGGTGGAAAATAAACCTAAGGCTTTAAGAATGGAGAAGCAAGTTCTGGGGAGAGAAACAAATGGTACTGTAAGTTTCCACCAGCTAAGACAGGAGCCGATTGTTTCGCACCAACATAACCTCCACTTGCCCTATCCAACACAAACCTGCATTTCCTAGTACAGCTTCCCCACTGTTTTTCAAATGTGCATGAATATTTTTATAGTAAGGTATGTCTGCATAAAGACAGGGGTGCCCTGTTAAAAATAAAAGGTGGTTTTGCAAACTTTTCACTTGAAGTATGGGAGCAGGAATGAGGTTGATCTGGGATTCTATTTGCACAATTAGAATGGCATGGAGGGGCGAGTGTGTTAACAACAACCCCCCCCCCAAAAAAAACAATTGGAGGAAAACACCAGCTGTACCCATGGAGGCTCCTCACATGATTTCTAAATCACCTGGGAAGCATCCTCCCCCCCAGTTGGAAAGGCTCCCTGTTTCAGAAGCTGACCCTCCACATTGGCAAGGACAAACACTTGCATCCTTGTTCCCACTCCGCCTGACCACATGGAGTACTAAAATGCCTAGATTGGGTTGATGTGGCTCAGGGCAGCTGGGAAACCCAGTTCATTGCAGATTCTATGATTTTATGAAGTCAATAATCCACCATGGCTGCTCTTAAGAGCCTCACTCTTGTCCTCATCCTGGGATGATTTTTTTAATAAAAAAAACAAACCAACAACTTATCATACTTTTCGTTCTATAAGACACACCAGACCACAAGATGCATCTAGTTTTTGGAGGAGGAAAACAAGGGGAAAAAATATTCTGAATCCCAGAAGCCAGAACAGCAGCGATCCCTCTTGCTGTTCTGGCTTCAGCGATAGCTGCACAGCCTGCATTCGCTCCATAAGACGCACACACATTTACCCTTACTTTTTAGGAGGGGAAAAGTGAGTCTTATAGAGCGAAAAATACGGTAAATTTGTTATTTGTTCGGCTACTCACTAGTGACTAGGATTTTGCTTTTAAAAAAACCCACATCAGTCAAAGGGTCTCTGTAGGCTGGTGGGTTTTGCATGTATTTTATTTAGTCATTTAATTAAAAAAAATACACACCACTTGACAGTAAAAAAAACCAAAAAACCCTCAAAAATATAAAACAATAAAATTGGGGGGGGGGGGAATCACAGCCATGGTTCAAAACATACAAAAGTTAAAATACTAAAACAGATTAAAATTGTCTCAACTTACTAAGCAAATGGGTAGGCTTGTCTAAACAAGAATGTTATTTGCAGGCACCAAAAAGAGTACAGTGAATGTAGCGATCAGGTGGGATTGCTATGAGGAATTATAACAAATATAGAGTAAGCCATCTGTGTCAGCAATGAAAGCATTGCGTTGACTGGGTTTAAACTATTTTGATATGATTCTTGATCAATCCACACTTCTGCATCTCTGTTCCATTTCTCTTTCTTCACAAGTCACGTACACAGCCAGGCAGGCATCCTGGGTCATCAAAGACAGTGGGCAAGTTTCTTTGAAGTAGCCTTTCTGATATGTTAATCCTAGGATGTTAATCTTAGGGCCAGGAAACAGGTTTCACATGAAGGTGATAATGATCGCTGTCCTCCTGGCCATCCTTCTTATCATGTTTATTGCTTGTTTATGACCTCACAGGTTGCCAAATATACTTCTTTGTAGTTCTGTTCTTTGTTTACCCCGTGCTTAATTAGTTTTGGTAGTCTAACTTTTCCCCATAGTTTTGGTAGTCTAACTTTTCCCCACGTGGGGTTTGTTGAAATGCTCAGAAGAAATCTGATTGGTTCTTACGAACACTCTGTAAAAAATTCTTTTGTGTATAAAACGACCTGGGTCGGAGGGTGGAGGGAGAGATTATTATACGCACCCTTCCCAGAGTCATGCTGGTTCAAGCCTCTGTGTGTATTCTTATTAATCAGAGTTCAATCCTTCCTTTACTTTGGGAACGCCTCAGTGAAGGAGCCTGCTTGCTTGATCTCAAGAGGCAGGGAGTTCCAATGTGCAGGCGTTGCCACACTAAACAATCAAGTGCTTAGAGATGTGGAACGGGTCAAAGGATAAACCAGGACATTTGTGGTATGAAAAGTTACTTGATTTCAGTGGGAAGTTACAGCACATGCATTAGTTGGAAGTGAAGCAGTTTGACTACTCCAAAACCTTGGCAGATGCAAACAGTATTGAAAGTGGGACTGCGTTTAACTGCCCTGAGCACAAATCATCACGAAAGCACAATAAATAGGGTGTGTGGAGGAGCCAAAACAAACCTGAGGTCTCAGCCAACAAATCTCCCCCCTGAAATGAGCCAGAGGAGTCGAGTAGTTAAAAAAGAGAGAGTCGTCATTAGCCGGAAATGCGAGGTCCTTGTAAAGATCTCCCTTGAGATCTGACGGCTCCCGGTCTCCCAGCATCTTCTATGAAACAGCAAATATTTGCATCAACGTCAGAGGCTGCAGGACTCCAATTTAAACCTGCAACCGTATTAGAAAGGAGGGAAAGGAACCACAGTTATAAAGATACACACTGTCATAAAAGAAAGGGTGGTGGGAGAGGAGAGAAAGCAAAGAAGACATAATAATAATAATAATAATAATAATAATAATAATAATAATAATAATAAAATTATTTATACCCCGCCCGCCCTAGCCAAGACTGGGCTCAGGGCGGCTAACACCAAGTATAAAAGCAATTGATTAAAATACAACTTAAAAGCAAGATTAAAATAGAACATTAAAATGCAGCCTCATTTCAGTAGGAACTCAAATCAAAAACTTTTTGGGGATGAAAACGTCAAATCTTTACCAAGGCCAACTATCCAGACTGGTCCTATGTGTTCCAGAAAAAAGCCAGGGAAGTCCCCGAATAGGAGTTCCATCACAGAAGGAAAAAGGAAAGAGGGGGAGGGGATCAAGTTGATTCCAAGCCAAAGGCCAGGTAGAAGAACTCTGTCTTACAGGCCCTGCAGATCCCGCGGGGCCCTGGTCTCATGAGACAGAGCGTTCCACCAGGCCGGAGCCAGTGCTGAAAAGGCTCTGGCTCTGGTTGAGGCTAATCTGACTTCCTTAGGGCCTGGGACCTCTAGGGTGTTGCTGTTTATGGACCTTAAGGTCCTCCGTGGGGCATACCGGGAGAGGCGGTCCTGTAGGCCCCCAGAAAGAGGCTCCTTTCTAATACAAGAGCTTGGGATCACAGAATGGACTGGGCAGGAGGTTTTGAGTCGGATAAAAGGAAAGACTTCTTCATGCAAGGCATAGTTAACTTACAGAACTCACTGGGGATGGCCACTAGCTTTGAAACAGGACTGATCAGATCCCTGGGCTGGTTAGGCATGACAGCCAAAAGGAGCCTCCAGCTTCAAAGGCAGTATACCTTTGCACAAAAGATTCAAGAGGCAGAGAGCAAGAGAGGGCTGTTGCCCTCACAACTTACTTGTGAGCTTCCCAGAAGCACCTGGCAGGGACCGTGAAACTGTTGGGAGTCCATTAAAGGAGGAATGTTAGAGAAAAGAATTGCAACGTCATTTGGGGATGACTTTGCGCTGTCTGTGGACCAAGTCCAGAGATGCTCAAAAGTAGCAGAAGCTAATGCTCTCCTTACCCTATAGGTAGCCAAGAAAAATCAGACTCCTGCTCCCCCTAGCGTGAAATGAACGTTAAGTCACTTACCATGCCTGCTCTCTGTTTCCGTCCCTTTTACCTGCAATAGTCTTCATTCAGAAACCCCGGATACGTCCTAAAGAACCCACAAGCTGGGTCTATACAAATCGGGGGGGGGGGAGGGAGAGGTACAGAGAAAGGAATCAGTTTGCATGGGGAAAACCAGACTCGATACTAGTGATTCCCAACCTTTTTTGGGCTGTGTCCCACCTGAGCATCTCTAAAATCCTGACGCACGCCCACGTGACATATAATTCTTATTATTCAAAAAGGGATCTCCTATTCACGCGGAGGAAGCCTAAAAGGCCATTAACTTGGTCTAAACTCATTCTCAAATTGCCTCACTTAAAAATCAAATTGCCCCCCTGTGGGGCGTTTGGGAACCACAGCTCTACACGGTGAGGAGCCGAGTGAGAAACAATGAGGTTTTCCGGGCCTTTCAGGCAAAGCAAACAGAATCAAAACTCTGTAACCGGAAACTCCAAATTTCTGCCCCTGATATAAATATAATTTGCTGTTCTTATGAGGTTGGCCCTGGCTGAGGCGGCGATGGTGATGCCAGCATTGCCAGAACAGGATAGGGAGATATGGCAAAATAAATGAACATTTTCCCATTTATTTGCAACGAGCCCCATCGGCACTATAGATATATGGCAGTATTGTGCTTTAAACCATCATAGCTTCCCCCAAAGAATCTTGGGAACCGTAGTTTTTTAAAGGCCCTGAGAGTAGCAAGGAGACCCTCCTCTCCTTGGGGGCGCTACAATTCCCAGAGTTCCCTGGGAATACGGGCTGGTTGTTAAAACACTCTGGAAACTGTAGCTCCATGAGGGGGAATAGGGGCCTCCTAACAGCACCATTAACAAACTACAGCTCCCAGAATTCTGTTTTTGCTGTTGCATGACTCAGCACAAATGTATCAGGTGTTCAAAAAGGAATGCAGTGGTGCCTCGCAAGACGAAATTAATCCGTTCCGTGAGGCTCTTCGTATAGCGGTTTTTTCGTCTTGCGAAGCAAGCCCATTGACAGCTTAGCGGATTATCGCTATTAGCGGTTTAGTGGCTTTTAGCGATCAGCTGTTAAGCGGCTTAGGGCTTAGGAAAAGGGGGGGGGACCGCAGGAACTCGCAAGACATTTTTGTCTTGCGAAGCAAGCCCATAGGGAAATTCGTTTTGCGAAGCGCCTCCAAAATGGAAAACCCTTTCGTCTAGCGGGTTTTCCGTCTTGCGAGGCGTTTGTCTTGCGGGGCACCACTGTGCTACCTTTTCATTTATCTAGGATTATTTTTAAACGGCAATGTTTATTTATATTTTATAATTTTATATTTAGACCTTTTATTCTTATTAAACAACTATCTGCCTTTTAGAGGACATCTGAAGGCAGGCCTGTATAGGGAAGTTTCTAATATTTGACTGTGGTTTTATTATTTGTCGGAAGCTGCCTAGAGTAGCCGGAGCAACCCCCCGTCAGATAATAATAATAACGATAATAATTGTATTTTAAATGAATATTTTGGATTGCTCTTTGCAAATCGCTTAGGGGTTTTCTGTCAGGTAAAGCGGTATATAAATGTTGTACAATAAGCAAAAACAAACAGTGTGCTGCCCTTCTCGTGTGGAGGCAGCTGGAAGAGGCCACTCCCTTCATCACCAAGACAACCCTGCTCACACTTCTTCCCCACACAATGCCAGGAACAATGAAATGCTCATAGAATCCTAGAGTTGGAAGAGACCACAAGGGCCATCGAGTCCAACCCCCTGCCAAGCAGGAAACACCATCAGAGCACTCCTGACATATGGTTGTCAAGCCTCTGCTTAAAGACCTCCAAAGAAGGAGACTCCACCACACTCCTTGGCAGCAAATTCCACTGTCAAACAGCTCTTACTGTCAGGAAGTTCTTCCTAATGTTTAGGTGGAATCTTCTTTCTTGTAGTTTGGAACCATTGCTCCGTGTCCGCTTCTCTGGAGCAGCAGAAAACAACCTTTCTCCCTCCTCTATGTGACATCCTTTTATATATTTGAACATGGCTATCATATCACCCCTTAACCTCCTCTTCTCCAGGCTAAACATGCCCAGCTCCCTTAGCCGTTCCTCATAAGACATCATTTCCAGGCCTTTGACCATTTTGGTTGCCCTCCTCTGGACACGTTCCAGTTTGTCAGTGTCCTTCTTGAACTGTGGTGCCCAGAACTGGACACAGTACTCCAGGTGAGGTCTGACCAGAGCAGAATACAGTGGCACTATTCCTTCCCTTCATCTAGATGCTATACTCCTATTGATGCAGCCCAGAATTGCTCACAATAGCCCCCACAGAAAACCCATTCAGGTCTCTTCACACCCACACCACATTTAAAGCACATGACTTGCCTATGCCAAAGAATCCTGGGAACTGTAGCTTGGAGAAGGCGCTGGCACTTGTGAGGGGGCAAACTACAGTTCCCAGGGTTCTTTTGGGGGGGGGGAGTCTTGCACTTTAAATGTACGGTGTGTGGATGCGACTGCAGGCATCCTCAGACACAACCGACCCCCCAAAAGCGACCTCAGAAGCGCAGAAGAGCATCTTCGCCCTCAGCAACCCCCGACTCACCGCGACCAACATGGATGTCGCATCGCCAACACCATGTTCTTTCATGCCATCAAAAGCCAGCGACACCTCATGTCCCTTGTCCCCCACAAACGCACGCAGGGCCACACCGGTGGACGTGTCAGCCTACCGCCCTCAGGGCCGGATTGAGACCTTTAGAGGCCCCAAGCGCTTTAAAAGATTTTGATGCCTCTGTATATGTCTAATTCAGCCGACGCAACCAACAAACATGTGAGCTTCAATGGACCGAGTGGCGCTTTGCCAGTTGACAGATTCTAATTTTGTTGTATTTCCAAGATTAATGTATACCATTAATATCTATTAATTATTATCATCTATTATCATCTATTATCATCTATTATTATATTATTATTATTATTATTATTATTATTATTATTATTATTACTATTATCATGTGTGTATATGGATGGGCGGGGTATAAAAAAATAAAATAATAATTATTTTTTTATTACGCCATTTTTTTCCCATTTATGTAGGAGGCTTTAAATTGCTGCGGTGGCCTTCTCTTGGTGCTTATTTTGCTTCACGGTTGATCTAGCCCCGATCCCCATCTTTCTCACCGCAGATCCAAGCTATTTCTTCATTACGTTCCTATCCTCCAGGGATCCCATGGCGGTCTACTTGATTCTCCCCTTCCCCATTTCACCCTCACAGCAACCCTGCAAGGCAGGCTAGGTTGGGAGCACCGGTGACAGGTCACCCGGTGTGCTCCATGGCTTCCCAGGGTCCGGTGGTGCAACACCCCAAGCCAGCATAATGCATCTATATGCATGCCACCCGCCACCCCCAGCCCCATCTTCTAAATCTGTGCTTTCAGCTGCTGTGCAACAGGCTGAACTTTAATCAGGGGAAAAAAGAGAGAGGAAGGCAGCAACCCACTTCAGGGCAGGATGATATTTTCCACAACAACTAAAAAGCCCAGGCGCCTTGTTCTGTGTTGCACTGCATCGCCATTCCAAGCAGAAACCCCCACCCTGGACCACACCGAAGGCCTGTCCATCCCAGTCTTTCAGGATCTGCCCAGCAAGCCTGGCCTCCCCTGTTTTGCGCGCCCGGCACCTGTGAGTCACAGGTACAGTGCCTCGGAACATGGAGGCTCGCTAGGTGCCATGCCCGATCGCTGCCGATTGCGCACCCCCTTTTAGCGCCCTTCAAGCAAATGGATGGCAGCGAATTCTAGCACACCAGGAATCCATCTCACCCCAGGAAAAGCCATGCCTGGGGCAGCCCCACCTTGGCCCCACACCAGCTTCCGCTTCCTCCCCTTGCCCTAGCAAACAAAGCCCCTCTTGTTCTCTTCCCATGGCAAAGCAACTCTGCATGCAGGCGTGCATGGTCGTGCAAGCAAGCAACCCCTTTCGCCCCTTGCACAGCGCGCTCTGCATCCATCATCCCCGGTCCCACCTTTCAGCCAGATCGCAGCGGAGATCTCCTCTCTCCAACCAACCCAAAGGAAGGTCCGAAGCACACGATGCAGCCACGACCAATGGCAAAACCCCCTTGTTCCCGGTGCAAAAAGACACACACACACACAAACCCCCGTGCACTACCTTTGTAGCCTAGAAAACTACTGTTCCCATCATGCATCTGCGTCGACGAGCTGCAAGGCTCCCAGCATGCATTGCTAGCCGGAGGGACTACACGTCCCAGCATGCCCTTGGGGTATTTTCTCCCTCTCGCCTGTGCAAAACTGCCCCGGGTTTCCCCCACCCCTCTTTTCAGATCTTTGAGCGTAGGCAAGCTATGCATTTTCTAAAAACAATAACTCAAGCTCTGGCACAGAGTGCCAAATAAGAGGAATGGTTAGTAGCGCACGGAAATGGAACCTCCCAGTTATTAACCCGCATCTGTTCCAGCGCGTAACAAAATCTGGGACTTGAGCTGCCTTGAATTCAAAAACTGGGCTCCCTCGTCTTCTACAATGTTTGCTGCCCTTGCAGTGCAGACCACAGCTTGTTAGGGTTTAAAAAAAATCTGCTGGCAAGATAAATCTTAGGAGCATTCCAGTTCTTTTTGTTTGCAACCGCCTCCCCTCTCACTTAATTGCATGACTAGATGGACAGTGACACAGAGCCATGGGTCTGTTTAACATAATCATACCGGCAGTTTTGTTCTCATTTCCTTTCCTAATAATCCTGCACATGGAATTTGCCTTTTTCGCAGTTGCCACACACTGACCCCAGGAACTCTTTTTCTGATCGTTCGCCACCAGTTCAGATTCTATAAGCATATACGTGAAGTTAATGCTGGCTGGGGCTGATAAGAGTTGCAGCCCAAAACTTGTTAGGTGAAAGCTACCTTAAAACACCAACCAATTTATTTATTGTCCCCCCCAACAAATATCCTGGCTATACCCATGGTCCATGTGATGCATACATTCCACCAGTGATCCTGCTCTGCATTGTTATGGATCCGTTGCTAATCCAGCTTTAAAGAGCAAGCACACTCCTAGCTACTCGGTCGGGCTGTGATTGCTCAGTACTTGAATCTCATTATGTTATGTACTGAGTTCAATAGGATCCAAATTGCAGCAGTCTGATTGGTCCTAGAACAATAGGATTCAGAATGCAGCAGTCTGATTGGTCCTAGAACAATGCAGCAGTATGACTGGTTGGCAGGAACCACCCAATCATCCTCCAGATATAAGTGAATCCACAACCTGATTGGCTTACAGTAGAATTCCAGAATTAGCCAATCATGTGCAGCCCATTGTGTAAATAATGTACCGTATATAAGCAAAACAAAACAAATTCCTTCCAGTAGCACCTTAAAGACCAACTAAGTCTGTTCTTGGTATGAGCTTTCGTGTGCATGCACACTTCTTCAGATACACACGAAAGCTCATACCAAGAACTGACTTAGTTGGTGTTTAAGGTGCTACTGGAAGGAATTTGTTTTGTTTTGACTATGGCAGACCAACACGGCTACCTATCTGTAACCATATATAAGCAGATACTTTGAGGGGACTGGCATTCATTCCTCCTCACCACTATGAGCTGAATAAAGAGCATGAAATCACTTTGCGACTCTGAGTATATTTCACATTACTATATAGAAATCTCATCACAAACAAGCAACCAGCATTGAGCAAACCAAGAAATTCTTAAGGTTTGCTGAAAAATACTTGCTTCCCTGGGGAGAGAGTTTTGAACCTGGAATCACCAGGCTAAGCACTGTTAATTTGCCCAGGCATTTTAAGGATGACTGCTGTTAGGTTTTGTGCTGGTGATCTTAACAGTGCTCAGATTGATTTAGTGTGCATAGTGTTGTTGTTTTAAAATTTTGTAACCCACCCTAAGATCTGGATGGCAAGTGGTCTAGAAATGCCAAGAAATAAATATGGTAATTAAGTGTTCCTCTGGCAAAGTCTGTGAATCTTGCATCAATACTTTCGTGCCCTGGTGTGATATTTGTCTGGGGTGGGTGGGGCTAAGGTTGAGACAAGCATAGATGGTGCAGTGGGGGGGGGGGGAACAGGCAAAACTGAGATTCAGAAAGTCACAAAGTTTAGTTTAATTCAACATTTATCAGTGATGTTATCATAAGGCATCAATGTACGTTTAAAAAAGGAATTTCCACCAGGGTTACATACATTCTCTCCGGGTGGGGGGAGGATTGCAATAAAACGGGGGCCTAAGACAGCCCAGGGTGCAAGGCGGGTGGGGGCAAGACTCTGCCAGGCTAGAACTGCTGTCAAAGGGGGTGCATGCCAAGAGTGGCCAATTGTTTGCAATGCATCAGGTGGGTGTGTGGAAAGGGAGGGAAATCCCCACCATATCCCCCACTGATTTTAACTAAATTTAATCTCTGTTTTGAGGGAGAGACGAGCTTGCTGTGACTTCAAGGTACCACAAATTAGGTGAAGCATCTTTCCGATGCTTGTAGTTTGTTATTGCTTTATCAAGCTTTGAGGCGAAACACCGACGCTGCCTGAAAATCAATTTAAAATCAAAGAATGGGTGGGGAGAACGGAAATGTAAATAGCAAGCACCCACTATTTTTCTATGTTCAGACTGCTGCCCGAGATGCCTCGCTCCTGCCTGCAATGTGTCGAACATGGCCTCTCTTTTTCCAGAACGGGCGACATTAACCAATGTTCTTGTTGAAATGTGGTGGCCACGAGCACAGGCAAAACCCATGGCTGCTCCACACTACTTTGTGTAACAGACAGGGAAATGAGGAGGGGAATTGTGTGTGTCCAAAAACTGCAGAGGAATCACCGACTGCAGGTCCCAAGGAAGAGTCCGCCACGTGTTCCCCAAGTGCACGGGGGCAAGACATCTACGGCAGGGGGGGAGGAAAACTCTTCGGGCTGAGAAAAGCAGTGACGTTTCAGCAAAGGGAGGGCCAGATACACGAAGTCACACACCCTTATCAGACAAAAACACACATGCTGAACATAGAGCAGCCTCTCCCCCCCCCCCACCTGCAATTTGCATTACCAAAAAACCCCCAACCCAGTTCATTTCAACAGATCTTTTTTTGGTGATGCAAACTGTAGGTGCTGGGAGCCTGATAGAGATCGGAGCCATGGTGTAGGAGGTCAAGGGCTTTTATCCCCCTTGGGTATGCTCCCCATCTGGACCAAGTCCCAATGCCTGTAGTTTGCCGCTTTCTCCCTCCCTCCTGCAGCCAGCACAGAACTCAAGTAGGAGGGGGGGGCCAAAGAGGAGACGTTCAGGGAGCCTGATGGGAAGCCTCTGAGGTTTGCATCCATCCTGCACATGAATAAAAGGGTTCCCCATCTGTTCTTTACAGGATCACAGCAGCAAGCACCAGCATATTCTTGTCTGCCACAAAGCGTTAAGCAGCCCTTCGGGCACACTCAACTCTCAAAAAGGCAAACAGTTAATTTAAAAAAAACACACACATTCCTATACTGCCTCCACCCCTGGAAGATATGGCAATTACCAGCACCCTGTTTGATTTTCGTTGGAAGCCTCTTTGTAGACCTATTTGTTCAATCCTCAGCTCTCTGCTTCTTGCAGAAAAAGGCGCTCAGAGAGAGATATTAAAAACACAGCCGCTCCCACAGCAGGAAAACGTGACGCTGCACCGTTTTGTCCACTTCCAGCCATCTTCTGAAAGATGTACCAATGCCTCTACATACGGTTGCCCTTCCATTCACTTTCGACAAACAGCAGTTCGGCTGGCTGGTCAGAAGGGCATTGCATAGTCAGTCTCTGTTTCTCTCTGCCTAATGGCCAGGAAGGAAAGGCTTTGCTGGTGGGCAGCATGGCTCTGATCTCATGAGATGGCTTTGGAAGAAGCTGGCTTTCAGATTCAACGGTTGCTTTTTCATCCAGAGAGAGAGAGAGAGAGACTTAAAAATGTCCTTAGCCAAGACACAGGCTGAACAGGACACAAAGCATATCATTCTGCACTCAAAACCTAGGCTGTTTGTCCATTCCTATGACCATTGGGAAGCACCAACAGACCAGAGACAATCCAACAGAATCTTCACTTCTTCTGGCCTCCTTTAAAACGAGCAGAATTTGCACATTTAACAAATGCGGAAAGTTACCGGAGGATTGTGCCTGAGTTTGCCATTGCATCCCATTTGTTAATTTGCAATATGAGTTGGGGATGCGAGTCAACCTTACCTGCTGTTTTCAGAGCTGCGTTCCAGACACTAATGAAGGATTTGCAGCGTAGTTTTAGGAAAACAGGCCCCCGGCCCCATTGCAGTTAGTTGAGTGGGTTTGGTTTCAAACATCCCGCAGAGGAGAAAATCAGAAGTGAAATGACGGAGGATTTCAAATCCACCCCGTCTCCTAGCCTTTAACGCTTGACCAGCTTGATGAAACCAAGGCATTGCTTGAAGGCATTGTTCTAAACCCTCCACCTCCTGAGTAACACAGTAAAAGAGCACAAAAACAGAACAGACTCCCCCATCACTCCTTTTCTGTTCTTTGCAGAACACTGCCAAACCTTCAAATCTCCATGATCCTGATAGTGTTCCCCACTCCCTTTACTTCCTTGTCAGTGCACAGCCAGTGGCGACTTTGCCTCTCTGAAGGCCTGGAGGACACAGACCCTCCCAAGTGCCCGAGAGAGAACTCTTCCCATTTGCAGTGGGAGAACAAGAGTCGCCCTGGAATCCACATTCATGATGCATCAAGTCAACAGATCCATCCCGTAACAGTTCCCGCTTGCAGCTAGAAGGGGAGACATCCCTGATATCTGGCTGTGCCAACGAATCGGGCACCGGAAGGCACATTTGTGTGTGTAATGGGGGCGGGGGTGGGTGGGAGCGACGACAACAGGTCCAATCTCCCCCCCCCCCCCAAGCTGTGGCACAGAGGGTCAGGAGACAGCACTTGGTTCACGTTGCCCCTCGCCTGGCTGCTCCTCCACTTTCAAATGCCCGGCATGAGCTAGGGAGCTAAGCAGACACGTTTACGTCCCTGAGAGAAATGGCACTGTGTGCAGCTTCTGGGGGTTTGTCCTCTACCACAGCAGCCAGAGGGTCTGCCATAACAGCTGCCGCATCCATGGAAAGGAGCGGGTTCAGGCCCTGCGTCAAGATCTGCTGAATGGTCTTCCGCAAGTTGGGGTGCAACTGGTTCTGGGTCTGGTAGAAAATGTCCAAGGCAAACGACTTCAGGGTGCCGGTGCAGAGGTCCTCGTACAATGGAATCGTGTACATCCGCGACATCTGCAATACAAATGGGACTCAGTGACCATACAAAAATAAATATGCATTCTGGTTTAGAGCTAACAAGGAAAACGGATAGATCAGTGGTACTGCATAAGCCAGCCAAAGGACTGTCCTATTATTATTATTATTATTATTATTATTATTATTATTATTATTAAATTGTATACCACCCTTCATCCAAAGATCACAGGGCAGTTCACAACATAAAAATACAAAATAGAACACAAAATACATAACGAAACAAAAACAAACCAATAACCCTCTCCCACAAAAACATTTTTATTATTGTGCAAACACATTATTCTTGTACCCTAGTAAAAGGAAAAGTACTAGAGAGCACAGCAGCAGATATGTTCTATGCAAATGAGACTATTTTATTATTTTGCTAGTTATGCTGTTTCAAATGTGCCTTTTATATTTGACTTCAGTTTTCTTTTGAAATGTTTAAGATAATCAATCTAAGTTAGCGATGTCCATTAATTTCATTGTGTCCTCCTTCTTGTTACAACATCATCTCTTCTCATCTCTTATCCCTCCTCTCTCCTCCTGGGCGATGCTTCTTCGCATGTTTCCCACCCACATCCAAACTTTTCCTCCACCTCTTGATTCCCTCCTCCGTGTAAAGCACCTCCTCCAGATCAGGAAGTCTTGGTTTGGCTCTCAACCTTAAACTCGGCAGGCGGCCTTTGGCGAGCCACCCTCTCTCAGCATCAGTCCTCTGTCTGCGCTACAGGAAACATAATACTGACCTGCCTAACATCATCCAGCCCACCAATGAGTTCAGCCACCAGTTTCCACATGCCGACAAACTGCACCACACACCTGATCCACACACTCAGTCCATCAGCAGGAGTTCCAGGGTTGTTTCATGCCCAAATCTCATGCCCCCGAGAGACGCAGGGCGTTTCTAATCTGGAAGTTAGTACCTGGTTTTCCAAGAAGCGCCGGACTTTGTGAAGATCAGGATGGTAGTCGTTGCGGACAATGATCTGCAGCCAGCGGATGCGAATCTCTGCGTTCATGCCGTCCAACTGAGCCGAGTAGCATTCAGACAGCTTCGATATCACCTCTGAAGAGCACATACGGAAACGTTCAGAAATGGAACAAGGAGGCCTGGCAATTCTCCAACCCAGAAGGGCTT
Source organism: Podarcis erhardii (assembly GCF_964252035.2). Classification (NCBI taxonomy): domain Eukaryota; kingdom Metazoa; phylum Chordata; class Lepidosauria; order Squamata; family Lacertidae; genus Podarcis; species Podarcis erhardii. Next base: position 96,155,591 of record NC_138509.1, on the reverse strand, counting down.
CAGATCCTTGAGAAGACTGAATTTGCAAATCTAACCCAACCACACCTTAATTCGAAAAATGCCCCTAGATTTTGGTCTGCCTCTGGCTTGCTCTGAAGTTTGTATGAGCGAAGGCAGCTAACATTCACTGCCATTCATAGCATGGTCGCTTCTGCTCATATGGTGAGATGCTCTGAACAATACTAAGGAGGAAATGAAACTCATAGGGACATAGGAAGCTGTGGTTGATCGTGCAGGTCCACTACTCCATCTAACTCAATACTGTCTGCACTGGCTGGCAGTGGTTCTCCAGGGTTTCACACAGAAACCTTTCTCAGCTCTACCTGGAGATGCCAAAACCAGACCTGGAATTTTTTTGCATGCAAAACATGGGCTACCCTTCCAAATTGCAATCCTACCCCCAAACTGGCTACAGGCATGCTGATCCCCGGGGTGAGAGTAACAGTTAGACCGGATCTTTGTAATTTATAAAAAGACATGCTTTTGCTGTCTCTAGAGAATCCACAGCTGTGAAACACTGGCCAATTTGTTTCTCCAAATGGATGTGGCGAGATGCAGCGTCTTGCGACCATCTCTTTTGCTTAGGAGTTTGCAGTGTTTCCTTACTGGCTAATAAGCCACCTGGATGTCAGAGCCTATTACGGATAACTCTGGAAGACCTGAATATTTATTATCTGGTTATTGAATTTCTATACCGCTTAATATATTAAAAGTATCTCTAAGCGGTGTACGAAGAGCTTAAACAACAACAGACGACTTAAATATTACACAAATACACAGTTACATATTAGAATGTTACATTAATACAAAGTCTGTGTGTGTGTGTGTGTGTGCGCGCGCGCGCATACTGCATTCTTTGCTCTATAAGACACACCAGACCATAAGACGCACTTAGTTTTTGGAGGAGGAAAACAAATTAAAAAATATTCTGAATCCCAGAAGCCAGAACAGCAAGAGGGATCTGGCTTCTGGGATAGCCTCTTGCTGTCCTGGCTTATGGGATAGCTGCGTGCAGCCTCTCCCGGGAAGCGGGATGAAGGCTCCCCCTGCCTGGAAGAGGCTGCGCTAAGGCAGAAGCCAGGACAGCAAACGGGATCGCCTGGCTTATGGAATAGCTGTGCGAAGCCTCTTCCAGGCAGCAGGAGGAAGGCTCCCCCAAGAGCCGCGCTCCCTTTAAAAAGCCCCCAAGAGCTGAACACACGCTCTTTAAAGGGAGTGTTGAGCAGAGCCTCCCGCCTGCATTCGCTCCATAAGACGCACACACATTTCCCCTTACTTTTTAGAAGGGGGGGAGTGCGTCTTATAGAGCAAAAAATATGGTGTGTGTGTGTGTGTGTGATGATCAATTCATTTTCCTTCTGATACACCCACCTCCTCAGCCTCCGGGTTCTCACCCAGGGCCCAGACAAACACTCAGCAAGCCCACAAAAGTCTCACAACAAGAAGAGTTCCTGGAAACAACAGACATCACCCTAGTCTCCCATTCTTTATCAGAAGGCACAAGGCATGTGATACGTCCTCAGGCTGCCCACAGCTGTGTCCCATTCAGCTGTACTCACCACACCCAGTTTCAAGTACAGCAGTTTTGTCAAGTTTCCCAGGGGATCCTGTCCTCTCCTCCTCCAGCTCCATACTACTGGCTGGTCACTCATGCTCCCATTTTACACTTAGGGCTGTCTCCCATACAAACCTTTTACTTGCGACCTTCAAATTTTTCTGGCTGAGCTACGTAGGGACTCAGATGCTCACCTGCCAGCTCAACGAAACTCACCTTCAGGCAGTGGAGACCCGTCCAGCAGCCTGTCAAGGAAGAGCACGGTCTGGAACGTCCGCCATTCTGCGATATCAACGCTGCCGGCAGCAGCCACAGCATCCAGAGGCTCTGTAGTCCAGAGGCTGAAGAGCGTCTCCACGGGGCAGGTCAGACTGGATCCCTGAGATAAGTCTGGCTCAATTAAAGGAGGACCCGTCGCATTGAGCCAGCGTTCAAACTCTAGTCCTGCAACAGACACACAAACCAGAATCAAACAGGGAGCGGCCTGCACTTCTTTTCTGTCAGGTTTCTGTGAGCACTTGCAGCTATGTTATACTGGATCAGGCTGGTGGCAGAACACTATCTGAACTGGTTGGCAGTAGTCCTTCAGCATCTCAGGCACAAATATTTCTTCGGTCCTGTCCCTGGGGATGTTTTTCGCTCGTGATACCAGTGTACCATTCAGCAGTGGATGGTACTCACTAGAAAAGCTATGGACTCTCCTTCATTGGAGGTTTTTAAGCCAAGGTTGGATGGCCATCTGTCTTGGACCCCTTAGTTGAGATTCTTGCATCGCAGGGGGTTGGACTAGATGTTCCTTGGGGTACCTTCCAACTCTACTGAAAGAATGATTGCCAGACGTGGAGTACACTTCCACCCGCAGACAAAGCCACAGCTGTCTGAACATCATGTCCTCTATCTAACCTTTGATCTCTTAGTGGTCTGCCGTGCCCTGTCTGTGACCTTTGTCTCCTTTGTCATACGCTGTCCAAGGGGGAAATGATGCGGTGGAAACAGGTGCCAAAATAACTTTGTACCACCCAACGATCTCAGGACCGTAAGATGTGTAAAGGTCACAGTCCAAAATGTATCTGACTGGTTTTGCATATTGTGCTAATAAAAGGAGCCTCCACAGAGCTAGCCAGAAGCTTGTCTTGGAGCATGCTTGCCAGAGTGCTTCTGCACAGCTCACCTGCAATACCAACTCCCACCTCATGCCTTCACTTCACTCTACGATTCTGTGATTCTATGAAACTGGGACCTTCAGAAGGCAAGACAACAAAGTAAAGCAAAGCATGGGTCCCAAGTCTACAGACCATGTGCCAAGGCAATCTTAATCTCCAATATCACAAAACAATCATACCTCTCCCTTCTCCCCACTCCAAGCCCTACTCAGATAATACCATGAAATAACACTATTATTGTTTACACTGCAGTCCTTGGATATGACACAGCTTGGGGTCAGGAATCCTAGCAGATCATCTGCCCCAGTACAGATCATGCCAAGCTTTCAAGATCTTCCAAGGAGACCCTGCAGGTCAGTTCATGACCATTATTATTATTATTAACATTTCTATACCACCCTTCCATCTGTAGGTTTCAGGACAGTTCACAACATGAAATGCAAGATAAAAAAATACAGAAAATATATAATAAAAACAAGAACAGACCAATAACCTACTTCCCTTCCCACAAAAACATTTAAAAGGGTATCATATGTTAATCAGCCCAAGGCCTGGTTTAAGAGGAATGTTTTTGCCTAGTGCTTAAAGGTGTATAACGAAGGCACCAGGTAAGGCTCCCTGGGGAAAGCATTCCACAAACGGGCAGCCACTACAGAAAATGGTTTGTCACCACATGGCAATGCAGAAGTGGATCTTCTTGATGAGAGCAACACTCTGTGATATCCCCTTCCTTGAGTAACCGGTGAGGTGGAGACTGCAATGAACTTTAAATGCTGCTTGAAAACTCTTGTGTTTACCCAAGCTTCCCTGGACTCTGACTCTTAACTTTTTAATTTTCTGTTTGTACAATGCTCAGTTTGTGACATGTTTGGCTGTATCCAACAAAGAAGGTCCAGTGAAATTAATGAACCTCAGTCAGTCACATCCATTATTTTCAATGGGTTTATTCGGAATAGGGCTGACATTGGATACAACTCCTTTTAATATAGATTTTAGCAATGGATCAGAATGGTAGATGGAATATATCTGGTAAGGCTTGGGCTGGATATAGAAGGTTTTTAAATATGACCCAGGGCTATGATGATTCAATGAGCAGGTGATCTACAGGGAATATCTGGGGAGATGCACATGAAAAGGATTGGACTTGCATGGTCTTATGCTGGACCACTTTGAAGAATTGCAGGCATCCTTGCCAAAACAAGCTAACAGTGGAGGCTGGCATTCCAGTTAACCACATGTGCTTTGACGGGAAAAGTAGATGCACACCAGATAAGCCTGATTTTCCACGCAATCTGCATGTGGGGTTCATATTGTTGCTCTGAGCAGTTTCTATTTCTCTGAGACACGACCCCACGGCTTTGCACAAATCTGTGGGTTGTTTAAAACACAACCCTAACAAGTAGCAGGGTGTCAAAGGCTGTTGAGCAGGGAGTGGCAGGCAGTTCCACAGGCTCAGGAGGGCCTTCAAGGAATTTTGCAGCAGTTTAACATGCCTGCTCAGATGGAGGAGCCAAGTGCACCCTCGCTTGCTTCTGGGATCACCTCCACCTTAGGAAGAGTACATACCCTAGAAAACAGGCTAGAAATCCACCACATAAAATCCACAAAATGTTAAGACAGGTGCCGTCTCTACTGAAGACCTTCACCATTCAACAAGCCTTTTAAGTGGAGTTGTTGTTGTTGTTGTTATTGTTGTTGTTGTTGTTGTTGTTGTTATTATCCTAATCTGTATCTGTATTGGATCTGAACTGTTTTTACACATGAAACTGTCTTATGCATGTCTTCATCGCTGATGCTTTCACTGTTAAATCGCTTCTAGGTGTTTCATAGGAAGCAATTCATAAATGGAATTAAATAAACAAGCGACATAATTCTGTCGAGCCTGGTTTTCTTTCTTTCTTCTCCTCAGCACCTTTGAGAGATGATATTATGATGGAGATTTCTTTCTGCTGGCAGGCACAACACTAACCAGTCAGAGAGGGGAAGGAGGACAGGGGCAAACTCTTGAAACTGCAGATGGGAGCCCATGGAAAATATATAGCTTAAAACCAAGCAGCAATTAAATTAAATACAAATACAAGCCACCCAGCTCTTCACATGTCTTTGCTGCAGGCCACACCCTGTTAAATACTTCCCTTTTCTCCTCCCAGCTCTAAGTGGTGTGAACTTAGAACAGCAACAGCATGAATTATATTCAGATTCCAGTATCAGTGATGAGTCAGCCATCGAAAGCAATTCACAGTTGTGACTTCCTTGAACCCAGCCCCTGCCTTCTCCTCCTTTGCTATGAATTGCAACCTACAGATTTAGCTTAAGCTGCAAGAGTGCAAGAAACAGTTGAATCATTGGCAGGCCAGAGGAGACAGCTCTTTGCTGCTTCTCATAGAATCATATAATTGGAAGAGACCTTCCATCAACCCCCTGCAATGCAGGAATCGCAAACTAAAGCACGCAGGACAGGTGGCTAGCCAAGTTTCCAATGAAGGAGAGTCCGCCACCTTCCAAGGAAGTCTGCTCCACTGCTGAACAGCTCTTACCTACGGGACCCTTGTACCTACGGGACCGCCTTTCCTGGTATGTCCCACGGAGGACCTTATGGTCTTCAAACAAAAACATCTTAGAGGTCCTGGGCCACAGAGAGGTTAGGCTGGCCTCAACCAGAGCCAGGGCTTTCTCGTCTGCGGCTCCATTCTGGTGGAACGCTCTGTCACAAGAGACTAGGGCCGTGCGGGACTTGACATCTTTCCACAGGGCCTGCAAGACAGAGCTGTTCCACCAGGCCTTTGGCCAAGGCACAGTCTGACCCCCTCCTTCGGTAATCCTCACAGAACTCTAGACCAATGGTTGCCATTAATTTGATTTTGAATTGATTTTAAAATGAATTGATTTTAAAATGCTGTGTTGTTGTTAGCCACTCTGAGCCCGGCTTCAGCTGGGGAGGGCGGGATATAAATAATAATAATAATAATAATAATAATAATAATAATAACAACAACAACAACAACAACAGACAAATTCTTCCTGATGTTCTTGTAACTTGAAGCCACTGGTTCAAGTCCTACCCTCTGGAACAACATTAAGCAAGCTTGCTGCATCTTCCATATGGCAGCCCTTCAGATCTTTGAAGATGGCTCTCATATCTCCTCTCAGTCTCCTCTTTTCCAGGCTCAACATCCCCAGCTCCTTCAACCGTTCTTCATCGGGCTTGGTTTCCAGACCCTTGGTTTCTCCCATCCCATTCCACCCTCTTTACCACCTGACTGCCAAAGAGGCCCACACAAAGCACCACGACTGTGGAGCCCTCCCCTCTCTCTGTCCCTGTCTGAATGGCACAACAGCTGCTGCACTGCACACCCACGGAATGAAGGCGATGCTAGTGCAGAAGCTCCCAGGGTCATTTATTCTCACCGTGCTTTAATGAAAGCAAAATCAGCCAATGTGTTCTTCTCTACCTGTTCTGCTCTCAATGCATTGTTCTTTCAGTTCTGGAAAGAAAGCCAGGAAGGAATCCAAGAGATCTTGGGCCACCACACTAGTGAACTTGTACTTCTCAATGTAGGCCTGGAAGAGAGCCGGGAGAATGGGTCAAGGAGTTGGCAAGTTTCAGGGGAAAGAGAAAGACAGTTAAGTAGCAAGATCAGGGAAGGAAGGGCAATAAGGGAGAAGGCAAAGGGGGATGGAACAAGCATGCAGAGGAAAAAGTGAAATGAAACAGGTAAGGAAAGTCTGTTTCCCACAGGAGACTGCATAGGAGAGAGAGAGAGAGAGAGAGAGAGAGAGAGAGAGAGAGAAAGAAAGAAAGAAAGAAAGAAAGAAAGAAAGAAAGAAAGAAAGAAAGAAAGAAAGAACTTATGTAAACCAACATTGTTGACCCACATTACCACTAACACCCCAAATCATGAAACTCCTTCCTCCTAAAGATTCACTAAAGGACATTCATCTGTCACAAGAACTTCCTTTAAATTATTTGGCACTTTAGTCCTTTAGGAAGGCCAGGCTGAATGCAGAATTAAATATATAATGCTCCAGAAAGTTGTTGGTAATTGGAGAGCAGGGATGCAACTGGCCTGCACGACAGGCAGCATCTCTTGGCGTACATGAACACAAGACTCAGGCTAACTGCAGAACGAGCCAGAAGCCACGCCTGAGAAAACCAGTGGAGATTTATCTAGCATACACTGCCATGTCAGCTGCTTAGATTAGAACAGTATGCCCCGCTTTTCTATTAAAATATCACTCAGAGCAGCTTGCAGTGAAAAACAAAAATGCAATATAAGGATACTAAAATGAAACAATCAATCTATTAATATTAAGAACAACAGTAATATATATCCACGTTCCTGCTCCTCTTGCTGCATCCAGCCCAGCAGTTTCTGGAGCTCTGACTCAGGACCCCTTAAGTATTGCCTCACTTTCCACCAGCACCAGCCTCTATGTTCTAACTGCTGCTTACTTGATCTCTTCCTTAACACTTGTGGGGATGGGGGGACAAGCAGTGAAAGCGAGGTCTCTGGCAACATGTAGGCCACATTCTCAAGATGGGTGTTTGCCATGAAACCCCTTCTATCATGTCTTCCTTCTCCACTACCTCCCAACTCATTGCTTTGACCGGTCTTGAAAGACCTACCAGTACATTGGCTCCCAGCACGTTTCCGGGCACAATTCAAAGTGTTGGTGCTGACCTTTAAAGCCCTAAATGCCCCTCAGTCCAGTATACCTGAAGGAGCGTCTCCACCCCCTTCATTCTGCCCGGACACTGAGGTCCAGCACCGAGGGCCTTCTGGCGGTTCCCTCGCTGCGAGAAGCCAAGTTACAGGGAACCAAGCAGAGGGCCTTCTCAGTAGTGGCACCCACCCTGTGGAATGCCCTCCCACCAGATGTCAAAGAGAAAAACAACTACCAGACTTTTAGAAGACATCTGAAGGCAGCCCTGTTTAGGGAAGCCTTTAATGTTTAATAGACTATTGTATTTTAATATTTTGTTGGAAGCAGCCCAGAGTGGCTGGGGAAACCCAGCCAAATGGGCAGGGTATAAATAATAATAATAATAATAATAATAATAATAATAATAATAATAATTTATTATTGACTGAGTTGTTTTAACTGGGACCCTTTGCTGATCTATTTCACTGAGCGGACTCCTGCAGAGGTATCCTCATCTAACAAACAGCTATTTTCAAGCCCTTGCTTATAGCATGCCATACTGCCTCTCCTCCTCCTTTTCTAAATTTGACATCCCTCTCTTTCTCATGGATGTTGCATACAGGCAAGAGTCTCACATACATGCACACGGACACACCCCGCCTCTGAAACCCAAGTTACTAACTCGAAGGAAGGCATCAAAGCGTGCTGGGTCTCCACAGAGCTGAGACAGGTAGTAAACAAAGCAGTAACCTTTCTCGTACGTGAAGAGGTTCATCAGATTGCTAGGATTCACACCTGTAAGACCGAGGGATGGGGGATAGGCAAAGGGAGGGGAGGAGAGAGAGAGAGAGAGAGAGAGAGAGAGAGAGAGAGAGAGAGAACACAGTAGTATCTTGGTAAAACTGCAAGCAAAAATGCCATCAGAAGCTTCCTTGGTCCACAGCTTTTTTCCCTCCTCCTCAAATTACAGTTTTTAATGACTTATTTATACAGCTTCATCAGTGTCGATGGTGCTCCACAAAGTTTCAGAAGCAAAAAATGAAACAGGCCCCTGTAACCCCACATGCCAAGAGTGTGCAATCTAGAGCAGAAAATGAAGAAGGCAAGAGAGCGAGAGGGATGAATCTGTGGTCACAGCCACACTCCTTCAACCAGGCATTGGTTGATTAAGGTTCTATGGCTATTAAAATCTGTTTGGGGGGGGTATTGGCTTCTTTGTTTTATTATGTATTTTATATTCTCATTTTCTGTTTTTCTGCTATGAACCACCCTGGGATCTTGGAAAGGAAAGGAAATCAGGAAGACCAACATTTTAATAAGGAATGGGGAAAATTTATAATTTATCTTAAAAACCATTGTAAATAGTTAAAATTGTTAGTAGGATTGGAATAACACTTGTAGTTTAATGGTGAATTTTGGACACAATGGAGAGAAGAAGAGGAAGAAGAGTTTGGATTTGATATCCCGCCTTTCACTCCCCTTCCGGAGTCTCAAAGCGGCTAACATTCTCCTTTCCCTTCCTCCCCCACAACCAACACTCTGTGGGGTGAGTGGGGCTGAGAGACTTCGGAGAAGTGTGACTGGCCCAAGGTCACCCAGCAGCTGCATGTGGAGGAGTGGGGAAGCAAACCCGGTTCACCAGATTATGAGTCCACCGCTCTTAACCACTACACCACACTAGCTCTCTAGAGAGGTACCTCACTGGAGAGGTAAAAGTTTTTTACCTCACTGGAGAGGTAAAAGTTTTGGATTATTCTAAAAGATGCAGGAGGAAATCAACAATAGGACCCACAAAACACCAATAGGACCCACAAAGGGGAGGAGGGAAATCCAGGAGATTCTTTGGAATCTTGTTTCTATGTTGTATATGTGACTGTAAAATTTTAATCTGAAAACCCCCCACAAATATATAAATTTATAAAAAGGAAAGGGAAGGAAAATAAAAATAAAATAGCACCCTTGTACTACTTTCATAGTTTCCTCTAAAGGATCTTGGGTACTGCAGTTTGTTAAGATTCTCCTAAGAATTCTCAGCACTCTTTACAAACTACAGTTTCCAGGGTCACTTGGGAGAAGCCACAGCTGTGAAAGTGGCGTAAGAGTGCTTCCTGGAGGAAGCACATGAAGAAGGGCCTCAAATGGTGACCACAGGGTTTGGGTTGGTTCATATGGGGAGAGGCAGTCCTTGAGGTATTACCATCAAGTAATCTAGCCGTTAGGCCTTATGTAATCTCCTGGGGTTCTTACAGTACAATCCTACAGAGTTCAGTGGGGCATAGGCTTACTGTCAGGCAGTAAGCACAATTCAAAGTGTTGGTGTTGACCTTTAAGACCCTAAACTGCCTCGACCCAGCATACCTGAAGGAGCGTCTCCACCCCCATCGGTCTGCCTGGATGCTGAGGTCCAGTGCCGAGGGCCTTCTGGCGGTTCCCTCACTGCGAGAAGCAAAGCTACAGGGAACCAGGCAGAGGGCCTTCTCGGTAGTGGCACCTACCCTGTGGAACGCCCTCCCATCAGATGTCAAAGAGATAAACAACTACTGTATTTTTCGCTCTATAAGACACACTTTTTTCCTCCTAAAAAGAGGAAATGTGTGTGCGTCTTATGGAGCGAATGCAGGCTGCGCAGCTACCCAGGAGCCAGAACAGTTCTGGCTCCTGGGATTCAGAATATTTTTTTTCTTGTTTTCCTCCTTCAAAAACTAGGTGCGTCTTATCTTATGGTCTGGTGTGTTTTATGGAGCGAAAAATATGGTACCTGACATTTAGAAGACATCTGAAGGCAGCCCTGTTCAGGGAAGTTTTTAATGTGTGACATTTTGATGTATTTTTAATCCTTGTTGGAAGCCGCCCAGAGTGGCTGGGGAAACTCAGACAGATGGGCGGGGTACAAATAATAAATTATTATTATTATTAGCAAGGATTGCAGCCTTAGAGACCCTTCTGTAGTCAAAGAATGTAAAGAAGCAGGGAGATGAGAGAAAGAAGGGAACCCAACAATGCAGGGGCGTTTTGTGGGACTGAAATCCAAAATAACCATCTCCATACTTTATCGCGAAAGCTCGTTGCCTGCCCCCTAATTTAGAGCAGCATTTTGGTAACAAAGTTCCACTGTGCTATTTCATGCTTGGCCTCTCTCTGCGACACTGAATTTGCTTTGTGGAACTGACCCAAGATGCAGCCACCTATTTCAGGCTTCAAGGGGTGGGATGAGATTACAGCCATGATAGCAGAAGCTCATGCATAGCAGGAAGCCAGAGATGGTCAGGGTGAGCCGGCCTGTTTTATAAAAGCCGAGACCCAGCCGGCTAATCTCAACACAGGACATACCTGGCTCCAGCTTGACCTGAAGCTTGCTAACAGGGTTGTCCTCCCCAAGGAGCTTCATCTGCCTGTGGAGGGCATCAAGGCGGAAGGCAGTCTCCAGGCACGTAAAGGCAGCACCTGCACACGAAAACAAAATGTATTGGTGCCTGAAGCCTGCAGCCAAAAATCTGGCTGTGCATTTCAAATATACCGTACATGTGGACTTCAGCTTCCCTTCCCATTGCAGCTCCTAGCCACCTCTTTTCTCTGATCATTCTCTCTCCCAGTCCCTCCGGCCGTCTCACACTCCTCTCGTGGCCTTCTGCTTTTGCCTTCCCTCCTCTGGACCGCTCCCAGTTCCAAACCCCATTTCTTAACCTCCCCGTGACCCTCCCTATTAGGCCTGCTCTCTTCACAGGACCTCACCATTCTGACCCAGTCCTTGCTACCATCTGAACAACTCACCTACTGGCAGACTGTCCCCACCTGTCTGTGACATCATGGAAGGCCACCCAAACACAACAAGAAGCTACATTGCCAAATTGCAAAACCCCTCAATCTTGGCATTATAATTAAGATTCAGGGAAAGTAATTAGTTCATTCAGCGTTACAACAATTTTACAGAGAAGGGGTGGGCACACTTCAGGTTTGTGGCATCTGCTTCCTCTGTTTTTCACTAAAACCTCAAGGGAACCCAACTGGAGCCAACTGCAAAATAGTAGGTTGGATATAGACTTGGAATCGGTGCAAGGTGCCTCTGAGCACACGCATAGCCCAGGAATTTATATCCAGAACCTCAACTGAGCTCATAGTCCTTCCACACAAAAATCCGCTCCTGGTTTCCCCCCAAAGCTTTCTTTAGTTCAGCAGCTTAATTTAGAGAATTCTGATCTACTGAAGATTGTCCAGACCAGTTGATTGCAATCAATCTTCTGCCCACAACTGCTGTGAAGTAGGTCACTGCTTCAGGAACTGGTGAAATGAAGGCCAAGAGCAAGCAGCTAATCTGAGATAAATGACCAGGTTGAAATCCTGGGCTTCCCAAGAAACGCCCAGTGTTCAGCAGAGGAGATGGCACAGGATCTCAAGGAAACAGGTGATGGAATGGTGTAAACTTTAGGGGTGTCACCCTGAAGGCAATTTTAAATCAAGTTATGTGACAGCTGCTACCACATGTTGAGCTGTTAAAGTGAATCACATAAACTGGGACATTTTCTGCATGGAACTGGAAACCCTTTTGTGTATCAGTTAACCAAGAATCAAGCTGCAACCCACAATTCATCGACTCCAGAGCAGTCTCATTAAAATTCAGTTGTTTCCGTTTCAGTGGTCCAATCTCTCCTCTGATTTCCTATCTTATTTGTCTTCAGAGGTCAAGGTTGGGTATGATTAAAAGACTGTGAGAGCAGGATTCTTGGTTCGGTACATATAAATAGATGGAGATGGGATTTTGCTTGATGCTACTGTTACATGTGTGCTAATGTACCATTTGATTAAACAGAAAGAAAAAAGGTTAACAGCAATTGTGAGATGATACAGGATTGCAAGACTCTGCAACCTGACTACCCTTCTAGAATTCACGTACCGAGACAAAATACTGAAGCAACTTTTTTTAAAGCTACTTCCGGACTAGTTAAGCTTCTCTCTTCTTGCCCTTGGGATACTGCTTAAACAGCCCTCACGTTAACTGTAAGGTTGTTATTGCACTTTGCCAGATCTTAACCTATTATAGCATTTTTAAGAATGGATTCCAAATGTCACTGAATTTGTCCATGACAAGTCTGTGTTTATCTGCAAGTTGTTCATACATTGCGAGTTTGTGTAAGTCTTCAAGTAGAAGGGAATTAGGGCTACTCTTGAGGCAGGATCTAAAACCCATTTCAAATAATAGTTTCAGATCTTGATTAAATAATGATGGCTTTCGCCAAAGGACGGACAAAGTGCTTTACGGACGTCAGGAGACGAAGGGGAAATTTGCTCCCGGGAGGGGAGGAGCCATGGGGAGGTATCTTGAGCCTGGCTTCCAATTTGTTGAGAACAGTTATTTGGGAAGTATCAAGAGCTCCAAGAGATCTAGAGTGTCAGGATTGCAGCTCCCTGGTGCTTGGTTAGGAACTGTAGATGCTATAAGAATGGCAGCTCTTGAGGACCCCTGCTAACGGCACCCAAGTTGCTGAAACAAGCTCTTCTTTTCAAACGATGTAAACAAGGTCACGGAAGCGCCACCTACCCTGCCGCTTACCATAGGTCTCAGTGGTGATCCGGCGCTGAGCGTAAGTGGCCAGCCCCTCGCTCAGCCACATCTCTTCCCACGTGGCATTGGTGACGGCGTTGCCAAACCAGCTGTGGGCCACTTCGTGGATGACATCGATGATGAGGAATTCGTCGCTCTCCAGGATGGAAGAGATTATGAAGGTGAGGCAGGGGTTCTCCATGGCGACAATGGGGAAAGAGGGAGGAAGGAAAACGATGTCGTACCTGGAAGGGACAAGGAGGGGGTGGGGAGGACGCAGGTCACTCTCAGGACCTTGGAGCCATAATTCTCACAAGTGTGTGGAAATGCATAGAGGAGTCCCCCTTCCCAGCAGTGGAAGACTTTGGGCTCTCAAATTTCAGCCGCGCCCTGTGAGATGCTAAAATTTGGCACCCTTCAACTCTTGAGCTCTGTTCTAAAGCATTGTTTTGGCACCCCAGTGTGACCCCAATAGTCACTCCACCCTAAAACTGCCTGTTCCCAGTCTCTCCCAGCCCATCTGTGCACTCTGGGGGCGGGGGGCGGATCCAATTAAGCGGTTGGTTTGGCTGTATGTTACGCATCCACCACTTCTCAAAGGAGCTGAGAGCGGCAAACCTGAAAATTTCCCATGTTATGGGGGTAGATTAAGACAGGGACTGGCTTTGTGCAAGGACTCAAGCCCTGTAACACACTGCACAAAATCAGTTCTGGAGTTCCTTTCACACAGTCCAATGGACTAGCCCCTTATTTATCACAGTCTTTCTACTTGCAGTAGGAAAATGAAAGAATAATGCAGCCCTCCACAGCTACGGCAATGCCTTCCCTCCCACATTCACCTGCCACAATTTAAGAAGGATGTTGACATGCTGGAACGTGTGCAAAGGAGGGCAACCCAGATGATCAAGGGTCTGGAAACCAAGCCTGATGAGCAACAGTTGAGGGAATTGGGTATGTTTAGCCTGGTAAAGGGGAGACTGGGAGGAGATAGGATAGCCATCTTCAAATATCTGAAGGGCTGTCACATGGAAGATGGAGAAAACTTGTTTTCTGCTGCTATGGATGGTAGCACCTGAACCAATGGATTCAAGTTACAAGTAAGGAGATTCCGACTAAACATCAGGAAGAAATTTCTGGCAGTAAGAGCTTTTCAACAGTGGAATGGACTCCTTCAGAAAGTGGTGAGCTCTCCTGCTTTGGAGATTTTAAAGCAGAGATTGGATGGCCGTCTGTCATGGCTGCTTTCATTGAGATTCCTGCATTGCAGGGGGTTGGACTAGATAACCCTCAGGGTCCCTTCCACCTCTATAATTCTATTCTATGATTCTATGACTCCATGAAGCGCCTTGAACAATTGTTGATTGTATTCTTGATTTGAAAAACCACCATTTAAAAGTCTAACATTTCACCCATTAGCTCTGGATTCTGATCCTTTTGCACTCTGTGTCAGAATGAGCCAGACTTTATATTATTCCAAGTTTTCTGTGCAAGGAAACAGCGTGCTCACAATTTGCCAAAGCACCCTTAACTTCAGAATAAAACCCTTCCGGATGAGGCACCCATTGGATGCCTGATACCATTCTTGGTACCCAAGAGGTGCGGGTGGCAGGCTAGAAAAGAGGCCCTTGAAACTACTGAATCACTGCTTCTACAGATACCTTCAATATTATTCCAAAAGCGTGAATGCACCAAACCTACCTTCCCCATATATAGGGCCCATAGAGGCTCTCTGCAGCACTGAGCCAGCGCTCAACCCGACCCGAGAGTTTGCTGATAGCTGTTGACAACAGGCATGGTTCCGCCCACACTTTGCTCCTGTTACAAAGACAGCAACAGTCAACTCACTGACTTCATGCTGGTTCCGCCATTCATATCATTCACTACTGATTTTGGATCCCTGTTACGAAACCTAAAATACACATTTGCAGACAATATCAAGGTCTAAGTCAGGAGTTGTCAACCTGGTCCCTACCGCCCAGTAGTGAGCATTTCAGGATTCTAGGTGGGCAGTAGGGGGTTCTACAGCACAAGCTGAATCCTCTTTCCATCGAGCACTGGTGGGCGGAAAGGAAATTTTACCACCAAGAAAGATGCATTAGTGGGAGGTAGGTATAAAAAGGTTGACTACCCCTGGTCTAAGTAAAGTTCCTGATTGATGATTAGGCAAAAGCTACAAATATTTTCCTGGATATGGAGATGCCACACTGTGTGGCAGGTGTCTTGCGGCACAACCAGTCAGCAGTGTTCAAGCTGCACAGGTCTGATCTACAAGTGTGCAGTGTCCCATATCACCAGGAGCAGCTTTTCCTGATCCATCTGGCACGATGACTTCCAAGCACAAGCCTTGCATTTACGCATTAGCCTGGTTGCCGCAGGTGAGCAAGGATTCTGTGCAGGCGAGCAAGCGGGCTGGTGGAGGAGGCATAGATTGCTCCATCCTTCCTCGATCAGTCCACTTCCTCCACCACCAGCATGGAAATGCAACATGGAAAGTCTATTCCTCCACCACCAGCATGGAAATGCAACAGGCCAGAGGAAGGCACCTGGATCACTCTATCCCTTCTCCACCACTCTGCTTAGTGGGAAGCAGTTTTCTACTCTTCCACCACCAGCACAAAAATGCAGGCTAGTAGACGAACAATGAAAACATACAGGCTAATGAACTTTGTGGGCACATTTGAAAGGCTGCTAAAGCAGCTCCTCACAACGAGCACAGCTCAGGCAGACAAAAGTAGCTTACCTAGGACCAATGTCTGCAGGTACAAGGTCCCCTGCCACCAGTGCCACAAGGTAAGCAGGAATTGGGTATTCCATGTAGAACTGATAGGTGCCCTCTTCTTCCTCATAGGTGCTTTGGGTAGCACTCATCAACACTTGCATACCTGCAGGAGCCTGGGAAACAAGCAACGGGCTGTCAGGATGCTCTACGGGCCAAGGAGACTAAGAGCTGGTTTGCACAACACTCAGTCGCCTGGTCTGCACATCCCAGCAAGCTAAGCTGTGGCTCACTGTGTGCAAACATGCAGAGTCCTGGAGAGGAGCAAGTAGCCACTTTGCTCTTCCCTGGTCCTTTTTGTTTTTCTTGTGCTGCGCTGAGCTAAGCCAAGGTTTGACTTGGCACGACATCCAAGCACAAGAAGGGCTGTAACTCAGGGGCAGAACATCTGTTTTGCCTGCACAAGATCCCAGGTTCAATCCTTGGCGGCTCCAGGTAAGGCTGGGGAAGGGTTTAAATCCTGGAGAGTAGCTGCTAGCCTGTGTTAACAATACTGAGCTAGATAAACAAGGCAGCTTCCCTTGTTCCTATGGGGTGAGGCTCGCTCCTCTCTAATCACAAACTGTAGCAAAGGTTTTTTTCTTGACTAGTGCTTGCAGTTGGTAAGGAGAGAGTTTAGCTACAAGTCTGGGTTTGGACAACAGGCTAAGCCAAACCTGGGCTTAGTTCAGCCCAGTGCAGAAGCAAACCCCCAAAAAAGAGTGGAGAGCAGCTGTGAGTTCTTCTCTGGGAACTCATATCTTCACCGCTGTTTGGTGACATGCAAACCAGGCAAATGTGCACTAAAAAAAAACAGAAACTGCCCATGCAATCCAAATTCCTAAGATAAAAGGAACTCTATATAAACTGTGAAAAATGAGAAGATTTCCATAATTTATCCAAGTCTGCGTAACTTTTTGTTGCTCTGCTAGTCACTGGTAGGTCAAAAGAGCAGTAAAGGGCACTAAAGCCCCAGCTCCTACCCTTGGGAAATCCTTCCTGCCAACCCTCTGGCATCTGAGATAACAACAACAAGAGATTAGACAGCCGGACAGCTTTTTCTAGGAAGGATATTCAAGAGGTGTGAGCAGTATCAGTTGAAGCAAGATGTCTCTGCCCTAGCCTGGGGTGAGAAGAAGGGGAGATTGTGATCCACTAATATACCAACTAGCCAGTTTCTCATGGACCAGTATTGTCAGCCTTTCAAAAAGGATGCTGAATCAGACTTCAATTTGAATGTCAGGCAGCTACATTTGTGAGCCAGCGTTAATACTCAAAAGCATTTAACGCAAATTAGTTATGCCTTAAGAGAACATCAGTGTGTACTCTTGCTTTTTAAAATTTAAAGCACACCCATGGAACGCAGGGGATCTAGTAATAAACAAAACAAAAAAGCAATCCCGCACAAGTCTGAAGTCAGCTCAGCCTAATCCTCCAACCACTTGAGTGAACAGGGAGACACAGATCAAAGTCTCTTGTGCTGATCGAAATGGATCAAGAGGTATAAAAGACAGTGGCTCATGGATGCCCAAAGTGATGTTTATTTCAGAGTCCAACTCCTGAACAAAAAGAACCAGAGTTCTTTGGGAAGGGGGGGGATGCTTAAAACCTGACTGCCTACCTGCACATGGCCTTCTGGCAATAGACCCAGCAGATAAAGAAAAAGTTGTTAGCCAAACACCCATCCCAAAAGTATTAATATGGTATAAGGGAAAGCACCAAACTTTTTCCCCAAACAGGTCTGTTCAGACAGATCCCAACATTTCACAGAGCACAGCAACCTGAACGACTGTTTCTCCTCCCTAAGGAAATGGTGGTTTGTTACAGGCTTCCTCCTACCTTGACGATGGCGGAGTAAGTACATTTCACAGCTGGCGTGTCAAAACAGGGGAAGAAGGAGCGATTGCACACGGAATGGCCTTGCGTGAAGACAAATGGCTTGGTGTTGCCGTAGGTCAGGTCAGGATCCAGCCACCAGATCTAATGGAAGCAGCAAGAAGGAATGTGTGAGAAATGACAGTAATAAAAGCAACGGCCCTAAGGGAGCAGAGAGCATTTTTTAAAAGAGTGAGACGAGTTTCATTTTATTAAACTGCACACATCACTCATGAGGGAAGAGGAGAGGGAGGCAGACAAGCTGGCAAATACCCCACCCTGTGTCTGTCCATGAGTAAGCCAGACTGCGTCCTTTTCCACCAACATTGGCACAACCGTAGTTAGTGGAGGACCAACCAAATGCCCTGTATGAAAGTGAACCAGGAGAGGCAGGCAAAGAAACCATCACAGTTTATCCATGTTGAAAGCTGTCTAATTGTTAATAGTTAATTACTTAGCCAGTCCGTACCACTACTACTTAACATACCAGAAGGAATGGCTCCTCCCAGACATACCTCACCACCACTTCAGGTCACCAATTCTTTGCTCTACCAAACTCAACTGCCTTGAGGAAACATACCAAATGCCATCTCTGCATGCTTTTTGCCAGCAAACTCAAGCATCAATTTTTGTTCAAGAAAGGTGTTTAAAATAACACTGACAGATGCCCAAGCTGGTGTCATTTCCACATTGCTGCTGCTAGTTTTGAAGTATTGTTCTGTTTGTAACAGGTATTTTGTTTTACTTGTTTGATTCATGACTTCAGGCATTCTATCAAAAAGTGACAGTAAGCTTTATAAATAAAAATGTATATTCAGAGGGCATCAACAAGTCAAAGGCTGGCTGGTTTATTCCGAACAGGCTTCTTTGTCCCACACTTTCCCATCATGCGTGCTTGAAGGTTTTCCATTTTATCTTCTCCCTGGTGCCATGCATCTGCTCAGATTTCACAAACCAGAATAATAGCATGTCTCTCTATGCTTGATTTATAGCAAAGAAATAACTTAATAACTTCTCTGTGTAATTGCAGGCAAGTTCCCCCCCCCCATGTGATTGTTCTTCTCAGCAACCCTGGCTCACCTGACCTTACCATAACTGGAATCCACCGCACTGGACTAACCTGCACTGGCGGCATCACAATGTGTACAAGTGCCATTAGAAACAGAATTAAAATGCAATGCCAAAAACAGCAGCAGGACTTACATATATGCCTAATTTCTACATACACAGCAAGCCTTGCTCACAGTGAATCCAGATGGCCCTTAGCCACGTGGTAACTTAACCTTTGCTTCTGCCGTCCAGATGTTTGGACTATTATTTATTATTTTTATTTATTAAATTTGTATACTGCCCCACACCCATAGATCTCAGAGTGGTTCAACTATAACTCCCACCAGCACAAGAACATAGGAAAAGCTCTCTCATACTAAGAATGGAAGCCCTTTTTGGACTATCTCAGGAAATATTATAGTTTGATGAACTTGCAAGCAGGATCTGAAATGTGAGCAACAGAAGGAATTAGAGAATATAGTATTGATGTATTGGTATAAGAAGGCATTGTGCAGCAAGCGGGGGACTGAAACACAATAGAAAATGGGGTGGGAAGTTGAGAAAAGTTAAAATTATTATGTATTGAAGTATATATGTCCAACTTTTGAAAATTCAACAAAAATTATTACAAAGGAAGCTACCTCATACTGAACCAAGCCACTGGTCCAACATGCTCAGTACTGCCCACACTGACCGGCAGCAGCTATAAAGGGTTTCAAGCAGGGGATGTTCCAGGCCATACCTGGAGATGCCAGCGACTGAACCTGAGACCTTCAGGATGCAAAGCAGATAGCTAGGCTGGCTGGAGGTGCTGAGAATTGTAGTTCCAAACATCTGGAGAGGACCAGGTTGGTAACTTTCCATAGTGTGCATGCAGTCAGCTGGCAGCCTGGTCATCAGTCCCACCCTGCCATTACTATACTCCTGCCCTTAATCAGAAACCCAGAGGAACAGTAAGAGTTTCCTCACTTATCCGCACACTACAGATCAGCAGAGGGTAAGTACTGAAAAGGCTGCTGCTACCCCTCGGCTTCCAGCACCAAGCCTGTTGGCAGCCACATCATGGACTTGGCATCAAAGGTATTATGGATGGTCAAAAACACACTACAGTTTACATTCTTTTACTGATTCAATGATTAATCTTTCCGTTGGAAGAAAAAATCCAGGAGTCGTCCCAAACTAGGTTGCCCATGCTCCAGATACAGACATACCCATACTAGACCAACCCTCTCTCTTTCTCGGCCCTCAATCATTGTGGTACAGTGGTGCCTCGCAAAACGAAAATAATTCGTTCCACGAGTCGCTTCGTCTTGCGATTTTTTCGTCTTGCGGAGCACGGATTCCCCGGGTATTAACAGTTTTACGAAAAAGGAAGCAAACTCGCAAGACGTTTTCGTCTTGCGAAGCAAGCCCATAGGGAAATTCATCTTGCGAAGCACCTCGAAAAACGGAAAACCCTTTCGTCTAGCGAGTTTTTCGTCTTGCGAGGCATTCGTCTTGCGGGGCACCACTGTATGTTGGGCCAGCTGTGACATCGGCAGCCAGCTGACCAATCCCCTCTCTTCGTCCTCTCCCTATTTTTTAAAATTTCAAGCTCTAAACAGGACGGAGAGATTCAAGCGTGCCATTCATTTAGTGGGCATCTAGCTAGTTCCAAAACATTCCGATCTCAAGGCTACAAGCCTATTTTTTATATATATTTGGACTTTTACAGTAAAGACAGTTCAAGCCTTCCTACCAATCTGCGCTTTACGCCAAACAGCACAAGGAGAAATGAAATGCTCATAAAATGTGTGCCTTGTTCACTTGGAAAGAACAGCAAGGGAGGAGTGCAGAGAAACAGAAGGAAATTAATCCAGAGCTGTGTCAACATTTCGAACGAAATGGCACAGAGGTCTCCAGCTGTCTTGACCACGGGCAGCCTTCCAAGAGGCAGCACAGAGAAAAGGCCTTTCCAGTGCCCTCTTTTTAGAACCTGGTGGACAAGCATGGCTTGTTCCATTGTCATGAAAAGCACACAACAGTAAAGATAAGTTCAATTGTCTGATTATCACAAAGAGAGAGAAAAGATTTACGAGAAAAATACCAACCATTTATGGATAGCTGCTCCTAAGTGGGTTAAAGCCCTATTTTCTCGACCTCACCTATCAAACAGGGTGAAGAGGGAATGGAAAGGCCCTGAGGATTTGAAATAAGGATGGGGAAATCTAAGTAAATACTATATTGTCCAGCAGTTGATTTCAAACAGATGGGAAGGAGCAAATAAATTCCAGCACAGAAAAGGATGATGGCCAAAGGCAACAGACTTTGTCATCCCAGGGAGGGGAGGGAACTGCCTCAAGAGTTAGCCTCAGCATTGTATAAGACCCAGTGCTTTGTTGTGGTGCACGATGCTATGGAGAGTGCTGGCCCTGTGCAACTAATCACCAAAGTATGTAAAAATAAAAAAGGGAATTATACGGTAGCTCTGCAACCCTCAAAGAGCCTTAGGCCACCCTACATCCACATGATCAGGAGACTGTTCCCTTTGAGACACTCTAGAATTGTGTCCAGCCCCATGTTTTGTTTGCCACATTGCTCTCATGGCAGTATATGCAGAAATTAATAAGGAACAGGGAGTGCACACCCCAAATTAAGCTTTGGGGCATCATATACCACCCACCCACCTCCAGAAGAGTGGTATCTATGAAACACCAGAACACTGTGTCCACTTGGTGTAATTTCTGAGCAATTCACCAAAAAGTATACTAGATCTACATCGAGAACTTCCCGATATATGTGGAAATGAGTAAGAAACTGGGATTGTGCACACCACGAAACCAAGAGACTATCGCTTTCGGACTGCCCTAGCCTTATTTCCAACTCAACTCTTTCTTTTTGCAAAAGACACTGCTGGCCATGGTGCCCCATGCAAATCTTTGCAAATAAATATAAGGAACTGGAGCTGCACAGCCCACAATAGGCTTGGGGCCACCCCAAATCATACTTACCCAACCAGAAGGCTGTCACCTTCAGGTTGCCCTAGCACTGCACCCAGCCCAGCAGTCAAGAGCATTGGGTCCACACTAATAATTGCCAATGCATGCAGAAATGATCCAGGAACTGGGGTTGTACATCTGGCACTAAGCTTTGGGGGTTGAATTAGAGGACCCTTCCAACTCTATAATTCTATGATATCAAGAAGACCATTTCATTTTGGTGGAAGGGACTACCAAGTGTGCTTCTCTTAGTTTCTTCTTCTTCTTTTTTATTGGCTATTATTTACATAGGAGCTGCCTGCCTGATCGTCTCTTGTAGCAGATACGATGTTAGGGTGACTCAAAGGCAATAGTCTCTTGCTTGCAGAAGTGCATAACCCTAGCTCCCTATTTTCATATACGTTGGCCATTATTGGTGTGGGCACAGCCCAGCATGTGTGACGGTGTCTTGCACCAAAATGAAGCATTGCTGTGGCAATTCAAAAGCATCAGTCTCCTGGTTGTACCAGTGTGTGACCCCACATCTGTTGGGTCCACGCCCCCAGTTCTTTATCCATTTCCCCTTATATACTGATAATAAATGGAATGGAGGAAATACACTTCTCAACATCCTGAGCCAAATCAAAGCACTGGGTGGCTGCAGTGCTAGGAGTGTCTCACAGAAGATACTCCCCTGGAGCTGCAGGTATAAGACTTATTATGGTAGCCCAAAGCTTTGTATGGAGTGCACAGCTCCAACACCTTATTTGCAAGTAGGATTACCATGTGTTAAAAAGCACTGCACAAAATCAATGGCTTGATAGAGAAGAATTATTGAGGGTCTTGAGGATCTAAAAGGGGAAAGTCACAGAGATATACAGCATACCCCAAAACTTATTTTGGGGTGCAGTGGAACGTAAGCCAATTGCTTACTGAAACTGCTCATGTCGCATCGTTGCAAATTGTCTTGGGGAACTGGCAACTAGTTACCAACACCAGTCCTGTTTGCAGTCCAGCTTCTTTAAAGAATCCTTTAAATTCTGGTTTCATGAGTGTGCTGAAAATTCTGTGCAGGGAGATCTCTAAACCCTCCTCACAGCATATCCAGGATTCTCTGGGGAGAGGGAATGGCTCTTATTCCAAATCTCAGTCTCCTTGACTTCACTGACACATAGCTGTTTTCTTGACAGAAGCCTTGTGATGGTACCATCCGAGAGTGTCCTTGACAGCTGTTCCCCAATTCTGACCCTACCTTCTAGAAAGACTGTGGCAAGAATCAAACTCTGAACATCTTCTGGAAGTGATATAATATCCTATATAATAGAGAGGATAGAGAAATAGGGAGCGGAGGCAACATCTTTTAGAAATGTTCTTCCATGAAAATGTTTTGTTATGCATGCAAGTTATTATCAGACACCTGTTAAGTCTTTGGGGTGGGGGGAGTTGAGTTCATTACAAATGCCATGTTCACTGGAAAGGATAAGGCAGTGTTAGCAGCTGTCACAAGGTGACCTGTAACAGATCAAGAGCAAAGGATCGCTGGTTGGAGAGTGAAGGGAAGGGGAATTCAAGTGGATCCCTGCCCCCACCTGTCCCACATGCCTATTTGCAGAGGAGACTTTCCAATATCTTAAACCAGTTGCATATGATATCCAAACTGGGAAACTGTGCATTAAGGGCTCGTTGGTCCTGGTTTGATATTCTGATTTGAAGGGAGCCTTCAGACCAGTTTTCCAGCTCAGATGTCCCAGGAAACTGTAGTTAAGAAACGAGAAATCTCCAATACAGTTGGGTGCACCAGAGGATGAGGGAAGCAGAGGGGAAAGGAGCAACTGAACTTCATTAATCATTTGTTGTTGGGTCAGCCCCATTACGTTTGATGCAGACCAATGTGGCATGACAGCTAACGTGATAGATTTGGAGGTTAACCTCAGAGAAGTCTTTTCACATATTTTTGCCTGCCACAAAACCCTTGCCTGTTGCGTAGGATGCTAGAATGCATTCTAGGAAACACTCACAGCTTCCACAAGGGTCCGGACAGTGGTGCTGGATCTCTTCAGGAGGGTATCCTCCTAAAATAAGAGGAGGAACCTTTATGGCTCTCCAAATTGTGTTGGCCTTCAACTCCCATCAGCCCCAACCAGAAGGCCAATGACCAAGAATGGCAGAAGGCATAATCTAATTATATATGGTAGACCTGTTTCCTGTCCCTGCTCTGGAACATACATCAATTGTTCTGGTTTTCTACATCTAACAGGTTTTCCCCATCTAATGGTCTAGCTCCCATTGTGGCAAAGTTCCCCACTTGAAATGTATTTAAATGCATTTATTTTTTATTCTTTTTAGCAACTTGTCGCTCAAGTTATTTTTCTGCATCCCTTACTGTCAGTTTGCATTTCTTTTGCAATAATCTGCTTTCTTTTTCTTGTTCCCGTCACCTGGATGAGACTTCAGTTTCCTTAAACGAAGCTGGCCTTTATAACTTCCGTGACTCTGTTGTTTAACCGCGCTGGTCTCCTCTTAGACCTTGCAGCATCTTCCGTACTCCAGCCGAGCTGCTGTCAAAGGGCAGTCAGCTCCAGATCTGCACAGCCTCCATGACCATCACCCGCATTGCCAGTTATCCCCTAAAATGCCCCCACAAGCACCACCCACCCACCCCAAAACACACAATCTTTGGGGTTGCGCAGAGAAAGGGGCACTTACAGCAGGTGCATCAATGGTGGTGTAGCGGATGATGACCTGGAAGGGCTGGTGAGGCTCCAGGGAAGACGGTAAGGAGATGGTGAGGGCCGAACCGTAGTCCGTGAAGGGGTCCACCCTGAAGAAAAGCGGGCAAGGGGCCACCGAGGCCGGCGAGGGGTCGTCGGGGAAGGTGGGAATGGGTGGCGGGGGCACCCCAGGCACCAGAGGAAAGTCGGAAAAGGAGCACGAAAAGTGGTTGATGGGGCTGGCCGGGGCAGCGAGGGGAGAGTGGGGGGCAGCCGCTGCAGCCCTCAGGGCACCCTCGGGGTCCGGCGGAGGGGCCCCATCCTGAGAGCCAGGGGCAAGGGGGCAGTCTGGTGAAACCAAGAAGTCGGGGGGCCCTGCCACTGGGCAGCTGTGGTGGCAGCGGGGGGCGGCCAGGGGGTCTGCCGGGGGCCCGGGGCCCGCCAGCTCGGGGGCCAGGGGCGGCCCCAAGGCCGAAAGTGCGCTGGGGGTGCTGAGCGGGCAGTGCGGGTGGGGGTCCGAGAGGGGCGTGGGAGAGGGGCAGCGGGTCAAGAGGCGCCCGGGGGCCGGGTCGCTCCTCTCCGGGCCGGACAGCTCCGAGGAAGAGGAGGAGGAGGAGGAGGAGGAAGAGGAGGCGGGGGCGGGGTCCCAGGCGGGGCACCTCGGGGCGCCATCCCCGCCGCCGCCCCGGCTCTCCGCGCTGCCCGGCGAGGCGGCGTCGGGGAAGACGAAGCCGCAGCGCCCGCCGCCGCCGGCCGGGGAAGGCCGGAAGGCGACCGAGGCGACCCGCAAGGCCGGGTGCGCGTCCAGCACCAGGGCCTGCCGGCGGCTCTGGCTGCCGGTTCGGCGTCCCCGCCGGGCGCACAGCTCCAGCACCGAGCAGCCGGCCAAGGCGCGGGCGTCGGGCCGCAAGTGCAGCCCCAGGCGGAGGTGCCGGAGGCGGAAGAGCGAGGAGCTGGAGGCCGAGGCCACGTCCGGGGGGCTCTCCGAGGCCGCCATGGGCGGAGAGAGGCGGCCCAGGCGGCGGCTATGTGAAATCCATGGGCGGGAGGCGGCGGCGGCGGCGGCGGGGCGGCGGCGGCGGGAGGCTCGCGCAGGCCGCTCGGCAGCGCCAGGAAGAGGCTCGGCCCGGCCCGGCCTGGCCCTGCCCAGCGCCGGGGCCTGGCTGGCTGACGGACGGACGGGCGGGCGGGCTGACTGGCTGCCGGGCTCGGGTGCGGGGCCGTCGGCCGCCGGGAGGCGCCCGAGGGAAGCGGGAGGCGGCTCGGGGCCAGGAGGAGGCCGGCAGCGGCCAGCAGGGGGGAAGGGAGAGCGGCGGCGGCGGCGGCGGAGGAGGAGCGGAGGCCGAGGCCTCGCCGTCACGGAGAGGATTCGGAGCGGAGTCGGGTCCACCCGGCAAAGGACCCTTCATATATATCCCCCAGCCTGATTATTTCGTTTTCTCATCTTTGGGTACTCGACACGTTGCACTGAAAAACAAAGCCAAGCAGAAGAGACTCTGCACATGCTCTAGGGCAGTGTGTGTTGGCAGGGCGTTGCAAACGCGCGCGCACACACACACACACACACACACACACACACACAGTCTATTTCAGAAATAGACTGGAAAGAGAAGCTGCTGAATTGCAACTTATTACCAAACTTAAAACCATGGAGAGACCTGGTCTGAACAAAGACATTGGATTCTTATCTCATTATACATGACAAAGCCATTTTTCACCTTCTCACCCCTTGCTTTTTCCTGTAAGACCTATTGCAGTCGTTAAGAGTCGTCAACAGGCTCATCGCAGCTATCTGCCAATCACCCATTCCCACCACCCTTCTGAGCAATACCCCTCCCCACCTTCTCACTATATAGAAGGGTCTGGTGACTTCTGTTTCAGTGTATCTGAAGAAGTGTGCATGCACACGAAAGCTCATACCAAGAACTAACTCAGTTGGTCTTTAAGGTGCTACTGGAAAGAATTTTTTTATTTTGTTTTGACACACACACAAGTACGTTAAGTTTGAAATCCAAACAAAATAAAAAGATTCCTTCCAGTAGCACCTTAAAGACCAACTATGTTAACTTAGTTGGTCTTTAAGGTGCTACTGGAAGGAATCTTTTTATTTTGTTTTGACTATGGCAGACCAACACGGCTACCTATCTGTATTTGAAATCCAAAAAATAGGTTAAACACACTCTTTGGGCAGAGCAGCTTTTCCCTTAGTACAGGGGTTCTCAAACTTTTTTCTCTGGGCAAGTGATGCAGGTGTATTTTTGTTTTGTAAACATGGGAGGAAATTCACACAGCTCTCCTGCCTTTCAGCTGATGATGGTAGTTGAGGTACTTAAGCCCTGAGCCCTTTAGGTAAATCATTTTGCCTACTGAATCAGCATGCCTGCTTGTTGATAAATTTTGTTTCCTTTATCTAATCTCAGGATGCTACAAATCAGAGTGTGTTGCATCCAGATTATAAAGAGTAGACCTGAAATTGCTGGTCCTGAATAAGTTACAGATAGGTAGCCGTGTTGGTCTGCCATAGTCAAAACAAAATAAAAAAAATCCTTCCAGTAGCACCTTAAAGACCAACTAAGTTAGTTCTTGGTATGAGCTTTCGCTGAAGAAGTGTGCATGCACACGAAAGCTCATACCAAGAACTAACTTAGTTGGTCTTTAAGGTGCTACTGGAAGGAATTTTTTTATTTTGTTTTGGTCCTGAATAAGTCATGGCCATTCATTTCAGTGGGTCCACACTGGGTAGGGCTAATATTGGATACAAGCCAGTATAAAGATTTGTACCTACTAAAATCAAGAGCAAAACTGACCAAACATTCACAGAGCTGGGTTTTTTTTTTTTTTAGTGTTCAATTTCAATAATGAATCATCTAATACAGGAAACCAGCTTGAATGACTTTTTCCTTGTTTTTGTTTCGGGAGCCTATTATTTCAGT
The DNA here is from genome assembly GCF_964252035.2 of Podarcis erhardii. Lineage (NCBI taxonomy): Eukaryota > Metazoa > Chordata > Lepidosauria > Squamata > Lacertidae > Podarcis > Podarcis erhardii. Next base: position 96,128,409 of record NC_138509.1, on the reverse strand, counting down.
TGTCAAGAGATATTTGCAAGCTGGTGTTCTGCTAAAAGCAGTATTTATAAGAGCCCTGTGGTAAAAATTTCCCTGCGACAATTGGTTTAACACATAGTGGGGGCAGGGCTGCTTGTGTGCTGGATCCACCCCCTGGCCAAATTTCACCTAGTTCATGGCATCAAGTGCACACTCTTCTCTTGCCCTTTCCAGCCTTCCCCTTGGGAAAGTTGAGGTGGCGCAGGAGTGTTGGGTGCTGCTCAAAGGTGCCCAATAGCATATGCCCCCAACCACCTGGCAGGTGAGGAGGCAAAGAAAGCTATCATACCTTTGCCTCTCCTCAGCTCTGGATTGGAGGAGCCGATTCCCTAAATGGCTTGTGGGTGAATAGACCCCACTTAACTCAGTGAACTCTACTCCTGACTAGATATGCATACAGCTGTTCGACTTCCTTACTCCTGTGATAATTCGCTTTTTCAAACCATGCTGTTAACCAATTAGCATAGAAATAAAGCTTGATCCTTGACTGCAAGGGTACCTTCCATCCTGGCATGGAACAGATTATTATTTCTGCAGAGCCAACAGAAGCAACTGTCCTTACCATATACATTGATACCTCTGGTTACGAACTTAATTCATTCCGGAGGTCCATTCTTAACCTGAAACCGTTCTTAACCAGCGTTCCACTTTAGCTAATGGGGCCTCTTGCTGCCACCGCCGTACAATTTCTGTTCTCATCCTGGGGCAAAGCTCTTAACCCAAGGTACTACCTTGGTTAGCGGAGTCAGAACCCAAGGTGTTTGTAACCCGAGGTACCACTGTACAATGATGTTACTTGCCCCTGTCCCAGCACTGCTTGCTTTAAAACTACAAATGCATTTGATTACATTTGTGCCCCGCCTTTGCTTAAGGAGTTCTGGGGTTCTCCCCTCCCCTCCCTTTTAGCCTCGCAACCACCCTGTGAAGCAGATTAGGCTGAGAGACAAGGGACTGGCCCACTCTCCCGATGAGCTGCATGGTTCAGTTTGGAGCACAGAGTCCTTAAATCTCGGTCTCCCACTCCTAGAGTCAAATACTTTAGCCACAAAGACACACTGGCTCTTCCTTGCAGAAGGGATGTAGCTTTGTGTCCCCTTTACTGCTTTGCACTGCACTTGGGATGCAGCCAGCGCTTCTGAAGAAAGAGCTTCAGCTTGATATACTAGGGATGTTGATTTGTTCATGTAGCTGACACCCAGTGCTCCCCCCCCCAAAAAAATAGGTGCCAGTACTCACCATGAGGTTGTTAGAGTAAGTATCACACTTTTTAACAACAACAAAAAAGAGGTGCCTGTACTGCATACCCTTGAGTACCCCCTTTTTTAAAAAAAACACTGCTGGCACCAAGTAGTAGCAGCAGGGCAAATTCCATGTACTTTATTGCTGGGAAGATAATCCACCACGGCCCAAATAACAGAACGCACACAAGAGTTTTACAAAGCCCAAAATAGTTTTTATTCACTTTTTCAGATTTCTGTCTCAACAAGACAATTTGCAAACATGCTAAGGCTATAAAATGTCCAACTGGACCAAAGGAAAAAAAAGAGGAGGGGAAAAAAGACATGCAACGCTGACCAATTTTAAAATCACAGCTATTACAAGACTGACCATGCCCACCTGGGCTACTGGCCCCAGACAACAGGGATGGCGTACAGTAACCATGGTAACGTACCACACAGGACTCAGCACCTGAGGTAGGTCTCTTTACAGTAAGAAAATAAAATTTCCTACACCAGTGTTAAACCCTGATCAGCAGGAGCCTGCTAAAAATTGCAGTGGTGGTGGTGGGAGGGATACTTATAGTAACAAATATGCAGAAAATAAAAAGCTTGCACGCAGACAGAGTAGGGCAAAGAATTAATTGTTACAAACACCCAAGTATCTGAAAAGCTTCCCAAGTGAAGTATTAGCGTATTTAGATCACTAGATCTATAATTCAGCAGAGGCCACTTTGAAAACTTTTGCAGACAGCACCAGGGTATCAATCTGATGGTGGTTAATTGCTGTAGTTCATTAATGATGGATGGATGTGCTCAGGAAAGCAGAAGCAGTTTGCATTTCCTTTCTATAAAATATAAACCGAACTCTACTGATAGAGAATGTGTATTCACATTCCCTTTATTGCACCAGAGCAAGTGGCAATGAGTTTTTCTTTAAAGGCATCTAATGCTAATGTGTGGTTCTTCCTCTCTTGCTACTGACAAAGCTCATTTATGAATCTCACAAGAGACACAAAGAAACCTGACCCCCCCCCACTGCAGGCGTGTTATGGGAAACAGCTGCCACTACTTCCATGTGCCCTAGCAATGTGCCAAAGAGCATGATGGGTCTGATGAAACCAAGCCACATCAACAGAACCCATCTCTCCTCTGTGAAGGACAGTGACAACAGGACACAGGAGGAGACAAGGGCAAAAGCCCACTTCCATCCAGAGATCTGGGAAATTCCAGCGCTAAGAGAAAACAGACTGCAGAAGACAGAACAGGGTCTAACGCAGCCTGGAAAAAGCCAGGTTCCCAGTACCGTAAAACTGTACAAAAATGATAGAAAAGAATATGCACTGGTATTAACACAGCGCTCATTTTAATATAAAATAAACAGCTTACATTTCCACTGTAAATATAGGCTATGTACAGAATTCTGTATAGATATAGCTACATGTATAAAGCTTCAATATAGGCCTCTTGATAAATTTATAATCATGGCTCCCTGAGCCATTTTGTAGAGTGCATTTAATAGCAAAAAACTAGTAACAAGAATATGGAATAAATACCATAATAAAAACCATAAAGAACCCTCCTTACAGTACTTTTTAGAAAAGAACTGAATCGTGACCCACAATGCTAAAAATTAAAAGATGAAAAGGCAATAATCTGCTTGGAGAACATGAAGACAGAGGAGTTCCTGCCACAGGCAGAAACTGTTACCCTCCTGATTAAAGTGACATTGCCCTGAATTTTAGCCCTTGACAGCAATCTTATTTTCTGCAGCAGCAAACATGGCATAGAAGCGAGAGTTCTCATTGGACAGGAGAACCGATGGAGTATCAAATTCCATCACCTAGAACAAAAATTAAGGGGGAAACCATTAGAGATACATGGAATGTATACCATTAAACCTTTCATTTACCAAAAGGAGTAACACTGAATAACACAACAACATTAAAGCAGTCCAGCCTTCCTCAACCTAGTGCCCTCCATATGTTTTGACTATAGCACCCATCAGCCCCACACTGAAGCTTTCAAAAACAAGTTTTAAAGCACCCCAACAAAGAACCTGTTCAGATTTTCCTTAAAAGTCTCCAATGAAGAATATCAAACCACCCCTTTAAGGCAGTGTGTTTCATTGCTGAATAGCTCAGAGGTTTTAACATTTAAACCAGACCTGAGATCTCTCCTAATTATGTAAGCATTGCACAATTCTGTCCCGGGTTGAAGAGGGGCTCATTGCAACGGCTTGAGAACACTAGTTCTGTGTGATCTTCTGCGTAGGGGGTGGGGGGGAAAGGTTCATTTCTTGCTCACCTGCCCTTGCATCAGAACCATGATCCGATCAGAACCGAGAACCGTATGCAGGCGGTGAGCAATTGTCAGCATTGTGCAGTCTGCAAATGCCTCCCTGATAGTCTCCTGGATCAGCAAATCAGTCTCTGTGTCCATGGCAGCTGTTGCTTCATCTAAGATCAAGATCTGAATAGAAAGCGTAACATGAACGTTGTTAAAAATAGAGACATACACCTCTCTCAGTGCTCCCAAGAAGGACCAAAAATGTAACAAAACAAAACAAAGCCCTGACAGAAGCTGCCAAGAAAACCAAAGGGCAAGTAGGAAAGTACCGTATTTTTCGCTCTATAAGACGCACCAGACCATAAGACGCACCTAGTTTTTGGAGGAGGAAAACAAGAAAAAAAATATTCTGAATCTCAGAAGCCAGAACAAGAGGGATCACCTCTCGCTGTTCTGGCTTCTGGAATAGCTGCACAGCCTGCATTCACTCCATAAGACGCACACACATTTCCCCTTACTTTTTAGGAGGGAAAAAGTGAGTCTTATAGAGCAAAAAATACGGTAAGTACAAATAGACAAATAAGCGAAGAGAATAAAGTACTTTTCCTAGGTGAGGGAGAGAGACTAAACAGAGAGAGTAGTCACAGGGAGCTGCCTCTCATAGTGGGAATCCATAGACCTTAGTTGTTTAGAGTCCTCCTGCTCTGCCCCAGAGAACAGCCCACTATGAAAGGACTCAAAGGATCCACTGGGTTCACCAGGTGTTCCTGAACTGCAACTCTCATCATCTCTGAACACTGAACACGTTAGTTGACGGGGAGTTGGAAGTCCAACAGCATAAAGAAGGCACCATCTTGGTCACCCAACAGGGTCTTAACCCTAGGAGGCTGAATTCTGCTTTGCGCTGGCTCAACACAAAAAATAGTGCAAACTTGAAACACCACCTTAGCTGGGGGGATTAGGAGGAGGAAGCCTATTAGGCTGCTGGGATACATTGGACCCCTTCTATTATTTACTATGACTAGTATTTCACCTATGCATTTAAAGTTTCTGTTTGCTCCCTCTTCTGCTTTTCGTCCAGGTCCTTCTAATAGCCCATAAATGACTGCCTAATTGGTGGCTTGGATCTTTTCCCTAGGCACAAGGCACAGGCCTGTTTGCCCCCCCCCAAAAAATACAACATTACAGGATGTTCTCTCTGTACGTTCTTCTTCACTACAAAAAATTAAGTTGATATTGTGGGGCCCAGTGTACCACAATACGTTTTGTGTCCATCTAGGAGTCTGCTGGACCCCAACAGCAGATTGATACTGTCAGAATAAATGGTGGATAATGGTTAAAAAAAACGGGACTGCCAAAAACTTCAAACATATGCTGGCTTTTATTGTTTCCTTCTTTTTAAATCCAACATGTGCATGCAATGTGCATCACAGTAGAAAATTGCCCTAGCAGCGTAACAGGAAAGGAGCTGAAACCGTATGCACTCTTCTGCCTGTGCAGATGAGGATAGACCAAGCAAGGAGGCAGAGGATACAAGGAGGCAGAGAGTAAAATGCAGAAAGCTAAACAGGTTTCACTTTTGGGATCAAAGGATGAAGCCGACATGTGTACTCTGAACAAAGACAGCATTCTGGAAAATTATCTACAGTAAAAGATGTGGTAGCCAGTTGACTATTGCTTTAATCCTGACATTGGAACAAGCTTTTCTTAGGGAAGAAGATAATATGCCAAATACATATGGTCTTTGTCTTCTACACACCAGCTCACCTTACAACGGCGCAGTAATGCCCTGGCAATACAAAGCAACTGCCTCTCCCCGACAGAGAAGTTCTCGCCATTTTCCATCACTTCGGATTCAAGTTTCATGGGCATCTGAGAAATCTGAACCAGAACAAGGGAACAGAGATGGATCAATGCTGTGGTCTGGCACGGTTGCAGCACAACAGTGTTTTCCAGGGGCACCACAACCGGTTATGAGAAAAACGAAGTGTGTCACAAGAGTCCAAGCACCTCTCACACAAGGAACACGACACACAGATCCAAGATTAAAAGTAAGCATTCTCCTCTGATTTTTAGAAACCTCCAGCGTGGACCACACCAGATTCACACAGCATCACCAAGGAAGAGCCCCTACCTCAGTCAACAGTGTGCACAAGAATTCATCTGGCACGGTCCTTTATTAATTTATAACATCTGAATCACTTTTACTCAAAAGTGAGTAATGATCTCTGACCCTTTAAGCGCGCAGGTCAGCAGTGATCTTGGAAACCATGTACAAATTGTATGCATATGTGTGTCTTAGAAGCTGTTATCCAGATGGGTTATGCTGACCCCCATTATGTGCATCACTGCACATCTGTGCAAGTCTCCTTAATCCTTCCAACTTTCCAGTTGTTTATATGAGCCAGGCCTCACTCTAAAAAAACAGAGCCAGTAAGGGTATGTGACCAGTTAACAATTGTGCTTAACTTCGAGCCAGATAATTTAATAAATGTATATAATTTGCACCTTATTAGCTTTCCCTGCATTTTTTTTCCTTTTACAAAACAAGATAGAGGACTCGTTTCAGTCAATCCTATCCAATTGCTCTATACCTGAAGGAATGACCAAGGGTACCCAGATGGGTGGGGTATAAATAATAAATTTATGATGATGTTGATGATGATGATTGCTTGCTTGCTAAAAAAACTTTTTTCTCATGCAAATGGGACACTGGCAACCATCTTACATGGCCAAGGTGCTGCACTTGGGCTGCTAAAGAACCCCCAACCCCTGTCACCAATCTCCTTACTTACACAGTCCTTCATGTGAGTCCTCTCCAAAGCATCCCAGATTTGCTCTTCACTGTACTGTGTGAAAGGATCCAAGTTATATCTAGAGGAGGGAAAGAGTGTAACAGGATACGATCACCAATTCTCTTCTCGAAAGGCATGTAAGCACCCACCAAGACACAAGCACCATGGAAATCAGGCCATCTTCAAAAGACAACCTCAAGGTAGCCAAAATCAAAGATGAATTGCTCCAAACCTGCCACTTTGCCCAACGCTCAAATGCCATACTAAGCGGACATGTTTTTGTGACTTTCTGCAGCCAGCACCACAGGCTTAGAAGTCTGTAAGACTGAATCACCTTTGTTCACGCAGGTTAGGTAAAACTAGGGCGCGCTCCCAAAAACAAGTGTCTAGAGCAGAGGTGGCGAACCTATATTGGCCTGAAGGCCAACCCTCCAGGGGCTGTAGAACTAGAGTTGGAAGGGACCCTGGGGGGGTCAATCAAGTCCAATCCCTGCAATGCAGGAATACTGTCCTCAGCCGTCCCTGGGTGGGCTCAAACCACCAACCTTCTGGTTAACAGCCTGACACACTGACCCATTGCGCCACAGAGGACAATTGTGGGTGTGGCCACCATATACAGTTACACACAGAGAGAGCCACGCAACCCTCCCTCCTCGGTTGAAAAACACAGATTAACTGTGGAGTGGGACTTATCAACTGGGTGACAGGGAAGAGGGGAAATCTGCACCCCTCATAAGAGTGCTGGGCTCTGCCCAACCCACTGCTGGGTCTACGGTATTATTATCATCAGCTCCCACTCCCCAAATCAGTAATACCTGAGGGTGGGGTGGGGGAGAAGCCCTTGACCTGGGGGTTAGTCGCAATGGCAACCATTTATCACAGAATACTTAAACCAACTTTTCCCAACCTGGTGTCCTCTGGCTGCTGCCGGACTACAGCTCCCATCATCCCTGACCATGAGCTGCATGGGGCTGATGGGATTTTGGAGTCCAACAACATCAAGAAGGCAACACGTTGAGGAAGATCGAGTCAATATTTAAGCAGCACTAAGATACTTAATTCAATTCCCTTTTGCCTTACAAAAGGAACAAAATGGGGACAGTGGAAGTAGACAGCAGCAGTGAATCACTACTCCATGTCCCAGGGCAATAGAACTCCCTTTTCTATTGTGGCTAAGGCAATTTCACTTGAAGGGTGGCAGGTGAGGGAGAGGAAGATGCAAGCTCTTTTCTACCTCTTTAGCTATGGGTGAAACTAACCTCACGGTACCACTGAACAACACAGGCTCTTGAGGAATTATGGACAGCTTGCTCCGGAGATCTGCTAAGCCAATGTCATTGATTTTCACTCCATCAATTTTAATGCAGCCTCCTGACAGTTCAACCAAGCGGAAGAGAGCCATTCCTAGAGAGGACTTCCCTGGGGTGGAAAAGCAAGGAGGAATTAAGGGTTAACTGGTGACTTCTGTAACACACAGTCATGGTCCAAGTCCAGACAACAGGCAGAAGCAAATACATTAAAAACTCACTCCATGAATGGTTAAAATTAGAGATGCCATGTCAGCCTTTTAGCAGCCAAAAGTTACTTTTTAAAATTTGCCTAATATATTTAGATTCCACCTTTCAAGCAGTTCACACCTTAACATCATGGCTTATAATTGAATAGACATAATATAAAAGTGAAATGGGACAAGGAGAGGAGAATAATAAAATGCAGGTTCTATAGCTACATCTGACTGCAATTCTGAGAGTGAAGGAGCCAAAAGACTATAATAAAAACAACTCTGACCAGAGAAAAAGCCATATTCCTGGGAGGAACCCAGAAGACACTCAATTTATTTATACAGTGGTACCTTGAGTTACATACTTAATCCGTTCTGGAGGTCCCTTCGCAACAGGAAACCGCTCGTAACATGAGGCACGCTTTCTCTAATGGCGTCTCCTGCTGCTGCAGCACCACTGGAGTGGGACTTCCGCTCGCATCCTGGGGCAAAGGTTGCAACAAAGGGCATCTACTTCTGGGTTAGCAGAGCACATAACCCGCAGCATTCGTAAGGGGGACGGTATGTAACACGAGGTACCACTGTATTTATTTATGAAAAAGTATTTCTATACTGCTATATCTTAATATATACCCAAGTCATTTAAAACAATACAAACATACAAAAAAGCGTTAGAAAGACAAAAAGAAACATCAGCAAACCATTTTGGAAGGATGTGTTCTTTACTGCCTGCATAGGCCTGGCAGAAATGAAAGGTTTTCAAAAGATGTTTAGAAGTTGGCACAGAAGGTGCCTGCTGAATCTCTCCTGGCAGAGCATTCCGCAGGATTGGGCCAACGGGACTAAATGAAGCCAAACCATCAAGTTTTATTGTAGTGGGTGTGTCAATTGTGCAGATGCATATAGTTGCCAATGTGCAGGGTGTTCTTCTTCAGAAATAACAAGTGCCAGGCACATAAGCCACTAGGTGGCTCCAGTCAGCTTTCATTGGTACTGATGGCAGCACTTTCGCAAAGATACAAGGGGCTGGATTTTAGCTTCCTGGAGTGTTGCCTAGATATGTCCTTACCTGACCCTGTCCTTCCCACAATGCCAATCTTTTCCTTGGGTTTGATGGTGAAGGACACTTTCTTGAGGACAAGCGGCAAGTTCTCCCGATACCGCATTTCTGCATTTTCGAAGATGACTTCTCCTTCCTGGGGCCAGTCTGGAGGGGGAGCCTTGTTCTTAATCCGAGCTGGAGCCTCCAGAGAAAGAGTCTTAGAAAGTTGCAGAGGTTAAAAAAAAAGAGGTCAGGTGTCAGCTGAGAACAGTGGCCCCAGGAATATGTTCTCATAAGAGACTACAGCTGGTAACTGACTCTTCAACACAAGCAAGATTCAACAGAAACTGACACATCATGCATGGGAGAGATGGGGCAGCTCCTGACCTCGAAGCATTTTTACTGAGATCAAGGCACTCTTTCCCTCAAATCTTCAGTCATGGAAGGAAAATACCCCATGATGATGGGACAGCTCCTCTTACATCCAATTTGGGAACAAAAGTGTCAGAAGCTTCTGGAGCAAAGAGCTGTCTCAGTTACAGCTATTGCCCAAGGTATTGGTTTCTCAGAGAATTCTCTCTCACCCCTCCTCATTGCATAAGCTAGATGGATTATGACTACATAAACTTTTGGGGATAAATATTGGCAATGCGGGAAATAAATCTAGGACACAGAGGTGACCTTCTGTCAAACTCTTTTCTCAGCTCTCTGTTGAGTATTGCTGCTGTACTACCAAATTTTATTTTTGAGAGCAGATTCAGCTTTGACAGCCCCCAAAACTGAGGGGGTGCCTCCTCCCAGTGGAGATTTCAGACACTTCCTGAAACGGAGGGGAAAAGTCACCATCACAAGATCTCATCCCCTTCACAAACAGAAGGAACCTCACAACTCAGAACATTCCTTCTTTCTTTATTTTGACAAGTGTTCTTCCTGGAGTTCAGTTGCCAATATTGTACGAGAGTTACTCTGTGCCAACACAGTGCAAAGTAAAGTGATTTCATTTAAATAACAATCCTCCACATTTTTATGATCATGCCACCCACAAGGTTAAGCTCATGTCACAACGTGTCAAATTAAGCCAATTTTTAAAATATGTTTTTCATTAATGCTTCTTAATGAAATTTCCTAAAAGAAATGAAAATTAATGCAGTCAAATGATACAGAATAAATCAAGACAAAGTGTTATATGCATACATGTAAAAATTAAGCCAGTACAGAGCACAGTTAAATGGCTGGAGGGAGTTTTATATAGAGAGGTCATCTAAGACCATTAAAAGCAATAGAAAAATATTTTGAGTACCTTGATATAGTGGTCAATCCTCTCCACTGAGGTGAAGCGGGCCTCTGTCTCTGAAGCTAGCCTGACTGTGAACTGGAATAACCCTGTGAGCTGATGACAAAACAGACAAGGATGTTATCTTTAAAAAATAAATAAATGCATTTTAAAAGAGAATGCTTCTAAGGACTGGTGATAAACATTTTAGATTAATCTGAGTAGTGATATGCAAGGAACCAATATGGAATCTGAACTATTGCCACAACAGTAGAAGAACAACATGAGAATTATAAGAGGCTCTTAGATTTAACCTAAAGAAAGTGATTTGAAACCTCAAAGATAGCAATTTCATTCTAGATTCCTACTCTTTCCTCCTGTTGTCCTATTAATCTGTAGGTAATAAGAGTCTGTGTTGGTAGCCTATTGAATTAATTGACCACAAAGGTGTGTTTTCTATCCAAATCTAATGGTATTTTAAAATGAAAAACACTATTTACTTTTAAAAATTAAAAACAGCTTCTGAACACAGACTAGTGGTTATGATTTCTCATCTTCATTTGAATGAATTTAGCTTTCCAAGTAAACATCAAACATTAATGATTTCCTTATACTGGGCTGCCTTCAGATGTCTTCTAAAAGTTGCAGTGTTATTTATCTCCTTGACATCTGACAGGACAGTGTTCCACAGGGCTGGTGCCACCACCACGAAGGCCCTCTGTTTGGTTCCCTGTAACTTCACTTCTTACAGTGAGGGAACCACCAGAAGCCCCTCGGATCTGGACCTCAGTGTCTGGGCTGAACGATGGGGGTGGAGACCCCCCCCTCAGGTATACTGGGCCGAGGTCGTTTAGGGCTTTAAAGGTCAGCACCAACACTTTGAATTGTGCTTGGAAACATACTGGGAGCCAACGTAGATCTTTTAGGACCGGTGCTATATGGTCCCGGTGGCCGCTCCCAGTCACCAGTCTTGCAGCCGAATTCCGAATTAATTGTGGTTTCTGAGTCACCCTTAACATAAATGCAAAAAAAGAAAAAAAGCTCCATGGTATTATGTAATATCAGCAATCCAGCCAATGTCTGTGGGCTCAGACAGAGAGGCAAAGCAGGGTGGCCAGTTTTTAGCTTTTATTATAGATATGGTCAAACAATATATTTTTACTACTGCACAAGAATGGCGTTTCTACTTACACCTGGAGTTCAAAGATTCAAATGCAATTTTGAAAACTTCAGAAGGGACGCCATTACCTGAACAGCATAGGAGATGGCCAGCCCAGCATAGGCAGGCGAGATCTGGCCGTGCATGAGAACAATCATTAGGCCAGTGGTCGTAATGAGGGCAATGCTGACAATATCCAGTCTGACAGCGAGCCAGCGCATTGCACAGCTGAACAAGTAGAAGGGTGACTGATTGTCATCCAGCAGTTCTTGATATCTAAAAGGAAAATGATGAGAAATATTAGTAGGATTCTAGGTAGCTTACCTTTGTTTTAAATGCAGAGAAATTTCACCAAAAATTGACTGCAGTCAAATGACAGCAGTCAGTATATATAGAGTCCAGTAACGTGCAAATACTGTGTTTCAGAGACATAAAGCAATAACCTGCGCAGAAACTCCTGCCCTTTATTGTAGGCATGGATTGTAGAGAGGCCTTGAATGCTTGATGTGATGTGTGAGAGGAACGGGGACTGTGTAATGTTGTCCAGACGCTTCAGCTCCCGAATGAAGACTCTGCAGAAAGAAAAGAATCAATTGGAAGGGCGAGATATCTGGCCCTGCAAACTACTTGTGTAACCTGTCTGGGGGAACATTACTGCAGAATCCCTGAACAACGGTTGCGTTTACCTCGATACAACATGCAGCACTATAAAAAGGACGACAAGGGGCCCAACTGCCATCAGGAACCATGGAAAGACACCAGAGATCACTCCCACACAGAAGAACACCAGGATGACGTTCTGTATGAACATTTCCGCTTGAAATGGCAGGCGAACATCAACTGGAAAAAAATAGACGGAGATGGCAGTCTTCACATAGGAGACTGAACACAAAAAGAGTTCTGATCTGGTAAAAGCTCTCCTTCAGAAATTCAGGTCTCACTTCTACCCAGGAAACAGAAACTTACCACCATATTCTTCCAACCCAGGCCATATCTATCCAGAACTCTAATTCTGGCTGTCACCATATCTACAACTTGGCTGTCACCATATCTACAACCAGGCTTGTTCAGCTACAGAAATACCAACCTGCCACTTTAGGAAAAACCCTGACCCACAACTTAATTTGGAGCCATGCTCTCCTCTTTCATCTATATGCATTTGAAAAAAAAAAGTTGCTATATATATGGAATATATGGAAAATAACTGTTTACAGCTGAAAACGCTGGCAGCATTAAGATAAATTCAATAGAGTAAAAAAAAATCGATGGATGTAAAAGTGGAAAACTGATTTGAATGGTTATAGTAAAATATGCAGGGATGTATATGCAAAATGAACCATGGAAAGAGAAGAAGGGAAGTCACTGGATATTTTAACATTTGTAAAATGTTTATTTGGAATTACAAAATTGAAAATTTAATTAAAAAAATTTTTTTAAACCTCACTAGTTTTCATACTAGAAAAAGTCAGTAAGGACTTTCCCTGGGCTGCTTTGGGAGGCAGAGAGTGGGGTATAAAATTGACAAATAAATAAAAGAAATTACTCTGCCCCACCAGTCATAGATACGTTTCATATTTTACATGCATTTTTTAAAGTTTCCATAACATCTGGAGGGGGGGGATGTTTCAACATGCTAAAAAAAAAGCATGTGGTACAGTCTTATTGGAACCACACCACTTCAAATTGGCAGTTATTCTTGTATATTTATTTTCCACATGTGTATGGGTTACATGCTTGAATGTCAGCCAATTTTTTTTTAAAAAAGAATCTACACATAGAAAGCTTGCCACCAGAAGAGGTAGCCCTGGCAGAAACACATCCTTTCCACAGTTACCAGTTAGTCCGAACAGGTCACTTACAGAGACCAAGTATAGGTCATTAACAGAGACCAATTACCTTCATCCATGTCTTTGGAGAACCTATTAAGAATTCGCCCTGCAGGAGTTGTATCAAAAAATTTCATAGGGCTGCGAAGAATCCGTCGGAAGAGCTCATCATGGAGCCTGGAGGAGGCTCTCAATGTCCCCTGCAATGAAAATAAAGGAAGTTTATGGAATTAGACAAAGATATCTGGTATATGCACTTAAAACTAGGCTGAAGAACCTACAGCTCTTCAGATGTGGATGAACTCCCAGCATCCCTGACCTGCCTGGGGCTCATGGGAGTTGGTCCAACAACATCTGGAAGGACAGATTCCCATCCCTGGCTGGCAGGCTTCAAAATGGAGATTCACAGAACATCTCTCAATATCTTTCCCACCAGCTCTTTTCAAAAGAAGCAGCTAGGCTATTGCAACCACAAGGAAGCATCCCTCCTTTCCTTCCTCACAATGCAAGAAGCGAAGCTTCCAAAAGAAAAAGCAGACTCTGCAGAGAGCCCTGGGAATGCTTTCCTGGGAATGCAAACTAGGGTGGTGGCAGCTGGACAGAGGGGGAGAGGGAGGCTCTTCAGTCCATGGGTAAGCCAAACAGGGTTCTCGTTTGGCTTGCAAGTCTATTTCCCCCAAGTCACCTGCTCCACACCTGACATTGTATGCAAAATCAGGTGCAGATGCAGCTGAAAATGAACAACTGGGAACCTTAAAGGATGCATCCAATGTTTCCTTGGAAAGTGGGGCTTGTATAATAATAATAAAAAAAATAATAATTTATTATTTATACCCCGCCCATCTGGCTGGGCCTCCCCAGCCACCCTGGGCGGCTTCCAAAAGAATATTAAAATACTATGATACATCAAACATTAAAAGCATCCCTAAACAGGGCTGCCTTCAGATGTCTTCTAAAAGTGTGGTAGTTGTTGTTCTCTTTGACATCTGGTGGGAGGGCATTCCACAGGGAGGGCGCCACTACCGAGAAGGCCCTCTGCCTGGTTCCCTGTAACTTGGCTTCTCGCAGTGAGGGAACCGCCAAAAGGCCCTCGGTGCTGGACCTCAGTGTCCGGGTAGAACGATGGGGGTGGAGACGCTCCTTCAGGTATACTGGACCGAGGCCGTTTAGGGCTTTAAAGGTCAGCACCAACACTTTGAATTGTGCTCGGAAACGTACTGGGAGCCAATGTAGGTCTTTCAAGACCAGTGTTATATGGTCTCGGCGGCCGCTCCCTGTCACCAGTCTGGCTGCTGCGTTCTGGATTAGTTGTAGTTTCCGGGTCACCTTCAAAGGTAGCCCCACGTAGAGTGCATTGCAGTAGTCCAAGCGGGAGATAACCAGAGCATGCACCACTCTGGCGAGACAGTCTGCGGGCAGGGAGGGTCTCATCCTGCGTACCAGATGGAGCTGGTACACAGCTGCCCTGGACACGGATTTAACCTGTGCCTCCATGGACAGCTGTGAGTCCAAAATGACTCCGAGGCTGCGCACCTGGTCCTTCAGGGGCACAGGTACCCCATTCAGGACCAGGGAGTCCTCCACTCTTCAGTACTCTTTAAATCTTTAAAGAGTATTCAGTACTCTTTAAATCTTCCACCAAATGTCAACCTTGCTGGGACTGCTTGCTGCACTCAAGAGCAGCTCCCAAGCACAGGCAATCCTGGACAAAGTCAGGTTGGCAGTTGGTGCAGATTAATGGTGGCTACAAACCCTGCTGGAATCCCCTGGGCTCAGGAACTCCAGAGTGGATTGAAACCCAGCCGAAAGCAGATTTGGCAGCCCAGCACCAATCAGCTGTGGCTGCAAATCCCATTTTCAGCAGGGATCTCCATTTGTAGCCCAGTATGAGTGTGCTTCCAATTCTTTCCCTTGAATCTGAGTCACCTGACACATCACGGGTTGACAGGCAGGTACCAAAAGGAAATGAAGGAATATTCCTCTGCGATACGACACAAAGCTGGCTCACCTCAGTAAACCTGGCCATTGGGCTCTGCTGCACAAAACGAAAAAAGAAGCCATTCTGTTCCTGCCTCTGAGACATACACATACCTTGACAAAGACGACGCCACGCACAACCTTCAGAATCAGCATGATACACATTGAGAGCGCATAGATGCCAGCGTAGTAATGCATATGTGGGTTGTCCTTCATACTGCTGCTCACAACCGTTTCATTTCCCATCATGAGAGTAGTGTTCTATTAAAAATCAAGAACATACACAGTATATAGATCTGCTCTGTTTCACAGTCAGTTGACCAAACTTTGTATTAGCCTTGAATTTCTATATTTCTACGAATGAAACTCTGCTGGTGGAATTTTTAGAGTCCTTCTGGAAGTCTAGGATAATACGGCTAAATATGCACTTTAACGTCAAAGCAATTATTTAATTAAACCATCAAATCAGGCTCACAAGTTTGTTCTTGCAACAATATAAGGCCCCATTCCCTCTGAGATGAAGTTACTTTGGCTGACAATTATCTTGGAAAAAAACTTTCCCTTGTATACATTATTGCACTTACAGATCTGTCATTCTCCATTCTTTATCCTAGCTCTTTCTAGATACTGGACCAACAGACGCTGTCTCTCAGCCACCTGGTTCTGCTCCAGTATCAAAGCCTCCCTAGAAATAGTTATTAACAATTTTGATTACTAGCTCTCTAAGCTCATTTTGCATATGATTGCTATAAGCTTTAACTACCCCGTCTCCCAAAGAGCTTACTTTCTTGTTGTAAATTTCAACAACCTACAAGGCCATGTGGGTATAATAATATTGACCTACCCTACAAGAGTTAAGTACAATCAAACCTCGGCTCCCAAACACCTCTATTTTAGAACGTTTTGGCTCTCAAACACCAAAAACCCAGAAGTAAATGCTCCAGTTTTAGAACATTTATTGGAAGCCGATTGTCCGACGCAGCTTCCACTTGAGTGAAGAAAGCTCTTGCAACCAATTGGAAGCCGCACTTCAGTTGTGAAACATTTCGGAAGCCGAACAGGATTATGGAATGGATTACATTCAACAACCGAGGTATGACTGTACTGCAACAAGACGATGTATGTAAAGCACTCAGAATGTCTGGAAACACTTTATAAATGACAGGTATTTGTGATCCACTGACTGACAGGATGGTGTTTTAGCAAAGCTGCTGTCTGGCTGGTTCTCACCCTTGTTATGGGAGGATTTGCAGGTGGGCCTGTAGTTCTGTGGGAGAGCACATGCCTTGCAGGATCTAGCCTGGCATTTACAGCTAAAAGGACTGCAGAGACCATGTGATCCCATGAAGACAATCTCTTCTTAATCCACTAGCAAATCAAATATATTGTTGGCTCTTACCCCACTGCCTTGCTTGATCCAGTAACTCAGCCACCAATTGCTGAATGCAGTGCTGCCCACATTCAATATAAAGAGAGCCATGATGATGATAAAAGCAATGGGGCCTCCAGCTGCTTGGATATAGACGCCATAAACTGACCAAGGGACAGAACCTTTGCCTTTCTCTTCCAGCTGCATGAGTTGACCTAAAACACACACATACACAGAAGGGGGGGGGGAGAGAGACAGACAGAGAAGCAAGAAGTGAGCAGACTAACAAGGCAAGACCCAGAGACTGCTATCTGTACTGTGAATGTTTCAGCATCCTCCTTATACAGATTTCCCTATCTATGCATGGCATATAGTTTTAGAAAACAAATAGATTGAAATTATTAGTGGGTCAGAATTAAGTTCTGCTCTAGGTTCTCTCATATAAAGACAACCCCTATCAGTATTCAGGCCCTCACATCACTCAATGCAAGTTTAATGATTAACCAGCATCTCTGTGGCACACAAGAACTTAAAGCTTCAAATGCCAAAGGGCAAGATGGGTCATCCACACCTAAACCAGGTTGTCAGCTGTATTGAAAACCATCTGGAATGTACTAAATCCAGACAGAATACACTCATGGACTAGATCACTTTAAGCCAGAGTTCCATTTGAGCAGAAGTAAGTTTGCATGCATTTCTGGGTGGAAAACGGTACCTTCTTCCTTCTTGACTGCTTTCTCTTTCTTCACAGATCCTGTTTTAGTGCCTTTATCTGGGTGCCTTTTCAATGAATTGTTTGTGGTTTTCTTTAAATTAATCTGGGGGGAAAACAAATGGGGGGAAATTGGACACAACCTATTTTAACTCCGAAACAGCACATTCAACGAAGATAATTGCAGAGACGGTTCTCAGTAGAAACTTCCTCTATCCACAAGAAAAAAACCAATGACTAGTCACTTTCCATGAGAGCTGCAATTTCCAAATGGCTTGCAAGCATAAGAAAAGGTAGTAACAGATACCTCAATGTGTGGAGTCTCTCCCAGTTGCAGGTTATTAAAAATGGTTGCATAGTCACCATTCAGATTCATCAGATCCTCATGGCTTCCCCTCTCAGTGACACAACCCTCTTTCATGAAGATCACTTCGTCACAATCCACAAGATACTACAAGGCCAAACACAGGGAGAGAATTATTACTGTGTGAGGTTGCTATGCCCAAATTCCTTTTTCATTTCCCCCTCCCTGATGTTAATGGGTTATCACAATACCATGAAGCAACTAGCCCAATAATATAGGTTTAATTATAATTACACCAAACAGTACTTCCATCTGTTTATCCTGAAACTGTGTCTAGTCAGCTTTACTGAAGAACATCGTTACTGTTTTTTTGAAAGCAGTTTATTTCTGTCTAAAATGCCCATCCCTGTTTTATGATCCACTAGATTTTTCCAAACTTGAAAACCCAACTGCTGCAGCCTCATTTCCTTATTCTGCACATTAACCACCAGGTGTACTGTGCGTGTGGCTGCAGTTATTTAATTCTGGATGCATTTCCTTGGTTTCTCTCTGCAGACTCCCTTGGCTGCCTTCCCCTCTGCGCTTACACTTAGGATAGTGAAGATGCCTCTTACCTTTCCCCTCTGCGGAGCGATCAGCAATTTGGGCTATACAGATTAAAAGCTACTCTCAACAGCGGCATCTACCCTCACCCAAATTTACTTTTCCCACGTCAAACTGATGGAGAGACTGAGGGTAGAACCACAAGTGTACCTGCAGCTGGTGGGTGATAAAGAGAACTGTTTTTGACTTCATGTGCTTCCGTATTGCACTGTTGAATATGTGGTTTCCAACATGGGCATCCAAGGCGCTGAGAGGGTCGTCAAGGATGTAAATGTCCTTGTCGCTGTACAGAGCTCGAGCGAGGCTGATTCTCTGGCGCTGCCCCCCACTCAGGTTTGCGCCTCGTTCACCAATCTAAGTTAAAGATGCTTTGTTAAAGGATCTCCTTTTTTATCACTTAAGATGAAACATTACATTTATATCCTGTCCTTCTACCAAAGACCTCAGAGAAGTTGCACGATAGCCCAGCAAGATGGGAATCAGTGTTTATTGGCCCAAAAACAACAAAGGCCTGCACTACGTTTCCTCCACATTTGAGCCAAACCACCTAACTGCTACAGCTCACTGGGCTTGTGAATCCTGGGAAGTAAGTGCAGTCAAAGGCAAAAAGAGAACATGACATGGCCAACAGACCAGTACACCAAAATGAGGTGTGTGTGAGTGCCTGGCCTTATAGTGAGCTGTTTGCCCTGGGAGAGTGGCTGCCTAACAAGATTCCTACCTCTGTCAAGTCTCCATTAGGTAGGATAGCCAGATCAGGTCTGAGACAGCAGTCATTCAGCACAGTGTTATACCTGGAAAAAACACATTTTTAAAAAGCAGTGAACAGCAACATTTCCAGGTATGGTGTTAGCTGCAACAGAGGAAGGAAGGACTGAAAAGGAGCTATGAAAAATTAGAAAAGGAGCAAATATACCAAAGAAACCAAAGGCCAGAAATTGCAAACTTTTAATCAGACGAAGGCAGGCAGTACATATTACAAAACTGCTTCAGAAGGCATGCAATGATAGTACGGAAATAAAGGGACATATGGAGTATCTTTTTTAACTCACACCAAGCTGGACCAGGCTGAGCATTTGCAATTTGTCAGTATATCACTACAGCTTACAAACCTTTCTTCTTCAAACTCCTTCCCGAAGAGGATATTGTCTCTAAGTGTTGCATTGAGAATCCAGGCCTGCTGGGCTGCGTAAGCAAATGTTCCATCCACAGAAATGCTGCCTTCCAGCAGAGTCATCTGAAACAAGCAGAAGAAAGTCGAGAAATGATACCATTCCACATCTGTATGGGAAAGGTTTTCCCTCCTTCCTTTCCTCTTATACTCCCCCCCTGCCCTGCTCAACCTCTCGAGCACAAAAAAAGCATAGCTTGTTTCAAGTTCAGCATGCATAGCTATTTAAAACTTTTTAAGATCTTAAGCATTGTTGTTTATGATCCAAGTCTGAGGTCTGATAAATTATTTATCATGTGGACTAAAGGTACATTGAGCAAAATGCTGGTGGCACAGATATCGTGCTCCTCTCACAGGCAGAATGCAAACAGAGCCAGCAAAACAGACAGTGTGAAAAAATAAGAAAACATGAGATTGTTTCTCACCTGCCCTAAAATGGCTGAAATGAACGAGGTTTTCCCACTCCCCACGCTGCCACAAATGCCAACAAGTTTCCCCTAGATTAGACCGTAAAAAGAAATGTTATTCTAACAGAAATAGTATTTCATGGTAGGAAGCAATCTTAACAAGTGCAAGGGGTGGGGAGAGGAATCACTGGCAATATTAGATTATACAATTGGGAGGGGGGGAGGGAAGGAGACAAGAAATCTGCAGTACCGGAGAAGGCTGCCCTCAGCATTAGTATTTTTAGTCTCACATCAGTTCCCTTGCCAGGAAGTTGCCAGTATCTTCTGGACTTACTTGCCACAAAACAACTTCCACAAAACTCAAACTATAGTAAACTCAAAGCAACGACCAGCACAATTCTATGCACATTGGTGATTACTCCCATGTAAGCATGCACAGGACTGCAGCATCAGTTTTTGCATTTTAAATTTTTATTTAGATACACTTATATTCCACCTTTCCTTCAATAAGTTCAAGGTGGCATATCTAGTTCCCCTCCTCCCCATTTTATCCTCACAACACAACCCCTGTGAGGTAGGTTAGGCTGAGAGTGAGCGGCTGGCCTAAGGTCACCCAGTCAGCTTCATGGCCAAGTGAGGATCTGAACCCTGGTCTCCTGGGTCCAAGGTCCAACACCTTAACCACTACGCCACTGGCTCCACACTGTGTTGAAGGGAAGTCACTTTAGCCTTTCGCTTATTATACACAGCACTGGTGTTTATGTGTGAAAACCTATAGGAGCACTCACATGGACCCTTCCCGTGGGGCTATATAGTAGGTCACAGCTCTGTAGCATGCCTGACCCTCTTTTCAGGACTTAATACGTGTATTATTGCACTGATGTACTGAAACTGTATTTGCCGCAAACACAAAACACAGCCTTTTAAGTTCTGATGCAAAGGAGAGAGACTTTTGATTCCTCACCTTCTCGATTTCCAGGTCAACATTGTAAAGAACCCTCTGCAGCCGTACATTTGCTAGATGGACATTTTTGTTCTCCTCCTCCGGGCTTGGCGGGTCGTCGCTGTCCACTAAGAGTTGACCCTTCTGCTCAGCTAGCATCGCCTGCTGTCCCTCGCGTTGCTGCAACTTCATCTTCTCTTTCTTGCCCTTCTCTTTCTTGTCTTTTTTCATTTTAGGAGTCATCTTTGGGGAGCTCTGGACACTGGCATGGGAGGATTCCCATGCCAAGGTGGCATTTTTCACCTCTATGGCGGTGTGTGGGTTGGCTGGTTTTTTCCTTACCATATGAACCTCTTCCATTAGAAACAAACTCTGATAGGAGTTGTGAGAGAGGTGCAAAGATGAGACACCTGGTCAAGACTGGAAGGGGACAAGCCTACGGCACACTCACGCAGCAACACACATCAGGCTATACAGTGGAAGGAAGCTGAAGAGCAAAAGGTAGCTCATTAGTGAAAACTAACTCCAGGTCCACAAAAGGGCCTGGCTAGCCATGAATGTGGTGGTTCTCAGACAGAGAGTCTTCTGCAGAGTCACCATTCTCTGGACACAAATATGGTTAGCTTCAATATCGTCCGTCCGTCCCCCCCATTCATCTTGCATTTCAGGGTTTGGAGGATGACATAGAGTGACAAGAGGAAGCAGAGGAAAGGTTTGCTCATTAGAAATCCCACAAGACTTAAGGATGCAAAATGTTTCTTAGCCAGTGTTCGGGGGGCGGGGGTGTGGCTGAATTCCCTGCACAAAATTCAGTTGCCTAAGAATTTGACAAGTTACAAGAAACTCTGAGGATAGTACAGAGGCTCTTTATCATGTTTTCCACCACATCCATATACTCATATATTCTTAGGTTCCACAATATCTGTCAAACAGTTTAGCACAGAAAAATCAAATGAAAACCAAGCAGTTTCCAGTTAGTTAAACCGCTATTTCCAACCAATATGCACCTTTCCCTCAGATACCAATTCCCTACCCAGAAATAATTATGGGAATTGCACTGGACTACTAAATTAGGTCTACTCTACTCTGAGCAAAACTCAGTTGATTCCTCTTTGTATCTTTTTGTAATGATTCTGCTGCTGCTCTCTCAAATAATTAAAAATGATTAAAATGGGCTAAATCACTGGCTTGCTTGAGGAATTTCTGAATGTTCAAGTGGCAGTAGCTTAAAGATCCAAGAGCCATTTATGCATATAAAATGTATATATACATACATATGTAAAATGGCTTTGGCTTTGGGGAAAGAGCTGGGCTCCAGCCAAAAACTCCTAGAAGCCCAGAGAAAAAGGGGAGGGTGTGGTATATCCAAGCTGCAATGTGCATCCTGGTTGTGTTCTGATATGCACTCTCAACACACACAGGACAATGGTGAGGTCTAGCAGCCCGGACAGCTCTCTACTGCAAAGGACTGAACATCCTAAAATAAGCCACAGAATCTCCTGCAACTCACAGGGATTCCACAGAAGAAACAGATATGGTTTTCTGAAGATTGAAAGTCACTGTTCTAAGCAACCAACTGATACTATAAACTATTATGGTTACCTATATTCCTTACAGTAGCCTGAAATCCTCACATTTGAAAATGCATGTATGACATGCTGTCCATGTTTCTCTACAGGCTTATGCTTAAGAAGGATGCAATCCTACACTCACTTTTTACAATGGAGGTAAGTGCATACTTTAAGATTTGAGTCAGTATATTACAGTAAAAATGGCCAATCTTGCAATTTCAAGAGAAGTCAATAATGTCTACATCACACCCTTCTTGGGCTGAAAGGAGCTAAAGTAGCAAGGTTGCGACTGCTCACCTTAAATCTGTCGGCTGCAACAGATGCTTCAGAAAGAGACTTCACAGAAAAAGGTGTGACTTTCAGAGCAAAGGTCATTGAGTTGAATACTGTAACCACAGTAAAAGCCTGAAACACAAATGGAAGAATTTTTAGCACAATATTTAAAAGGATGCCTCCTCCTGTATCAGCCTGCTTGAGCATTAACATCAGCAAAAGAAACCCTGCTTGTAGCCCCAGCCCCTAATGAAGGGGGGGGGGAGAGAGAGAGAAGTGCATGTGAGGGCCTTTTCTGTGGTGGCCCCGTCCCTGTGAAATAACCTCCCCTTTGAAGCGCTTTGTGCACCCGCACTGCTGACATTCCACTGACAGGTGGAGACAATTTTGTCAAGGCCCTTGAGGATAGGAGAAGTTGGATCCTAAAGTTGGTAATTATTGCTTTTATTTGTTCACCCCCGATTTTTCAACTACCAAGGTGGAGGAAAGCTCTCTCCACCCAATGTAATGGCAATGGGAAGAAGCGTCACAGACCAGAAGCAGGTAAAGGATGATTTCAGCCACCCAGCCTGCCCATTCCCATGTCTGAAGTTAACATTACCTGAGCTGCTGTTAGATCATAGCCAAGGATCATATGAACAGAGAAGGTCACCACACTGGCAATGACTACAACTATGGGAGCCACTCCTACAGTAATGCTCTGGACATATCCAACACGTTCCAAGATTTTGCGTTCTTCCTCTCTGATTTCTGAGAAGAGAGAACACAGCCGCAAAACACATGAGACAAGCAGAACACGCAGCACATGCATGAAGCTCTCCATGTTAGTTAGAGAACTTTCAGTCATGACATCACAGATATGTTCCAGAACTAAACTTATCGTGGAACAAAATGATGATATAGATAAGTACTAATACCAAAGACAAATAATATGCCTATGTTTTAGGTTTTAAAATGCCCAGCACTGGAGCGCGTCATTTTTAAGACTAGCAATCCCAAGCATGAATGCAGATTGGCTCTCGCATTACAAGCAGCCATACAAGTTCAACAACAGTGAGAAAGAAAGAAGTTTCCAGTGTCATGACCAGGTTTCAGCCGAAGCAGAGTGCTAAATGATCTAGCAAGGTCTCTTTCTTGCCAAATTGTTGGGAGGTGGAGAGAAGGGAAACTGACACTCACTTTGAACATTCTGAGAGAAGGCTTTGACCCAGGCATACATTTTAATGAATTTAATGTAATTAAGAACTTCATTCATTTTCTGGACACGCTCATCGGTTACAGACACACACTGCCTTCTGAAATAAGCTGTGAGGCGGGATGCAAACATCTGCAATGAAAAGAGGCACCATAAAACCCAAGAGCAGACACAGTAGGATCACCTTTAACAACAAACAACACATATTAATCGAAGTTCACCAGGTCTGTGCAAGGTGACTTAATGGTGGTTTTCTCATCTCTAGGGGTCTTGTTGCCCAAGAAGGAAGGAAGGCTATCTGAAAGCATCCAGACACAGGATAAGTGGCAGGGAGCATTAAAAGGAAATAACAAAGTCTGCCACGAACAAACCACATTTCATTTCTCTTGCTTAAAGCTACAACTTTCTAAATGCAGTAATATTATTCAGAAGACTGGGGTTTTTTAGAAAACAATTTTGGGTTACGTTTTTATATGTCAGTCATTGTAGTAGTTTTAAAACACTGTTTAGATATTGTATGTGATGTACTGTGTGCAATATGATTAACATTATATAGTGTGTATTTACTAAATATATTACATGGGGTATTTTTTAAAAAATGTATGTTTTTAGACTTCATGGTTTTTACAGACATTTCCCTAAATAGTTTCATCAAAAAGCATTGGGAGCCATTTCTATTTGTGTGGTTGACTTCTTTGCAGATTTACCACAACTGTAATTGATCCTTATTTTTGTGTATCATCTAGCAAAGAAGATCAGTGTTTGACCTTCATATGCAGCCACCAACATGCAGCTGACATGCTTTTTCCTTTACACAAAGGAAGTGCTACTCATATAAAAAAATGCATCACATTTGATTGAAGCAGACTTTCTGACCTTTCCTTCCTAAATACACCTTCAGCTCATGGGCAGATAGGCACCCACTCACCATTGCTGGGTAGAAGAGAATGAAGACTGCCGATCCCAAAAAACCTGTTGGTCCCAGTATGATGACGTTATAAACCATGCCAAGAATAGCAACGATAGGACCTCCAGCCAACAAGCTACCCACTGCTGTCGCCTCATACATTCTCTGTCCATCATTAGAACACATGTTTATGAGCTGAAACACAATGCAAATGAAAGATGACCAGGGAGAAGAGACGCACATTATCCTCAGAAGATTTAACTCCTATTATTTACAGGTAGCTTTTCTGCACATTTGCATTCAAAGCCGTGTACAACAACCATTTAATTCATTTTGTTTTAAAAAACAACTACTGTACCAGTCAATAAAATTGAACACCAAAAGGCAGCTATGGAGCAATACGGAAAGAAAGAAACTCCAAATGACTGTTCAAATCCAAAGGTGGGGAAAGAAAACTCCTCAGCAAGGGAATTCCACATTTGAGTACCACTGCAGAAGAAGCCCTGCACTTGATATCCATCAGTTGTATGGCCAGGAAGGGCCAACCAAATAGCTTGGAAAGATTCATATGGGTGATGCTGGCCTTTCAGGTAAGTCTGCCCCTACCCCACGCCAAGCCAATTAAGATGAAATGCAAGAGCAAAGGCACTTGCAGATAAACACTCCTTGAAGCAAGCACAGCAGACCATTTTTTGCTCCCCACCTTCAGAAGTCTTGTTATCCTTCCTGGCTTTACTTTAACCAGGACTAGTTCAGATAACGACTAAACAGCATGCTTTCAGAAGGCACTTGGGACAGGTTTATGCTGTGGAGGGAACACACAGAGCCCTCTGCATAAACTGCTTGCCTGAGTTAACTGTCTAGCTGGGAGCTGTATCTGCTTGACTTGAACTGCAGGTTACTCTGAGTATGTGGGGGCATCCCCACACCACCCACTCCCACCTCCCCCCCCCACCGCCCGGTATTTTTGCTTTTTGCAATGGCAAAAGGATGCATTTCAGCCTACCTCTCCCAAAGACTTTTCCTTGATATTTTTCAGCTTGAGTATTTTCTTAAAAGCCATGGTAAGGATAGCTCCGCGCAGTCTGACCCCAGTGCGGTAATTTAAAGCCCAGGTTAAAGCCAAGGACCAGGAGCGCACTATCTCTGTCATTAAGAGGCCAAAAACTAACAAGAGGCTGTACTGCAGGTTGGGCTCCGTTTGCTGCGTGTATTCAAGGAGGTGTTTCACAACAAAGGCCTACAGGGAGAAATGCAAACATGCATGAACACCTCAATGTGCCAGAGGAACCATTTAATTGTTTTATGTTAAGTTAGAAATAAGGAGCTACTTCATTTCCAGTAAGAAACATGTATTGTTGATTAGAAGTCTTTGGAACCACAGCTATTAAATAATCCATGCTGAAAACAAGCAGTAAAGTCAAAATTCCGCAAGTGAAATAATTTGGAATTTTTCAATGGTTTATAAGAAAATCCTGCTCCTTGAGGTAATCTAACTTAACATAAATCTGTCAGTTAGCTGAAAGCAATCCATCATCATATTCTTTATAGTAATCTGTACTTATGCAAAAACTGAGCACATCTTTTTTAAAAATAAAAAATAAAAGATATACACATGACATTAAGACCTGTTTTATTTCTTTGTTTCAAACGTGCTTATTTGATAAAAAGGAACAAATGTACCTACAGTTGAACTGGGGAAGAGTGTGAGAAGGACATTTTGCAAAACATTCCTGAAAATAAACATCAGCAGTTTAATAGTAAAGAAAAGGACAAGCAAGAAAATAAAAAAGGCGATAGCAACAATTAAAAAAAAATGCAACCCTTCTCCCACTCCACCCCGGCCTCCCCCCTCAAAAGACAAAAACAATTTTACCTCGGCAATCACATTTCAAACACCACCTGCAAAGAGAGAGGGAAACAGCACCAAAGCACGAGTCCCCCATCGCGTGTGCTGACCAAGGGGCAGAGTGCAGTACACAACTCACGTTCATCGCAATATTAAGTACTAATAAATGGAAGCAGTAACTTTATTATTATTTTGTAAAGTGCCACCATATTAAAATGGATAAAAACATCTCACAAACACTGTACAAAAGAAAAGAAAAGAAAGGTGCTGTGGAAAACATACAAATCTGCACACACAAGGAAAAGTTATACAAGGCCTGAATCCAACATACAGTCTGGCTTCCGACACAAAACCAAGTTAAAACTTCACATACACACAGAATTTAAACGATACATGAAAAAGCAGAGCCAGTATTTGTTCACAAAGTCCGAGGAAGAGCGAAACTTGTGCGGCTAGTCAGGAAGACTTCCAAGGCCAGGTGGGCTTTCGTGATTGGTTTAACAGAGCTCTACTACAATAAGGCTTCCCAGCTGGACTTTTTCAGCGATGCCTACAGATGCTGGCGTTTAGGGTTCTTTAATCAGAGCTGAAGTACCTTTGCCAACCACAAAAATCTGAAACCAAGGCAGCGGTTTGGGAAGGCTTTCAGAGTCCGCAGGAAGTCCTCTTGACTAAACTAAGGTTTGCAAATCAGAGTTCTGTGCAACACAAGAATGGATGGGAAACGAACGCACACTGCTTCAAGCAAAGGTAATAGCTGCTAAAGCCCAGCATCAAGTGACAGATTAAAAAATGGAGGCAGAACAAGCACGTGAGTCCTGAGGTAGTCAACTCTGAATGTCATAATCGAGAACTCAACTGTATAGCATTTCTCCCATGCACTTCCATGTGCACATGTTAAGAGCCAGGTGTCCATCGTGTTCCCAAAGTGACCATTAAAAGCACAAAAAGAGAGCCTTATACAAATTCCTGATCAAAGTGCAACAGCTCATGTTTCAAGGTTACGTAAGCCAGCTTTCTCCTCCATTGGCCTTGCTTTACATCCTTCATGTTCAAGACATAGCAGGCTATGCAGCTGGCTTGGTGTTACTTAAGCAAGAAGGTATTTGGTTCTTTCCTAGCATTCAATCCTACAAAGGCAGCTGAGTCAGTGGAAGAGCCAATAACTCCTGAGCCAAAACCTTACAACACACTGACAGGTGTGGTACAGGGGGGAAAGTCTCTAGCAGAGCATGTGCAACATCAGAAGGAATTCTCTTCTTCTCTAATTTAGAGCGTTCCTTTTTATTGCACATGAAATCAGAAACTCCAGTGTAGATTAAGAAAGGTTGCTTACACTTTTTTAAGATTTGAAGAAAGTTGTTATAGCAATATTAAGAGGGGAAATGACAACATTTTCAATCTTATAACATTGTTTTTGGTTAAAGCAATGAAGAGAATACCATCATATAAAACTGTACAAAAATTATAGCTACCAAAACTAGCAGAGGTATGGGAAATTACTTCTGAAAACTATCATGGAAATAGCTGCCCTTAGCTGCCTGACTATCTTAAGCATTCCCATGAATAAACGTCACCTTACCTTTCATCTTGGCGTTGGATTCTGCCCAGCTTGACTGTCTCATTCTGATCGCAGAATACAGCCATCCTGGAAATTCTAAAGAACAGCTTCTGTCATTGGTTCCACTACAGAGAAAAATCCCCCCCAGCTGCATCCAGCTTTTACAGCACAAAGGAAGCTGTGGCTGGAGTTGAACTGGAAGAGTTGGAGGCTTACCTCAAATAGCTCCCCCTTCCAACCAACCCCCCTCCCCACACCCCACAATACACCTTCTTCAAAAACTAAATGAGGAATCAAACTGCACTTCACTGCAACAGGAACTTTTGCTGTTCTTCCAAAGAGAAAAAGCTGCTTTTGAGCATCATCCAAACCCAAATTTAATACCTTTGGCAGGACTGAGCAAACCTGAACATGAAATGCTTAGCAGCCCCCACAATAGAACATATTTTTAAAAGTTACATCTCATTCTGAGCTCTACAGGCATTAGACAAACCCATGTTGTCTCAACTGGATGAAGGGTTAACATGAGTCTGAAAACAGTGCCAGGAAAGAAATTTTTACAAAATATACTTTAAAGGGGGAGGGGGCAGACTATTGCACATCTGGATATACAAGGAACTTATGGACAGTAACACCTCTATGTTTAAGAATTTTAAGAACTGCTGCTTCCCATTAGCATACCATGTTTACTCCTGAGAATGGCAATTTGCAAAAATGGCTCATTTTACTTAGCAATACAAAAGGGTAATTTGGGTGCTCTGTTTTCAAGCACCACTCTCACACGAAAAGATTTAAAAACAAAACAAAAAACAAAAAACACTGATATTTCAGCATGAACAGCAATTAGGTTTCAAAGTAGTGAGGTAGTAAGGATTCCTCTCTTGTTCCAGACAACAAAGTCAATTAATAGAGTTCTTCATTCAGAGAACACAGGTTACTGAGTAATGGAGGATGTGCACAGATTAGGTACATCCTAATCCAGCACAGAGTATATTCTATTCAGTTCCTTCCTGTCTTGCAGTTTGGGTTTGATAGATTGGAATCATATAGTCCAAAGACATAAGGGGCAACTCTGCTACTGACTCTATGCTAGAGGTAAGAGCATCCACAGGTCCCTGTAGTGAAACAATGACAGAAGCTCTTCTTGGGGGAAGCTTGTTCTGATTAAACCTCATTCTTACTGGCAATTAAAAGCATTATCAAATAAAGCCACTTGCAAGTGATTCAAAGTTCCACCACCAGCTATTAACAAACAAAACAGAACAAAGAAAACCAAGAAAAACTACTTACTCCCTTCTTAACAAGGAACGCAAGAAAACTTTCGAGATTTAAGAAAATGAGTGGGGTTTGGAAATTTTTAAAAAGAGAGAGACAAAAGACAAGACTGTTTTTAACATTAACCTCAGCTGTACTTACCCAAGCATTGAACCATCCCGCTTAACAGCACACTGAAATGTGTACTACAAGCAATAACACTGCTCCTACTCCTCAAGGGAAATTTGTAGAGAATAGATTTAGTCAAGATGTTAAAGAGTAAATCTTGCACAGCACGTGCAACAAACAGGCGACAAAAAAAAATGCTGTGAATGTCAAGTCCTACATGCTGCATCTTCATTACCACCTACAAGTAGCAGCTACAGTCTTCCAATCATGCCACCAGAAGGATAACCTATCCGACTGCCTTTTCAAAGAAGTCGAACAACACTAGCTCTGCAGAATCCTCTGAGCCCTGTTTCCTACAGATCTTAAGAAGTGATTTAGTACCAGCACTCCATTCCATTTATTGCAGAGAGCACTCAAAGCAAGTGACCTAACAAAGGACTGCTTTGCTGATTTCCCCCAAAATTCATCACCCTCCCGTATCCAGCCACCTGGTACAAACAATAAAAACCGCCATACACACACAGAACAGTTTGAAAGCTTTAAGATTCCCGCAGCATTCTGAAAAGACTTATTCATTTTCTGCAAACTGCAAGGCATATTTCTAACTAATCAAAACATTTCGAAGATCCTCTGCAAGAACCTGGAATACATTAGCACTGGCAATGGGATGGAGCCCACTCTGGATGTTAGACAAAGGATGGATAGTACTTACTGGTCCACTGAAGCCAGCAAGTTGTGTGACCATCAAGCACACTATGGAAATGATGAGCCTGGTGCGACAGAAGACCCATACGACCCTTCGGAGAGAGGCATCATCTGGCCCACGTTCATGCAGTTCTCGCTGCCACAATCTTTCCAGCCTGGAACAACACAAAATACAGATGTAAGGAATCTCACCTCCATTTTCTTCAACATCAAATAACATGAACTAAATGGGACAAGAGTGGGAAATTTTTAATAAAGAAAGAAGGAGAAAGAAGAAGATCCAAAGGGGAGCCATTAGCATAGCCCTTAATTAGATGGTCTTCAGTTCATTTCTGACGGCAAGGGAAAAGACAAAGAAAACAGATAGGAGAAATTTCCAGAAAGAAGTAGCCAGAACAGCCTTCAATCATCACCTGACACAACATATTACAGTAGGCTATCCCAAGGAAGGCAAATCTTTTTAGAGACAACATAGCAAAAACATACCTTCTGCAGTTAACCTCTGACGACTCATGGGTTGATAAGGACCATACATCTTCTGTGAACAGTTCTCCTTTCTTATAGGCTGTTCGTGCCAGAGGAGTAAGCCAAGAGAATGTCAAATAGGAGAAAAGTCCGGCATTGTCTATTGGATGTCGATGTCTATAATTAGAGGAAAAGAGATATTATAACAAAACCAAAAGCATAAAACACATTACAGCTTTCAGAAGTAAAATAAGACCTTTAATTATTCAAGATGGTGGCTGCCACTTTTTCTTAGCAAGCTTAGCTGTATGAGTGGGAACTCACTTTTTAAAATCCAAGTTGCTGTTTTTCCAACAAGCATGCTTCTATCACCTCTAAACACTTCTATTTTCAGATCAGTTGTGTCTGTAGTTTAATACACAAAGTCTTACTTTGAAGTAGTCCGGATAGGTTTCATCAAGTTCAAGCCATGGTGATATTTTCCTCTGTGATGGCCCTTATCCAACACGCCCAAGTGAGAATTTGTTGGGACATCTAATGGAAGACCTTCTGCCCGAGCAGCTGTTTCCAATGCATCTTGGAATTCAAACGGCTTGACAGGAAAAAACAGAATGCAAATAAATTGGATTAAAAAGCATTATTTCTGCCTCAGTCCATTTCATATCTTAAGGATCCTAACAGAATGGCAAAGCACATACTTTGCATATCCCACTTCAATCTCTGACACCTCCAGGTAAAAGTGGGAAAGACTCCATCTAGAAACCATGGCTAGGCACTGCCAGTCAGTGCTGACAATGCTGAACTAGATGGGCCAGAGGTTTGAACCTATATCTGTCAGCTTCCTGTATTCCAAGCAATTCGACGACCCTGCTTGATGGGGGCTAGTGCGTTCCCATCTAAAACAGGAAAACCACAGGATTGCTCTTTGCTGGAGGGAATGGCATCAGATCATCTTTTATCTTCTCCTCTGACTTAATATCTGGTGACTGGCAGACTGCATCATATCCCTCAGAGAAACGCTCTGAAGACCACCAGTAGTTTGCATTTAAATTATAATCCCTCAAGCATTATAATCCCTCAAGTGACATTTCTCCTACGGGTCTGAGTCATGGGGCACCATATTGCCTGGGGAATTGAAATCTACATAGCTACAACACAGCCCTCCACCACCTAATCCAGTGGCATATGTAGAATCTACAGAATTCCAGCTTTCCAGGGGGAGATACCATAACTACTACTACTACTACTACTACTATTATTATTATTATTATTATTATTATTATTATTATTATTATTATAGAATTTATAGAGCATTAAGAAAAGGCAATGCCAGTTCTAGGATAAGAAACTAACAAGGTCTTTTGTGGTGCTTCCAGCAAGCTGGAGCCAGGACTTCTATATGTCCTGCCAGGATTTTTCCTTGACCTTACTCACTCCTGTTGCATGCGTCTGAAAATTGAAGTTCCATTTTGCTGTTATGGTTAATAGCCACTGATAGACCCATCCTTCCTTGCCTGCCTTTCCTGACTGATGAAAATAGTTCTCATCTGGTACATTGCTATATCTGATTTGTTTCTTTCTGGCAACACCCAGCGCATACACCCAGAACATACACAAGATCCTGTTAACAACCAAAGTTAATAATTTCAAAACACTGGATGAAACAGGTGTGACACCATTTAGTTAAAGCTGCAAATTAATGTGGTTTCTCCACCCACCCCAGAGCAGCTTTTCAAAAATGAATTTCTAACTTGCTTGCTTTGGATAATTTGAAAAGGATATTCTGTGTCATGCAAACCCATTTCATTGATCTGTGCCAACCCCAATTCATCAGGGAGTTCAAAATAACAAAAAGCTTTCACTTCATTTCTCAAACAATTCCAAATCCTCCAATCAGGAGAAATTCTGATTGCTCATTAGGAGAGAGACATTTGCTATGTACACACCAAAGTTGCTATAACTTTATCAATTTGTCCTACAAAAGTCATAGCGGACATGACTCTTAAAGAAACAAAAATTCCTACCTGCATGCAACTTGGAAAAAAGTATTTATTCTTCAAAAGGAAGGAGAAGTTATTGCATATACTACCAAGTTCTGGAGCCCAGAAACTGTATCCTCTCTACATAAACAATCACAAACCAAGAGCTGCATTACATAGTCTATACTGTATTAGGGTAGTCAAGTTAGGCCTAGCAACAAAGGATGCCCTTAATAAGGCAGTTAAGTCCAGCTGTTATTGTTCCTTGGCCTAGAACACCACTCCTGAAATTAACTAGCAAACACCAATTGTCAGGTTATTTTAGTTTATCAAAACTCACCTTTTCAAGCAGGGGAATCTGTAGATATCAAACGTGTGACAGAAAGAGGAGTGTTCAGTTAGGATGTAGGAAACCCAGCCCACTGATTCTTGAAGTAGGATTGGGCAAGTCACTAATTAACTTACAAGAATGCCACAAAGCTAAAATACCACATGAAGCTGCTAGCAGCAAGAATACCCAATACTTTACAGATTCTTTTTTAAATAATCTACTTTAAACATGTGCTTCATAATTTTACTTTCTTACAAGACAGATGACTTAATGACTTTTTACAGACAGGAGAATCTAACAGAATAATAGTATAATCTAATCTCCAATATATAATTCAACAATTGGTGGTGTATGACACAACCTTTGACTAGTGCCTATGAAAGCCCATGTGGTACAGAATACAAACTGAGCTGAAGAGAGTTAAAGTGTCAGAACATGCCGTTCTTTTCTTCAGAAGAAGAACTCTGCCTCTTCACTCAGTAACATGGCAAGTATTTGAAATTTTCCTGGCCACTGCTCTGCTCAAAGCACCAGCCTCTCTAGCACATAACGAAGATGTTATTTTGCATCTTCATCTTGTAGCCCAGTCGAGACACAAATGTGACTTGCAATAGCATAGCCTCAAGTGAATTACTCAAGCCCTGATTAACTTTTCAAAAACCTTCTCCAGTTTGCCTCAGAGCTCCCACGAGACACAGTAATTGAAAATCCTATCATCCTCTATAATCCCACACACGAAGCTATTACATGTGATTTGAAAATCACAAGGCCTTTATAGCTGTTCATTTTCTGAAACCATACTAAGAAGGTGGGGAAAAGAGAGAGAGAGAGAGAGAGAGAGAGAGAGAGCGCTCATGAAATAAAACAGACAGTAACATACTATACTGTATACATGTAGCTCAGCATAAGAGAAAAGTGGAGGTGCAGGTGGTTAACCTTAGCTAACCTAAACAGGTATTGCTTCCGGAAAGAAAAAATACCTTACAGTACTTATTTCATTTCAATGACTGAAGCAGATATGAGAAAGCTGCAAGCACCTCTAACTGGTTTACAGGGTTTTCTAGGAAGTTTTTTTTTTAAAAAAAAAATCCCTATGAAGGAACCCTAAGATGGTTGGATAGCGCCTTATACAGTCATACCTCAGGTTTAATGTACTTCAGGTTGAGCGCTTTCAGGTTGCACTCCGCAGCAACCCAGAAGTAACAGAGTGCGTTACTTCTGGGTTTTGCCACTCACGCGTGCGCAGATGCTCAAAATGACATTACGTGCATGCGCGGAAGTGACAAAACGTGACCCGCACACACGCAGATGCACCATCGCGTCTTACGTTCTGTTCAGGATGCGAACGGGGCTCCGGAATGGATCCCGTTCGCATCCCGAGGTACCACTGTATGCCTTAAATGCAACTCCTGCAACCCAGCTAAACGTATTGCTCTACTTTCCTTTGGACCACATCAGCCAAGAGAGGGGTAATTTGTCTGGGCAGCCCAGGACCTCCAAACACACACTGCCCATGCTGCTGCCCTGGGGAGGTCAATATGGTGTTGCCAATGCAGCAGTCTGACTTCACCCCCAGAGGCACACTCCATTGTCTTTCAAGACAGACTGACGCCAACAACAAAGTAGTTAAGTTAATCCATGTATTGCCTGGTCTGGGATAATGGCTCACCAAATATGGGTCCTTTAAGGGAACATAGGGAGTGGCTCCATGCCAAAGAGCAAGTGCGTGGGCTTCTCTCCCTCAACTGTTTGTGAGTTAGAAACACAAAAGGCCAGAGTTGACTGTTGAATTATGTGAGCTATAATCTGGAAGCAAAAGCTCTCTGGAAAGTCAGAGAGAGAGAGAGAGAGAGAGAGAGAGAGAGAGAGAGAGAGCCAGCCATGTCTGACTGGAATCTAAGGCTGTGGTGATGGGATAGGGTGTTAATGCTGCGAACCCCTCAGTCATAGGATCAGCTTGTATTG
This sequence comes from Podarcis erhardii, assembly GCF_964252035.2. Classification (NCBI taxonomy): domain Eukaryota; kingdom Metazoa; phylum Chordata; class Lepidosauria; order Squamata; family Lacertidae; genus Podarcis; species Podarcis erhardii. The sequence continues at coordinate 96,093,619 of NC_138509.1, read as the reverse complement.
TTGACAATCACCTGTCTCAAGAGACAATGGAGTGCGCCTCTGGGGCTGAAGCCAAACCAATGAAGAATCATAACGTTTGCTGTGGCTGCAGAGACAGGTGGCAGTAATAGTAGTAGCGGTAATAATAATTCATTATTTATATGCCACCCAGCTGACTGGGTTGCCCCAACCTCTATGGGCAGCTTCCAACAAATTAAAATGGATCTGTGTAGGGTTTACTCCTTAGTTTTTTTCTCCCAAAGATGTTCCACAAGGCAGTGGGTATGGATTTTCCCTTGGGGTATGTGTGTATATACGTATATGCATATACATATGTACATATACGTGTGTGTATGTGTGTTGTATATATGTGTAAATAAACCATATATCATAAAGACTCCACTGTGTCTCATTCTGAAGAAAACATGAACTCTGGGTAAGCACCTGGAACCCCTGGAATCTTACAATGCTTGGAGATTGGGGTGAAACAATATTTTTATTGTACGCCTGTTTATTTTACTGTATTTTAATGTTAGTATATTTTCTTATCTTGTTCTAAACTGCCCTGAGATTCCCCAATAGGTGGTATGTAAATACAGTCGTACCTTGGTTCTCGAACAGCATGCGTTCCGGGAGTCTGTTCGACTTCCGGAACCATTTGAAAACCAAGGCGTGGCTTCCAATTGGCTGCAGGAGCATCCTGCAGCCAATCAGAAGCTGCTCCGGCCTTTCAGCTTCCGAAAATCATTCAAAAACCAGAACACTCACTTCCAGGTTTCGACCGTTTGGGAGCCGATTTCTTCAGGAGCCAAGGTGTTTGAGATCCAAGGTACGACTGTACAGTACTTTAATAAATAAAATAAATTAATTCCCCCAGTCATGTCACAAAGTCAACTAACAAAGAGCCTAAAATAATGTAAAGGAGCCCTTCTACCTAGAAGTACTACATCAATCCTTAAACATTTCTGGGCCACGACAGCATAATGCACAATTACTACACAGCTACAAGCGCATTTCTCATCCTTACTTCAAGGCGTCACAGGCCATATCTGAAGAAGTGTGCATGCACACGAAAGCTCATACCAAGAACTAACTTAGTTGGTCTTTAAGGTGCTACTGGAAGGAATTTTTTTATTTTGTTTTGTACAGGCCATTAATGCAGGTATGAACAGTGTTCCTTTGGTCTTCAAGCCACGGTGGAGCGGGTGGGGAACCATGCAGAAAAAGAGCATCTACCCCTGCAATTCTTCCATTTTAAAGTGTATAAATGGCATGCACCTCCTAAGCATGTATTTGCACTGTAAAAATATTCAGAACCTGCAACCCTGGGCTCTTATGCTCCTAGCCCTGCCCCCATCACCCTTTAAGATTACCACATCTTGCCACCTAGAACCACATAAACTGTCGTTAACTTATGGTTTGCTGAAACAAGACAACTCCAAACCATTAAGTAACGGTCTTAGCAAACTTTGATTAAGATTAACAACACCTTAGTGTTTGGAGGCAATGTTAAACTGTAGTTAAACTAAAATGGAACTAGAAGGTTCTGATCTCTTCCTCACAGCCAGGGAGGGGGGAGTACACAAGGCTGAGGTTCAGTGCAGCTCACAATATACATATATATTGCAATGTATAATCTCTGGATGGTGGTGGAAAGAAACCACAATCTATCTTAAAAAAAATATTTTACAAGGATTTTGCATTATGGAAGGGTACAGCTGCAGCTAGCGCTTTAGTGCCCTCATAGTTGCTGACAAGACTGAATTATGCATTGTTTGTTTAATTATTACATTATTTCTACAATTAACTTAATACACTCTAAGAACAGAGTTTTGGCTGCCCACAAGAGCAACTTGCATTTCCTCCCTGAATTACTTAGCTGTGTAATCCAAAAACTCTACTGATATTTTTTAATGAAATGAAACTCAAAGAGAACATTACAATCTTTTCTGAATATTTAGTTTTCATCAGCCATAGTACAGAGAATCCAGTCCATTTTACTCCTTGTTTGCAGAGAATTAGCAGGAGCTTCACCAAACTGGATTAAGTACCAACTTATTTGCACTTCTACAGTCACACAATTAAGTTTCTGGCTCACTATTTGTCCCTGCAGTTAAGAATAATGAAAAGAACAGCAATGCATCTGCCAGAAGCACAGTGAAATTTAACAATCAATAATGTTATGCAGGGCTGTTCTTCGCAGATCAGGGGTTGGGGTCATAGTACGCAACGTATCACAACTCTAGGAGTATTTGGGTCCTCTAATTATTGAGAAGTAAAGACAGCAGCAAGCAACACATTCATGCAGCCTCCCACAACATCCTGCCCTCCAGATGCTTCGAACTACAGCTCCCTTCATGCCTAACCGATGGCCATGCTGGCTGAAGCTGATAAGAGTTGTAGCCCAAAACATCTGATGGGCAGGAGGTTGAGGAAGACTGCAGTAAAGAGACTGTCACATCGTTATGCAAAGCTCCATCATTTTAACCTAGTTTAAATATTTGCCTAACATAACCAAAACTTCTAGGGTTCTTCAGCAACATGCTCCCCTAAAACCACTGACATAAAATATGAATACAACTCTCACAAATAGTTACTCAATTCAGCACATTTACATAATGTGTTCCTTGCACAGTCTCTCCTCACACTGTGTGATTTGTGGACTTCCTTGCCAAGCAAGGTGTTAAAAAGGCTTAGTTGCAATAAATTTCAAAAAACATGTAGCCTGGAGGAAAGAATAGCAAGAGTTTGATCACTTCAGCAACTTCGTTTCTACATGTCTTTTATCCTTCTAGCAAGGCTCTTCATTATTTCAAGTGACAATTTAATACTTTTGTTTTTCAACGAGGGCCACAGCCAAGTTTCGGGTTTGGTTTTTTAAAAAAATAAAAAGAAAGAATGTGCAAGGCCGCCCTATTGCAACATTTCCCATGTCTACTCCATGGGATGCAGAAATGCCTTCTGTCCACCAAGGGCATCTGAAGGCTAGGCTGCAAGGACACAGGAGGGGCCTGAATTGCAATGACAGAAAACAACAAGACCCGCCTAGTGGCTGCCTGGCACAGCTGGGAGGAGAAAAGAGAAGGCAAGTACAGAACAAACACCCTCAAAAAGAAGAGGGCATGAACAATAGTTCTGCAAGAAAAGAGGAACTTAGATATATATTGTTAAGGAGTTAACAGGATAGCTTTGAAGGGGAGGCTAGGCAGATGACAGAAATTGCAACGGTAAGAGCAAGCTCCAGGAGTGCCATGAAGCAGAGGCAAGCCAGTGATTATATGGCATTGCCATGTGGGGGGCATGAAGCTGCCTCTCACGCTGCAGTTTTATTTATCAAGAGCCTAACACAATAGAAAACTGAAAATAGAAGGTCAAGTGTTGTGTGAGGGTAGGAATAAAAATAATTCTATAAGAATAGCTTTGTAAGTTTTATATACCGAACTGCAAACATCATGGGCAAAGAAGATGGTAATAAGGTATCCCAATGGAAAATGGACAGGTGTGGGAAATACAGTATTTAGAACCAACATAATTAATTAGGACCATCAGAAGTATACACAGTATTCGAGAGACAGCATTCCCCCGATTTATAAGACAGCATTATGATACTGTGTTTTCAATCTCTTTTCTAATATTTCATTATGTGGATTAGCCTCTTTTTTCCTGTTGCTGCACAGACTTGGAGAGCTCAAATGAAAACTCCAGGATAACAGCAGGTCATAGCAAGAGTGATTTCCTGTCTTGTTTCAGGCAAGAAAATGCTACTTGTGAACCAAGAGGATATTTCCTCCCACTTCACTGGATAATCCTTTCACTTTTTAAACTTTAACAGGACCACAAAACTCTCTGTTCTGGGTTGAGTGCCAAGGCAGTTAGTTGAAGGGGAGTAAAAAATAGCCCCAGATCAGTTTAAATCCAAAGAAACTCAGTCTCAACTGATGCCCTCACACACCCACAAAATTGGCTCCAAAATGCTGGGAGATGCTCTGGAGCAAATAGGGAGGAGGACACAGAAGAAAGAAGGGGAAGCCCTGTTGGATACAACCCCCTAATTCTGATTTTGAAAAATGTTTGGCTCAGCCCATTTTTGCAACACAATTGCAGCTCTCTTGATGTGTGTATCCAGAAATGGATATTGTATTATCCATGCTTTTGACACCTTCTTTTTAAAATCTTTCCTCCACAATTTCACAAACATTGTTCGCAGATACTTAACAGACCCACGTTCAATTGGCCAGATTATGATAAAGGAAGCCTTCAAGGAGAGCAGAGAACATTAAAAATATGCTACATTAGCTGTACAGTCCACAGGCGACTACCCCTAGCTGCTTCAAGCTTCTTTGCTGAGAATGTTACACAATGCATAAACCCAAGCTAGGACATAAACCAATCTGAAGAGCTATCAGACTACAGTAGCTGCAATGCTCTCAAATCCTTGTGGTTTAAAGAGAATGATGCCTGCCTATAGAAACACTGTTGTCACCAGAAATGTGCCAGTTAAGTGCTACTATTGGATTCTGGATTTCACCCGTGGAACCAGCTTAGTGAAAGGTCACCACCAGCATTTGAACACAGGCATTCTAACCTCCCCTAACAATGAGAGCAATATTCTGCTGAGTCACAAACAACAGCAGGAAGCCTATAGCATTAAGGAGAAGCTAAGAGCTGACACTGCACTTGAAACTATGGCCCACAGCGCAGTCTTTGAGGTTCCAAGCTCTTATGGGGCACCTGCTTAAAAAAACAATGGCAGGGGGAGTTTTCCATTAACTCACTTGAACACATTCCTTCATTTCGGGGCACCATATATATTGCAGCATAAGCTTTTATGGGACAGAGCTGCATCTTCATCAGATGCAACAAAAAAGAAGATGCAGCCCTGGCTCAGTTCACATCACAGTAAGAGTGTTATAGGGCTGGGCAATATTCAACATTTCAAACATATTCAGAATTTCCACATGGTGTGATAGGAATTTTATGGTCTTAGATATATGGAAATGTTCATAAATGTACTAACCAAGCATGTACATAGATCAGCACAGGAAGACCGACCTGGAACTATTTTGATTCCTAAACTGAGCAAATGTTTTCTCTGCAAGGTCAAAGTGGGAAACCTCCCCATTGTCTCTTTCCTCACAAATCCTGTCTTAAGGGCACATTTAAGATATGAAAAGGGTGTGAGCCTGTGACATGGCCCAGGAACTAAGTATTTATCATTACAAAAGACTGGCCAGGCTACCCAGGAAATCCAATCAAGTAACCCGCCAGACAGGAGATAAACAACATTCAAATTTCTGTTTTAAGACCGACTTTTTGGTGATGTAGGTGTGATGTATCTGAGGGGTGGTCTTAGGTTACACCCCTTCTGTGATGTATGTATGATGTTTTTGGGGGTGGTCTTGATCTAAAGGGTGGCGATTTCAAAAGTCTTTATAAGGCCTTGCGCGCCATTTTCCTGGGTTCCTCCTCTCTCCTGCAGGTGAGGGGAGCACCCTGTTGCAACAGATCAAAAAAGATCAGGCTTACTAGCTGCTTTGCTTCTCAATATTCTCTGGTTGGCCTCTGTTATCTTCTCCTACCAATAGGGAACCTATGTAAGGACTCTATATGGGCTCTTGAATACCCCATAAAGGAAAGGGGCAATTTTTGTTTACAACAATGGCAGTGTATCACCAGCCAAACACTGGTCTGGTGATATACCGCAATATTGAAAAAACAAGCTGCATTGGCCTCAGCCTGCAAGGCCCTGGGTGAAATTGCCGCAAGAGCTGAGGCGGTTTCACCCCAGCGCCTAGCAGGCTGGGACAACACAGCCTTTTTCTATGGCTCAGCTGGGGCGCAGGAGGGGTCCCACTAACAAGACTCAATGTTACAGATAGGTAGCCGTGTTGGTCTGAACAAAGACCTTGGACCTGGTCTGAACAAAGACCTTGGATTCTTATCTCATTATACATGACAAAGCCATTTTTCACCTTTTCACCCCTTGCTTTTTCCTGTAAGACCTATTGCAGTCGTTAAGAGTCGTCCACAGGCTCATCACGGCTATCTGCCAATCACCCATTCCCACCACCCTTCTGAGTAATACCCCTCCCCACCTTCTCACTATATAGAAGGGTCTGGAAACTTCTGTTTCAGTGTATCTGAAGAAGTGTGCATGCACACGAAAGCTCATACCAAGAACTGACTTAGTTGGTCTTTAAGGTGCTACTGGAAGGAAGACTCAATGTGTTTGGGTATAGTATTTTCTATCATATAAAAATAGGAATTCTCATGCACAGAGCAGCCATAACTAGGTAAGGTAAAAGGTAAAAATTAGGTAAGCAACATGCCAATCATGTTATGCAATCATAAGCTGCTTTCTGTTAACATTACCCTTTTCCAAAGTTTCCCAGAGTATTGGTTGGTTGCTGTTGTTTATGCATCTGGTTGCAAAGCAAAGTATCCATCTCTGTCAAAATTACTACTAGGCCTCCCACACTTTCAAAAAATAATTGGATTCCCCCCCCCCCCAACCTAGGCTGCACACATTGCAAGAACAGCGGTAGAGCAGCAGAATGACAGCAGACAATTTCCGGGGCAATTTTATTATTTATGTAAAACCCTATTTCCTAATTAAGATGCAGATTTTTTTTAAGGCAAGGGCTAGAATTTCATAAAATGTGTACAATGAAGAGTCAGCACTAATATGATCCATGAAAAGCATGGCTGTTTGCATGAAATCTGATTCTTCTCATTGAATAAACTACCCCTAAATCACAATTAGCCAAGAGTGTTCACTGGTTAAATTTGGTTTTCTTATGATTGCATCATGAACTTTTTTCTAATAAGTATTAATAATTTAAATAATAATTTTATTATTTATACCCTGCCTATCTGGCTGGGTTTCCCCAGGAAAAAGGATTTTCCATTTTACCAGCACTTTTCACAGAAGATCTCAAAAAATCACCCATCCCTCAGTAGGTAAAAGTATCCCCTGGCTACATACAGCCTCCAGAAGGCCTATTAGAACTTCAACACTTCATGGGACACAAATGGATTCCAAACCCTTGCTATTACCATTATAATTATGAATATGAAAGGACAACCACACTCACTGAAATCCTAATGGTAGTAAATAATATGCTCATCTCAAAGCAGCCTAGGAAAGGTAAAGGGACCCCTGACCATTAGATCCAGTCATGACTGACTCTGGGGTTGCGGCGCTCATCTCGCTTTATTGGCCGAGGGAGCCGGCATACAGCTTCTGGGTCATGTGGCCAGCATGACTAATCCGCTTCTGGCGAACCAAAGCAGCGCACAGAAACGCCGTTTACCTTCCCACCAGAGCGGTACCTATTTATCTACTTGCACTTTGATGTGCTTTCGAACTGCTAGGTTGGCAGGAGCAGGGACCGAGCAACGGGAGCTCACCCCGTCGCAGGGATTCAAACCACCGACCTTCTGATCGGCAAGTCCTAGGCTCTGTGGTTTAACCCACAGCGCCACCCGCGTCCCCAAAGCAGCCTAACTACCTGCAATAAGCAGGGTGTCTATGAATTAACCCATACTACTTTGATTGCCACACATCAAGAGCAAACTGGCTGACATTCCACAGGTGCATGCATGATTAGAAGGGTGCATTGCTTTAAAAAAAGCAGGTGATGAAGCATCAGCACCAAGACATACAAGGTTCAATCTACCACACCTCCATTTAAGATCTTGGGTAACAAGAGTTGGGAAAACTAATGAAAGCAGCTGCCACACAAATCTGACTCTACTAGGCAAATCCATCAGCAAGGATACACCAGTACCAATAATAATAGCATATAAATAAGCCAGTGACGACCAACAATTTCATTCAAGCAGACAACAGGGAAAGTTTCTACTATCCAAGGACTCTCCTTCCTTGGAAGTTTTTAACAATTATATAATTCTATGATCTGTGTGAGTGTATCCTCATCACAGGTCTCTTTACTACATGACACATAATCTACTGGAATCTGGCACACAGTATTTTCTGTGACAGCAACTGTGAAATTCTGTTTGCTTGTTTGTTTTTATTAAATCAGTGGTTTAATAAAATCAGTGGTTTTTATACCACCCTTCATCTGAGGATCATATAGCAATTTAAAATATAAAAACACAAAAATACATAACGTAGTAACAAAAATTACCAATAAACACACCAGTTTAAAAGGCCACAGATGGGTTTAATTAGCCAAAGGCCCGAGAGAAGAGGAATGTTTTTGCCTGGCGCCTAAACATATGTAACAAAAGTGCCAAGTGAGCCTACCTGGGGAAAACAATCCACAAGTGGGAACCCACCACAGAGAAAGCCTGTTCTCATATTGCCACCCTCCGGACCTCTACAGGCTCTTCATATGTTCTCATTATAAATATGAAGCTGACGTAATGAAATTAAAGCTGCTAAACTAGGCAGTTCCAAAAGCTGCCACTCAAAAGACAAAAATCACAGCTCCTGACCTTGTGTTTGTCTTGCTGGTAATTCAGCCCGTCTTGTTCTTCATGTTGGCGTGGGCTGCCTCTCTCCCTCACATTTCTATACCCAGGACTGGGTATAACATATTCTTTTCCTAGATCGATATCTTTCATCTTCTCCTTCTGTTAACGCCAGGGTTAACAAATGTATCTGCCACACAGAAAACTCTGGAGGAAAAAGAGACAAAGCAATCTTGCATTAGAATCATCACGCCCCGTATCTTCTTAAAGGATGTTTTAAACAAGCTTGGATTGCAGTTTTTGAATCCTATAGCAAAATATGACCATGCTATTATCCTTCCGTTACCACCTGCAGATCCATGTCAGAAATTAGTCTAGCGCCAGGCACATTTTGTGACTGGTACGGGTCCAACTGCTGTCACACAGATCTCTTAATGCTAGGTTGGTGATTGGGGAAAGCAAAATGTCACTTTGAGAAGGATCTGAAATATTTTATTTCAAGCTTGAATTTGATTTATTCTGGATTGTTTTATTTGACGTTTTAATGTGTTGTAAACCACTTTGAGATTTGTTGTTTACAATATAAAGTGGTATAGAAATGGAATTAATCATCACCATCATGAATTTGGAGGGGGGGGCGGTGCCAAGACATTCCATTGTGGCTACTGTGACCTAGGTCTAAGCTGCCATTGGGCGATTAGATTATATACCTGAGTGTCTAACATTGCTGCAGATTATATGTCACATCCCATGCACCAGCCTAGCAGTGATCTCAAAGTAAAGAGAAACACACACACTACTCCCTAAAAAGTTTGTCATGCAAGTTTCAGAAGCAGCATTTGGAGTCCATGTGCCTGAGGATAGCTTTATCATCTGTTCTAAAACACTTCACAATTCTTAACATGCAGGACCCAGCCATGATCTTGACAAGCACAGAAAGGTCATGAGGGACTACTGTATTTGACTGAACAGACCTATCAACACACTCCTGAATTTCACTACATGTTTCCGAAAGGAAAAGCACAAGATGTAGCAATATGAATAAAACTAAGCTTTTGTCGGACGGAACTATGCATTAGGAAGAATGGAAACCCAGCTATTCTAAGCAGCACAAGGCACAAAGTTGGCTACAACAAAACACATACTTTAAGTTCCTACAGACAAAAAGTGGCAAAAAAGGGATTATGCCTCATGGTAACATAAAAAACAAATTGCAGTTCTGCCCACAGCTGTAACATACTAGTCTATAAGGAGTTATGGTACTTTAAGGGACAGTGTCTATGGGTGCCAATCTCCACAACAATTGTTGCTATTTCAGACTGAATATCCATATCAGCAAAGAAGGCATAATTGCCATTGCACAAATATAGCAATAGCCGCTCTAAGCCTCCCAATGGGAAGAACATATTCCTTTTAGAAATCTGTTGTTTCATCTTTATTCTTATAGGACCCCACTCAAACTATTTTATGTTACTCATAACTAGCTAAGAATCAATTTTCCACATAAATCTGTCAAAGAAACAGGTTTATTTTTAAGGTAAGGATAAGAAGATGCAGTCACTTCTGAAGAAATGCACATGCAGAAACAAGCTGTTATTCTCTGCAAGTTCATTTGAATGTTATCTTGCACTATGCAATAGTTACAGCCAATGCACTGTATTAATGCACCTCACACTGTGTCTCAAATACAGCAACAATGCAAGTTCAGTGTATTAGTCACTAAGGCTGCAGGACTAATCTTATGTAATGGAGTAAACACCATAGAATTCAATTGGTCTTACAGTAGTTTCAAGTAGAAAATAGTTGGGATCACACTGTAAGCAACTATACCTTCCATAGGAACTCCTTCATGTTACTATGTTTTCATCCTCCCAATGACGTCCATATTCCTTTCCTCACCCTTTTTTAAGGTTATGGCAACAAATCAACTGTCTATAAAGCCATCCCTTGGGGTGGGGGTGGGGAGTCACCTTGATCTGGTGTCACTGCCTTTGATACCCCAAGGGCATTTAAAGCAGTCTTTACAAATAAAATTAATACATCATCATAGCAGATCTATGAAACAGCCTCAGAGTGCATGAGTCTGCAAATCTTGCTATGTTGCCATGAAATAATCATTTTTGTCATTGGTAAAAACTGCACAAGTCTTCACATGAATTTAAAGATCTTTAGCAAAGCTATTTTCCTAAGGTACCAACTGACAGATCGATGTCCTTTTCATGTGCAGCTCATCAGGGTAGTTGCATTTGACTTGTTCCAAGGGATCTATACTGAACCCCCTCCCCCAAGAAAAAAACATTCACAGAACACCACTCCCTTATAAAATTTCTGGGTAGTCAGGATTCTGCATCCTCTCTCTCTGCTGCCAGAACTGATGCTTGGTCATCCATTACTTTGTTTGCAGCACCATCTGTGGGGCCAATTTATAAACAGCAGCAAGCAGTTCTTGTTTTAAACAACACTTTTAATGCATAATTTTAGAGCTGTGGGGCAGCAGCGGCAGCGCCTATCCTATGTTTCTCAACCCTTATGTCTCTTGAAAGGTACCCAGCACTAGACAGCCTCCCTTCTGCCACTGAGAACAGCAGCAGCAGCAACGTAAACAAGGGAGGGGTCCTCAACCTGTAAACTGCTCTGCATAGGCCATTTCACAATCCCATTCACTTCCATGCAGATACCTGAAGAGGGTGAGGGGCCGCCTTTTAAAAAGCACAGCAAAGTGAAAGAGGGAGGACTTGGATGACTGAAAAATCATTATTCTGCATGAAAAGGAAGAACAGGAAAGTCCTTTGTCACTAGATTTGTAGAAAGATGTGCAGTTCTTCTGCAGGAGTGTGCAAGGGAGGAAGCATCCTAAACCACTGGTAGGGCAGGAGAGGAAAAACACCAGGTCTGACTCTGCACCTTCTAATCTCTCTCTCTCACACACACACCAATTTCTGTGTTCATTCATAGGCTCTCCCCCCCCCGCCTCCATAAAGAAGTTACAAACAAAAATTCAAGGAGTGCAATCCGAATCACACTTACTAGAGAGTAAGGCTGCGATCCTAATGCCAGCCACTTACCTGAGAGCAAGCCTATGTCACTATTGAGCACGGTTGGCCTTCCTCCCAAGTAAACAGGCACAGAAGTGGTCAGCCAGCCCTTCAGAAGGACTCCCAATGCCCTCTCCCCCCAGTTGCCCTCCCCACTTAAGGAAAGCGATGTCTGTTTCACTGCCCCCTTCAAGGCTCTACCCCAAAGGTCTCGATGAGGAAGAGCGTGGGTGGCACAAGGAACTGCCCAAGTTTGCAAAACGAAGAGGCAGAAACGAATCTGGGCTCCTGAATAAACTGGGAATGATGGGGAGGTGGAGGTTTTTTATTGTTGTTTTTTTGCTTGGGGGAGAAGAAAGAAAGGAGGAAATGAGATTCCACTTCTTACTGGAACCGAGGCTGCATCAGCAATTAGGGAAGGCCGTCCTTTTGGTACTGTTAATCTTCTGACTGCATATGCAAATCTATAGATAGATATGTACAGTGTGTCCCCTTCCCAATCCTGCCCGTTCCTGGCCCCACCCCGCACGAAATGTCTCATGCATTCATAGGCATAGGCCGCCCCCTCCCATAAATAAATTACAAACAAAAAACCCCAGCCCAAAGTCAAAGGTATTGTGGGGGGGGAGGGGCGCCTCCCCGGCGGATCTCTTTCAAAATGTCCTCCTTCTCTCCCCCCCCCCGCACCTTCCAAAACACCCCCCCCCAAAAAAAATTACCAAACAGCCTCCACCTTTTCCTTACAAGGAACTCCGTTCAGAGTCCAGGGTGGAGAGAAGGGAAGTCTTCAGGAGCAGCTCCCCCCAAAATGTATATATGACCCCCCCTCACAAAAACGACGCCTGAGGTCCCCATAACAGCCCTTGACCCCCCCCAAAAAAAGGACTTCTGAGGAGAACAAACCTCATTTAAGCCGTTCCCCCCCCCCTGCTCAAGTGTCTTGTGAGGGGAGGGGGGCATTTCCCCAATTTAAATAACCGCCCCCCCCCCTCTATTTGAATAACCGCCCTCCTACCTGGCTTGAGCGACAGCGCCTCTACAGCCCTCAGCGGCCCCGGAGCCACAACTGGGGTCAATAGGCAGCCCGAGAACCTCAGTTCGGCTCCTCAGTCGCACTGCGCCTGCGCGGGCAGCCCAGTCCGCTACCACTTACCACCACCACCAGCAGAGTCTTCTTTTCCCCTCCTTCGCGGGGTGCTTCGGGAGATGTAGTCCGCGTTCCCTGCCTGTGCCCCTGCTCGGGCCGCGGAGAGGGACTACGCATCCCACAAGACAGCGCGCGGGGCGGCAAGCCGGCTCCTTGCCCCGAAGGCTCCTCCCACCTTTATCCTCTCCTCTCGCCGGCCGGGTCCTGAACATTCTGAGCGCCTCTCGGGTTCTTCTGGGCGCTTCACACGTGCGCTTCCCACCCCCTAGGGCGGCGCACGTGTCCGGGGGTGGTGGTGGAGGGTTCCCAGCTCGGACGCTGAGGTATATTGCAGCGGGAGCTGCAAATGGCACGAGCCGGTTTTGAGCTGCGCGGACCCATGCGCGCTTTCCCTGGTAATGGGGTCCCATTGAACTGAATGGGGTGCTGTGGGGCTCGCTTCTGTAGACCCGCTGTCGCTGTTAATCTGCAGTCTCTGCGCGCGCGGTGGTTTTGGGGAAAGGGGAGCTTCTCCCCCCCCCCCCGGAATGAGCTCCGTTGGATTTTTCTTTGTAAAAAACGCCCATAGGATTTTGCGCTGGTACTGAGCCGCCTTCGTAGGATGCGCGGAGTGGATAGGAGTGGTTTAGTTTTGACAAGGTTCATGTACCGCTTTTAAACCTCATAAGTAGTTCAGATAATCAATGTGAAACATTCACTGCTAATACCAGTAACTTTAACAACAAACTAGTCTCAGGGTCGTTGCTTCTACCCCCACGTTAGGAGAAAGCTTTCCTGCGTTACAGCGGGGTGGTCTAGATAGCGCTCTTGATCCCTTCCAACAAGTCTATGATTCTATGAAATGCACATCAAGCTTATCATATAGAGTTGGAAGGGACCCCAAGGGTCATCTACTCCAACCCCTTGCAATGCAGGAATCTCGGCTAAAGCATCTCAGCTAAAAACCTCCAAGGAAGGTGACTCCCACACTTCTTGTGGGAGTCAGTTCAACCGCTGAACAGCTTTTACTGTCAGAAAGTTTCCCCGAATGTTTAGTCATAATCTCCTTTCAACTGGAAGCCATTAGATTGAGTCCTACCCTCCAGAGCAGGAGAAAACAAGCATGCTCCCTTCTCCATGTGACAGTCCTTAAGATACTTGAAGATGGCTATCATATCTCCTCTCAGTCTCCTCTTTTCCAGGCTAAACATACCCAATTCCTTCAACTGTTCCTCATAAGGCTTGGTTTCCTGACGCTTGATCATCTTGTTCACCCTCCTCTGCACATGTTTCAGCTTGTCAACCTCCTTAAATTGTGGTGCCCAGAATTGGACACAGTATTCCAAGTGTGGTCTGACTAAGGCAGAATAGAGATACTATTACTACCCGTGATCTGGACACTAGACTTCTCTTGATGCAAAGTAGAAGTAAAATCAGTGTTATCAATGGGCAGGGAAACAAAATATTGGAAAAAATATTGGTATGAGCTTTCGTGTGCATTTCTTTTCTTGTGGCTGCCACACTGAAAGACTGATTGCTAGCAAGTGTGGCACAAACGTTAGTTGGCACTTGTAAAGGTGCCAGTTCCTCACACCAAAGCAGTCAAGTGGGCATGTATCGAGAGTAAGGTGGTCTGTACTTTGTGCAATTCATTGCATTGCCCTCTGATTTGCAGTTCCATCCTGCCCACACTACGCTGCTGGGAGCAATGATGCAGCTGATGAGGTGCACTCTAGTCTACGAAAGCATATGCTGTGATGTCATGGAATGTAAAGCTATTGATAGCAACTGGCCTTAATGGCTATATTTACCATCAGTATTAGAAGCAGAGTATAGTTTCTGAAACTCACAGGAGAGGAGACCAATGCAGTTGCGTTCATGTCCTGCCTGCAGATTTCCCACAGGCATCTGGCTGGCCATTAGGAAAACAGGATGCTGGACTAGATGGGCCATTGGCCTGATCCAGCCCTAAGGCTGGATATCTAGGATATGGGGCAGGGAGAGTTAAAACATTGGGGCTAAAAGGCCATGAATGCCTTGGTTGTGGCTTTGTTTCAAGGCTGCTTCTGCGTTTTCTTTCTGTTACACTTTATGTAGTTACTGTCTTAGTCTGCAATTAACACACTTGCCCGAGAGGAAGCCCCGTTGGCTTTAGTGTGGCTTACTTCTTCTTCTTTTTTAATATATTTTATTAAGGGTTTTCTTGTTTTACAGTGTAAGTGTAATGCCTCGTATTTTGTCCCCTCCCCCCCCCCCCGTGTAACATTTTTACAAATCCATTTCATTTGTTGAGGCATTAGGGGGAGAAGAAAAAAGAAAAGAAAAAAAAAAGAAAAGAAAGGAGGGTGGAGGGAGGGGAGATGGATGGGGGTGGGGTAGCGGTGTTTCTATTATGCTTAATGTATGTAGTTTGGTGTCAGCGTGCTTGTGTTATTCACTTGTGTTCCTTTGGTGGTGAGAGAGGTTGGGGTTGGCCTAGGATGTGATTGTTTGTTTGTGATTGGCTGTGGTGATCTTTGTTTTCGTGTGTGAGTGAGGTGGGTGGGTGTTTTGGATCAAGTTAGCCATATTGATTTGTATGCTGTTGGTGGATTATTGTCATTGTCCTGTTGGGCTGTGTATGTGATAAAGAGGAGCCATACCGGGGTGAAGGTGTCTTCTTCTGTTTGTCCCCGTGTCAGTTTCAGTTTATTAGTTAATTTTTCTAGTAGGGCTGTTTCCCATACTATTTGGTACCATTGGTCCATGCTTACTCCTGACAGGTCTCTCCAGTGTCTGGTTATGGTGTTTCTGGCTGCTGAAAGTAGGTGGGTTATGAGTTCTTTGTGGTGTAAATGGGCATTGTTGTCTTGGAAGATGTTTAGTAGGGCCAATTCTGGGGTGAAGTCTAATACTTGCTTTGTTATTTTACATATTTCTTGTATGGCTGTTGTCCAGAATAGTTGGATTTTGGGACACTCCCACCACATGTGAAGGTATGTGCCTGTGGAGGTGCACCCTCTCCAGCATTTTGGTGAGGTTCCTGGGTGTATTAGCGCTAGTTTCCTTGGTGTTAGGTACCACCTGTAGGTGAGTTTCAGTGTGAGTTCTTTTCTTTTCGTTGATATGGATTTAAAGGGGGGTTTAGACCACATTCTGGTCCATTCTGGTCCATTGAGTGGGGTTAATCTCATAGCCTATGTCATTCTCCCATCGTTTTTTGATTGCGTCTAGGGGATTTAGTGTGGCTTACTTCTGAAGAAGACATGTCTAAGATGGCACTGTTAATTATTTTCCTGTATACTCCCCTGAGAGTTTTAACTGAAGGGCAGAGCTGACATTTTCTAAATAAATACATGAAATGCAAGCACTCCATTAGATCCTAGCAGGCCCAGAACTCATGCAAGAGAAGAACAAGGTGACCTACTTACAAGGATGGTATAATTAGCAATGGTTTCCTACCTTACTGACCACCTCATTTGGGGCTAAATGTGTTAGGAAGGAAATGCTTGGGCCTTGATTCAAAACCTAAGTACTGTAAGTGAGAGTGGGAAATGGTTGCTGCTGAGAGGCAAAGCTAAGGCCACGGAAAATAGAATAATAGTCATCTAGTCCAACTCCTGCAATGCAGAAATCACAGAATCCCTAACAGGTGCTCATCATGGGACTGAAACTGCCTTGGTCGCGCTGGTTGATGATCTCTGGCGGGCTAGGGACAAAGGTGAGAGTTGTTTCCTAGTTCTGCTGGATCTCTCAGCGGCGTTTGATACCATCGACCATAACATCCTTCTGGACCGTCTAGAGGGGCTGGGAGCTGGGGGCTCTGTTATACAGTGGTTCTGCTCCTTCCTCCTGGGCCGTGTTCAGAAAGTGGTGGGGGGGGGATGAGTGTTCAGACCCCTGGGCCCTCACTTGTGGGGTGCCTCAGGGTTCTGTCCTCTCCCCCATGCTTTTTAACATCTATATGAAGCCGCTGGGAGAGATCATCAGGGGGTTTGGACTGGGTGTCCATCAATATGCAGATGATACCCAGCTCTACCTCTCTTTCAAATCAGAACCAGTGAAGGCGGTGAAGGTCCTGTGTGAGTGCCTGGAGGCGGTTGGAGGATGGATGGCGGCTAATGGATTGAAGTTGAATCCTGACAAGACAGAAGTACTGTTTTTGGGGGACAGGGGGCGGGCTGGTGTGGAGGACTCTCTGGTCCTGAATAGGGTAACGGTGCCCCTGAAGGACCAGGTGCGCAGCCTGGGAGTCATTTTGGACTCACAGCTGTCCATGGAGGCACAGGTCAAATCTGTGTCCAGGGTAGCTGTTTACCAACTCCACCTGGTACGCAGGCTGAGACCCTACCTGCCCGCGGACTGTCTCGCCAGAGTGGTGCATACTCTAGTTATCTCCCGCTTAGACTACTGCAATGCGCTCTACGTGGGGCTACCTTCGAAGGTGACTCGGAAACTACAACTAATCCAGAATGCGGCAGCTAGACTGGTGACTGGGGGCGGCCACCGAGACCACATAACACCGTCTTGAAAGACCTACATTGGCTCCCAGTAGATTTCCGAGCACAATTCAAAGTGCTGGTGTTGACCTTTAAAGCCCTAAACGGCCTCGGCCCAGTATACCTGAAGGAGCGTCTCCACTCCCATCGTTCTGCCCGGACACTGAGGTCCAGCGCCGAGGGCCTTCTGGCGGTTCCCTCATTGCGAGAAGCAAAGCTACAGGGAACCAGGCAGAGGGCCTTCTCGGTAGTGGCGCCCGCCCTGTGGAACGCCCTCCCATCAGATGTCAAAGCAATAAATACCGTATTTTTCCTTCTATAACACGCAGATTTTTTCTTCTAAAAAGGAAGGGGAAATGTCTGTGCGTGTTATAGAGCGAATGTGTGGTCCCTGGAGCCGAAAAATCATGCAAAAATCAAATCGCGGCGCTGCACGCTGCACGGAGAAGCGAAACCTGAAAAGAGGAAGCGGCTGCTTTCCTGCATTCTGCCTCAGGGTCTTACTGCCCACCCCCCTCTGTTTCGTTGCTGTGTTTGCTGAAACGGAACAAAGAGCAGGGAAAGCCCCTCCCCTCCAGGCAAGCTCCGGTGCTGCTGGGGGAGAGGGAGAGAGAGGGGGGAAGGGAGAGAGAGGGGGGAGGGGGAGGGAGAGAGGGGGGAGGGCGAGAGAGGGGGAGGGAGGGAGGGGAGAGAGAGAGAGAGAGAGAGAGAGAGAGAGAGAGAGAGAGAGATGGCTGGCTTGGGTGGGGGGAAACTTTTGCCTTTCTTTCCTCCCTCCCGTTAAATCCCTCTCCTGCATTCTTAGCCAGCTGCTTCTCTGCACACCCCTCTAATGTCCCTTCTTTGTTTTTCCTTCGCTCCCCACTTAAAATGTGGTTACAAAGCATGGATCCACAGGGATCCTCAGGATCTTTGCATTGGGTCACCCCAAATTCACCATCAGATCACATAGCATGTCCATGGCTACAGCCTGCACCAAAAAAATCAGGCACCCACTGTTGCTTGGGGCTGCAGTGGTGCAAAAATGTGGTTTAAAAGCATGGATCCACAGGGATTCTCAGGATCCTTGCATTGGGTCACCCCAAATTCACCATCAGATCACATAGCATGTCCATGGCTACAGCCTGCACCAAAAAAATCACGCACCCACTGTTGCCTGGGGCTGCAATGGTGCAAAAATGTGGTTACAAAGCATGGATCCACATGGATCCTCAGGATCTTTGCATTGGGTCACCCCAAATTCACCATCAGATCACATAGCATGTCCATGGCTACAGCCTGCACCAAAAAAATCACGCACCCACTGTTGCCTGGGGCTGCAATGGTGCAAAAACGTGGTTACAAACCATGGATGCACAGGGATTCTCAGGATTTTTGCATTGGGTCAGCCCAAATTCACCATCAGATCACATGTCTGTGGCCACAGCATGAAGCACAAAAATGATACATCCACTGTTTCATTCAGAATGTTTTTTCCCTTGTTTTCCTCCTCTAAAAACGATGTGCGTGTTATGGTCAGGTGCGTGTTATAGAGCGAAAAATACGGTAACTACCTGACATTCAGAAGACATCTTAAGGCAGCCCTGTTCAGGGAAGTTTTTAATCTGTGATATTTTAGTGTATTTTTGGTTTCTATGGAAGCCACCCAGAGTGGCTGGGGAAACCCAGCCAGATGGGCGGGGTACAAATAATAAATTATTATTATTATTATTATTATTATTACTCCATCCAACCTCTGCTTAAAAACCTCCAGTGAATGAGAGTCCATCACCTTCCAAAGCCCTTTCCACCCATTTAACAGCTCTTACTGTTGGAAAATTCTTCCTAATGTTTTCTCGGAATCTCTTTTCATTTGAATCAATTGGTTTGGGTTTTACCCTCTGGAGCAACAAAAGACAAAATTGCTTCATCTTCCATGGGACAGCTCTTCAGATATTTGAATAAATGGCCTCAGGGGTAGCTTGCAATAAAAGGCCAATCAAAATGTAATTTGGATATTTCTCCTGGAGCCAAGTATGGGGGAAGTGCTATAGTTAATTTGCATATGTAAGTTATTGCTACAGATGATTTGCATACACTCATTTTTACAGTCCACGCTTCTCATATGTAGAGCAGGGGTGGCAACCTGTGGCCTTTTGGATGCTGTTGGAGGGCTCCCAACTGTTGGAATTTTGGTTCCCACCAGCTGCAACTACTCTATTCCGAACTTAAAAATGGAAAGTGTAATGCTGGTGGTCAACAAAAGAGGTTTAAAGACTCTCTCAAGGCAAATCTAAAAAAATGTGACAACTGGGAAACACTGGCCTGTGAACACTCCAGTTGGAGAACAGCCTTTACCAAAAGTGTCATGACCTTTGAAGACCCTCGAATGTAGGATGAAAGGGAGAAATGTGCTAAGAGAAAGGCACACTTGGCAAACCCTCACAGTGATCAACTCCTGCCAGGAAACCTATGTCCCCGCTGTGGAAGGATGTGTGGATCAGAATTGACCTCCACAGTCACTTTTGGACTCACTGTTGAGACCATGTTCATGGAAGACAATCTTGCTTGACTATGATTGATCCATTGCCAAATAAGTAGAAGACTCTTCTCCCATTCACTAAGGACAGGAAGGGTATGCCATTTTGTCAGCTATTTGCTAGTCATTGTACACCATTTACCCATAATTTCCCTAACAAAGGAGATACTTGTCAGGACCATTTAAATAATGGCTTCTTAGGCTCCTTAAGACAAGAGGGTTGGTGGAACCAGCAGTGCAGCTGATTGTTATCAGCAGGGAGGCATTTGTTAAGTAAATGGCTCACAAGGCCCAATAAATATTTGGCAGAAATTATCTCCCCTCCCCTCCCCTTCCCCTTTCACTCCTTAGGCATGACCCTGGTGACCCCAACATGCAAATGTTCCAATCACCCATTGCTGCAGCATTTCCTCTTTCAGATTCCATTCTCCATCTCATGATCACCCTCAGCATTTTGGTCAGGAGACCATGTGTTCAATTACTAAACCATCTTAATTTCAACTTCCCCTTCCCTCAGTAAAACAGTGGACACTCAAATGGAGCAAAGGCTTATTTAATTCTTTTGCAGATGTGGTTGCTCTCCAACTCCCATCAGCCCTAGCAAGCAAGGGATAAGAAACAGTTGTAGAGCAACATGGAGAGCGGCAGGTTCTGCACTCCTGTTTTAAATATACCTACCAGCCCAGGGGGACTGGGCCTTCAACAAAACCGAGTGGGTGGGACATAGTGTCTGTCAATCACCTGACATCATGATATCAGATGGCTGACAAGGATGTGGGACAACACAGCTGTCAAAGTTTTCATTGAAGCTGCTGCTAACACAGAGCTTTGTGCTATTGGACCAAGGTGGGCTCCCTACTTGGGCATTGGGACCATACCTTTCTCCAGCAATTGGGAGCTCACATTAAGCTCCCAACTGCTCCTTTTGTAGCCAGGTGACATAGATTGTCAGGTATGGAGCAGGTGGGCGTGGCTTGCAAGGAACAGCCTGGCAGGCAGTATTGGGACCACTACCCAGCGAAATTTGGTCCATCATCCAAAATTCCCCATCTACAACCAAAACATTGCAGTTGTGGAGCACTCTTGCCTTTTTTCAGGATACTCCATTCCTGTCCCACCCTTCATTGCAGGGGGTAGGGCTAGATGACCTTTGGGATCCCTTCCAACGTGATAATTCTTAGCGTTTTTTGGCCACTGAGCACATTCTGTCCTCAGTGGGTTGTCTGGAGCCATTTTTGCCCTGTTAGGTTTGTTCCCTCCTAAATAAATATGTATGCTGTTTGTTGATATATGATGATGATATCAAGGCTGAGCCTACAAAACAGATATTTTTAATATTTTAAAAAACATACTGCTCCAGGGTAAGAACTTGAAAAAGGGTGAGGGTGATTTAACACTTGGGAAAGTTGTCTCTTTACTTTGTGACTTGGGAGTTGGCCACAACCGTCTCCTGGCACCCTGTGAGAAACAAGACACCAGGAAGGACAACATGAAGCCATAATTTCTGACGAAAATATGCAGGTTTTGTTCTGACATTGTGTTCCAGAGCTCCTTTTTAAATGTCCTAACCCAGCAAGGAAGAACAGTGCCTGGAAGAAGCCATCTGGGGCTGCTAGTTGTTAAATGCACATAGTTGCCCGTCAACAAGAGCCAGATAGACTCCAATAAAACTCTCTTCTTTTGCCTTCAAAAAAAGAGGAAAACAGCCAGATAGGAACCGTTAACTGCAATATGCTTTATGGTCCTCATGTCATCTGTCTTCACCATAATTTGAATGGGACCAATCTATATCACCTATATTTAATAAATAGAATCAACCAGTGTTGCACAGGCTGTGTGTCACACACCACATATATTTAAGGCTCATGATGCTTCTCTGCAAACAGTCCTGGGAACTGTTTTTTGCCTCTTACAGGGCTGCATCTCCCAGCACCCTTGACAAACTACAATTCCCAGGATTCTTTGGGGGAAGTCATGGGCTTTAAATGTGTGGCCGTGTTGTTGTTGTTTAGTCGTTTAGTCGTGTCCGGCGCTCTTTGTGACCCCATGGACCAGAGCACACCAGGCACTCCTGTCTTCCACTGCCTCCCGCAGTTTGGACAAACTCATGCTGGTAGCTTCTATAACTCTGTCCAACCATCTCGTCCTCTGTTGTCCCCTTCTCCTTGTGCCCTCCATCTTTCCCAACATCAGGGTCTTTTCCAGGGAGTCTTCTCTTCTCATGAGGTGGCCAAAGTCTTGGAGCCTCAGCTTCAGGATCTGTCCTTCCAGTGAGCACTCAGGGCTGATTTCCGTCAGAATGGATAGGTTTGATCTTCTTGCAGTCCATGGGACTCTCAAGAGTCTCCTCCAGCACCATAATTCAAAAGCATCAATTCTTTGGCGATCAGCCTTTGCCTGGGATAATTCATATGTATAGATATCTCTGGGAAAATTAAAATGGTGGGTCTCTGCACTTTGCAGTCTGCCAGGCTACTGTAATGGTCCAAACTATAGCTTCATGGCTGAATGAGGGAACGTTTGACAATTGAAAAAGAAAGTAAATAAATTGCCTAAGGGCCACACTCCCATCTAAGCAATCTTCTGGGGAGCACATGCAAATGGTGGATGGGGACAGAGGCGATGCAACAAATGTAAATGTTAACTTGGTACAGTAGGCTAGTTTGAAGGAATGTGTGAAGTAGGGCTGGTGGGGTGTGGGGCCAGGAGAGAGTTGCGAGGGCCAGATAGAGGGGTCTGGGGGCTGCATCTGGCATTCATGTCAGGTCTCCCAGCCTCACTCTAAGTGCTACACCATCAAGAGTAATATGAGATGGGAGCCTTGGGGACACTAAATGAGGTGAAGGGACAACAGCAACTGTTCTTTGAGTTATTCTCCTTCTCCTCCACAATTTCTCTTCCCTGGGGCGCGAGCCTGGGCAGTGTGTATGGGGCCCTGGGCTGCCCAGATGACAAGAACATCCCCTCTTGGCCTTGCTAATGTGAGCCAAAGGAAAGGAAAGCAATATGTTTGGCACCAGCTTGGCTGCAGGAGTTGCTGGAAGGAGACAGTGTACAAGGCACCATCTAACCGCACTGAGGGCTCCACTCCAGATTTGCATCAGGTTTACTTTGCTTCTCCCAAAGATATCCCACAAGGCAGCAGGTATGGATTTTTCCTCTGGGATTTACTCTCAAAGCATTTCTGACAAATGAGGTTTAGGACCAGAGTTTTTGTCCTCCTAGATGGGCTCCCTTCCCAGGTTGATGAGCCCCATCTGCCCCTCACTTCCCTCTACATCTCGTGCAGAAAGGATTACATTTCCATGGACAGAACTAGGACAGGAGATATATCTGATACCATGATCTTGGGATGCTTCTGCCAGTTGCTGCGTGCCCCTTGCAGACTTGGGGGCAATTCACAGGAGCCTATTTTCCCCAGGGGACGCTCTTTACCAGTCACTTTTCAAAGAGTTCCTGGTTTCATCAGAGGCTCTTATCTCTTGCAACTCACTTCACCTTCTGATTCATCCCTTTCTGGCAGGTGAAAAAAACCAGCTGCTGCAAGCAAGATGTTAGGTTTGAATTCCAGGGTAAGTGAGGATAAAGACAAATTGTTACAGCTTATAGTTAAATTTTCTTATTCTTAAATGGAGTTATTGTTTCCTTGGACACACATTTCAAGTCTATTGAATTAGTATATTGATTGTTAAATTCCATACTGATTGTCTTTATCGTTTTTGTAAAGAACTATGCAGAAACTCCGGTTTTAGTATGCTGGCTGTTTGGCTGTAACAATAAACATTCATTCATTCATTCATTCCTACTTATCAAGTGGTGACTGAGAAAAAGCCTCACCACTAGCGAAAGCTCCCAGTCTTAGAATAACTGGGGCAGGGCTGAGGATGCATGTTTTTAATTGTTTAATTGCTCCTGCAGATGGTAAATTGGTCCTTTGCATTGGGCCTGATCTGGAGAAGCAAAAGAGCTGTGTTGAAATGTAGCCACCCATCCCTCACCTTGTTCATTTATTTTATTAAATTTCAAAAAATTCACATATACACCCCAAAACACAATAAATTTTTCTTTTTTCTTTTACTTCCTTTCCCGTTTTCCATGGTGTTTACAATTTCTCCCCTTTGCTTATATCATAACCACCATTCAGTAACCCATGAGTAGGCAAATTAAGGCCCAGGGGCTGGATCTGGCCCAATTGCCTTCTCAATCCGGCCCGCAGACGGTCCGGGAATCAGTGTGTTTTTACATGAGTAGAATGTGTTCTTTTATTTAAAATGCATCTCTGGGTTATTTGTGGGGCCTGCCTGGTGTTTTTGCATGAGCAGAATGTGTGCTTTTATTTAAAATTCATTAGGTTCTCTTATTGCTGTTGGCTCTACCAATTCCGCCTAGTTCATCGCTTTTCTTATCCATTACCCTGGTGGGGAATCTCTAGCTTATGGGCAACCATTTACCTGCTCTTGCTGCCACAGCACCCACTACAAAAGACAATCAGCACCAATTTTGGGTGAGGCCTCGCCCCAAATAGACGCAGTCATGCCCAAAATCGGCACAGATGGCAGCACCACTTCTCCGCTGGTTGAGGTGGCAGGGCAGATGGGGCACCCACAGGCGTGCTGCTTGGGGAGCTTCTGCCGCCTGAGGAAATGCCTAATGGTTGGGCTGGGTCTGTGTGACCCGATCCAGCAGCCAGCCAGAACCCTGATACTGAGCAAATTGATCTCAGAGGTCCCATTGGCTCCAGTCCAACCAACTGCAAATTACCTGGGCTCAGATTGCAGCCTGATTACGGAGTACTTTTCCCACACCACAATGGCGCCCTGCAAAATCCTTTTGCAAGTGCTTAATAACAGGCTAAGAGGAAGGGTTGCAAAATGACCTGTAAGAAGAAAACCACAGAGGATGCATTATACAGTGGGAAACTTGTAATAAATAGTCTTAAGCATGGACTCGCCTGGTGTTTTTAACACACAGTTCAGCCGATATCTTATGTTTCTTTTCGAATTCTGTCTTAGCTCAAGAGCACATTTAATGGAGTGGCTGGGTTGGAAATAAATTCTTCTTCTCTCAGTTAACCATCACTGTCTTTTGCTTTCTTTAAGATGAAGAACAATAATTTTTGATATAGCAGGATGTGCTGCCCAGGGTTAAGTATTGATATAATTTGGGGGGAGACCCCCAAACCCAACAAGACTCCCCTCTCAGCCTCGCTGATGTGGTCCTAAGCAGAGTAAGACATTTGGCACCAGCTTGGCTGCAGGAGTTGCTGGAAGGCAAGATTCCAGGCAAGTTGAAAAATACAGTCTAAGCTTCCTTTCTGAGGAATATAGCAGGTGAAACGAAGGAAAGTGGCTATAAAATAAAGGGTCATTTTTGTGGCAGAGAACCAAGTAGCAAAATAATGCAACTGAAAATAAAACAAAAACCTATTTTAAAACAGTATCAACTACAAACATTTTAATAAACATTTTAATGCTGCTTTTTAAAGATTGATTTGTGGCAAGCAGCCCAGGGAATATTTGCTGAGAGACTGCTATATAAATGATAAAAGTAACAACTTTTCTTCCTTCTCCTCTAAGGGCTTTTGTCTATTATTGCCCGCCCAAATCTTCAAAACTTTCTTGATGCAAAATCCTTTCTATCATGTCCTCTGCTTGCTCCTTTTCAATGCCACACATAATGAGCCATGCAAAGTGTTTTTTTGTTTGACTGTTGGTGCAAATTTAAGTATAGTTATTATGGCAAACTGAATGTGCTGGTTTGGCCACAGTTAATCAGATATCTTCCTGTAGAATATTCCACCGGGAGCTTTGAGCTTGCAAATATAAACTAGTTGGGTTGGAATTTTACTGCTGTTTGGGGTTATTTTATTCTGAGTGGTGTATTTTTGTTTTGTAAGCATGGTTGGAAATTCACACAGCTCTGTTCACCTCCTGCCTTTCAGCATTTGCCGCCTGAGGCAGCTCCCTCACTCTGCCTCCTGGTAGAGCCAACAACGTACGGAGAGTACCACTTGGGCACCATGAGTCCCTTGTAACCAAATGCAACTATTTTCTGCCGGGGAGCATTGTAGACATGCATGCTGGTTCCTTAGATCAGTGGCTCTCAAACTTTTTTTTTTTCTGGACCACACTTTCAGAATAAAAATCTGCTTGTGCCACACCAATTTTTTTATTGATAAGAAATACATTTGGAAGGTGGGAGAAGAAACACTCCTCCAACAGTGCTTGATTAATAACAAAGAACACAACTACTTTATAATAAGATCAACATCATCAATTTATTTATCTAGATGCCTCCCATCTGACTGGGTTGCCCCAGCCACTGAGGGTGGGGCGGGGGGGTGGGGAGGAGAAGAGTCAGAGTGGGAACAGTCAGAAGGAGACAGATAGGAAGTGATGGAAGGGGAAGAGGGAGAGAGCTAGGAGGTGGAAAGGCTCTCTGATGCTGAAGCAGAGCCCCAGCACCGCACAGGGAGTTCAGGAACAGAGAGCCTATGCCTGTGCCTTTGGCACAGGAAAGGAGAGGGTTAAAGCACAGAAATCAGAGACGTCCCATGAAGCTTCCCCACCTTTTCTGTTGGAGGGGAAGCAGGAGAAGACCACTCCTCGAATCTGAACCCGATGATTCGGATGCATGATTGTACTGTGCTGCTTGTACATATGCAAAATAAAGAGCTGTAAATATCTCTCTGAGTGAGCAAAGGGTGCTTATTGCGAAGAGCACACACAAGGCCATCACACCTATTAAGCACAGTAAAACATCAAACATTAAAAACTTCCCTATACATGGCTACCTACAGATGTCTTCTAAAAGTCAGATACAGTGGTACCTCAGGTTACAGACGCTTCAGGTTACAGACTCTGCTAACCCAGAAATAGTACCTTGGGTTAAGAACTTTGCTTCAGGATGAGAACAGAAATCGTGCTCCAGTGGCGCAGCGGCAGTGGGAGGCCCCATTAGCTAAAGTGGTACCTCAGGTTAAGAACAGTTTCAGGTTAAGAACGGTCCTCCAGAATGAATTAAGTACTTAACCCGAGGTACCGCTGTAGTTGTTTATTTCCTTGACATCATAGGGAATCCAAAAAGCATAAAACAATGCAGCCACATAAGAACATGGCTGATTCCCAGAACACAATATTGATTGTCCTTGAATCTTCCTGCCACACTTGCCATCCTCTCCTGCTACTCCAATGTGGCGTGCCACACCCTTTGAGAACCACTGCCTTCGATTCTTGCAATGCTTTGGTTCTCATTAGACCCTGTGGAACAGTTCTACATGACGATATTGAATCAGGCCGAATGCGAGGGGGGCTGTATCTGTCCCCACCTCATACAGTGAGGTCACCAGGGGCCCCCAGTGACGTCTTCTTGGGTGCACACACATTTTTGCACACAGAGACCCTGCAAGAGCACATGGCTACCACTTACTTCTGCGTGGAAAAGTGTTGAGGACAGTGTTGCCATGGGGTTGTACCTGCCCACTATTGAACGACCAGCACTGATCGCAGAGAAGATGCAAAAGATGCAATGCAAAAAATGCGTAGGCTCATTGAGCACACATCTTCAGCGGGGGCGGGGGGGGGGCCCTGCAATACACTACCCTTTCATATGCAACTCGCCTATCAAAGTGACTCAGCATTTTGCTAATCCCAAGATTACGTAAATCTGAGTCTGTGCATTTGTTCTACTGACCTCCTACCTGCTTATACACCCACACTTACCTAATAAAATCCCAGGCTCAGCTACCATTGTAGGGTGTGTGCTGTTATTTTTCTGGCTTATGAAACACTTTTACATGCTAACATTGATGCCGTTTTGCCATCTCAGTATAGCTTTTCCCTCAACAACCTATGTCACTATGATTCCTTCTGTAAAGATGATGAGCTGCAGCGAAGATTGTGACTTGCCATCGGCCATGCAATAATTGCGTGGAAGATTTAGGACTTGCTTGGACTCCCCCGGACCTGTCACTCACAGAACCATGCTGGCTCCCAGTGCTGGGTTTCAAAATATAGGCTAAACAAATTCATTTGCATAAGAGAGCAATCTTTGCATACCGTAAGTTACAGAGCACAGGGTTAGTAGCTTGGGTGTCATTTCTCATCTCTGTATAATTTGGACTTAGATTTCACACATCACTAACACCTAAGAGGCCTCATTTCTTTCTTTCCAGGAAAGGAAAAGTGACTTCTGTCATTTTAGCACAGTACAATATGGTTCTATAACAATGGCTCTCCAGTGATGACATTTTGCATAAGAACATCAAGGGGGACTTTGTCAAAAGCCTTACTGAAATCCAGATATACTATGACCACAGCATTTCCCTGATCCACCAAGCTTGTAAAGGTAAAGGTAAAGGGACCCCTGACCGTTAGGGTTGCGGTGCTCATCTTGCTTTACTGGCCAGCAGGACTAAGCCGCTTCTGGCGAACCAGAGCAGCGCATGGAAACGCCGTTTACCTTCCTGCTGGAGCAGTACCTATCTATCTACTTGCACTGGCATGCTTTTGAACTGCTAGGTTGGCAGGAGCAGGTACCAAGCAACGGGAGCTCACCGTTCGAACCATTTGCACCATTTGAACCGCCGACCTTCCGATCGGCAAGCTTGTAACTCCATAAAAAAAGAAATGATTCATCTGGCATGACTTGCTTATGAAAACCCCATGCTGGGTCTTAATAATCACAGTATCCTTTTCTAAGTGCTCGCAGACTTCATTATATGCCTCCAGTCTGCAGGGACCTCACCTGTTCTCCAAGAATTCTTATAGATTAGAGACACAGGCTCTGAAATTACACCTGCAAGCTTCTTTGTTTTATTTTATTTTAAAATTATTTTTATTAAAGATTTTCTGGGTTTATAAAAGTAGATGCCTTGTTTCTTTTTTCAGGTTGTACAGACTTTCTTACAAATCAGTTACATTTGTTATGAGACATTAGTGTTGGGGAAGAAGGGGGGAGAAGAGGGATGGGGTGGTGAGGCTTATATTATTTTGTATAGTGTATGTGTGGGGTTTTGTGTCAGAGTCAACTGCGTAGGCTCTCTTTTTATTCGTTTATTACATTTTCTTGGTAGTTAGAGGTATTGGGGGGCAGGTGTGGTTGGTTGGCTGCAGTGGGGTTTGTTTGCATTTGTGAGGGGGGGCTTGTTGGGACAGGTAAATCAGATTGATTCGTATGCTGTTGGTGAGTTCTTGCCATTGTCTTGTTGGGCTGTGTATGTGATAATGGGGAGCCATACTGGGGTGAAGGCATCCTCTTCTATTTGTCCCCGTGTCAGTTTCAGTTTATTGCTTAGCTTTTATAGTAAGGCTGTTTCCCATACAATTTGATACTATTGGTCCATGTTTACTCCTGATAGGTCTCTCCAGTGTCTGGCTATGAGGCTTCTGGCTGCTGAGAGTAGGTGGGTTATAAGCTCTGTATAATGTGAGTGGTCATTCTTAAAGATTTTCAGTAGGGCCAGTTTTGGGGTGAGTTCTAATACCTGTTTAGTTATTTTGCATATCACTTGTAGGACTGCTGTCCAGAATGGTTGGATTTTAGGGCATTCCCATCACATGTGGAGGTATGTGCCTGTGGTGAGGTTCCTGGGCGTATTGGTGCCAGTTTCCGTGGTGTTAAGTACCACCTGTAGGTGAGTTTCAGAGTGAGTTTCCTTCTTTTGTCCGATATGGACTTAAAGGGAGGTTTAGACCACATTTTAGTTCATTGGGTGGAGTTAATTTCATAGCCTATGTCGTGCTCCCATTGTTCTTTGATTGTGTCAAGGGGATTTGTAGGATGTTGGAGCAATATTTTATATATTGTGGATGCCATCCCTTTGCCGCCGTGTCCCTCAGGAGAAGGTTTTCAAAGGTGGTCAAGGGCCTAGTGGCTGCTGATTTTACTGCTGGATTGTTTAAGGCATGTAGTTGATGGCGTGTTAGCCAAAGTATTTGGGTCTCCCCTAGTTTGTCTTGTATTTCTTGTGTTTGCATAGGTTTGTTGTTTTGTAGATATCTTTTAGACAGTGTAGGCTTCCAACGTCTTTCTGAAGGTGTGGAAGTCATTGCACTCTCTCTAAAGCACAGGGGATTTCCACTGGAAAACTAATAGGTCATATGAACTGGAAACCAGAATAAGGACATCACCATGCAATGTTCCTAGTGTTACGAAGGCAAGAGTAACAATTGAGACTCTCCAATAAAGTCAGCCTGGAGTGTGTGGGAGTGCTTTGCTCTCTCTGTGAAAATCTTGCCCAGGAATGAAGTGTTTGAGAAACTGCAGCTGTAAACCGAACAGCATTAAGTTGCGCACATTATGTTGGAAATGTCAAATCTAACTTTAGAATTACCAAGCCACTGGTTTCCATCCACCACACAAATTCCTGTGAGGCGTTAGAGGCTGCCATAACTACATCTAGGTGTAATGTGCCTTGGGTGTGACTGATATGGGCGGTGATTAACTTACCTGCTCTGTTTGCAGCCCAATCCTGGAGGTCTGCTCTCCAGGCAACACACGGAGATGCTGGTACCTTCACAACAGGATTCACCCAGTGAGCTTCATGGCCAAGTGGGGATCTGAACCCAGGTCTTCTAAGCCCTAGCCCAACACTCTGGTTTCCCAAGCCACTCTGGGCGGTTCCCAACAGAATATTAAAAGCATGATAAAGCATCAAACATTAAAAGCTTCCCTAAACAGGGCTGCCTTCAGATGTCTTCTAAAAGTCAGATAGTTGTTTATTTCCTTGACATCTGATGGGAGGGCGTTCCACAGGGCGGGTGCCACCACCAAGAAGACCCTCTGCCTGGTTCCCTGTAACTTCACTTCTTGCAGTGAGGAAACCACCAGAAGGCCCTTGGAGCTGGACCTCAGTGTCTGGGCTGAACGATGGGGGTGGAGACGTTTCTTCACTACATGGGCTGTTGCTCACACTGGATTAATAATAATAATAATAATAATAAATTTTATTTCTACCCCGCCCTCCCCGGCCAGAGCCAGGCTCAGGGCAGCTAACACCAGTAAAATTACAGTAAAAACATAATAGGGGGGGGGGGGAATCAATTTAAAATAAAGGTTAAAATGCAATTTAAAATGCAGCCTCATTTTAAAGTACCGGTAGCCCATAGATCAAAACCATAAGGGGAGGGAAACATAAGGGTCAGACTGAGTCTAAACCAAAGGCCAGGTGGAACAGCTCTGTCTTGCAGGCCCTGCAGAAAGATGCATTCCATCAACCAGATTCAGGCACAAAATTGTGGCTCAGGAGCCTTTATTCCTTTGAGTTTGGAGGAAATCCAGGAGTGGAGTTTTGTGCAAACGGCTTGTGAGCTCAGTTCTGGTACTTGGGTGGCTCAGGAGAGGATTCCTTGAGCATGTCCTCAGAGGCACCCTGACTCTTCATTCCCAGTGTGTGAGTCAGGCTCCCGAGCCATTTGCCTCTGGTTGGCCTGATCTGTGGCCTAATCTCTGGTTGGCCTAATCTGTGGACTTTTTGTTCTTGCTGCTGTTAAACATTTAGGATGTTTACCCCTTTCCTCCCGGCTTCCCCCAGAGGTGAAGACCCAATGCCGTTTAGAGGAGGGGGTGAATGTGTACAGTATTTGTGGTTTTTGAACTGAATGCGTAAACAGCAAAGACTTCTCAACGTTGACACAATTCCCAGAGCCCAGCCTTTCAAGATAAACATCTATGACCATGAGACTAAGGATAACATTACAAAACATTTGTGGTGGAGCAATGGAGCAGGAAATGTTTCTTAAAGGCACAGCCCTACACAGGACTTTTCCTGGATGAGGGGCTGTTATCTTCTGGAGCCGCACTACACCTGTAGAATGACCGAGAGATGCTGGTGGGCCACTCCATCCCCTTCTGCAGGGGAAGTCACGCTTCCCCTCCAACACACAAGCTGATGAAAGCTTGCTCTCTGGCAGGGCACAGACAGCAGATAACACTCTGACCGTCCCCTTTCCCAGTTTCCCAAAGATATTGCTGCACGCCACCCTAATCTCCAAGTGACATGAGTTTCCAGAGATTCCAAGTGCTTGCCCAAGATTCATATGCACCAGCAGAGACTGTGGTGTCTTTATGATATATGGTTTATTTACACATATATACAACCCGAGCCTATGATGAAGGGGTTCACAGCATGGACACTCCAAGAGGGTCTTGTTACTCCCACCCCTGGATTCAAACACCACTCTGTCTTCCTCTTTTCCCAGATTGCTGCTTTGCACTTGGGCAAAAAAAATGAGAGGCACAAATACAAGATGGGTGACACCTGGCTTGAGAGCAGTACATGTGAAAAGGATCTAGGAGTCTTGGTTGACCACAAACTTGACATGAGCCAACAATGTGACGCGGCAGCTAAAAAAGCCAATGCAATTCTGGGCTGCATCAATAGGAGTATAGCATCTAGATCAAGGGAAGTAATAGTGCCACTGTATTCTGCTCTGGTCAGACCTCACCTGGAGTACTGTGTCCAGTTCTGGGCACCACAGTTCAAGAAGGACACTGACAAACTGGAACGTGTCCAGAGGAGGGCAACCAAAATGGTCAAAGGCCTGGAAACGATGCCTTATAAGGAACGGCTAAGGGAGCTGGGCATGTTTAGCCTGGAGAAGAGGAGGTTAAGGGGTGATATGATAGCCATGTTCAAATATATAAAAGGATGTCACATAGAGGAGGGAGAAAGGTTGTTTTCTGCTGCTCCAGAGAAGCGGACACAGAGCAATGGTTCCAAACTACAAGAAAAAAGATTCCACCTAAACATTAGGAAGAACTGCTGTTCGACAGTGGAATTTGCTGCCAAGGAGTGTGGTGGAGTCTCCTTCTTTGGAGGTCTTTAAGCAGAGGCTTGACAACCATATGTCAGGAGTGCTCTGATGGTGTTTCCTGCTTGGCAGGGGGTTGGACTCGATGGCCCTTGTGGTCTCTTCCAACTCTATGATTCTATGATTCTATGATTCTATGCTTCCAACTCACATCACTCCAAACTATCTGCTCTCAACTTTGCCTTTTCCCTTCTCACTATCCATGAGTTGAGGGAGGGGGGCACCACCCATTTGTCACCTTGCACAGAGCCACTTCCTTTGTTCCCCTTCATGGCCCATCACATCACCAGGAAGCTACCTAGCTATTTCAGGAATTGGAAGGTGGTCCGGGAACTCCCCCCCCCCAATAACAGTGTTATGCCCATTTCTCTGAAGCATTATGTCCGTCCTGGGATTGACTGGTTGGAGCCACTCATCAACAGAATCCCACCTGCATCAAGAAGCCCTTATAAATGGAATCCTTATAAATGGAATCCGCGCAGAGGCAACCAGAAGTCTATTTGTAGGTAGCTGTGTAGGGCAGAGATAGAAATGTTTGTTTCCTTTCCTTCTCCCTTTTGTTCTCTTCATAATAGCTGCTGGAGTTTATGTGCATTTGTGACAGCTTGTGGGAGGCTGTGTCCTTCCAACACTGCCTTGAATGTCTGGGCTCCTGCCACACATTCGTGTCTGGGGAGAACTGGAGGAAAGCAAGCAGTTCAGTTTCCTGGAGAGAAAGGAGAGGTGGGAGCTGGATGCCCCATCAACTTTCTAACTGATATTAATCACTTGCAGCCTTAAGAACTGATTGCCTTTGTCTCAAGGTCGGAGGGGGGAACAAGGGCTGTGCAAGAGCTCGCTGTAGCTTGACGTCTGTAGCAACTGTTTGTGCAAATAGCCTGAGAAATGAATCGATCTTCCTATGTTTTGTTTGGCCGTCACGTCAGCGGCTCGTACCAAAGGAATATACACGTGTTGCTGTAGATAAAAGCTTGAGGTATGGAGGCATGCAAGCCAAGACCTGCGCGATCAGTTAAAAAACTAAGGGGAAACTTGTGCCTTTCTTCCTGTGCCAGGATCCACACGGCACGAGTCCCGAGTTGCCCTGAGCAGAGCAAAAAAAAGGTTTATCAAGTCCGCTTGCAACAAAACATTTACAAGAATAGACCAGGAAGGGTTTTTTTTTGGGGGGGGGGAGTGGGCTTCTGGTGGTGGTCACAAGGGGTGGAAACACTTGGGTGAAAGGAAAACACCCATTCATCAACTTCACTATCTTTATTAAATTTTCTGTCACTTTGTATGGAAGAAAAACTTTCAAAGTGGCTTGACAAGATATTACGCTGATAGTATGCAGTGGTCTGACTTCACCCCCAGAGGCACACTCCATTGTCTCTCGAGACAGATGCCAACAACTGTGTTCCTCTCTTGATTTGCAAACAGGGACTGAAGCAGAGCAAGAGCTCCAGCTGGTGGCTACGAAGTGAACCATCTCTGGGGGAAGCCAGGGAATGCACTGGCTTTGGGAAAAGCTCCCACGCCTTTTCAACAGCAGCCTGGAGACTGGAAAGGAATGCTTCTAACACAGGGTTGGGGAACCTTATTTCAGCCAGAGGGCCACAATCCATTCTGGGTCACCTTCCAGGACAGAAGTGGGCAAAGCAATGAATACAAATTCAACCTTCCTACAAAAGGCTGGTTTCCACACACAGAGACACGGCTCTCTATCCAGGCAAGAAAGAGGGTGCAACATAGTGGAGCCCTGGGGAGGAGGTGTTGCCTGGGAAGAGTCTCAAGGGCCAGACAGAATCTATATCCATAGCAGTGACCAGGAGAGGAATGACAGCTGGGAGGAGCGCAGAGAGAAGTGAAATAGAAAAAAATTAAGGTCTTATATATATAATAAATGTTCATGGATGTGCCAGGCAAACACGTACATAAATGTATGGGCCACATGTCTGAGGCAGCACAGGAGGGCAGCCCTGGAGCCATTTTGGCTCCCAAACTGACCAAATGTTTTCTCTGCATGGTCAAAGGAAAATGGAAAAGCCTGCCCATTGTCTTTTCATTCACAAAACCTGTCTTAAGGGTATATCTGTGTATGAATTAAGGAATTAATGCTCAGGAATTAAGTATTTGTCACTACAAAAGACTGGTCAAAACAAAATAAAAAAATTCCTTCCAGTAGCACCTTAAAGACCAACTGAGTTAGTTCTAGGTATGAGCTTTCGTGTGCATGCACACTTCTTCATACAAAAGACTGGCCAGGCTCCCCAGGGTATCCAATCAAGTAAGCATTAACAGGTAACCTGCCAGACAGGAGATAAACAATGACAGGAGATAAACAATGCACTCAGATTTCTGTTGTAGCCCGCCCCTTCTGTGATGTATGTATGGTGTTTCTGGGGGTGGTCTTGAACTCCAGAGCGGGCAATTTAAAATGTCTATATAAGGACAGACACACCTTTGTTTGAGGTCCTCCTCCTTCTCCTGCATGTGAAGGGGGCATCCTGTTGCAACAGTTCAATAAAGATCAGGCTTACTAGCTGCTTTGCTTCTCAATATTCTCTGGTTGGCCTCTGTTCTTTTCTCCGACCGGTGGGGAACCTGCAAAGGACTCTGTAAGGGCTCTTGTGTCCCCCATAAGGGAATAAGGGCAGATTTCCATTTATTACAGAAGAAATGTCATGGTGCATCTACAGCCTCACAACTGGGCACCTTCATCAAACAAAACACATCTCTCCGGTGTGGGTCTCTACAGCCACAGCAAATGCTGCAACAGGCCAACAGTTTGCTCTCACCCGCAAAGACACATTCCTCCACTGTCTCCTGAGACAAACAGAAGGCAACCTCTGGTTATCTCTCTGTGTTAAGAGACTGCTATTAAAGGTTGGGGTTGGGCCAGTAAGCTGTCCTCCTGCTTCCGGATCCCTAAATCAGCCTTCCATAACCTGGTGCCTAGAAATCACTTTTTTGGGGGGGGGGGCCTACAACTCCTTTCTGCCCGAATCAGCATTCCCTCAGAAACCGTCAGTCCCATTAACCAAGAGAGAGAGAATGTCATGACTGTGTGATTTTGCTTCATTTAAGATTGCTGGACTTCTAATTCCAAACTGAACATTTTATTATTTCTTATGAAGGTAAGGCATAAGACTATAAACTTAGGAACCACTTCCTTGCTTTGTCACCAAGACCTGCCGATTGGCTTCAGCCAGTTCTAACATTTGCTCCCCAGTTGTTGGAGGGATGGTGAAGTATTCCCACAACATCCGAAGTGACATTTCCCCCATCTCCATCTGACAGGAAACATCAGGAATAGATTCACAGCTCTTGTCTTCACTGTGCTGTTGGCAAATGCTATCCCTCCTCCCACTCCCCAAACGATAGTACTTTGGGGTGTGATGTCCGCAAAGAACGCCTGCTAAAAACATTCTTGTTTAAACAAGCCTACCCAGATGCTGAGAAAGTCAAGGTAATTTTTATCTGCTTCAGCATTTTTATCTGCTTTTGTATGCTTTCAAGTAGGGTTGTGATTTTTTCTTGATTTGGCTGTTTTACCTTTCGTAAAACGCTTTGAAGTTGTTGGTTTTTTGGTTTTTTTTAGCAATCAAGTGGTGTGTAAATTTTATGAAACAAATAAGGAGAGTAGCTTCCCTTTATTTGTGAATCCTCTTCCAATCTGGCCACCCCCCTCCCTTGGACCTTCAGATACAAAACAAGTAAGGTTTCCAATGCTCTTGGTGTCTCCCTTGACACTTTTGGTGTATTTGGTCTTTAAGTTTCACTTTCTATTATGACCGATTAGCGCAGAGAATGAGGGAAACAAGGAAGCAGATGCTGGATACATCTTTCCTTTTCTTTGATGGGGTTCCTACTTTACCCCAGCAGTTGAAATGGTAATACTTCCTTGCAAGATTATTATTATTATTATTTCTAAATAAAAGGTAAAGGTTGTATTTCAGATTACTGAATATATTTGCCACTGGAGATGCTGCCAGGGATTAAACCTGGGGATTTGTGCATGCAAATTACCGTAGATGTTCTACCACTGACCTTCAGAAGGGTTAGAAGGAATCAAGCAGCCCTTAAAGTATCCTGGACCCAAGTCATTAAGGGCCTTGCACATTAATACAATGACCTTGAACTTGGCCCAGTAACTTATGATCAAACAGTGCAAGGTTTTTAAGCACAGGAGTTATGTGCTGGTGGTAGTTTGCCTCTACCAACATCTAGCTGCAGCATTTTGCCCCAGCTGGAGCATCCATAACAGGCCCCCAAGGGTAGCCCCACATGGTGTGCATTGCAGTAATCAAGCCTTGGGGTTACCAGAGCATGAATCATGGTGGCCAAACTATCCCTGTCCAAGACATCGCTGTCCAGCCACTCTGGATGGCTTCCAACAAATATAAAAGCACAATAAAACATCAAGCATTAAAAACTTCCCTACAAAGGGCAGCCTTCAGATGTCTTCTAAAAGCTGTATAGATATTTATCTCCTTGACATCTGATGGGAGGTCATTCCACAGGGCGGGCGCCACTACCGAGAAGGCCCTCTGCCTGGTTCCCTGTAACCTCACTTCTCGCAGTGAGGGAACTGCCAGAAGGCCCTTGGAGCTGGACCTCAGATGGGGGTGGAGACGCTCCTTCAGGTCTACTGGGCCGAGGCCATTTAGGTCTTTATAGGTCAGTACCAAAACTTTGAATTGTGCTCAGAAACGTATTGGGAGCCAGTGAAGATCCTTTAGGACCAGTGTTATATGCTCCCTTTGGCAGCTCCCAGTCACCAGTCTAGCTGCTGCATTCTGGACTAGTTGTAGGTTCTGAGTCACCTTCAAAGCATTTGGCGATAAAATTCCTAGCCACTGAGGCTGCCTGTGTCACCTTCAATGACAAAGATGGATCCCCAAACTATTAACCTGTTCTTTCAGAGGGAGTGTAACCCCATCCAGAATAGGCGGCTAACCAATCTAATCTCCTCAAGTGGTTTTCTGGTATCAATCAATCTGCAAGTGGCCTACCTGAACTCTTCTACTGCTCAGCATCATGGTGTCAAGGCTAAGTATTGCCGGCAGCACCGTTTGTACAAAGAGGAGCTCCTTTGCTGACGCAGCGTCCTTTATCCCAGGCAGATGCTCTCTTGCGCTGACATGCCAGCTAATCCTCTCCCACAATTTTGGGCTGCTTTATTTCCCCAGGGCAGCTGGTCTCTGATGCAGCATCTGTTTCTCAGCAGAAGTCTAATCTAGCTGTTTTATTCCTGCCAACCAGCACAGTTTCTCCTCTTCAAACCCAGCCTTGCCTTCAGTGATGCTGTAAACCTTTAGTCTAAAAATCCTTGCCAAGCCTATTATCTAAATAATTCACTCATTAGCTTCCCCCCGCCTTGGAAAAAAAGATAAATGGGTCAAGATCTTGTTTATATTTCGCATCAGGTTACAAATATGCTGTCTTTTCCTAGATTACTACAGATCCAGGGGTACTGGTATGGCCTTGGTCCAGTATACCTGAAGGAGCATCTCCACCCGCACAGCTCAGCCCAGACACTCAGGTCCAGCTCCGAGGGTCTTCTGGGGGTTCCCTCCCTGAGAGTAGTGGGCTCAGGCCTGTCCTACACCCTGAGAGAGGCATTGTTGTTGTTGTTTAGTCATTTAGTTGTGTCCGACTCTTCATGACCCCATGGACCAGAGCATGCCAGGCACTCCTGTCTTCCACCGCCTCCCGTAGTTTGGTAAAACTCATGCTGGTAGCTTCGAGAACACTGTCCAACCATCTCGTCCTCTGTCATTCCCGTCTCCTTGTGCCTTAAATCATTCCCAACATCAGGGTCTTTTCCAGGGAGTCTTCTCTTCTCATGAGGTGGCCAAAATATTGGAGCCTCAGCTTCACAATCTGTCCTTCCAGTGAGCACCCAGTGAGCTGATTTCCTTAAGGATGGATAGGTTTAATCTTCTTGCAGTCCATGGGACTCTCAAGAGTCTCCTCCAGCACCATAATTCAAAAGCATCAATTCTTCGGCGATCGGCCTTCTTGGTGGTCCAGCTCTCACTTCCATCCATCACTACTGGGAAAACCATAGCTTGAATTATACGGACCTTTGTCGGCAAGGTGATGTCTCTGCTTTTTAAGATGCTGTCTAGGTTTGCCATCGCCTTTCTCCCAAGAAGCAGGAGTCTTTTAATTTCGTTATTGCTGTCACCATCTGCAGTGATCATGGAGCCCAAGAAGCTAAAATCTCTCACTGCCTCCATTTCTTCCCTTCTATTTGCCAGGAGGTGATGGGACCAGTGGCCATGATCTTGGTTTTTTGATGTTGAGCTTCAGACCATATTCTGTGCTCTCTTCTTTCACCCTCATTAAAAGGTTCTTTAATTCTTCCTCACTTTCTGCCGTCAAGGTTGTGTCATCTGCATATCTGAGGTTGCTATTTCTTCCGGCAATCTTAATTCCGGCATGGGATTCATCCAGCCCAGCCTTTTGCATGATGAATCCTGCATATAAGTTATCGCAAACCAAAGCACTCACGCAGGACCTGCTCCAAGTCTGGGGAGAGGCAAGCAGGCAAAATTTTATGCATTTATCCTTATTTAAAAGAATAAAAATAAAAATTTTTTTGGGGGGGGGGTTCCCTGGGGAATGCCTTCCCATCAGATGTCAAGGAGATAAAGAACTACTTAACTTTCGGAAGGCATCTTAAGGCAGCCCTGTATCGGGACGTTTTTAAGGATTGATGCTTTATATGTGTTGGAAGTAGCCCAGCGTGGTAGAAAGACGGGTGGGGAATAATAATAATAGTACTGTAATAATAATAAAAATTGTGAATAAAAATTATAACTTTTATTATTTTACTCTGAACTCAGCAACCATTTTATTTGGCTGCAGGATCGCTTCCCAACTTCTGTGCATAGAACAAGCCGCTAAAGAAAAAAAAGGCGCCGGAGCCACGCGCCGCCGCACGAAGTCGAGCGTGCGCATGCGCCGCGCGGGTCCCTCACTCCTCGCCTCCCCCCCCTCGCGCTGGTCTTGGCTCTCCGTCTTTTGTCCATTCTGATGCACCGTCCACCTACCCCTTTCCCCGCTCTTTCCGGAAGCGGAAGAGGCGGGCCGACGGAGGCCGCGAGCGAGAGCGAGTGAGAGCGAGCGAGGCGTGATGGCTGCGTGCGTCGGCGGCTCCTCCTCAGGGAAGCGTGGGGCCGGGGCCGGGGGCTCCCGGGGAGCCGAACCTCGAGAAGAGCCGCCGCCGCCTCTCCAGGCCGTGCTGGTCGCCGACAGCTTCAACCGCCGCTTCTGCCCCGTCTCCAAGGACCGGCCCCGGGTGAGGCGGCCAGGGGGGGCGGCGTGGCCTTGCCTCCCTCACGGAGGCGCCGGCCGAAGCGAAGCGCCCGGAGCTTCTGCCTTGCCTGAGGGTCGGTGGGGGGGGGGCGTGTCCCAGGTTGGACCCTCAGAGGCATCTCTGGGCAGGTCTGGGAGAGACCCGCTAGCTGGTCAGCGCTGATAATTCCGAGCTGAGTGCCCAGGTGTTTTAGAGCCCTAGAGTTGGAAGGGACCCCGAGGGTCATCTACTCCAACCCCTTGCAAGGCACGGATCCTGGCTAAAGGATCCCTGACAGATCCCCCCCCCCGACCTCCACATTAAAACCTCCAAGGAAGGAGATCTCTGGACTACAGCTGAGTGGACCAGCCTTGGGTGCCCAGGTGTTTTAGAGCCCTAGAGTTGGAAGGGACCCCGAGGGTCATCTACTCCAACCCCTTGCAAGGCACGGATCCTGGCTAAAGGATCCCTGACAGATCCCCCCCCCCGACCTCCACATTAAAACCTCCAAGGAAGGAGATCTCTGGACTACAGCTGAGTGGACCAGCCTTGGGTGCCCAGGTGTTTTAGAGCCCTAGAGTTGGAAGGGACCCCGAGGGTCATCTACTCCAACCCCTTGCAAGGCACGGATCCTGGCTAAAGGATCCCTGACAGATCCCCCCCCCCGACCTCCACATTAAAACCTCCAAGGAAGGAGATCTCTGGACTACAGCTGAGTGGACCAGCCTTGGGTGCCCAGGTGTTTTAGAGCCCTAGAGTTGGAAGGGACCCCGAGGGTCATCTACGCCAACCCCTTGCAAGGCACGGATCCTGGCTAAAGGATCCCTGACAGATCCCCCCCCCGACCTCCACATTAAAACCTCCAAGGAAGGAGATCTCTGGACTACAGCTGAGTGGACCAGCCTTGGGTGCCCAGGTGTTTTAGAGCCCTAGAGTTGGAAGGGACCCTGAGGGTCATCTACTCCAACCCCTTGCAAGGCACGGATCCTGGCTAAAGGATCCCTGACAGATCCCCCCCCCCGACCTCCACATTAAAACCTCCAAGGAAGGAGATCTCTGGACTACAGCTGAGTGGACCAGCCTTGGGTGCCCAGGTGTTTTAGAGCCCTAGAGTTGGAAGGGACCCCGAGGGTCATCTACTCCAACCCCTTGCAAGGCACGGATCCTGGCTAAAGGATCCCTGACAGATCCCCCCCCCGACCTCCACATTAAAACCTCCAAGGAAGGAGATCTCTGGACTACAGCTGAGTGGACCAGCCTTGGGTGCCCAGGTGTTTTAGAGCCCTAGAGTTGGAAGGGACCCCGAGGGTCATCTACTCCAACCCCTTGCAAGGCACGGATCCTGGCTAAAGGATCCCTGACAGATCCCCCCCCCCGACCTCCACATTAAAACCTCCAAGGAAGGAGATCTCTGGACTACAGCTGAGTGGACCAGCCTTGGGTGCCCAGGTGTTTTAGAGCCCTAGAGTTGGAAGGGACCCCGAGGGTCATCTACTCCAACCCCTTGCAAGGCACGGATCTTGGCTAAAGGATCCCTGACAGCTGACAGATGCCCCCCCACCTCCACATTAAAACCTCCAAGGAAGGAGATCTCTGGACTACAGCTGCCTGTACTTCTAGCCAGCAGCCAGGGAGGTTGGGAAAGCACTGCTGGCATCTGTCTCAGGAAGGTTGCAGCGGCCGCGGCGGCTGTAGAGACCGAAGTGGGAGAGACATGTTTTGTTGCAGCTGGGGTGGATGAAGGCGTCCTCCGGTTGTACTGCTGCAGGCGTACCGTGGCATTTATTCTCTCTGCGCTCCTCCTCCTCTCCTCTTCTCCACTGGTCACTGCTGTGGATGCATACCCTGTCTCCAGGCACTGCGACCATTTGCAAGGGATTCCCACACAGCCGGGTTGATGTTGCCAGCCTTCACGTCACAAATCTAGACATCTTCGTAACGCAGAATTGGTCTGCCAGCAGCCTTGCTCCCTGAAGATGACTCAGCTCTGTGTTACAAAGGTGTCTGCAAACGTTACATGAAGGATGGCAACATCAGCCCTGCTGTGTGGGACTCCCTTGCAGATGATTGCAGTGCCTTGAGGTCTGGCTCGGCCTAAGGCAGCATCCTCTGATGTTTGTGGAAGGACTGCAGCTCGTGTCTGCGTTGGCCTGATTCAGTCTTCAGTGTCATCTCCAGCTGAGTTGAGAGAGACTCCTGACTGAAATCCTGGAGAGCTGCTGCTGGCCAGTGTAGGCAGTATTGAGTTGGGTGGACCCCCGTTGTCTGGCTCATTTTGGGGAGGAGCCACAGCCCAGAGAGTTAAAGTGGCTGCCTTGCAAGCAGAAGGTCCCAGGTCTGATCCCCGGTGGCATCTCCAGGTAGGGTTGGGAGAGGTTCCCTGTCTGAAACCCTAAAGATCCACCACCAGTCACTGCAGACAATACTGAGCTAGATGGACCAATAGTCTGACTTGGTATAAGGCAGCTTCCTATGTGTACCCTATGAGTAAGCCCCATTGGATTCAATAGCTTCCCTGTGGTTGGTCACAGTTTGGATTGTGCTGTCATTCAGTGGTTGAAATTCATTCCCCTTCCTCCCAACACTGATCTTTGTTCATCTTTGGAAAAAGCTTCACCTCTCCTGTTGCATGAGTTGGCTGTTAAAGCAGCAGAAATTATTTCTTTTCTTATAAAAAAGAATGGCTGACCTTCAACTAAACAATTGCACAAGCCGAATGAGCCCCTTGTGCAATGGACTTTTTGTTTTCTCCTTGCCCCCTGCCCCCATGCACACACCCCATTGTCCCCAAATGTGCTGCAGAAGGTTGGGGGAACTTCATAAAAGATTTAGGGGGTGTATGGGGAGAAGAGGCGGAGAATGTTTTATTGTGTAAGGAGAAATCCTAGCAGTGACACAATATTTTCTTTAGTGCTATGTTGAATTCCACCCTTTGTGTCTTCCATTCTTGGAGAGATGACTTCCATTGTATCTTTAGACTCCATTCATAGCACACTCCTTTCTTAACTGATAGTTCCAAGAATCTCATTGTAGGGACATATTTAAGATGTTCACCTCCAGCCTCTGAGCCATGCACCCAACACTGCAAGCATTTTGTATACACACAAATGCCAATGAAAAATCTCTGTATTGGGAAGTTTTAGGGATAATTTCTGAGGGCTGGAAAGATGTTATTTTTTCTGAAAGTAAGCCAGATTGTCATCTTTCCACCTGTCAGAACATTAGCTTGCATCTTTTAAAGTAAGGAAAGTCATGATCCCTTATATTCAGTGCAATAGAAGGGTTAGTACTAAGACTTAAGCCTTTCTAGATATTGTCAGTTGATGGAGAAGGTAACTGCTCTGGAATAATTCATATGGTCCATGAACAACAGCATGCCTTCCACTGAAATTACCAGTTGTTGTGGAAGATGCGTCATCCTTTGATCTTGCCTTTAAAAGGGGGGGGGGGAATCCAGTATTTAGGAAGCCCTTGTAATCTGTGTCATTGCTGGTTGTTAAGCAGGCTTTGCTGGATAGTTTTTCAGTTTACAGCTGGCAAAACTTATTAAAAAGAGACACCTATTATTGTGAAAATAGCAGCTGAGCCCTGTCATAGTTCAAGAAAAGAGAATCAGTCAGCTCTTGAGCAGATTCCTTGGTAGGCTGGAGAATTCATCGTTTTCTTGCAAGAGGAGTCCACAGTGATGGCTACTGGTGGCTGATAAAAATATTATCCAGTTTTGAGGCACCTGCAGTCATCTGAGGAGTTATGTGCAGCATTTACTTGATTGCATGCTTGTTTTGGAATGAACACATGCAACAGTTTGCTAAAACAGTTTCAGCAGAGTGCATGTTAAAGAACACACAAAGAGAACTTGGGACTCATTTCCAGCAAGAAACTTTAAGTGAAGAATACCATATGCAGCAAGCTGGAGTGAATTGATTAGACTCAAGTTGCTGCCAAGTTTTTGTGGCACGATGAGGGGAAGGGAACTGAACTACCGGGTAATTTTTTTTGCAAGGGCTGATGGAGACAATAGCATTGCTCTTAAGAAACTCTCATAGATGAACTTGTAGGCTGTGAGCAGGAACGAACAGAAGGGTGCCATGACTGAGAAGGCCCAGTTAAATATAGTCACCTGTCTTAACTTGAGAAGCAGGAGAAGGATTTCCCCCCGCCCAGCAATCTTTGATTTAAAGGGAGAGTGTGTGGGCAGATGCATTTCTAAAAGTTACTGAGTCCAGACGATTAAGGGTTTTAACAATTAGCACTTTGAAGTTTTCCTGGAAGCTGTATGGTTCATTGAGTTAGCTGGCTTTCGGCAAAATGCACAAGCCAGACACCTAATGTATAGGCACGTGTACACCTCAGACATGCAGGTCCCCTTAGGTCTTAAAACGTTAATGTGGGAACTTCCCATCAGTCACTAGTTTACAGTGAAGAAAAATAAACTACAAATCCATGCTGTGGTTAATTAGGAAACAATCTGCACCAGTTTAACGTTCCGGCTGTTGGAGCTACTGTTGTCATGTGTGCCTGGAAACAATGTGTGCCATTGTGTAAGAAAGGAAAGATGGCTGATCAGTGTGATAAGAGAGCACTTTTATTCCCTGAAATTTGAGGATGTGGCCATATGTCAAGAACCCTCCCACCACAAGGTAACAGCCAGGGGGAAAGGGAAAAAGGAGGGATCAGGGATTATAACAGCTGAAGTATGGCTGTGCTATCTCATTTCCTGTACTTCCTGTGAATGAAAGACTGAATTTGGGCTGAAACGAAATTACAGGCAGAGGTTTCTAGCAAAAGTTCTGTTGGTTCGCCTGTCTAGACTCTGTGGAATGAAGCCATGAGGCAGGGAATGTGTGAGAAGGCTGACTTGTGGGTTTTTTGGAAGGTTGACTTGTTAATTGGTTTATACGCAGAAATGATTCAAACAGGTTTTACGGTGAGGAAAAATAAAACACATACCTGGACCGTGGTTAGTGAAAAAGGAACTCCAGCAAGTATTTTGGAGGCTGCTTTGCTTTTTACCTTGCTGACGTGGAAGCTGCTGTCGTAATGTGTCGCTTTGAGGGAGT
The DNA here is from genome assembly GCF_964252035.2 of Podarcis erhardii. Classification (NCBI taxonomy): domain Eukaryota; kingdom Metazoa; phylum Chordata; class Lepidosauria; order Squamata; family Lacertidae; genus Podarcis; species Podarcis erhardii. The sequence goes on along the minus strand of NC_138509.1, from coordinate 96,048,887 downwards.
TGTGGCTTTGCTGGAGGCTAAAGAGGCAAAACCACCACACAAAACTGCATTCCTTCCCTGCATTGAATTAGCCAGCCAGTCTTGTAAGAAGAGTACTTTTACTACCTAAAATTTGAGGTTGTCGCAGCCTGGGAGGATGTGTAGCTTTAGTGTTGTCCGATGAACACTTCGGTCCAGGGTACCATAAGGATCGCCCAAGTCCTTATATCCCAGCTTGTTCACTGGGATAATCTGGAGGAACGCTGTTCATTGTACCCACTGCTACAGAGGCCTTACTGGCCTCAAACAGAAGTCAGACATTTAGTGTCAGTGGTCCCTCACTTTTGAAGACTTTCCCATGCCAACAGGCCTATGTAGCAACTTGAAGGTTTTTTGTTTTTTGAGTGGCCAGTTGTTTTAATCATTGTTTTGCACGGCTCTTTCCCATTTTATCTTTGTATACCACCCTGATACTGTAGTACAGGGGTCTGCAACCTTTAAGACAATAAGAGCCACTTGGACCCGTTTCCGAAGAAAAAAAAAAACTGGGAGCCGCAAAACTCGTCATTATAAAAATAACTTTTTTGTCACTTTTTATTATTTCTTTGTTTGACCCCTCAGAATTACTCCTCCTCATAGAAATAAACGTTAAATTAACAAGTTACCTTTTTTTGTGAGTGTGTTCTTCACTCCCCTTCAAAACAGTGACCAGCATACATGCCCCCTTTCAATGCAGCGGGCGGGGGGGCGGGAAGGTGACGTCGGGACGGTGCGTGACTAACGCACGCACCGCCCCCATGCGACGTCACAGCCAGTACAGCGCCCGCCACAGTGGGGAGTGTCGGGGCGCACAATGCACCTCCTCCCCTCGCTAGTATCCGCTCCGGAGCCGCGGCAAAGGTGTCAAAGAGCCACATGCGGCTCCGGAGCCGCGGGTTGCAGACCCCTGCTGTAGTAGATAAATGGCAGTATATAAATAAATGATGACTTTGGCAACTGGACATGCAATGTTTTTAACCTTTGATGTTTTATTGTGTTTTTAATATTCTATTGGGAGCTACCAAGAGTGGCTGGAGCAACCCAAGTTAGATGGGCAGCATATAAATACAATCATCATCTTGCCACTTATTTTGGGAGATTGGTTGAGGACAGAATGGGAGATAAAAGGATGTGATTTGCTGGCTGCTGCATCAGCAATAGGAGATAGGAGAGCACGACACAGCAGGAATTCATACCAGGCCGTGTATTATTGGCCGTTAGTATGTTTTGTTGAAGAGTCAGGTTAAATGGAGCCTGCGTGCAGTGATAAAAGCTTGTGGAACTTTAAAGCAGGAGAGCATACTTTGTGATGCAATCCTTTGCATTTCTGCTTGGGTCCAATTCCCACCAAGTTACGTGGGAATGTGCCTAGATTTGCAGCCTTACAGAGCAATCCTAGGCATGCGTACTTGTGTTGATTGTCCCGTTGTGTTAATTGGGGCTTACTTCCAGGAAAATGTGCATAGGATTGCTGCCTTAATTTCTTTGATAGACCAACCAACTAAGGAGGGTTAAATTAGTGGAGCCGAGACTGAAAAAGAATGGAAAATTAGAGGCAGTGGGTGAAGATGTACCCCAGTGCCTGGTTCAATATAGCTGTTGCTATGCTGTGATGCGTGTCACCTTCCTTTTACATGAAATGGAAGATGTGCTCATTTGGATGTCATGCTGGCTCTGTTGTATTGCTGGACTAAGGCATGAAAATATTAATATGGCCTATTGATAAAAGCTGCAACTCATTGTTAACTTAGCTTGTCATTTTAATATATTCAGAAGGCCACTTGTGGTGAGATTTGGTAACATACACAATTTAAAATTTTAATTGGCTAATGCTAGAAGAAAGATGGAATGTCGTGCACGACTAAGAACATAAAACTTTCAAACTTGGCAGTGCTGTTAAAGAGGATCAAAAAATTATTCTAACAAGTTTCAGGGGCATGAATTCTATAAACCCAGGGTATGGGGTTGTTAATTTTAAGGTCAAATTACACAATATGCTAAATGCATGATTGCATTCAATATGTCTGGTTGGTTTTTTTTAAAACCTAGTGGCTGTGGATTGGGACTATGCAGGGAGTATCTCTGTGCTGGACATCTCTGTCCAGATGAATATAACCCCTTGAAGTTTGCCATTGGGGAGAAGACACTGTTAGCACCAGTAGCAGCTTGGGGGCTGATTTTTCTCAGGTGTGCTGTGGGAGGGCAGGCTTAACCCTCCTTGCTGTGGTCCTGATCCTATCCCCCCCCCCCATGGCTGCTATTTAAAAACAACACCACACAAACTGTTTCATTGAATACAATCACACATTGAACAAGACGTTAGGGTGTGTTCCTGCTAGCAGAATTATAGAATATAATGTATTTATTTTTTTTGTGGAGACACTGACTTTTCTTTATCCTGTAGGCTCTGATTCCATTGGCAAATGTAGCCATGATAGACTACACCCTGGAATTCCTAACTGCAACTGGAGTGGAGGAAACCTTCGTCTTCTGCTGCTGGAAGTCAGCAGAGATCAAGGAACATTTACTGTAAGAGCAGACACATTTTTGTTGCTTTTGGTCCTCCTTAGCTTTATCTCAGGTCAGCTATTCCTGCTGATGGTGGGTGCATGGCTTTTGTAGGCTGGAGGTGGTCTGCCCCCATAACCTCTTGCTTCAAGTGGCATATAGGTTTGTGGCATCCAAGGGCAGATATGCTACAAGATGATGCTGTGCTTTACTAGGAATTGGGTGCCATGTATGAGTATGCTAAGTGGTGGAACTGAGGCAGAGAGAGATGTTGGGGGGAGAGGGAATGTTAGCAAGAGAGAAAACGGGATTTTAAACCTGCCACTGCTTTCCTCAAAGTCTGAGAGCCAGTGTGGTGTAGTGGTTAGGAGCGGTAGTCTCGTAATCTGGGGAACCGGGTTCGCGTCTCTGCTGCTCCACATGCAGCTGCTGGGTGACCTTGGGCTAGTCACACTTCTTTGAAGTCTCTCTCTTTTTTTTAAAAAAAAACTTTTATTAACCGACCAATCAAATCAAATCAAATCACATAAATTCCAAATTACAAAGCCGAATTTTAAATTTTTGTTGAGGGGACCCATATTTCAAGTTCCGAAGGGGGATTCCGATCATCTTCTTGCTACTGCGTTAATATCCACAAATCAGTCCAAATAATGTTCATAATTCTATCCAGTCTTATCTTGCTGTTTCCACATCTCATCTTATTCGTATATTTTTCCTTTTTTTCCTTTATGATCTCTTGTGATAATCTCCTTATCACGATGGTTTCCATATATCATCGCTTTCATAAATAACATCACTCTTTCCATCATTAATCTCGCAAAACTGTCGCTCTTAAGTCCCTCTGAGGAGTCTCACCCACAATATAAAAACAGCTCTGTTCCTCCTCCCAGACTTAAGTCTTCCGACAGAACTTGCCAACATGGCGACGGTATTTTTTACTGCGTCATTCCAAAGCTCTTATACTTTCCACGATCTTCTTGAAACATGCTTTGGTTAGAAAATTATCTCCACACAGTCATAAATCCACAGCTTAAGTCATTTACACGGCATTACTAACTTGTGACTTGTGGGGGGGGGATTCTTGGTTAAAACTTCTTTGAAGTCTCTCAGCCCCACTCACCTCACAGAGTGTTTGTTGTGGGGGAGGAAGGGAAAGGAGAATGTTAGCCACTTTGAGACTCCTTTGGGTAGTGATAAAGCGGGATATCAAATCCAAACTCTCCTCCCCCTCCTCCTCCTCCTCCTCCTCCTCCTTCTTCTGTAGTACACAGTCTTTATACAAACAGTAGGGTGACAGAATAGTTAAGATATCAAAGATACCTAAAAATCAACTCATTCTTTCCAGCTTTCTTTTGTTAGGTGAGACCCACATATGAGAGGTTTCCTGTAGATGGTGCCTTTTATACTTCGCACACAAGGCAATATCTCTGTTTTCCAGGATAATCTGGAATAGCTCCTGATCTCCAAATTTATAGCGGTGCTAATAAAGAATAATAAATGTGGGCTAAGCAGTCTTGCAGTTTTATGCTCTGCTCAGGTGGACTCATTTGATGATTTCGGTTTATCATGCTGGTTTTGGTTTTTTTAAAGTATGTATGTCTTTGGATTTATATCACTCCTTATTCTGAATGCTTAGAATGACTAGTAGCATTTTAGTACTCTGTGTTTCTTTGAAAGCTCCCCATGCATGGAGAAATCTATTAGCCCGATCCTCCGCATTTTTATTATTAAATTTATTAGATGCCTTCTCTCGCCACATGCTGCTCAAGGCATCTTTACAGAAAACAAAAAAGTGGCAAGAAAGAAACACTTATTTTCATTAAAACCAATGGGGGAGGGGGTGTTCGGGTTATTTTCTTGTTGCTCCCTGAAGACACTTCAAGCCATTTGATTTGTAATATGGTTTTTGTTTCTTCTAATGCCAGAAAAAAACATCATGGAGTCATCATCTACTGTACACAGTGTGCATATGTCCCCTTTAATTCCATTCTATCTGCCTTCTTTGCCAGGAAATCTAAGTGGTGCCGTCCAGCCTCTCCAAATACTGTACGGTTTGTGACTTCAGACCTCTACCGCTCACTTGGTGATGTGCTGAGGGATGTTGATGCCAAGTCACTCGTTCGCTCTGACTTCATCCTTGTCTCTGGAGATGTGGTGTCCAATATTAACATTTCCACAGCTTTGCAGGAGCACAGGTGGGTATCTGGGAGGAAGATGAAGCAGCCTTTCTTGAGTCTCTGACTGTTTTCTCCTGGTGTGTGTCACTTAAATTAAAATCTCTCTTCCTTCACCACACCCTGACCACCTCTTTATAGGCTACGACGGAAGCTGGAGAAGAACGTGTCTGTGATGACAATGATTTTCAAGGAATCCACACCAGGCCACCGTTCCAGGTGCCAAGAGGATGACGTCATCCTTGCCATGGACAGTGTGACGAAGCAAGTGCTGCACTACCAGAGAACTCAAGGGCTGAAACGCTTCCGGTTCCCTACGGTGTGTTAATAGGGGAGCAATTGTCAGGAACCTGAGGATCAGATTGGGCTAAACAGTTGCACGAGTGGGAACCAGCGCAACGAGTCCTGTTGGTGCAATAGGGGTCTCCCTTCCCAACTAGCTTTGAGGTGCTGGGGATTCATGTGGGGGAGGAGAGGAGAGAATTGCTTGCAGTGATGGAACAATCCTAATAATGTGACATTGAATTCCTCATCCAGTTATGTTCTTCTCCTGATAACCCATCACTGGTTCCCTTCCAAGACCCGGGCTCGGGCTTGCTTTTGAGCACAGACAGTTCAGTGCACCTCCCGTCTTATCTTGCAGGGTCGGTTGATGGTTGAATAAGAAAATGTTGTATGCATGCCTAAAACAGGAGTAGGGAACCTTGCGCCTGGCTGCAACCCACAGAGCCTTGGGGTTCTCCCTCTCAAAGGAACAATTAGGCTCTGCCTCCATGGTCCAAAGCAGTGTGTCTTGGATTACCAGTTCAGACGGTTGGAATCACAGTTGGGTAGAGTGCTGTTGCGTTCAGATAATGGGAGAAAGAAGGGGGGATGGAGAGGACAGAAGAGTGAGATAAGAGAAGGGGAAGTTTAAATTATTATTATTATTATTAGAATGCTGTGGATGTTTGTTTAACACTTCCTGCTGTGAGGGAACCCCACACGTTGCCTTTAAAGTGTGTAAAGTCTTAAACTAGGTGCATGATCTTCACTTTCAGTTCAAATCCTAGGCAAGCTCATACAGTCGGGGAAAATACGTTCGTCCCCAGCTTTGGTGGGACTCGTCCTAGCCTGAGTCAGTGGTATTTCAAGTCAAAGGATCTTGGGTTCTGATAAAATTTGAAAAGACACCTTTGCCTGAAACCTTCAGAGCTGATGGCTCTTAGAGCAGACAAAACTGGGCTCTCTTGGTGTGAAGCAAGTTCATAGGTTCCTATAGAAGACGTGCAGATTGCCTGTGTTTTCCTTTGTGAGCACCTCCACTTAACTTGTGATACTGTCTGGAAACACTGGGAAGCTTATTGTTTTACATCTCATTTCACCCTACCAATGGGGTCACCGGGGAGTGTTGTAGAGCTCTCTAGATTCCCTGTGTAGTGTTGTGAAAAACACACAGGCCATTCACAAGCAGAAAACCACTGATTTTTAAAGAAATGTTAGCATTCTTTACCAGGAAACTTAGAAGAAAAGCAGGTAATGGTCATGCCATTAACATTCAAACATGCATTGATTATTAAATGAGTATTAAATGCTGAAAACGTATTGGAGTTTGCTCCTGATTTCAATTCTGTGTACTGTTTCTGCAGGCACTAAATGTTTTTGCTGCAGGTGGTTTAGTCTGAGCTTGTTGTTGGGCTTGGTTCATGTGACACCATACACACGTGGTCCATTCAAGGCACTCCTCCTGCCAGATTCTTGCTGTCAATTCTCTAGGTTAGCACGTATCGAATTTGTTGTGCAAGGCTCACTAGGCCTTTGCTGTGTCCTTACCTTTTTAGAGCCTGTTCCAGGGCAACGTTGAAGAAGTACAAATACGACATGATTTGTTGGACTGCCACATCAGCATCTGCTCTCCACAGGTGGGTGTCAGAAGCAGACTCAGTGTTGCTGCTGGAGAGGCCTCCATCTCAAGTGTTGCTTTGTGTTTAGCAACGTTAAGGCACAATGTGTTAGCTGGACGCTGAGGGCTGGCTGGGGTCTGCTGCTTAGGGAAATAGTTTATGCAGAAGGACTTCTTCAGCCTAGAGGAACAACTGCTTTGCAGTGAAACAAACTGAATCTTCCATCCGTCATTGCATGGCCCTGGGTATTATGGGAGAGTGAGAAAAACATTTCTCTGCTCTTTCCACACAATGCATGATTTTATACGACTTTTGCCATGCCCCCTCTTACTTGCCTTTTCTCTAAAATGGAAATCCCCCAAGGGTTGTAATCATAAGGCTATGGAGGTTAAGGCTATCAGTGGCTACTTGGATGCATTAAATCTCTTTTGTGTTACACATAATGGTGTGTGTGTGTGTTTGTTAGAAATTCACTGCATTTTCTTCATCTTGATGCAAAGCTTTCTTAAGAGGATTATTTGGAACTGTGACTTCCTGTTCTGGCTTGTTTACCCTTATGTTGCGCATCTTCTCTTTTCGCAGGTGGCAGAGTTATTCACAGATAACTTTGATTATCAAACTCGGGATGACTTGGTGCGTGGGCTTCTAGTGAACGAAGAAGTAAGTTTGTGCGATGGGAGGCTGCTCTGAGAGGATGAAGAGCCAGAGGCTGCACAGTGCTAACGTCAAGGACTGATGAAGGGGTTTGTGAGTGGAGGAAGTATAGGGAGCTGGGGGCCTCAATCTTTAGTGTCATATTTGAGCAATGTTTTGGCTTAATGTGGCAGATTGTTGTCCCAGGCTGGTTGCTGAGGCACATCCACTGCCTTTTGACATCAGGAACACACCTTCACTGTATTCTTTTCGGCAGCCACTTAAAACGTGTTTCTTTGCACAAGCCTATTCAGACATACATACATAATTTTATTTGTATGCCACCTTTTCATGTGCCACCATGGTGAAGGTGGCTTAACAACATGAGAAAAATATATATGGACATAGCAAAGGTAGTTCTAAACAATAAATAAAGCATTTAAAAATACAAAACCAAACTGAAATGTTTCCATATGAATCACAACAAAATCTAAAATAAAGATAAAACCAAGAGCAACAACATCCTCCAACAAAAATTCCCCAACAACAGCCCAGCTCAGGAGTCTGTTTAGCAGCCTCAGCTTTGTAGCTAGAGTCAGTTAGGGCCCTCCCAGGCTAAGTGGAAAAGGCCTGCAAGGCAGGGAGCAGGTCTTCCAGGGCTCACAGCCAAGACCATCTCTGACCTTTTCTTTATCTCTTTTTAACGTACGTGTTGTCTTATGCTCAGCTTGGTATGTGGCCTAATTATTGTGTGACGACCTATGAAAGTAGCTTTGCAGGGGTGCCATAGCTGTGTGCAATGAAACCCCTGGAAGGGTAGAAATCCAACAAGCAGCTGAAGTCTTTGAGAATCCAAAATCCGAGTCAAATTCCAGCTTACAGGAGTCAAACTATCAGCCCCTTTGCTTGGGAATCGGGGACCATGGCCTGTCCTTGCTGTTTTTTGAATAGCATCTCTGAATAGTGCCTCTCTCCTGGACGCTTTAGTTGAGATTCCTGCATTGCAGCGGGTTGGATTAGATGACCTTTGGGCGCCCCTTCCAACTCTACAATTCTGTGATTCTCCCTTCTCCAGGTCCTGGGCAACCAGATCCATATGCATGTGACATCCGAAGAGTATGGCGCCCCTGTGTCCAACTTGCTGATGTACGAGTCCGTGTCCTTTGACGTCCTGCAGCGCTGGGTTTACCCGTTGACTCCGGAGATGAACTTCACCGACGACAAGACGCAGAGTTGCACGCATTCGCGGCACAACATCTACCGGGGGGCGGGGGTGAGCCTGGGCCATGGCAGCGTCTTGGAAGAGAACGTCCTCATCGGGCAGGGAACATCCGTTGGCAAGAAATGCTCCATAACCAACAGCGTTATTGGCCCCAACTGCAAAATAGGCAAGTTCTTCCCTAGGCGAGGCTGCATGGGTTGGTGGAGAAGTCCGCACCGTTTTGTGGTTGAAGGAGCTGGAGTTCTGATAGAAGAAATGCTAAATAGCCACCAAGAGACAAGTGGGGGAGGTGAAGTTACGTCGGAAGGGGCAGAATTATCCATCTCTGTCTCAGGGAATTGGTTCTGCTACTCAGACAGTGTAGCATAGGCTTGGACAATCTGTTCTGGATTGCAAGCTGTCACAGCTGGGTTGGAGTGCATTGCATGGCCTGGGCTGGTTCAGGCTCAGACTTCATGGGGTTGACCCATTGGGTTATGCTTGAGCCTTTCTTCTTTTGCTCCTTGCATTTGCCCTACATAAAAGACCTGCTGCTACCTCTTGTCTTTGAGCGCCAGCATCCCTGGGGACAGGCTCAGAGCTGTCACAGCATGCTAGGTTCTGCTCAGAACATGGAAGGTGGCACATCTTACCATCTGCAAGAGAAGGATGGGTGAGTGGGAGAGGTAGGAAATTGGGGAAGCTGTGACAAAGGAGGGCTAGGATGAGTCAGGGTATATATTGGCCATCCCAGGTTCTTGCATGGAGCGTCTGTAGGGTTAGCTAGCAGCATTGAGTGTTTCTGCTGCATAATGGGTAACTGTGTAGTGTAAGATGACAGTTCTGTTTCACGTCCTTTTGTTTGTGATTGGCAGGGGATGAGGTCATTTTGGACAGGGCGTTCCTGTGGAACGGCGTCCATGTAGGAGACCATGTACGAATCCAACAGTCTATAGTTTGTGATGAGGCCGAAGTGAAGAAGGGGGTAACCTTGAATCCTCACTGCGTCCTCACTTCCCAGGTGAGTTTGAAGAGCTGCTGCTCTGCCCTTGGACTTGTGATACGTCGGTGGACAAATTTCTGGCCCTTTGTCCCCAAGACGCCGTTTCAGAATTAAAATTCTGGCTGAAGACTTGCTCAGCAGCAACAACAACATTTTATTATTTGTACAACAACAACAACATTTTATTATTTGTACCCTGCCCTTCTTACTAGGGTTGCCCCAGCCACATTGGGCGGCTTGATGAATGCCCTAGGCTTATCACTGACCCAGCCTCTGCTGCCAATCTGCGAAATGGGGATAATGATGACTTGCTCGGGGGGGGGGGCCTTGCGACGTAACGATTGCAAGGCATTTTGAGCAGCTATCACCTTTGCTTTAAAGCAAGAGTGTGGTGGCCAAGATGAGAATTGCTGGCGGCTTTGACCACTGACCCTTCCGCAGGCGCTTGGATTTGTTGCTTGGACCATCTGCCTGCATGAACACTCTGGAATTCTGGGTCTGGGGTTTGCAGGTGCTTTTTTCTCCTGGAGGAGTCAAAAGCACCAGGTATTCCTGGCATAGTTGGAAACATTGCTTCATTTCCAGGTGGTGGTGGGACCTGACATGGTCCTCAAAGAAGGCACCGTCATCTCTCTGCATCCCACGGATGAAGAGGAGGAGGATGACGACCAGTTCAGTGATGATTCGGGTGTGAACAAAGAAGAGAGCAACGTGAAGCTAAAAGGTGTGTGAGCAATTCTGTCTGGAATTGCTGGCAAACAAAGTGTGGGGTCCCCTACCTCCCCCCCCCCCCATGCCTTGTATTCATGGTGGCTTTTGCAGAGCCTTGTGCTTGTTCAGTTTGGGAAATTAGATATATGTGCAGGTACTGGTGGTTAAGCAAGTGGCCGAGGGACCTTTCCCTAGGGGAGCAGTAGGGAGGGGATGCAGGAGAGGACAGAGACTTCAGCTCCTCCTGTTAGGTGGTGCAGCGTTCAGCATATCAAGCTGATTTTAGGTTCAAATCCAAGCTCAGCCATGGTTTTGCCAGCCTTAATTTCTGCATTTTGAAAATTGCAATTAGGGCTTAACTGCTGGAGAACATAAGAAGAACTGCTGGACCAAGCAGGACCCAAGCACAAGAGCTGTCTCCCCTCCTGTGGCTTCCAGCAACTGGTATTCAGAAGCGTTACTGCCTCTGACCATGGAGGCAGAGTGCAGCCATCATGGCTAGTAGCCACAGATAGCCTTATTCTTCATGAATGCGCCTAATCTTTTAAATACACCCAAGTTGGTAATCATCACTGCCTCCTGTGTGCTAGGTGCCATAGGCTTAACTGTGAGCTACATAAAGAAGCAATAGCTTGAACCTTCTTAAAAGGGAGAGCCCACTGTTAACTCTGCGTTTTTGGTTGGTTGGTTTTTTGATAACATGGAAATAATCTGATGCTGTGTTTTAGAGAACGATTTGAAAAGAAAGATGACTGTCTGGGGGAAGAGATACAGATGGGGAAATACCATGCTAAACATGTACAGTACCATTTTCAATATTGAACACAGGCTGCCAGCCTTGATCTACAGGTCATCACACACTGTTTGGGCCACATCTATCGGGTGTGTGTGTGTGTGTGTGTGTGTGTGTGTGTGGTCATGCTGGCTGCCTCCTTTTCTTAACCCAGCCTGTTTCTTGAGAAGTGGTTGAAATCAGGCCAACGTTGCTTCCTTCCCCCCTACTCTAGGCTACAATATAGCGGACGTTGGCTCAGAGGGGAAAGGCTATCTCTGGAAAGCAGATGATGAGAATGACGTGGACCAAGTGGAGCAAAGGCAGAGTCTTTGGGGTAAGAACAAACAGCACTGGGGCAAAGTGGGTTTGAACAGGCGCCTGTTGGTGGAATGTCACAGCCACAGAGGAGAGGGCTGTTGATTGTGGGATGCCCTTGGAATGATCAGGAGCTGGGCAAAAAAGCAGAAGAGGCAGCAGCTTCCCTTAGCTTTGCAAATGATTGACTTGTTCCATGTTCAGGCTTCCTCCATATGGCACAGCCAGCAGCCAGATACAGGATTCTTATTCTTAATATTTTCTTTATAGTTATATATTTATACACCTTTTCCCATGATGGGAATCAAGGCAGGGGTATCTTATTTTAGAGAAAAAAATAAGAACTGCTAAAATTATAGGGGGGGGGGACTATTATTAAGGAGCACCTAAACATTGATGCATTTAAAACTATATACACATATAAAATCTATTAAAACCATACAGATAATCACAATAAAACAGCATGGCACCAGCCGTTTAATTTAAAGCAGGCAGTCCCCAAAAGCCGGTGGGAACAAGAAAGTCTTCACCTGTCGGTGGAAGAACAACAAGGAGGAAGCCAATCTAGCTTCTCGAGGGTGGGAGTTCCAAAGGCTGGGGGCAGCCACCGAGAAGACCTCCTAGGAACATGTCCTACTTGGGAGGCCATGCCAATGCCTTCCATAGGCAGGATCCTGCACTCCCGGGTGACAGTTTCCTTTCCTAATACTTGTTGTGGTGTCCAAAGGTCAGCTGAGAGCATCTTGCAGTACATAATCCTTGGAAGACTGAGCAAGGGTGGGGTGGGGTTCAGCACTGCATTCTTCCAATTGTTCATCTCCACAGGCATTTCAGCTTGCCAGATGGAACGATTCCCCCCCCCCCACATGCGCTGTTCCTGAGGTTCTCCAGATGCCCCCAGAGCCAATTTCAGGGGTGTGGAGGGAGGCGAGGGAGGGGGGAACCTTGTTGTGCAAGTATAAGTCCTTGCTCAGGGTTTGTGCTCAAGGCGAACCCTGCCCTTTAAAAAGCCATTCTTGAGTGGCTTCATAGCTTGCATAAACACCCAGCGGGTGGAATATCATCCTCTGGGCTGGGGCGTAGAAATGACGAAGGGGTGCTTGGCCAAATTGATTTTGGGGGGAACTTCTGCAGCTGGTCACATTCTCTTTCCATCTTCAATAGGTCCCATTTTAAATGCAGAAGAAGAAAGCGAGTCAGAAAGTGATATGAGTCTGGGGTCTGAAGGAGCAGACAGCCGGACAGCTTCTCCTCTGTTGGATGATATCAAAGGTAAGAGCCATTTGGCTTTCAAGGTAAGGAGGTAGCTCTGCATGCATCCTCTTTCCTGTTGTGTACTGTGTAGAAAACCACTTGTGCAATAAAAAGAATCCAAGTTTGGCCACTGGGCTTTGCAGATTTGGGAACTGATGCCTCCTGCTATTGGCTCTTTCGCAGGGAGTGCCGGTGTTTGTTGCTTCTGATCTAACAATCTGCTGTTTCCTTGGCTTGCAGTTTTCCAGAATGAGGTGCTGGGTACCCTGCAGAGGGGCGAAGAGGAAAACATTTCCTGTGACAACCTGGTTCTGGAGATCAACTCTCTCAAGTATGACAATGTTTTTCCCCACCCCCCAGACGTTTTGAACTTGCAGGAGGTTGTTGTTTGAGGGTGGTCAGTCTAGAGACAAGACAACTATGCAGAGCCGGAATTGCACGTGTGAGGCCCACAGTTACATGTACAAAGCTCTATTTTGAGTCAATTTGATTTTTGAACAGCAGGAGATAAAGCAGAATTCAGGTCAATTCCCTGTTCTGTTCCTCTTGCATCTCAGGCTTATTTCTAAAGCCAGTCACGGAAGTGGGCAGGAGGAGGAAGAGGATGCTCTGACCAGGCGTGTCTGTATGTTCCCTGTCTCTCCACCTCTTCCACGATAGCAGAGACATTTTGGGTGGTTGCAGTGCTAAACCAAACTGCTACAGGATCCTTTCCCACTCTGTAACCTTACGCCCATGGAGGATAAGGCTATGCTCTGCCTCCACAGTCAGAGGCAGGATGCCTTTGAGACCAGCTGATGGGAACTGCAGGAAGGATGCAGAGATGGATGCTGGAGTAGGTGGACCATTGACCTGGTCCAGGCTCCTCTAACATTGATGTTCAAGAGCTGCCCACTGTTTGAGAACCACTGAAGCAAAGAATCTGACACATCTTCATATTCTCCTCTGGGGTCTTCTGTCAACAAGCGCATGGGCTCTGCTTCTGAGCTGCAAGGCCCAACTCCCAGGTGCCTCTGCGATAGCTCAGTGGGTAGAGCAAGAGACTTTTAATCTTAGGGTCGTGGGTTTAAGCCCCACGATGGGTGAAAGATTCTTGCATTGCAGGGGTTGGACTGGATTCTATGATTATTAACACTTGTAGTGTGAGTTACAGTATGTGTTTCTTTACTGCTAATGGTAGTAGGCATAGTAGTAGTAATAAATCAACTGAGAACATAATCTGTGAACTTCTTGTCAAATCGGCATTTTACTTTTCTCAGCATGCTGTTTATATAAGATTATTTTTGTGGCAGTAAAGTTCTGGTCGTAGGCTTTGCTGGCACTCTTAAATATTTAGGGCTGGGTCTGGACACTGGGGACTGTGGCTGAGCATGCAGTAGCACAGAGCAGATAAAGATGGTTAAAAACAAAGTAGTGAATAGAAAGGCTTTTTTCAAATGACAGCTATGTTAACACAGAATCTTAATATAAGCATGATAGCCGTAAAGTGAATCTCTAAACTAGATCAGTGCCTCTACCAAAGATAAGTGAGTTATGGGAGAAGTGCTGATAGTCTGCCTACCAAACACAAGGCATTTCATTTTCTCCTGATGAAAGTAAGTTGTTCAAGTCTCTCCAGTAGCTCTCTGACCTTGCTTCCACCCTCCAGTCATGGGAATTTCATTTTTGCCTGCTAATTTGTTTTTGTGAGGGGAAGGCAGGGATAGGCAGAGGCAGAAAGGAGCAGCCCTGCGAGGAGGGGAGGGGAAGAAAATATAAATTTTTCCAGTGTGCAGCTTTAACTTCAAAAACTACCATGAGTGCTGGCTGTAAGAAAGAGCCTATATGGCAATATTTCAAAGATGTTATCTTTGTAAGTAAAAAATGGAAGCATGTAAAATATGCAGAGGTGCCAGGTCTGGTTGGAATGAAAAAGTGTAAACAAACAAAGAACAAAAAAACCCACCCTTCTTAGTTGTAAATGAAAACCACATGGTCAGACTTCCGCCATTGTTTAAAAAATGTCAGACAAATGATCACAGCAGGGAACTCTTTAAAATGACTTGATTTATTTGGATATTCTTCCTTGCTCATTTGAGCCACCCCACCCTGCAATGCTACACTAATAATTACAGAGTGTTGTTGAAAGCACTGTGCGTTTTCTTTAAGCTGTGCATATTGATAGTGGGTAGCAGATCAGATAGGGGAGATTGATGAGTTCCCCATCCATGTCCCATAATGCCTTGCTATCTCTCTCTTTCCCATTCAGATATGCCTATAATATTGGCCTGAAAGAGGTGATGGAGGTGCTCAGCAAAGTCGTTCTGGAGTTCCCACTGCAGCAGCTAAACGCGGAAAAGGACCCTCAACATTACTGCATGCTGGTAGTCCCTGTGAGTTTCCCTGCTCTCTCGCTGGATGCAGTGTCTGTCCTTAGTTCTTCAGGAACTCCTCTCTATTTGGAGAAAGGGCAGTATTCGCTGTTCCAGAGACACAGGTCTGAACCAGCTGCCTCCGATGAGATACTGCTAGATTCTCCCTGGGCAATTGTTTCCTGTGTTGGATTTTGTGAACTGTAAAAGCATTATCTGCAGAGAAAGTGTTCGCTGTGTTTTCAATTTCCTGCTCATCTGTGGTCTGGAAAGCTTATTATCTATCATCTATCTATCTATCTATCTATCTATCTTTTCTTTTCTTTTTAAAAAAATACTTCTTATGCACCCTTCACCAAAAAGGCAGCATACGAAAGTGTAAATAGGATCAATTCACGCAGCATACATTAAAAGCCAACAAAGCAAGCATAAGAAAATCCAACAAGTCAAAATCCCTAACGTAGCTGCATCTTTTCATTCTTGCTTCCCCCTCCCCTTTCCTCTGTCATGGTGCCGCTGCCTCTTAAATGCTTTAATAGTTTTCTTTCGTAACTCCTCTTGCCTGTAAGTATAAAATAGTAAGAAGCTGTTAACAGGCTCTGGCCAAAGTGCTATACTTAGTGGGGCTGTCTTGCTGCTTCCAGAGTGCTAATTAAATGGTGCAGGAGAGGATTGGCCAGGAATGCAAAGGGCTCCCTGTCTTTCATCCTTTCTCCTGTTCCTGGCAGTCTGTGCTGATAATCCTTGCAGTGCCCTGACTTGTCTCGGGCGAGCGCAAACGGAGCTTCAGGAAGGCTTCTTAAGCGAGGGGTGCATTCGACAACTAGCCTCCCCCAGAGGATACATGGGGGGCTCCACTGGAGCCCAACTTAATTGCTCCTTTCTTCCACTCCTGCTGTTGTGTCAGAGGAACCTGCCTGGTGCGTTCTTGCTCAGAATTGTCTACACCAGAAGTGGGAAACCTTTTAAGAAGAGGATTGGACAAATTCGTGGAGGAGGGGGCTTTCGGTGGCTACTAGCCATAATGGCTGTGCTCTGCCTCCACATTTTTGAAGGCAGCAATGCTGCTGAGTACCAGCTGCTGGGGAGGGGAGGGGGCTGTTGTGCTCGCATCCTGCTCGCGGGTTTCCCACAGACATCTGGTTGGCCTGTGTGTGAGAACAGGATGCTGGACTAGATGGGCCATTGGCCTGATCCACCAAGCCTACCTGTCATGGATGTTTTAGCTGAGATTCCTGCATTGCAGGGGGTTGGACTAGATGACCCCTGGGGTCCCTTCCAACTCTACAATTCTATGGTTCCGTGTTCTTGGTGGGCTTGTTTGTTTGTTTTTCATCCTGAGGGCCATATTTTCTCATGGTCAACCTTCCTGGGGCCACCTGCACATTGCAGGTAGGGCAACGGATGTGGCTCTTTGTGTAGTGGGCTATAGGTCATCCATGCAAAAATTGGTGTTTTCTATAGAGGCATCTCTATGCATCCAGGCATTAACACAGCTGAAGGGCATATAGCAGCCAGGCAAAAGAACTGGAAGAGTTCTTTTGATTGGAATCCCCTCTCCATTCTCCCCCACCCCGTGTTGATTTCTCTAAACCAGGCACCTCTACCCTTTCCAGACCCAGGACCCACTTTTAATGCAGCAGAGACTCATTTCTTAACCTTTCACCATATGTTTGCATGGTGGCAGTGCTCCTGTTGAGACTCACCTTGAATCAGGCTGCAGCCCACCAGGTGAAGACCAGTGTTCTAGGCTGATACATTGCTTTGGGTTGGAATCTTGTCCCTTCCATTGAAGGCTCTCCTCTCTTCCTGCACCACCCTCCCTTTTCTCCAGTCCTCTGGAGCTAATCTGGGGAAGGTGTGTGGGTGGCTGCAAGAGGGAGGGGAAACTGGGCAGAAACTACCTTCTTCCAAGTCCCACGGACAGAAGCCTCTGCTGGATTAGAGAGCCTTCCGTCAGCAGACAGACCCTGCTGGATCCAATCCAGTGCTTTTCATAATGAATATTGCAGGTTTTTTTTTCTTCTTTCGGCTAAATGTTTTCCATATTTAACTGGTTTTGTTTTACTCCTTGTGTGTTGCCTTGGGTGCTTACAAAAGGTGAAACATGAGTAAATAAATTCTTTTTTTTTTTTAATGCCTTTTTCATGGTACATGCAAAACTTGCCATTCATTCCTGTTATGCGGAGGGCTTTGCCAGGATGTCACTCACGTCCTCTTGAGTGTAAACAAAGCTTGCAAATTAATTCTGCGTTTCCATGTCATGCAAGCTGCCCCCAAAATTAACTCCACACACACACAAGCACAGAGTATATACAGTCCCCGCCCCTTGCATCTTTATTTTAATTTACGGAATAAATAATAATCCGCTACATGATCAAGATACTTTTTAAAAAATCAACCCAATTTCTAGAACAAATGGAAATTACTTTTTTTTTTTTAACAAGCTCTCTGTTAATAAGCAAGCAGCTCTGGTCCTTGTGAGAATGTGAACTATTAGTGGGAATGTTGACTGCCTTTAGAGCAAGTTTTTGGCTCCCCAGCTCCCATATTCTCTGACCTTTGGCCATTCTGGCTGGGGCTGATGGGAGTTGTAGTCCAAGAACTTCTGGGTGGCCTTTGAAGGGCGCACAGATAACGCACATATTTATACAGTAATAGATAATGTGAAAGGAGTTTAATTTATTTTGGCTTCGCCCAAATCTGTAACCTGTAACTGGTTGCTGTGGAGCAAAATCAACAGAAGCGCTAAGCCTCAAGTACAAGCGATTCTTGTTTATTTGTAAGTTGTAATAAATTCCCACCATGCTGCAGTGTATGTGATGGAGCTGCGTTGTAAGGCCCTCATCCGTCCTGAACTGCCAAGCAGGGACAATGCACCATCTCCAATTGCACGAGTTTTAATTAGTATCACAATCAGATGTTGCTACAGGTGCTAATAAAGCATCCTGTCGTTCTGTTGCCAACTCTTAAGGCCTTGTTTTCAAACATCTGGAAAAGGGGTTGCACTCAATGACCCTTGGGGGCCCTTCCAGCTCTACAATTCTGTCATTCTATGATTCCAGAAAGGAGCTAGCTCTAAATGTGTTTAATGTTATTGATGGCCAAAGTAATTTAGCCTTAATGCAGACTTTGCCAACCCCGGGGAGTATCAGCTTGGAGGGTACCAGGTGGTCAAAGGCTGCCTTATTGTTTTCCATTAATTTAGGCCATCTTTTCTCAAACTTTGGGCCCCCAGCTTTTATTGGACTACAACTCCCAACATCCCTGACCACTGGTTCTGGTAG
Organism: Podarcis erhardii; assembly: GCF_964252035.2. NCBI lineage: Eukaryota > Metazoa > Chordata > Lepidosauria > Squamata > Lacertidae > Podarcis > Podarcis erhardii. Next base: position 96,030,774 of record NC_138509.1, on the reverse strand, counting down.
TGAGGAATGATGGGAGCTGCAATCCAGCAGCAACAGGGGACCCAAGGCTGAGAAAGGCTTATTTAGACAATGTCAGGGCTGTGAACTGCTGTCAGCATGTCAGGGTCAAATTCTCTAGTGATAAGATGATGAACAAAGGAAGCCTTATACTGAATCAGGGCTTTGGCCCATCCAGATTGGTACTGCCTGCATTGGCCGGTAGTGGCTCTCCAGGGTTTCAGGCTGAACTCCTTCCCATACCTACCTGGAGATGCTTGAGATTGACCCCAGGACCTTCTGCATGCTCTGCCTGTGCTCTGCCACTGAGTTATGTCTCTCCCCAGAGGGCTCTATATTTGTATAACGTAACACAATGTTTCTCAAAACTTGACTCTCCAGCTGCTTTTGGACAACAATTCCCATCATCCCTGACTAGCTAGGGATGATGGGAATTGTAGTAAAAAACAACATCAGCTGGAGACCCAAATTTGGGAAACACTGATGTAATGGCACGTCTGTTATGATACCTCTAAGTGGTCACCTCTTTGTCTCTCTTCTGCCCACTTTACCCCTCTAACAGTTGCTGAAGAACTGGGCTCCAGTCTTCAAGAACTACATAAAGCGGGCGTCAGATCACTTGGATGCCTTGCACGCCATTGAGGAGTTCTTCCTAGAGCACGAAAACCTATGCATGTCCATGGCCAAAGTGAGTTTTTATGCCAATGGGAAGGGTGTGTGTGTGAGAGAGAGAAAGAGCTTGTTCTTTCCAACGTGTCTGCTTGAATTATGCCTTGTTTTCTGCACCAGCACTTAGAGTTGTCCCTTATCAGGAAGGGAAGGGTTCATGTGCCTGTCAGCAGGAGTTGATTAAGAAGCTGCTTTCCGATCGTTGAAAGGGACTTGTTTGTGCAGCCAACACGGTTGGCGCAGAACACACTGCTGTGTGCCCCTTGTTAAAGGCAAATGTCCAAGACGCACAAACACCAAGTGCTTGCTGTGTAGCAAGAAGACGCTAACCCTCAGATCAGATCCCAGTTTAGAAAGCAAGTTTTTGCAAAGGCTCAGAAGCCTAAGCTACTCAAACCACAGGGGTCCGCACAAAATCTTCTGTTTTTGGCAAAAGATGCCACCTTTTCAGACTTTTCCTCTGTAGCATTGTTGAGTTTGAAGGAGGGGTGTTAAGTGAAAATGGAGACCTTTGAGATTTTGCGCCGGCTCCTGAATCGCAGAAGTCTTTCTTCTCCCCTGCGCTGGTGGAGACATACAAGTCTCCTCCATCACCTGCACTGCTGAGACTGCCAGGGACCTTGGAGGGCGTGTGCCTCTTCGCCAAACGTTCCTCTTCAACCAAGCTTTCTGCTGATTAATATTCCACAGCGTTTTAAATGTATTTGTGGGAAGGCGGCGGGGGGCGGGTGTTAATAATTTTGGTGTCTTTGTTTTAACTATCTTGTATTTTATTCTGAGAGCCACCCTGAGAACTTGTGATGAAGGAACATTTTTGCCTGGTGCCTCAAGATATATAATGAAGGTGCCAGGCAGACATAACTGGGGTTTGGCAGTGTGGTGGGGCTGCATTGTTTTTATTTAAAAGTCCTGGCATTTCTATGAAGCCTCAGAAACTGAAAGAGGGCTGTGGGAGCCTTGCCTGCTCTGCACAGTTCCCTGTCCTCAGCCTACTCATCTTGCATCCCAGGGCCTCTCCTACCAACCAGCCAAGCTTCTGACATTGGTTTGCTGTGCCCTTTCGACCCCCGAGTAAGCACCTGATCCAGAATAAACTGCCCACTTCTTCTTAGTGCCACTGTATTCTGCTCTGGTCAGACCTCACCTGGAGTACTGTGTCCAGTTCTGGGCACCACAGTTCAAGAAGGACACTGACAAACTGGAACGTGTCCAGAGGAGGGCAACCAAAATGGTCAAAGGCCTGGAAACGATGCCTTATGAGGAACGGCTAAGGAAGCTGGGCATGTTTAGTTTGGAGAAGAGGAGGTTAAGGGGTGATATGATAGCCATGTTCAAATATATAAAAGGATGTCACATAGAGGAGGGAGAAAGGTTGTTTTTTGCTGCTCCAGAGAAGCAGACGCGGAGCAATGGTTCCAAGCTACAAGAAAGAAGATTCCACCTAAACAGTAGGAAGAACTTCCTGACAGTAAGAGCTGTTCGACGGTGGAATTTGCTGCCAAGGAGTGTGGTGGAGTCTCCTTCTTTGGAGGACTTTAAGCAGAGGCTTGACAACCATATGTCAGGAGTGCTCTGATGGTGTTTCCTGCTTGACAGGGGGTTGGCCCTTGTGGTCTCTTCCAACTCTATGATTCTATGATTCTTAAGTGCCCATGGCTTTTGTTGCAGGTGTTGATGACTTTCTACCAGCTGGAAATCTTGGCAGAAGAGATGATTCTCTCCTGGTTTTCTCAACGGGACACATCGGATAAAGGCAGGCAGCTTCGTAAAAACCAGCGGGTGAGTCTCCAGAGTGAGAGGAAGCCTTTATTGGCAGTTGCGTTGACACTTTCTGTTGAGACCAGCAAGTGCACACATGGCACCTTTTGGCAGTCTCTCTCCAGGGTTTCAGGCAGAGGGAACTGCCAGCCCTACCTGGGGATGGGGGAATGAACCAAGGACCTTCTGCGTACATTACAGGTGCTCTACTGCTGAGTTCCAGCCTATTTAAGCGGGGTAACATTCAGTAATGTGCTGACACACCCCTGCTGGAGCCTGAAATGGTACAGGCCATTCTGCCACCTCATTCTGTACCTATAAGCCCCATGCAGTGTGTGGTAAACAAAGGATGAAGCGAGCAAACTTCTGTGTACGTGTGGATCAGCCTATACAAGTGAGCTCAGTTGTTGGTCGCGAAAATGTCTGAAGCTGTTGGTGTTCCACTGGGGAATTGCCTTTGCCGATTTTGTCACGTCCTGTTACAGCTTCTTCTTTGCTTCCTCAGCTTCAGAAGTTTATCCAGTGGCTAGAGGAGGCCGAAGAGGAGTCGTCCGAAGGGGAGCAGAACTGACCTGGCAGCCTCTCTCAGAAAGAGATGCCCCCTCTCCGTGCTTCCAAGAGGGAGAGGGCCGCAGTGCCAGACCTTGCCTGGCGAAGCGGCGGAGCAAGCAAGAGCGAGACCCGGTGCATGGCGTGTACGTGGGGGACCTGAAAATCAAAGCTGACTGACAATCCCATTGCTGTTTATGTACTTAGCATCTTCCCCTGAAAAGGCACCGCACACAGGACAGTGAGAGACAAGTCAGAAGGAAAAGCCAGAGACATGTGGAATGTTAAAAGATTTTTCTGAGACATGTATGTGTGAGGGTGTGTGTATGTATGTGTGTATACAAACATGTATGTGTATACACACAAACATCTATGGTGCTGTATAAGGAAGCTGTCCACTGGGACGGGGGCTTTGCTGCTGCTGGAGGTGGTGACAGAGGCAGTTCCAGACCGATTTCCATGTCAGCCTTAACCCTTGGGGGCTTTGAGCCACTTCAGATTTGTGTAGAAGACAGTCCCATAAGACCAGATGCCCCAGCAGCCCCTGACTTTCCTGTAGTGCTGCACGTGCAGTGGGTGTCGTCCCCCCTCCCCCCATTTCCTTGAAGGGAACAGCTGGTAAAGCAACATGAGGCAGGAAGAGAGTTCAGCAGCCCAAAGTCAGGGCTGATACCCGAAGCCTCTGCTGCAGATGGAGGTGGAGTTGTTCCTGGATCCGGAGAGATTCAGAAGAGAGGTGGCTTAGCTTCCGTTTTAGCTTGGAGGTCCACTTGGCAATGCAGCCTTTGCCAGAATCACAGAGCCTTTTCTGTTTCAACTTCTGTTCATACAAAACGGGGAAACGTTCACCTACCTCACCAGGAGTTCATTCATAAATGAAAAATCTGTAGCAAGCAAGTGTTGTTCTTACGCCCCTGATGGTGGGAGCCTTTTGTCTGCGTCAAGCCTGCTTACTGACCAATCTCAACCCTTTGGATCTGGAACAGCAGATCCACACCCAGCTGCAGCAGAACAGATGTTCTTTTTATCTTACTAAGACACTGCTGGAGTCTGTCCTCTGCAGCATTTGACAGAGGTTGCTTCAGAACCCTTTGGGAGTTCTCTTTTGGCCCCTGGGGACACTCACATGGCATAGATGCAAGTTAGGTCAATCACACATGCTCCACATAATTCTAGAGATTTTCCAGCCATGCTTTATACAGGGCATAACCAAGATGGTTCCTTCTAGATGTTGTGGGACTAGAACTCCCATCAGCCCCAGCCATTGTGACCAGTGATCAAGGATGATGGGAGTTGTAGTCAAAGCAGCGTCTGGAGAGGACTGCATTGGCTAGCCCTGTTTTATATAAGAAACACTTATGTTTCCTCTTAAATACTGACATCAGAAGGCCTGTGGTTCTGGGTTTGGCCTAGGAGTGTGTGGTAGCACGTTCTCCCTGCTCTGGCACCATTCTCATAATTCACAGAGTCCTCAAGCAGCCACCTTCTCTTGAGTTGCAGGTCAGCATCATCCTTCTGCTAAAAGGGAACATGAGGCACAGCAGGCAGTTGCCTGTGTCTATCATCAGTCAGTCTGACTTGTTGACCTTGTTCCTTCCGGGAAAGGGCTGCAGTCTATCTAGAGGAAGGGAACCCGAGCTTTGCCAGTCTGGAGGTGGCTGTAACCATTGGTGCTGCTGTGCCATGCCGGCACATGTGGACTGCCAGAAGCCTCTGGGGGAGCATTGCCTGCTGGGATGGAAGCTCTTGAACATTGGTGGTGGTGTTGGGCTCTTCTTGTTGCCACATCCTCTTGTAAATGTTGGGAAAGACGATGTGCTTTTTCTGTGTCTGCCAATATTTAATTTGGGGAGTAATTAAACATCCCTTCTGCAAAGAATGGGCTTTCTATTCTGTAATGTCGGCATCTGAGCAAAAGTCTTGGGTAGGCCTCATTGGTCTGAGGCTCACAGGTTACCCCACATACGAAGAGTTTCTTAAATCCCATTTACATGTTGCTCAATTGGTGTGGTCGCTATAGCTCCTGCAGCAATATGTGTACCTGGAATGAGTTCTGCCCGTGTGGTTCACGTTCTTGTTATGTTTACGAACCGCACAAATGATGTCTGGACCCTTGGGAGGCCCGCCACTAATGCATGGTTTGCAAATGTGTTAGGAAGCCAGACTAGGTGAGCAGAAGCCGTTCTACCTCTCCATACCTGCATGGAGGGGAACAAACAACCACAGAGGTAGTGGCAAATGTAGCAATTGAAAGGCATATCGAATGGGGAGCTTAAGGTCCATTCCTTGTTTTGTGTGCTGAACAGGAGTTCCAAAATCCTTGTCGTGACTGGATTCCAGTGAGTGACTTAGTAGGGATTTTAAGTGGATTAATGGGACTGGTAACTTTTTCAATTAAGAGATACATGCCATTCTGAGAAATCATACTAGTAGCTGTCCTATTTTGGGTAACGTGACTGATGGGGTGGCTATAACGCAATCAGCAATGGAAAACGACTCTTGGGTGAGCTTCTGACCTGAACCATGGCAAGGTTGGCAGGATTGGGAAGTTGGTGGTGATAATGTATTTATGGTAACCAGTCACACACACAGTTGAAAATGGGCACTCCAGCATTGGTAATCCAATTCACATGTGATTTAAAAAACAACACCTTTGTCCCAGTTCACAAGTGATAGGATTGCACTTCCCTGATGAACTGTAATCCAGTGATTTCACTACTTATTTCCTGAGATAGCAAATCGTAGCAGAACGTGTTTCTTTCAATCCTGGTGTCATGCGATGCACACATTTTTCTTACTTTTGCTATGGGTAAAATTTACCTCTCCTTTTTAATATTAACCTGGTCCCTTGAGAAATGGAGGGCAATGTCTGGCAATTTTGAAGTCAGGGAAGAATTTGTTTTTGGTTTTTTTAATCTTCTCTCTTGGCTCTTGGAAATGTGTCTGGTTTTATGGACCATTAAATTGAAAAGAGTCCCTATTTGAGACTTTGGAAAATTTTTGCCCCTCCTGCAGTGATAAATTCTGTATATGAAGCCTTCCTTAACTCCCCCCACCTGCACACTATAACTGTTTATGGATGCAGATATAACACTCCACACACTCTAGTCTACTGTGAGCTCTCCAAGTGTTTACAAGCTGTATAAAATGCAGACATTTAAAAATCTTGCTGGATGCCTGAGGTTTTCTCTTTTAACAGTTCAAAGGTGGCTTTAAAATGGGTTTGCCTTGCAATTCCATATCTGATGGGGTTTTTTTTGACTAGAGGCAGAGAATACTTTGTGCCATGTAACAAATCTATGTTCTGCTCAAATCCTGTGCTCTGAAAGTACCAATTTTTATTGTGTGCATTGATTGCTAACATTCAGTCATACTGGAATTGGAGCATTCTCTAGATTTGTTGAACAAAAGAATCCAGCAGTGCCATCCTATGCATGTCTGTTTGGAGGGAAAAAATCCTACTGGGCTCACTGGGATTTACTCCCAAAGTGCGTTTTAGGCAGCAGGCTTGAGAGTATGAAAATGAAGCTGTTACAAATGATATATCAGAAGCAACCATCTGAAAAACATTTGCACTGTCCAGACCAAGGTTTCCCAAACTTGGGTCTCCAGCTGTTTTTCGACTATAACTCCCATCATCCCTAGCTAGCAGGACCAGTGGTCAGGGGTGATGGGAATTGTGGTCCAAAAACAGCTGGAGACCCAAAGTTTGGGAAACCTGTGTTCTAGACGATGTCCGGTGATGTTACTTTAAAGAACCTTGCCTGAAAACCTGATTTCAAGGTAGACTCCCAATTGTAGCTGAACAACCCTTTATATATTCCTACTTGATAAGTGGAACAGAAACAGCTTCCCCCCAACCTGGGCCTAGCCTATATGCGTGTGGTTTGTGTTCAGCAGTTACATGATTCCCTGAAATAATTGTGTGCTGGGGCCTATCAAGCATTTTGCTGGTATAAAAATGAATAATGTTGGATGCGAATCACTCCATAGAATATATCACAATCTTTAAATGTGCACCAGCATAACCCTTTATATGAAATGGAGAGGATGTGCCTGCTTCTCAGATACTGCTCATGCAGTTGCCAAGGTACGAAGAGAAAGACAGTGTTGGGCTAGTTGCTGATAAATCTCTTTGGTCAACAATGTAATTTGGACTAGGGGGTAGAATCCTGCCTGTTTGGATTGGCACGGTTCCACTTGAGAGGGTGGGAAACTAGTCTGAGTGCAGCAATGGGAATAACAAATCACAGTGCAAAACACAACCCCCCCTGTGCTTGAGGCTATGTGCAAACTGCAATTCCACACAAGTTCGGAGAAGGAATTGTGAGAGTGGCATTGGGCATTGAATTCTGCATTCCTGAAAATCTTTGCTTTAAAATAATGTTTAGCCTTCACGGGTGTGAAGATATGCTTGAAAGCTCATGCAAAGGCTGAAGAAACCTTAGCCACAGGGATTGCTAAGTAAGATTTGTTCAAGGAAGAGGTGGGGCTTAAGACTTGCATATCTTTTTGGCCCTTTCCATGACTAATAGGAGCAGAATGAATAATTCAGAAGAAATTATGCAACTGTACCTAATTTGCATAATTAACAAGGCTCCAGAACTTGCCTTTTCTTGCTGCATCATTTTAATTTATTTTGTGTTTTTTAATTTTAAATCTCTATAAATTCTGTATAAATAAATGCAAGACAGCTTAGAAAAAAGAAATGTCTTTACACACATCACTTGAGAAGGGGAAATTAACAATAAAAATAAAACATTTGGGGTTTTTTGTATGCTGCTTTTCCACGGTAAACCAAGCATTACATAGTGTACACTGCATCTGTTTTGCCAGGTGGTCTGTTTAAACTGCCTGGTGGCAATTTGATCCATTAAAATAAATATATTAAAAAGTGAAGGTGGCAATTTGATCCATTAAAATAAAATTCCAAAATCCATAGTGAAATGATACCTCTTACTGGGACAAACCAAAACGTCACAAACTATTGCAAGCTTTCAAGTTATCCAGAATTCATCAGGTAAGAGGTTCTAAAAGGTAGGAACTGGAGGGAAGTGCAAAACTGTTTGTTGTAGCCATACAGTCAGCATTTAGATTGCCCCATTTTCAAAAAAAAGGGTGCCGCCATTGCTTCTTTATCCTTGCTTTGTAACCTTATATGTGTAACACCTAGCACAAACTTATTCAGTCTGCTACTTCCACCTTGGAATGAAGTCTAAAAACCAGCCTTATTTGCATAACATCTTTCCTGATTAAGTGTTCTGGGTGGCTCAAGCATTTGCATATTTTGGTTGCTCAACAATGGATTTTGGAGTTCCTGTATAGATAGAAATCAGTTCACATTAAGATCCGATCACTAGGCAATCAGCAAGCCCCTAGCTGTTGACAGGATCAGGTACAAGTGTAAGCCCTTCTGCAAACGAAAGGAGAAGCAGAAGCAGTCTGACAAGTCTTCATGTGAGAATTGGTCTCAGGCATTCCAGAGGGGCACCTAGGTAAGAGGCCTTTACCACTTGAAAGGTTAAGGCAGCAACCATGCACAATCACTAGAGTATATCTTATTGAACATTGTGCTACCTACTTCAGAATAATCACCTACCTAATAGCTGACATAAGATTTAGCTTTCCACCTCACAAAAGGAGGGGAAATGTTATTAGGAAGTAGCATCTGCTACCGGGCCGGGCCGGCCCACCCATAAGGCAAAGTGAGGGGATCGCTTCAGGCAGCAGCAGATGCTGATCTTCCTTGTTCTTGATGTAGATTTTCACTCACCCCTTCTTCTCTGGTGTGGGAGGCACCATGACTCAACAGTGTGCATGGACACCCAAGAGAGAAGGGACCACTGGCATCTGTTCAGAACTAGCTGCTCCCAGTCTCTATTCAGCCCAACTCCAATAGGACTGAATTTCCATATAAATTCCGACCCAGCAGCTTGACAGGTCATGCTCTGCCTCCCCATGAGAGCTATCTCCACAATAAATGGCTGGTTTCTAAGGTGCCTTAGGATTCCTTGTAGCTTCTGCTGCAGCAGAATAATGACTGGAATGTGGTTGCTTTAAAACTGCCTTTTTATCAGTTCTCAGACTGTATTTAAGCTCCAGAACCAACATGGCTATAACAGAAAAACATTAAGCACCCTTCATTCACTGCATCACCAATTAATTTAAAGCTTATCGGTGATCTAATGCTTACCTAAAGTAGCAGCAGCTTTATTGTCTGTAGCGACTTGAGCAACCACAATTTATTTTAAAGTCAACAGGCGCTCTGCCTCCACTCATGTGCATATGGTACCTGCAAGAGAGATGGGAAACCACTAGCTCCAAGAAAGCAGGGCCTGCTGGCTAGTCCCAACAATGCATACTGAGCACCTGTCTTTGAAAACAATAAAACAAGCCTAAGTGAACATTTTTGCTTCTGAGCCAAAGAGAGATAGAAATACGTTTGTGCATATATGCTTGTTTTTGTTTTAACGGGGCTTGGCCTGGGCTTCCTATAGAATGTTTTCTGGTGCTGTATACTTCCCCTCACGCTGCAAGTTTAGCCCTGAAACATCTTACGAACAAAAGGAGATCAGGCCATGGCCCATCTAGCCCAGCATCCTGTTCTTACAGTGGCCAACCAGATGCCTGTGGGAAACCCTTCAGCAAGACGTGAGCACAAGGCCCTTCTCTCTTACTGTAGTTTCCAGCAAGAAGCATTGCTGCCTCCGTCCGAGGAAGTATAGAATCAGAGAGTTGGAAGGGACCCCAAGGGTCATCTATTCCAACCCCCTGCAATGCAGGAATATGCAGCTGTCCCGTATGGGGACTGAACCTGCAACCTTGGCGTTATCAGCACCACACTCTATAACCAACTGAGCAGGATAGTTCTCTCCTCTCTCCTCCATGAATTGTGATATTTTGTTTCTGTCCTTAACCCATATACACTTTGCACATATCAGAGGAATGAATGATCAGTTTATTACACAAAACTGAATTTATATCTTCCCTTTTCCTGCTAGGAGATCAAAAGAATACTGTGCGGGGCGGACTTGTTTCCATTTGTTATTATGGCATGTATTTTTGTATTCCAAACCGCCCTGTGATCTTCGGATGAAAGGTGGGGCAGAAATTCAATAAAGAGGAACAGCTGCTCTCTTAAAGCCATCCAAGTTGGTGGCCGTCCCTGTCTCCTGTGGGAGGGAGTTCCATAGTTTAACTCTGCTTATCTGTCCTGAATCTTCCAATATTCAGCCTCGCTGGATGTCCATGGCTTCCAGTTTTATGGAAGAGAAGCTTCTGTCTTTCAACTTCTCCGCAAGCTGTGCATAATGCCATGCGCATGAAAAATACTAAAAAGCATTGGAAGTACTCCACTGAGGTTCTGTCCCCCGCCCCCCAAAATGACCTGTTTTTGGGTGGTGTGTGTGTACATACACATATATACACCCATGATTTCCCCCAAAAAGCTCAACATCTTTGGCTGCCCCCCCCCCCCCGATGTCATGAATTTCTATCATGGCAATATTTTAGTACCTGTTTTCTACTTCTCTGTGGCGCGCTTAAGAGTCCTTAAAGCGGTCTGGGTACCACCTCCCTCGGGGCAAAATAAATAAATGAAGAACCCCCCCACCCCCCCCCCAATACCCGGCCTTCCCCTTGGCGACCCTCCCCCTGCGAAGCAGCTTCTCCCTGGGGCGCGGCTGCCCCTGGCCATGGAGGCTCCATTCTGCTGATATTCCCTGAAGGGCGAGGCGAGGGGCGCTGGCTGCAGGGGTGGCGACGGGGCCGAGGCCGAGGCCGGCGTCCGCGTGAGGCGGGGCTGGCGAGGCCCGGCGGCCGCGGAGGGGAGGAGCCGCCGCTGCCAGAGGAGGCGCTGAGGCGGAGGCGGGAGTTTGCGCGGTGAGGCGGCGGCGGCGGCGGCGGCGGCGGCCGAGGGGACCCGGCCCGGAGAGCGCGAGGCCTGCGTGGCCCGCCCAAGCCGCCCCGCTCCGGCTTCTGGAGAGGCCGCCGCGGCCGGCGGGACGCTCTCCGGCTTGGGCTACTGCTAGGCCGCGCCTGGCTTTGCTCAGAGGTCCCGGCGAGGAGGAGGAGCGGCGGCGGCCATGGCGGCGGCGGAGACCAAGATCATCTACCACCTGGACGACCAGGAGACGCCGTACCTGGTCAAGCTGCCCATCCCGGCCGAGCGGGTGACGCTGGGCGACTTCAAGGCGCTGCTCAACCGGCCCAACTACAAGTTCTACTTCAAGTCTATGGACGATGATTTCGGGTGAGACGGAGGCCCCGCTCCCCTCCTCTCCCTCCTCTCCCTCCTTCCTTTATCTTCTCTCCCCCCCCTTCAAAATCAACGCCTCGCCCCGGACACGTCTGCAGCAGCGGCGGCCGAAGCCCTCGGGATTCTGCCGCAATGAATGGCCGTCCTGTGTTGCTGACCTCCTTTCCCTCTCCTCCTCGCGAGTAGTGCGGGGCGAGCACAGCCCCCTGCCCTGGCTCATCTCCAGTGGGACCCCCAACAGGCAGGCAAGAGATTCTCCTTTCATAGGAGGGGACCCCGTCCCCCCAGGGTCATGTACTCCAACCCGCCCCCCCCGCAATGCAGGGATCTCAACACAAGCATCCATGGCAGTGTTTTGCTTAAAAACCTCCCAAGAAGCGGGAGCCCACCACCTCCCGAGGTTGTCCCATTTCCTTCTCAAGCTGATAGATTCTCAAGCCTTTGCAGAAGAGCCGAGGGAAGGGGAAAGGAAGGGGCTTGGGGAGACCTAAACCCACCTGAGCAAAGCCTCCTTCACCCCAAAGAGGTGAAATGTGGAGTGAACCTTAAATGCTCTTCTCTGCTAGGAGGATCTTCCAATGGCCAACCAGTGCCGGAATCGAGGTCTGTGTCTCTTTCTGGCTGCCTCTCACACACAATTCTCCCCATGTCACGTTGGGGGTTCTTTGCATTGGGGATGGAGGACTTGTGGCCCTCCAGATGCTGTTGGAAACCCCCCCCCCATCACACCCAGCTAACATAGCCAGGGAGGCTGGGAGCTGGGTTCCAGCATTGTCTGATTCCCCAGACCTCCCTTGCAGGCTATCTTCCCTTGAATACATTAGAGCAAGGCACTTCATAAGTTCCCACTCCTGATAAATTTCATTTTTCTTTGAGGAAGGAGATCTGTTGTTTGTGGGAACGGAGGTCTTCCAGCACCAGCCTTACTGCCGGCAAGCAGCCCAAGCGAGGAGAGAATAGGGCCGCTGGTGACTTAAGTGCGGTTGTAAGAGATGTGCCCCAAGAATCCCTTGCCGGGTCAAGAGGATGGGTTCAATAGTTGCCCTTTCTTTTCCCCAGCATCCTCTGCAGTGCACTTCTTAGCTTGTGCAGTCCCCTGAAAGGCCTTTTGTATACAGCTACTATCTAAAACTGTCCAGAAGAAGCAGCTACTGTAGAGTCCTGCTCTTTCACCCTGCAGCGCTCCCCAACATCCAAATCTTTGGTGTGTTGGGGACACTGACACCGCAAGGGAAATTAACCATGGTCTCTCTCCTGTCACTGTGCCCCCCCCCCCCCTGTTTTGATGCTTCCTTTTGCAGGACAAGGTAGTGTCTCTGAGTAAAATGCAGGAGAGGTTGTTTTCTTTTGGGCTGGCTTAGCTTCCCAAAACCTATTCCTTGTAAAACCCTGCCCTCTGCTCTGATTGTGTTCTGCTTTGGTTTGTGAGCCTCTCCCACAATCCTCTGAAGGCCGTGTAATTTTCCAGACTCTGATTGTATGTCCTAAGACACAAAGAAATTCCTCTTTAAGGAATTGGCTATGTACGGCTGCTGCTCCTTTCCCCCCCTCCTTATATTTCTGTGACACTCTCTTTCCTTCTTCGAAGGGTCTTTCTGTCTCTTGCAAATACACACACACACACTTCACACCTTGCTGTCTTTAACATCCTATCTCTGTGAATCTTTCCTGGTTTCCTGCTGCTCCTAGGGCTCCAGTAGCATTCACAAGATTGAAGTGTTCCTTTGGTGTTTGCTTGTGAGAACTGGACAGCAAGTTTTGTTAGAGCTTTGTAGTCCTACAAAGACATTCTGCTTGTGGCCACCTACCCTGGGGTTGTATCCTGCTCAGAGCTCTTGTTATAAAAGCTGATCTACACGTGCAGCACAAGTACATGGACCATCCTTTTTGGTACTGTAGCAATTCACAGTAGAAATCAGTATTTGTGTGCATGCTCCCCCATACACAAAACATTTCAGCAAAAAAGCTGAGGTAGAATCTCTCTTTCCATGGGTAGGAAGCATTTAATGTGTGGCACATTTGATTCTGTGACTTTCCCCAACTGCGTTCTGAAATAGTACAGTCCCATAGCTCTCCCCACCCCCGTCCTCCTGAATTTGCAGATGACTGCAAAGGCTGGTTTTGACCTAACAATGCATGTTTGGCTCAGAAGCCTGCACAAAGCTTGTGGAAAATGTAGGGAGTAAATCAATAGGAGGCATTTCCCCCCATATAAAGCACAGGCCATGATTTGCTGGTTTTCCTGGCATATGAAAAGTTCCAGGGATGTTGAGTTTTTTTGGCTCACATATTTGCTGGCTCTGTGTTTGTCATTCTTGATTTCAGTATATTGTATCTTGGTCCCTAAGCCCTAATATTTTAGCTGAGTCTGCTGTGTGTTGCTAAACAGCTGTTGCCTCCCAGGGAGAGAGGGCCTGGCCTTTCCTTGGTGGAGGAAATGCTGTGGATATAATGTTTATAAACCAGCACATTAGGATCTTTGAAATCTTACACTGGAAAATAATTGGTGCAGGTCTGTTGCAATCTTGCCATATGGGCTGAAATTGTATAGTGGTAAATGAAACATATGGGAAAAGTCAGGCTATTCATATCCAGCACTATGGTAGGATAGTGACTAGTGGATCAGAACTTGACCATGGAGACTTGTGTTTGAAGCTTTGCTTGGCCAGTATCAATAGCTCAGTTTAAGCTGCTTTATAGGGTTTTTGTTAGGATAAAACAAGAATACCGCGCACCCCCCCCCAAAGTTCTCAGAGGATTGGTGGGATAAAAAATGTGACACAATGATAATTACTTTATTTGGTGACAAAGATTCAAATTATTTATGCAGAACAGACTCTTTAAATAAATAGGGCGAACACCACAGTGCCTGTCCACCAGACAAATGGACGTCACTTGCAAAATAGATTCTGCTGGCAACCCCCTTGATTTTTCCCCCAGAGGGTTGAAGGTGGTAGGGAGGAGACATCGGATGAGAAGGTCATCTCACACAAGCAATGGTTATCGGCAATGTTAGAAACTAAGATGTGGAAGTTAGGAACTAAATGGCGCATTAAACCTAGGTTATGGGTGCCACAACAGAGTGTCTAGGCGGTTTTTATAACAAGAATGCAAAGCTGCAAATGAATGAACTGCAGCTACAATCTTATGCTCATTTTTCACATGGTCTAGTTTTCATCTTGGTATGAGCTTTCGTGTGCATGCACACATCTTCAGATAAGGTGTCTGAAGAAGTGTGCATGCACACGGAAGCTCATACCAAGAACAAACTTAGTTGGTCTCTAAGGTGCTACTGGACAATTTATTTATTTATTTTTATATATTTCTACTGCGTCAGACCAACACGACTACCTACCTGAATCTAGTTTTCGTCTGAAGACTGAAAAAAACAACAACCCATGCTTCCCCTGCCTTCCCTCCCTAATATTCTTATGAGGGCTCCTTCTCCAGTCTTAAGAGTGGCTGGAGTGGGGAGGCAGAAAAAGGTCTTTCCTTCCAGCAGTGGCAGTTTTAATCTGAAATCTTAGGTGCTGTACTGCACCCAGAGCTCAGGAACTGCTCGCATTAATGAAATTCCCTGTTGCAAAACTCGCCTAGAACAATGGGAGTTAAGAACACTGGTTTTCGGCAAGAGTATGTAAAGGTGTACATCAGCTCAGTTTGTGTATTGCATGTTTGCAAAACGTCTACTTTTTTTTTTTTTTTAGATAAATAGTGTGGATAGCATGTTAAGCCAGGCCTTAGATCTGCATTTAAGTACTACCTTTGCAAGGATACGTTGTGAGTTAAAGAGGAAAAAAGGGCTTCTAGCAAAATATTACTCAGTGGCCTGGTTTGCATGTTACTCTAAAGTTTAAACATACTATGGTTAAATGCGTCCATGCTGCTCAAAAGTTCCTAGATGCTCCTTTCCTGTTCCTGCTGTTGCCATGCCAGAGACAAGAAAGCTGGAGTCTGGCTTGTCACGTTATCTGAACCTGGGCTCCTCAAAACAAACCGCAATCAGGAACCAGGGTTTACTCTTGGCTTAGTGCTAGAGAAGCCAACCATGGGCCTGAGTTGGACAAAACACAGCGGAGACTCTGGCTTTTGTCATCTGCATCACGGCAGAAGCAGGAGTTGGGGAAGTGCTTTGTGGGAAAATCTTGAGCAGTGTTCAGGGACACACTGCTCAATCACTTTAAATCATAGCTTGCTTTAAGCTATGGGTTAATGCAGGGGTGGGACACCTCTGGACCTCCAGAGGTTGTTGGATTACGGCTCCCATCATCCCTGACCATAGGTCATACTGGCTGGGACTGATGGGAGTTGAAGTTCAACAACACCTGGCAGGCTACAAGTTTCTGCCCTTGGCTAACAGGATGTGTGGACAGGGCCAGTTTTCTTTAATATGCAAAAAGGAGATAGGATGTTTAAGAGTAAATGAAAACAGGACTAGGAGATAAATAAGGACATTTATATCTATATAGTCAAGTCAGGTAACCTTTATTGGCATCACATAAGAACATTCAGAATACATTCAGAATAGCTAGGCCAGTGCGATCTCATTGCCACCCCAGTCACCTGCCAAAGGGCTGAAGAGGCGAGCGATCCACCTCATCTCTGGTTTCCAGTAAGGGCAGGATCCTGTAGCATACTTCGGCGACAAAAATCAGATAGAGGAACTTAGCTACTGTCTTGGTGAGCTCCTGGTCTCTCCCTTGTAATAAGAAGTGCATGACCTCAGCCTCTGGTTTCCATGTTGGAATACATAGATGGTCTAGAAACTGTTGGCAGAGATCATCATACATTTTGCATTTAAGGGCCATGTGAATATCTATATAGTAATGGAACAAAAGATTCCTCAAAATAACTTGAGAAGTGCATTCCTATATAAGCGTACTTGGAATTAAGTCCTGTTGAGTTCAGTGGGGCTTCCTAGTTAAATGGCCTAGGATTGCAGCCGAAAGTGGATTACACAGCTCCCAAATCCTTTGCAAGTGTACATTTTTACATAATGAAGATTTCCACTTCGCGTGAGCATGTTCTAAAATTTAAACAGTACTGGAGAAATATAACTAATATATCATTTAATAAATAAAACAGTTGAATGTTGGATATCATTTCCATTAATTTTGTACTTTACTTGAAAGACTTCCATAGGAAACTATTATAGAAACCATTGTCATTGTATCAACAACTGCTGGAATAGGCATGACAAAGAATTGTGTCACTAAACTGTGAAGGCTTTAGAAAACAGTGGGGTTAACTTAGTAGACATAGTTAGCCAGCATGTGGGAACAGAGCCGACATCTGAATAGCTTCATTAAAAATGTGTACTGTAATTTGTGAAGTACTTCATGCCTTTTTTACCTTTTACTTTTGAAAACTGCTGTGAGGTAAGCCTGTATTATTCCCAGATTTGCAGATTGAGGAGCTGAAGTGGAGAGGAGATGACTTGCTCAAGGCCTTGCCAGGAATCTATGACAGATCTGTCTTTGGAGCCCAGCTCCCCCACTTCCAAGGCCAACTCTCTTTCACAAGTTCTTGTTACACCTAGCAGAGTGGGCTTGAGTCCACGAAAGCTCATGCTGTAATACATTTGTTAGCCTTTAAGGTGCCACAAGACTCTTTGCTGTTCTTGCTACAGATGTTTTTCTTTTAACGGTGGGAATATTGAGTTACATCAGTAAGCAAATCAAGGTGGTTTTTTTTTTGCGAATTTCCATATGTTTTGCTGTTCAGGTATCACTAATGTTATTTAAGCAAAGGTTCTAAGGTTCAAATGGAAAAGGTCCTATATAAATGGTAGGCAGTAGTGAATTTTGGAAAGTGGTTTGTGTTAGGAGCAGTTGCCTTGGTTTCATAAATGGTTCCACAGAGAGAGAAGGGCAGGGTTTAATCTTGCAGGTCACAAATGGGATGTCTTTTAGATCCCAGCAAGGGCTGAAAGAACAAATGCGGAATGCTCAGGAATGGGCAGTAAACCTTGACTCACTTGGGCCCCAAAGCAGCTAAAACAGCTGTGGAGGAAATTCATTCTACACCCTCATCCTCTTGAGAACTGGGTTGCTTGCAAAGCAATGCAAATTTTACAAGATGTCAACTTAATAAAAGCCACTGTGTGTGTAATAATGGGCAGTTATGTAATGTGCCCCAGTCTGCCTGGGCGAGGGCCCCACTTCTATTCAGAAGAGAATCTCTTTCTCTGCAAGACAATAGGAACACCAGGCCTGGAATGTTGTTGTGCTCAGCCCTGGGCTTCTCAAACAAGAGGAATGAAGAACTGCTAATTTGGAGAAGAGCTTACTGATGTGTCTACTTGAGATTAGCATAAAGACAGAGGGCGGTTTGGGAGGGGGGAAGCTGCAACTCTGTAAATGCATTGAATTTCTCCAAAGGCTCAGGGGTGGGCAGCTGTTTCCCCTTCCCTCTTTTATAGTTGCATTAATCCTGTGAGTCAACAATATTCTTATAATATTCAATGATGATGATGATGATGATGATGATTATATTCCTGTTTTACAAATGAAGATTCCTAGTCTTTGCAATTATTATTTGCTCCTGTCACAAGAAGTGGAATGTGGTGGCGGGGAGAGGCTAGAGCAGAGGGGTTTTGCCTGTGGTGCTCCAGATGTTGTTGGACTCAAACTCCCATCTGCCCCAGCCAGCATGGCCGGCAGTCAGGGAAGATGGGGATTGTCGTCCAACAACATCTGGAGGGCCACAGGCCAGCCACCTCTAACATATAGAATCCCGAGTTCTACGAGCGAGGGTGTGACACTGATGTGATGGATGAATGCAGAGATGGCAAGGAAGCCCCTTGATGGAGAGAATAAAAAACAAACTACTGACCCCAAAGAACACCTACAGTTGGAAGCATGCATGCCAGACTGTGGGCAAGAGTGAACCATTTTGTATTGGATCCCTGAGTGATGGATCGGCTGCCGATCTTCTGTTAAGAGTTTTCCACCTCCTGTTTGTTCTAAGGTCCTGTTTGTTCAGCTACATGCATTTCGTTGTGAGCTGAAGTACTGTGTTTAACTGCCTTCTCACTGTTCCAGATAATTTGCCTTTTGCTACAGGTTGTGCGGTGTCTTGTAACTGCTGTGTGCTTGGGTTAAAGTGAATGGCAGTCACCTTTTTAATGGTTTTTTTAAAGCCCTTCCCACTACATTCCTCACTCACTCACACAGGGACATGAATGGCATGTTGGCATCTTGTTATCTTGCTATGATGACTGGCTTCTCCAGTTTTTATTATTATTATTAATGCTGATTAGTGCTTTGTACAGTTGTTAACCTTGCTTGTTGTGGTTCTGTCCTGTTATGCACAGCACTGTTGCTAGGAGTCAGAAGTCCAGCAGGTGTCTTCCTAACTGCTTTCTTCCTAACTGCACATAACAGCCTCTGTCGCAGTGTTTGGAATGGGCACCCTGACACTTCTCATAAAAGCCAGATAAAACTATCAGTAAAGGTAAAACACACTAAATGCCTGGGCAGTGAGCCTTCCCCTGGTGCAGAAAATACAACAGTACTAGGCAAGCCTCCAGAAATAATATACTCCAATACATATTTTACTGGTCTGCGAATTCATACTGTGACAGTCTCCCAGTGTGTTGCTGATTTGATCTCAATCTCTTTGGTCAAGTTTGCATTCTCACTCTTTCCATCAAACAGATGTTTCTGTTGTGGCCATTGATGAAGAGCATGATTACCAACAGAAGCTGATCCTTCTGGTCTTTCCTACATAACATTTCTGCGTTTGGCACTCTGGTTGCCTGTGCCAAGCATACAGCATTTTACCACAGACTTTTGGGGCTAGTATGACACCCCCTCTTCATTACTAGGAAATTGTGGAAGTTTTCATAGAATCATAGAACTGCAGAGTCGGAAGGGACCACGAGGGTCATCTTGTCCAACCCAGGGTGCAGTACAGGAATCTCTTGCCCAACATGGGGCTCGAACCCACAACCCTGAGATTAAGAGTCTCATGCTCTACCGACTGAGCATCCCCTATATAGAAGTTCAAGAAGCATGTTAACGTATTGCAGCTCTAGGGTGATTGGCTAGTGGTGACAAGGTTGTGCCTGAAGTTCAGCAGTAGGTTAGTAGTAGTGCTGTGCCAAAACGGTTCCTCCAATTTCTCCGAAAGCTTTTCCTCTATGTGTGAGAGAGGCTTTACAATTTCAGTTAGTGCAGGGTTGAGCTTAACTTGCCCTTGAGAGATGGCCGGGCATGGTGTCAATTGGAAGGTATGTTGAGGTCCTGTAGGGTTAAAATACATAATTTTGCATCACAAGGGTGTGAAGACCTGCTCAAAATCTATCAATTTGGTGATTGGAGCAGAAGGTATGTGTTAATAGAGAGATAGTGACACTCCCTTAAGCTGTTGAAGGTCTCCAGGCAGGGGACTTCCGGGTTGGCGCCATCGCCGAATGGCGGACTCCCTCCGAGCTCCGGAGGGAGTCTGCTCGGCAGGGGCTGGGTCCTACCGCACCGGCGATGCGGGGACCCTTAAAAACCACGGCCAGAGGAGGCCGTGGACATGGAGACTCGGCTGGCACCGCTAGCGCCCTTCCGACTCGGGAAGGAGCCTTTTTAAAGGCTCCGGATCGGGTGCCGGGGAGAAGCGTGGTGCTTGAGTTCTCTGCTATCCCTGCCGAGCGCAGCCGCATGCCATCCGGCGGAGAGCGCTGACTTCTTCTATTGAAAATTTGGATCTAAAAGAAGAACCCGTGAGTAATTGGAATATGGACTAAAAAAAGGGGACAAATTTTTAAAATTTGGAGCGAACGGGGGAGGTGGAAAAAAGGAAGTCAGCCCCCCCCTAAATTGTAGAAGAGCCAAAACAAAGGAATGGATAACTAAGATCGAGAGTAACCTTATTTCACCGAATTAGCAACTTCGCGAGGGAAATTTATAAGATTGAGCCGGAGGAGAAAAGTGGAATTTGTATTAAAAAGCAACACCCCCCCCCCCCGGAATCCCTGGAGCGATTCGTGCAAATGCCTGGAGAAGAATAACGGAGGTTTTGACAGGTTTTGACAGCCGTCAAGGAGCTGCCAAAACGGAAGAATGTAACAGAGACTTGGTTATGGACTTTGCCGGTTACATTTGATATAAGTTGAGTATAAATTGTTTCAAATTGTTCAAATAAGGATAAACAAGCTATTTGGACTGGTGGATGGGCTTTGGAAGGGAACTTTGTTATGGGAATCCATCTAGAGGAGCTGAGGGATATTGCATGTGTTTTTGACAGGAAACTTGTGCAGTTGAATAGAACTTTTAATCTCCTGGGAAACTGCAGAAATGGAACATTATTTTGTCTACAGAGGTCTACACACTATAGGAAACAATGGAACTATCTGTTGGAAAATGAAAGGATCATGATGTAATGTTTTGTTCCTGAACAACAAGCCTCTGCAGGGATATTAGAAACTTTTGGAGAAAGAACATTTCTGTGGGAGAACAGAGAAACAAAAAGGAGGAGAATGGCCGACAAGAATAAGGAAACAACAAGAACTGGACAGAAATGGGAAAGGGGATATTTGGGATATCCAGATTTGACAAGCTTATGGAATTAAAATTGGAGTTTCTACTCCTGGATATAAAAATCTGGATAGAAGAAATGGACCCTCTTCTCGATAGACTTTTTTTTAGGATTGGACATTCGTAATTAAATGATTGGACATTCGCAATTAATAAGACTGGCAAAGAATCAGAGGGATGTGGGTTTAATGTAATGTGGGAACTCCAGGAAGATATTAGAGATGGAGGGCTAGGAGGAACGTAACAGGGAAAAAGGGGAGGGAAAGTTGGAATCCAAAGGTTGTAAAATTATTATTTAATTCTATGTTGTTGTTTTTTATTTGTATTAAAGGGGGAAACTCGTGGAAGGGAATAGATCGATCTTAGGGGGATGGGAATTACGCTAAACTGGGCAATGGAGGATGATTGCAATTTGGGGATAAGAATTTGTTGAACCTAATTGTTTATTTGGAAGATTTGGAATACATGAGGGGGTGGGGAGGGGAAGTCCTAGTTATTGGAAAAAGTTTATAAATTGGATTTAATTTGTTTTAATTTGGAAAACCTTAATAAAAATTATTTTTTTTAAAAAAAAATGAAGGTCTCCAGGCAGGGGAACGTGTTCATTATCCTGACAGCGGGCAGGCGATGCAAGGTCGGGACAGCTGTAGGCTTGTACTCAGCTGCTGCTAAGCAGGGGTTTTGGCATTGCCCTATCCTGTGAAAGCAAAAGGGTTTTTTCTTCCTAGGTGTTGGACTGCTTCCCCCAAGCCATCAGATTCCTGAATACCAAGCTTGCAATATCTTGCTCTGCTGACAATTGGTTGCATCTACAGTTAGACACTTCACACCCACACCAGAATTATGAAGTTTGATTGCTTTTGGCCATTTTTCTGGATAAATTTTGGAGTCTGTGGCAAGTGATGGGTGGAGAGTGGACAGATACTTTTGTGTGCAGTAGTGAGGAGACTACGAATGTGAGAGATACCATCAGGATAATAAAGATAATTCAGATATCATCTTGGGTAGGTCAACTCACAGGCAGATTTGGATTCCTTGCTTATCCTGCCTTCTAGCTATGGCAGCCTGACTTGTTGCTGGAATTTTTTTTGATGGGAAGTACATAGTTAGAAGGGACGCGGGTGGCGCTGTGGGTAAAACCTCAGTGCCTAGGACTTGCTGATCGTAAGGTCGGCGGTTTGAATCCCTGCGGCGGGGTGAGCTCCCGTCGTTCGGTCCCAGCTCCTGCCCACCTAGTAGTTCGAAAGCACCCCTAAGTGCAAGTAGATAAATAGGTACCGCTTTATAGCGGGAAGGTAAACGGCGTTTCCCTGTGCTGCTCTGGTGCCGGTTCGCCAGAGCAGCTTCGTCACGCTGGCCACATGACCCGGAAGTGTCTTCGGACAGCGCTGGCTCCCGGCCTCTAGAGTGAGATGAGCGCACAACCCTAGAGTCTGTCAAGACTGGCCCGTACAGGCAGGGGTACCTTTACCTTTACCTTTACATAGTTAGAAGTTAGAATTTTACCACTCCAATGTATGCCACTTCATTTATTTCTTGAATTAATTTATTAAAATTTATGCAGTATACCGCTTGATTACAAGAAAACACCTCAAAGTGTTTATAAATATAACCTGCCCCTCACTTTATGGTCCCAGAGAGGGTTACATAAGCAGTCACATTTTAAAAGAATGTTCAATTCATTGAAACCATACATTAAAACCACAATGCTAAAGAAAATCACAGCAACAGAAAAACAGGAGTTGCTTGTTATTATATTATGTATGTTTGTGGTTTTATACTGTAAACCACCCTGTGATCCTCGGATGAAGGATTGTATAGAAATACAATAAATAACAAATCAACATCATCTTCAGAGGGGAAACATCCACTCAGCCCAAAGTCTTCCTGTTGATTTACTTGATGTGCTGTTGCACATTCATCTAACCTGGAGAGATCATCTTGGAATTCCAGTTCTCCAGGTAGCTGTGTGTGCTGAATGTGGCCCTCGCTTATGAACACATTGCCTTGGGATGCCAGGTAAGGCATTGGGATGGAGACCATTTGTCTTCTCCATGAAAGTAAATGGTGTAGGATTCTTTCCATCGACTTGTGTGAGGGGCCATAGTTGATACCCACTTCACCCCAGACTTGGTTGTTCAGGGTCCATCTCCCTTACCGCCCAGCAGTAATACTCCAGTGTGGTGTAGTGGTTAAGAGCGGTGGACTCGTAATCTGGTGAACCGGGTTCGCGTCTCTGCTCCTCCACATGCAGCTGCTGGGTGACCTTGGGCTAGTCACACTACTTTGAAGTCTCTCAGCCCCACTCACCTCACAGAGTGTTTGTTGTGGGGCAGGAAGGGAAAGGAAAGTGTTAGCTGCTTTGAGACTCCTTCGGGTAGTGATAAAGTGGGATATCAAATCCAAACTCCATTGGGGCCCCCTCAGTCACCCTGCTCTCTCTGTCTGTGCTCTACTCCCATCATGATGCCCAGATCAAAAGAGATGAGGACTCGAGTTTGAAGAGGAAACTTGTGAATTAAGGATAGGAGTAGAGTGAGTTGTAACAGCCAGAGTATGAAATTTCAACCAGGAAGGCTTGGGTTTGTCTCCATTGAGCCCTGAGGCTCGCTGAACTCATTTGGGACCATCACTGTCTACCATAAAATGAGAATAAAATGTGGGAGCTGAGGGAACAATATGTGACGGAAGGATGGGAAAAATGAAAGGACAACATTGTGCCACTGCTATTTTATAAAGTAAACATCAGCCTGGCAGCTGGCAGGCAGTCTGAAGCTTCTGGGTCGCTAGGCCTGGTATAAATGCCAGGAGCCTGGTCTTCTTGCCCGTACCTGTTCAACAAAGTGGCACCTTCTAACTGCTGCACACCTGGCTCCAGTTTCAGCAAAGGACAACAGGAACCCTGTGTTGCAAGCTCACCATCTCAGGTCTAAAACAGGTATGGCCCTAACTGGCACCCCTTTACTCCTATCATCTCAGGTCTAAAACAGGTATGGCCCTAACTGCCCCCCCCTTTACTCCTATTTGAGAATGCCTGGCTAGGGATTTACTTGCAAAGTAAACACTCTACTGCTAGCTGCAACCCTTCCCTTAACAGAGAAGCAAGCGGTCTTTCTGTTAGTGTGACACAGCGATGAGATAGCTGCTTTCCCCTCCTGATTCTTGCATCTCTCTTTGCAGCTGGTGTTTCCAATTTTAAGTTCCGAGAGATTCCCTGGTCTCAGCTGGTGAGTGAAAATTAGTATCCCAAGTAATTGCTGGTCTGATGACTAAGCCAGGGCTGCTTAATTATCACCCATCTTTCACGGGATGGGTTCAAGGCTGAGCTTTGCGGGACTTCGCAGAGGAGAGAACAAAGAAAGCGCTGCTGGAATTCCCAGTGTGTCAGCCAGATGCTGCTGGTATTTGGCAGCCTCCTCTCGCACACATGTGCATGGGGGAAATGTGTTGACGTGGGCAGAGCAGCAAATTGATTTATTTTTATTGTATGTCCTGTTTGAAATCAGTGCCAGGAACCCCTGTCCTCCTAGCAGAGACATTTTCCAAATAGAGGATGGATCTCCTAATAAATTGCAGTCCTCAAATGATGTTCCACCTTCCCCTGCCTTGTGAACTGCTAGCCATTTGTATCCCAAGTTGACATTTCTTGCTATTGTTGACAGTTTGCAGGAGCCCCTTGGCTGTGTCATGCCGCTGGCTGATGATGGCTGCCTCTGTCACTTGAAGTGGGTTTTGTGGAGGGCCAAGAGAGAATGTGAGGACACTATTTGCAAGCTTTGGATGTGCTGTGTGGCTTGTTTGCTTTATTAATTTCCATTGTTGCTCATCTGGTTGAGTGGCAGGGCTGCCTTGCTTCTGAGCTCCAGGCACTGACTTGCTGGCTCCACCCAGATATTGTCGTCTGGCTCCTTAAAAGAGCCGGGAATGTTCTGCCCTTGAATTACCTTGGTTCTCCTATTGTCCACTGAGGTGCATTTTGTCTGTTCTTTTGGTGCAGAATGATGTGATACCATGTTTTTTCTCTGCCCTTTCTTTGTCCTCCAACTGAATTTAAGCCTGAGTATGTGGTGCTGTGGGTTAAACCACAGAGCCTAGGACTTGCCGATCAGAAGTTCGGCAGTTCGAATCCCTGCGACAGGGTGAGCTCCCATTGCTCGGTCCCTGCTCCTGCCAACCTAGCAGTTCAAAAGCACGTCAAAGTGCAAGCAGATAAATACGTACCGCTCCAGCGGGAACGTAAACGGCGTTTCTGTTCGCTGCTCTGGTTCACCAGAAGCAGCTTAGTCATTCTGGCCACCCAGAAGCTTTACACCGGCTCACTTGGCCAATAAAGCGAGATGAGTGCCGCAACCCCAGAGTCAGTCACGACTGGACCTAATGGTCAGGGGTACCTTTACCTTATGTGCACATTTGTCCATTGTTACCCATGCCTCTCCCTTCTGTGGTCTCAACCCCTGCCCCCAACAAAATTAGTGTGTAGCTTCCTTGGAGCAAGGACCTGCTGTTTTGCTTATGAAATGGGGTGAACTTTGGCACTGTGTAAATAACTACTGATCCCCACCCCCACCCCGTGGGACTTGATGGCAAGTAATACCTGAAAGAATTCATCCACCTTTACTTGGGGGAAAGGAAGCCTATAGTTTTATTTGGGAAATTTTTGCAGCCATTGCAAATAAATAAATACAGTCCCCAAGTTTCCCTGGACCATTTTGTAGTACACTTCCTAGAGTTCCACTATCAAAAGCTCGTTCTCCTTTTCATACCTATTTCAGCACCATAGGCTTACAACATACCTCTTGTTTAGATAGGTTTCTGTAAACTGGTATATAGCTCGTTGCCGTTGCTGCTTTTATTATTATTTAAATGCATGAACTGTGCAACAATTGCAAAGCTCTTATGGAAGAGAGCAGTGAAAGGTTGTTTTAATGTTTTTTTTTTTAATGCTGCTTTCAGTGCAACACTTAACACCAGGTTAAAAAACTAGTGAGCTGCAAAGTCGCTCAGAGGTCTCTGTGATGCAATGTAATGGCTGTTCCCTGAATAACGGACATTCACATTTAACTTGAGGAGCACAGTGCTTTACTGTGTTTTACTGATGCAGGGCATTTTCCATTTCTGAAAAGAATGGCCTCAGATTCTGTACATTTTGGTGGTTTTTGAGGGAACCATCTAGACCAAATCTGCACAGTTGGCAGCATCTTAACCTATGAAGAATTGCCAGAAGACCCTGTGCCAGGTCAGGTCTTGTTAAAACAGTGAGTCATCCTCCCCCTCTGGCTACTTGGAGAAGAGGACTTGCGTGGTTTTCTGGTTTAGCCTGAACTCGCCTGTCTTAGGCTAACAACGAAGCTATAGCAGCAATTGGTTTGATCTGCTGATGCATCTTTTAAGATTTATTTCTTAGGACTTTGTTCAGATCCGGTTGCCATTTAGAATGCGAACACCTGATGCAAATGGAGAGTAAATTTCAGCTTCCCAGAAGGACACATCCGGCACCTCTTTGAGGGCCTCTGTTGTTCACTGCTGAGAGGGCTTCTCTGTCAGCATTATTGTGTCAAAGATAGGGTTACCAGACGTCCCTATTTTCTGGGGACAGTCCCCGGATTTGCAAATTTGTCTTCGGACAAATTCCATCCCCGGAATGTCCCTGGATTTCATCTAATGTCCCCAGGAAACGTGGCAGCAGCCGTGGCAGTCTCAGCAGCCAGGAGCCAGTCTGGTAGCGCAGTTGGTTCTGGGTGGCTTCAGGAGCAGCCAGCTGCCATGGCGCCCACCATTTTGCCTTGCTGGAAGTCCCCATATGATGTGTTGCGCACAAGACACATCATATGGGGACTCGGTGTAGGGCCTGAATATTCAGTGCTGGGCACCACCGGCAGGCAAGAGCTGCTCGGGGTTGTTGATCTAGGTGCGCCACTGTGACTTGGTCTCAGCTCGCTGTCGGCGCCGCTGTCCAAGACCTGCAGCTCGGGCTCCGGCTCAGCCACCAGGTGGTGCTTGGGGAGCTGTAGCTGCTGCTCGGCTTCGCCATTGTGCTCCTCGACTTGCAAGCGGCGGCTCAGCTTGTTGGCCAGCTCGTCTTTGGCCATCGCAGACGAGATGCGAGCAGGAGATGAGCTGATCCGGCCCAAGCTCACCTCCTCCTGCTCGCTCGTCACTGGCTCTGCCCCAGACCCGCTGACAGGGCGTGCCGTGGCACAGATGGGCGGCCGCCAGACGATTCCTGAGCAGGAGTCGCCCAGACAGAGGGGCAGGGCAGCAGCAGCAGGAGGGGGTTTCTGCTTACGCTTACTCCTGAGTAAGCCTGTAGGGGATCGCAGTGCAAGGAGGGAGAGGGAGGGAGGGAGGGAGGGAGGGGGGAAAGCATGGCTAGTGCTCCAAGAAAGGCCAAGAAGCTAGTGCTTCCAAGAGGAAGGCTGTGCAATAGACGAGACCACAGAAGAGATTATGTCTTTATTTTTTAAATAATGTTTCCCCTTTTTTTATTTTACAAAATTATTTATTTATAGTGTCCCCAGATTCATTGAAAAAAATCTGGTAACCTTAGTCAAAGAGCTTTATTGAAGTATAATACACAAGGCTTGGAATTTTCTCATAATGAGACAATTGAGTTTAACTGCCGATAAGCCTTGTGACTGGCCAAGAAACCGAAACTAGGAATCATGGTTTAAAGTCTTCCTGTAAACTATGGGTTGGTGTGATGTCCGAGTTGACGAACAGTAGTTAGGGCAGTTGCCTCGAGTGCTGAGCTGATGGAAAAAGAAAGCATGCAAGCATCTTTGAACTATTGGATGTTCAAACCATGGCTTGGGTTGTGAATCCATCCTTTTGAGTTTTCTAATCAAACTTGTACATGGATGTACTCCTTTCTGGCAAGTCTTTCCTCTGCCACCTCTCTTCCTCAACATATCTTACCAAAGGTTTCCTTTTCCTTAAACCTTTTACAGTACTTCTGCTTTTTCTCAGAATATTTCCGGTGCCTGGGCGATTGCTGACCAAAGACTAAAGTCCTGCAGCTGTGCAGCATCAAACTGTTCTCTCCTCAGCCAACAATATGTCTGCTGTGTCTTCCGCACAATGGACCCTGTGATTCAAGGCAGCTTCTGAGCTGCCCCATTGCTGTTCACGGCCTAATTCCCTCGTAATTAAGGAAATAGCTGACAATGCGCAAAATGATGCAGCACACGGTGCTTCTTTTGTGCTGGGTGAGATCATCACTTGGACTGGGGTGGGGGCAGAAAAAGCATGTTGAATTGAGTGTTTGTCATTGTGTGTCAACTGACTCATCCTGCCTGTTGCTTACCTCTGATAGCAGCATCTTCTCCCACAAGCAAGGGAAAAGCCTGGCTAGGCTAGGTAACACCCCTTAGATTCCAATGCTTAACTCCCACTGTCTTCCAGGTGTGACTTTCCATGGTCCTCAGATCTTGCTAGCTGCTTGCAAGTCCTGTGTACTAGATAATCTAGTTGTGAGAAGCATGGTCTGGCTACTTGGTCTCTGGCTCTGTTTGCAGATTGTCTTTTAGGGTAAGCATGCAGAGTGACCCCATATGCACAGAGCACTGTCTGCATGCTAAAGCATTCCCACATTTACCAGTTTCTGCCAATTTCCACTCACGTCTGATGCTTGGGGTGATGCTACTCCAGGTAGTGCTATTTGCCCATCTCTAAAGCTTTCAATGGGGACACGGGTAGCACTGTGGGTTAAACCACAGAGCCTAGGACTTGCCGATCAGAAGTTCGGCGGTTCGAATCCCTGCGACGGGGTGAGCTCCCATTGCTCGGTCCCTGCTCCTGTCAACCTAGCAGTTCGAAAGCGCAAAGTACAAGTAGATAAATAGGTACTGCTCCAATGGGAAGGTAAACGGCGTTTCCATGTGCTGCTCTGGTTCACCAGAAGTGGCTTAGTCATTCTGGCCACATGACCTGGAAGCTGTATGCTGGCTCCCTTGGCCAATAAAGCGAGATGAGCACCGCAACCCCAGAGTCGTCCGCGACTGGACCTGATTGTCAGGGGTCCCTTTACCTTCACCTTTAGAGCTTTCAATGGAGCCTGGACTTGCCTTCATTTTTAGGTATCTGTAGCACGCAGCACTTTACTCTCTACTGTGTCAATTTCTGGCCAAAAGTTCTTTTCGGATTTGTTTTCCTGAACTTACTCGTTTACTTCCTTCAAAACCCTGTAGTTGGCATATCATATGTTCTCTTTAAACCCCTATAGTCATTAGTCACTCCTGCAATTAAGAGTGAAGGGTGGGTCCCCTCACTCGCTGCTCCTGTTGTTGTGCCCCCTGGCAGCTCCACTGCCACACTGTCCACATGATGGCAGCACGCCTGCAGTGCCCCAAATGCATGTCGGCTCAGTACCAACTGCTGAACAAAAGGGAGGCATTGTAATAAATTAACAAGCAGAAGGCAAGTTTCTCTTGATGTGTGTGAAATGTTAGTTTTTTTATATATCATGGTTCTACAAGTCCATATACATAAGGGCCTAGATATTACGGTAACTTCCATTACTTCATGTATTCAGGCTATTGTGCCTACAGGAGATAGGATGAGCGCATTGCCCTTTTGACAATGATCTGTGCAAGCCTTAGCAGAGAAGCAACATGTTGGCCTTGCATTAAGCCACAGCTTTCCCCCTTAAATTGAGTCCAGATGTGTGATGGAGCTGTAGCAACATATGGAAAAACCCCACTGGCTGCTTGTGAGCAGCAAGTCACTTTGGCAACAGCAAGAGCTTGGCTTGAGGCCTTAAGACTAATTGCCAGTTGTCTTAAGCCACACGCCCCAGCCCAGGGAGCTAAGTAGCTGGGCAGGGGAGT
Source organism: Podarcis erhardii (assembly GCF_964252035.2). NCBI lineage: Eukaryota > Metazoa > Chordata > Lepidosauria > Squamata > Lacertidae > Podarcis > Podarcis erhardii. The sequence continues at coordinate 96,001,189 of NC_138509.1, read as the reverse complement.
GGTGTGCGATGATAACTAGCTTCTCAGAATTTACTTCTGACATTTTATCCTAGCCTTTGCTTCTGCAGGTCCCCTTTGAGCAGTGTAGATAGGGCTTGGCATCAAAATTAAGTGGGTCTGTCTAAAAATTAAATATTCTGTGTAGCTCCGGTGGGTCCTATCCACTTCATAGGCAAACTTCATCCACACTGCACTCGGCAATGAAATTTGAATGTCATGTGTGGGGCCTATATTTGGAGTGGCAAAGCCCCAAGCAATGTAGCACACCAGGGCACGCACATTTGGCAAAAGAGTTTTCACTCATAACTTGTCAGTTTTTACTCTCGAGCTGCAGTTACTATTTTGAGACGCCTGCAAATTCATTTCACATTCTTGATCTGGCACTATGCTGTCCTGTGGGGTTGGGAGCCTCCAAACTAGCTGCTGCTTATTGACTTTGTAAGAAACATCTACCCTTCTGAAAGCTGAAATGTGGCCAACTTCTTGTCCAAAAAAATCTTTAGAGGGAAGGAAGAGTCCAAGGGAAAGCTCTGTATGCTATGCTTTTGTCAGCTTGCATTTCTATGATTCAGGGTTGATTTCAACTTCTAGCCGGTTCAATATTTTGGAGAGGAAAAAGGACAACACCCTATTTCTTGAGGGTGTGTGTGTGTCAGAACAAGAGCTGGGAGCCTCTGACTGTGAAGTTGGATGAGATGTAGTATGGAGGGAGATAATGAGACTGTGTGTGTCCTTAGTCCTCAGAGCCCTGTTCAGGAGCAGAAGGGAATGGCCATATGCAACATGACCCTCTGCTATTAGCAGGCAGGATAAAGCATTCAGATTGGGCCGGAATGTGTATAAATGCTAGGATCCTTCTGTCCTGGTCCGGTCAACAGAGCAGGACCTTTCTCCAGCTGCACTTCAGGCTTCAAGTAAAGCCCCAGTTCAAGTAGAGAGGTAGCCCCCAAGAAAAGGAGAAAATTTAATATATTTTATTGGGGAATTTCAGTAGCTCGTAGCTGTTGTCACTTTTCTAGTTGTAGCAGGGAGAGAGAGGGCTTATGTGGTCCTTGCAGGCTTTGGGATGAGCTTGATAGGCCAAGGTGCCATGCAAGAAAAATCCTGTTGCAGAGAGAGGATAGCTGCCAGAAGGCCATATTGCCTGTGCTGGGAAACTTCTCTGTCCTATTTTAGCTTGCCTTTGTTTCTTTGCTGAAACATACTTTGTTCTTCATGCGATGGTCATCTCCAGGCTTGACTACTGTAATTCGCTCTACGCGAGGCTGCCCTTGAAGCTGTCACGGGGTCTCTGCCATGGGAGCATATTCACCCAGTGCTTTTCAAGCTGCACTGGCTCCTGGTGGAGTACAGGGTCAGATTTAAGGTGCTGCTTTTGACCTTTAAAGCCCTTCACGGCCTAGGACCCTCGTACCTACGGGACCGCCTCTCCTGGTATGCCCCACGGAGAGCCTCAAGGTCCATAAATAGCAACACCCTAGTGGTCCCGGGCCCTAAGGAAGTTAGATTGGCTTCAACCAGAGCCAGGGCCTTTTCAACTCTGGCTCCGACCTGGTGGAACGCTCTGCCTCATGAGACCAGGGCCCTGCAGGATCTGATTTCTTTCCGCAGGGCCTGTAAGACAGAGTTGTTCTGCCTGGCCTTTGGCTTGGAGCCAATTTGATTCCCTCCCCCTCTTTCTTTTTCCTTTCTCCTCCTGTGATGAGGCTGCATTTTAATATTTCAATGTTGTATTTTAATCTTGTTTTTAAGTTGTAATCATTCAACTTGTTTTTATTATTGCTTGTAAGCCGCTCTGAGCCTGGCCTTGGCTGGGGAGGGTGGGGTATAAATAAAAAAATATCATCATTATTATTATTATTATTATTATTAGTAGTAGTAGTACAGCCCCCTGCAATGCAGGAATCTCAACTAGATCTTACTTGACAGACAACCATCCATTTGTCCAATGAGCTTCTTGCCCTCTTTGGCTTCTTCTACCTGTTGCTTCTTTTCGTTGCTTTATAGTTGGCTTAGAAGATCCATTTAGAAGTGGATATGAGCAGTTTTGTAGAGGGGCATGCCTGTGTCATTGATTGCTTGCCCTGGCCTGAAAGAATTTAGATTTAGTAGGTGCCTAACAACTTGAGAGATGAGATTTGATACAGAAGATGTCACTTTCAGTTGATAGAACCTTTCACCTTCAGGTTTGATAACCATGTACCTGTGAGCAGCAACACCACAGCGGTCTCTCAAGTACCATTGGTTGGCAACTGGCTAGAATACTTTTAACCAACTGCCTTGTATTAAAAATTTCAATTATAAATACAATTACATTTGCATAGGTTAGCATAATAACAGAACTGTTTAAATTCATTGAAGTAATATATATATTTCAACATAACAGCCCTGCATTAGCTTGAATTGTGCTTTATATTGCATATAGTGGTTGGCCTAGGTAGGGACATGCATCTCTTTGAATGGATCAGGGACACCCATCAAGCCAGATGTGTACTACAGTGTACATTTGGCTGCATATCCTCATAGGCTGCAAAGGGAGGTCTCTCTTGAAGGGTTGGGACACATGTCTCTGTGAGTTAAATATATATACAGTGGTGCCCCGCAAGACGAATGCCTCGCAAGACGAAAAACCCACTAGACGAAAGGGTTTTCCGTTTTGGAGGTGCTTCGCAAAACGAATTTCCTATGGGCTTGCTTCACAAGACGAAAATGTCTTGCAGGTTTGCTTCCTTTTTCTTAAAGCCGTTAATACCCGGGGAATCCACGCTCCGCAAGAGTGGCTCCCTTTTTCTAAGCCGCTAAGCCGCTAATCTGCTTATCCACTAAGCCGCTAAAAGCTGCTAAAAGCCGCTAAGCTGCTAATAGCGCTAATCCGCTAAGCCATCAATGGGCTTGCTTCGCAAGACGAAAAAAACGCTAGACGAACGGATTCTTTTCGTCTTGCGAGGCACCGCTGTATGGACCTGTTTTTCTGTTGTATCATTCTGTTGGCATCCTGTAACCAAGATGGCCAGTGCACAAGCTTTTGATGTTCTGTGGTCTGGCCCTGTGATGGGAGCTAAAGGGGAGTGGGAAATAGTTCGAGGATCACATGATGTGGCACACAGCTGTAGCCACTTTTTGGGGGAGAGCATCCACTGAAAGATGCAACTGGCGTGGATGTCATTGCAATTTGTTGTTTCTGTTGATGGAGGCAAGGACGGTGCAGTCTGCCACAGCTGTTACTCATTGACCAGTGAAATAAATGACTTTGTAAGACAAAGAGGAAACAAAGCTGTAGCTGAATGGTCAAGGGAGATCTGGAGTGGAATTCTTAGGCTGGAGTTGAAAACTCTTGATGTTGCTTCACAAAAACACTTGGCAAGATCCAGGAATGTGGCTTTGAAGCTGGTTGCAGCAGATAACCAAGGCCAGCCTACATCTTTCTGGCAAGTTGATAGAATTGTAGAGTTGGAAGGGACCACAATGGTCACCTATCTAGTCCACCCCCTGTAATGCAGAAACCTTACGCCCAAGGTGGGGCTCAAACCCATGACCCTGAGATTAAGAGTCTCATGTTCTACCATTTGTTTTGTTTTATTTGTTAAAGTCATATCCTAACATTCCTCCTAAATCTGTGAAAGAACATTACCGTTAAAAATAAAATCATGTTTGGAACATTTAAATACAATAAACATAGCAAAACATTAAACAGATGTTAAAAGAGATATGACTAAATCATGTGTCTGGACATGCCCACTGAACCAGAAAAGTTTCAGCAGGGGTCACAGTGTTACCATGTCATCTGCCTAGTGCTAGTGGATAGGGAATTCCAGAATGCTGGGGCTGCCACATTAAAGGAATTATTGTCTGTGCCGTTTTGCATGAAGAAAGTCTGAGTTTTGCGCTCTGGAGAAACAATGGAAATAAGCAAGTTGGTGGTATTCAAAGTTTTACTCAAAGTAGACTTACTGAAAATAATGATATAGTGTGTATCTGAAGAAGTGTGCATGCACACGAAAGCTCATACCTAGAACTAACTTAGTTGGTCTTTAAGGTGCTACTGGAAGAAATTTTTTTATTTTGTTTTGAAAATAATGAACCTAACTTAGCTATGTTTCAGTGAGTCTACTTTGAACAAAACTTAAAAACCACCCCATTTGTTGATAACCAGTTGAATGTTATTTCCAAACCAGGTGTTTCTATTTTTCCTTTTCTTCTTCTGAAATTGCAGTATTGTTGGCATTATGGGGCTAGTGGTTAGGCAGCTTTTTGTGATAATGCTTCTAGTTGTGGGGTTGAAGAAGCTCAACTCCGTTCTTTTCTCTTTTCTCTCTCCTCCCTCGGCCCTTCCTGCCCTCCTGCTGAGTTGAGGCTTTTCCAGGAATGAGCAGTTTTGCTCACAAAGCACATTCCACAGCCTCAGTTCCTTTTTGGCAAGAGCATTTGCCTGCTATTAAACCAGAGCCAGGCCCAACTTGTCAACCCTTTTTCTAAGGCTGGGGCTAGAGGGGTGCAAAGCAAATAGAGGGGTGCAGAGGTGCTCTATTTAGCTGCCTACTTGAGGGTTGGTTCTGCCTTGATACCTGCTAAGCCCTCGGTGTCTGAGGAGCACACGGCTACTACCCCCCCCCCCCGCTCTGCATTCTGGCCAGACAAACTTGCATGGGAAGTCTGAAATCCCTTTTATTACACCGTCTCCTGGGAATTAACTGAACTTTGTTGGCATACATCTGTCTCAAGAGACAATGGAATACACCTCTAGTGGTGAAGTCAAACCTGTGTTAGCAGCACTGAAGTGACTTCCCCAGGGTGTAGGCCTGGGCAGTGTGTATGTAAATCCTGGGCTAAATCCTCGTTTAGTCGTGTCTGACTCTTCGTGACCCCATGGACCAGAGCACGCCAGGCACTTCTGTCTTCCACTGCCTCCTGCAGTTTGGTCAGACTCATGTTTGTAGTTTCGAGAACACTGTCCCACCATCTCATCCTCCATCGTCCCCTTCTCCTTGTGCCCTCCATCTTTCCCAACATCAGGGTCTTTTCCAGGGAGTCTTCTCTTCTCATGAGGTGGCCAAAGTATTGGAGCCTCAGCTTCAGGATCTGTCCTTCTAGTGAGCACTCAGGGCTGATTTCCTTAAGAATGGAGAGGTTTGATCTTCTTGCAGTCCATGGGACTCTCAAGAGCCTCGCTAGTGTGATCCAAAGGAAAGCAGAGCAATACCTTTGGCACCAGCTTGGCTGGAGGTGTTGTTGGAAGGAGGCGTACAAGGCACCATGCCACCGTCTTAGGGACTCTGGATTTGTGTATGGGTTTACACTTTAGACTTTTCTTCTCCCGAAGAGATCCTGCAAGGCAGCAGAGGTCTAGGATCAGAGTTTTCCTTCTCCTAGGTACACAAGCTCCATCTGCCCCCATATCCCTCTAGACCACGTGTAGAAACCGCCTTCTTGACCGTTGGACCCACTACTGGTCTCATCTGTTCAATCCATCAGAGCCTGTCTTTGCATGCAGGGGAAGTCCCTAATTCACTGAGGGTTTGAGACCCATTGGCTCCCCTCATCTGGTTTAGCCGGCCAGTCAGAGCTGTTCTAGAAGCTGTCAGCATTTACGTGGAAGGAAACTGAGTGTGTGCAGGGCTTAGTTAAAGCACCAACACCCACCCACAGATTTGTTGCATTCCTGCATTGCCCTTTATGGATCTCAGTGTAAAGGTGGTGAACTCCTGGTCTCCCACTCTGTTATTGGCCAGCCTCAGATCTGCTTAGCATCTGTGATGGAACAACAGCAAGCACCTTCAGGCCATTTTTGGGGGCTGGATTTGAACAAGAGTTCACTTTGCAGCCATATTTGTGGGGTAAGATACAGAGGGTGGTGAAAGGCTTATTGCAGCCACAATATAATCATGTCTAGTCACAACATTTTAACTATCTTAATTACTACATGCAGAGGTAGAAAACATGTCACTAATGTGTTCCCTAATGGTCATTGTAGCCTCTTATTATCCTCAGAGCAATTTCAGTTTTTGCTGTGAGTAAAACACACTTCTAGGCAGTCAAGCTTTACAAAAGGTTGTTCTCCTCCCCATTATTTGTTTTTTCTTACAGGCTACAAGTAATTAAATATAGTTAGGTGTGTGTGCAGACAAGTAAGAATATTTGAAGGTTAGCTATTTCTGTGGATTTACTGCCAAGCTAGGATACAGCAAACAAAATAACAGACTTTTGTAGCTAGCAGCACAGCATCAAGTGATTTGCACTGACAGTGATGTAGATTGTGTTATATGAACAGAGGGTATATCACTAGATTCAGTCAAAGTAGCAAATTCATCTTGTGCAATTTGCCATTCCTGTGAAATTTTGCCCTTGCTCATTGGGAACCGCTTATGACAAACACAGGTTTGATAATCCTGGTGTGTGTTAAGTTGCCTGTCTTACTATGGGCACTGCTCTTGAAATATAATCAGTAATAATTTCTAATAGCTAACAACATTCAGGGGGGGATGGGCACAGCATTTGGCTCAACAAGCGCCTGGAATCCCTTCCAGTATGCTGCCTAGTCAAGGTTTGTGCACACTGCAGCCTCTGTGTCCTGGGTGTCAGAAGTGGAGTGGATGCCAGCCTTGGCATCAGATTTGCTCTCAGCTCCCTCCGTTAAAGGGGGAGGTTCCTTGACTGGAGAAGCTGAGAGAGGCATATCTGGAAGACAACACTTCTCAAATTTTTCCTAAACCTACTTTGGGGGGTGGGTCTCCACCCCCCCCAACCTCCTGGAACCCTCCCTCGGATCAGACATCTTTTGGGGGGTTGGAATCTGTTACCCCGACCCCCTGGGACTCTCCTCCAGGTCTAACTCCCATTTTTCCTTGGGGTCTGACCACTCTTCCAGGGGACTCAGGACAGATGGGGAGGGCTTCCAGCATTGATACATTTCTCTTGAAAAATGTAAGTCGCAGGCCATATGTATACTTAACCTTCAAGTAGATCCCATTGAACACAGTGAGGGTGATCTGAGTCTGGGTGCATGTGATCCAATTGTGTGGGAGAAAGAAACGAAAAAAACCCGAGCATCCGGAATGCTTCCATGAATTGCAGTTAATGTAGAAGCAACATGTTCAGCATAATGGAACTAAAAATTAAACAGTTCATGCACTGCAGTTTGACAGATATAACCCACATGTTTTTATTCCATTTTCCCCCATCCATGAGGACTAGATCCTCCTGCAAATGAAAATGACAATCTTTGGGTTGCCAGCTTCTTCAATAGGTTCTGTTCTGACTGTTGTCACAGTGCCTGCCACCAAAATGTATATTGAGTCAGACTGTTAGTCTGTCTTGTTCAGTATTGACTTTATTGACTGGCAGCAACCCTCTTGGGTGTCAGGCAGGGGGTCTTCCCAGCCCTACCTGGGGATGCTGGTGATTGCACCTGAGATGTTCTGCAAGCATAGCAGGTGCTGTACCACTGAGCTATGGCCCTTTCCACAAAAGGACCTGCATGCAGGTGATAAATTTAAAAAACCTGAGCATCCATAAGCCTCTTTCACCTAGAGTTATGATCCTGTGTCAAGGTGGTCCCTTGGTGCTCTGCAGATTGCACTCCTGGTTTTGTGAGTAAGGGGTTGCCCACAGGCTTGCAGTTCAGTTTCTTGGCACAGAGCCTTTTGGAGCTCTTTGAACCTCTTCTCCCTGCATCTCAGTAAGACACAGCTAGCTGGTTGGTTGGTGCAGAAGATGTGGGAAATGGTGTCACTTTAAAAGACTCCATTCAGATTAAATGAGTGCATCTGAGCCTTCAGGGCTTCAAGGAGCAGGTTCCTTTGATGTATAAAGTAGGGACAGAAGGCGTCGTCTGGGTGGGGCAGAGTTAATTAGGATGGAAAACCTTATTTGCCTCCTGCAATTTTCTGTCCATGTTTTGAAATGGGCAGAAAAATCCTGCCTGCAGAGGAGTTCCACAACTGGAAGAAGCACCAAGTCTTCACCAAGTGCCTGAAAGGGGCCTCTCTGATCTCAGCTGGGACTGAGTGACACTGAATTGAGCCCACAATATTGAACACTCCTGGTGGAACTGAGTCGTGTAAGACTACTCACAGTAATTCCTCTCAAGAGCTCTGTGATTGGGCAGGGATATAAGCCATCTATCAGTCCCTAAGGTATCCTTGAACCCAAGTCGTTAAGGGCCTTGTAAATTAATACAAGAACCTTGAATTTGGCTCAGTAGGAACTAGTTGTTGTTGGCACCTGTCTACCTCAAGAGACAATGGAGTGTGCTTCTGGGGGTGAAGCCAAACGGCTGCACTGGGAGCATCGAAGTGACCTCCCTGGAATGCAAGCCTGGGCAGAGTGTATGGAGGTCCTGGGCTGCCAGAACGACAACACAAACACACACGGGCTCACTGATTTGGTCCAAAGGAAAGGAAAGCAATACGTTTGGCACCAGCTTGGCTGCAGGTGTTGCCAGTAGGAGACAGTGTACTAGGCGCCATTCAACCATCTTAGGGGCTCCACTTTGGATTTGTGTAGGGTTTACTCCTTGGCCTCATCTTCTTGCTTTTAAACACTATAGTTATATGATGGTAATAGCCTGTTCCAGACTTAGTCTGTGTCCCCACGTAATTTCTAACCCTCCTTCCCTCCGGTGCTGTAGGCTGATGGGCCTTTAAAGCTCACCTTGCACATTTTCCAAACCCATTTTGATGTATGGATCCTTGAAGCACCGGGAAAGGTTCTCCATATAGGTGGCCATTTTTCAAATAATCTTTGTACTGTACAGATTATCTTCATTTTGTGCATGAAGTTACTTGAGTCCGTTTTTTTTACAGAACTCAAGGCCAGGCCAGAAAGCCAAGGATTCTTGTGTGACCAGAATAGCCAGTGGATTTATGAAGGGTGGGACTAGTCACCACCCCAACTAGTAGAAGCCACACTGTGCCTCATTCAAGTTTCTCAGCTTTTTAGGCAACCATGAGGACTAGAAACCCAACATTCAGAAAGCTGAGCTTCTGAGGATTTTGTTTGGAGTGAATACATTTTTCTCAGCAGAAGTGGGCTTAGTTGATCATGGCACATTCAGAGGTATTTTGCCTGAAGAACATAGGATTTCCAAATATGAAAGTGATTGACTCCCCTTTTTAAAAAGATGGGGCCTCTCCTAACAGTAACACAGTGTCTGAGTTACAGATAGGTAGCCGTGTTGGTCTGCCATAGTCAAAACAAAACAAATTCCTTCCAGTAGCACCTTAAAGACCAACTAAGTCAGTTCTTGGTATGAGCTTTCGTGTGCATGCACACTTCTTCAGATACACTGAAACAGAAGTTTCCAGACCCTTCTATATAGTGAGAAGGTGGGGAGGGGTATTACTCAGAAGGGTGGTGGGAATGGGGGATTGGCAGATAGCTGTGATGAGCCTGTTGACGACTCTTAACGACTGCAATAGGTCTTACAGGAAAAAGCAAGGGGTGAAAAGGTGAAAAATGGCTTTGTCATGTATAATGAGATAAGAATCCAAGGTCTTTGTTCAGACCAGGTTTTTCCATGGTTTTGAGTTTGGTGATAAGTTGTAATTCAACTTATTTGAGTTTGGTGATAAGTGTCTGAGCTGAACCCTGTGGGCTGCCTTCTCTGCACCCTCCACCCCACCAAGGCATTGACCCAAATGATTGTACTTTCTTGCATGGTTCCATCTGGTGAAGCGACTTCAAAGTCTGTCTCATTTTGGCAGGAACATATGGCCTTCCATAAGTGAGGAGGGTTTTGTGGTGGGGATATCTCAGCCTCTGTTCAGCCTGCACGCACAATTGCTTTCATTTATGGAGCTTAGACTCTGTGTAAATTGAGGAGAAAAGGTCATATTTGTGTCTTGTCTTATGCTCCAGGATGCTCAAACATGTTGCTACATGTTCTTTGCTGGGATGGAAATAAAGTGATTTAAATAAGAGTCAGCTAAAGATTTCAATCTTAAGCTTTTAAAGGCCGTTTGTCAAATAGCTCTTGTTTTGCTGTGTGCCAGGGGAAGGTTAAGCCCATGTGCCTCTAAATCGTCCTCACCAGCCAAGGATGCCTGAGGCCAGTTGCTGGAGGACTAAAGGAGGGCAAGGGGGGCAGCAATCAGACAGCTCTGCTCTGTTGGCCAGGCAACAGCAGATGGCCAGTCTCCTTGTCTTTAAGTTATGCCTGGCCAGTCCAAAGACCTTTTGCTAGCTGCCAAATTCAAGGCCAGATGTTGCTCACACCTGTTCCCTTCTGTCCTCAAAGGGGCATCTGAGAGCTTGAGTGCCCCCATTGGAAGATGGCCGACAATACCATCTCTCCGGACCACACGGGGTAATTAAGAGGCTGTTATGGGAGTAGGCAACCTCCCTTGTTGCCCCAAGGGAATGGGGAACACTGCCCTTGCTTTCTGTGCCCATAAATCACCCCCGAATTCAAAAAAAGGGGGTGAGGGCAATAGGCAGAATGCCCCCGTGTGGACCCCGGCTCTCCTAGACGCTGTCTCTGATCGCGCACTAGCTGCAGCAATTTGGAATAATTAATTACAAAAGAAGCAAATGCACATATTTCGAGTGAAGAAGGGGAGTGAAGACTGCTAATAGAAGGGACCTCTGTGAAAGAAGATGACGGGTTGGAGCAACAGGAATATTTTACGAAGAAGATATCAAAGGCTGGGTATATCGGCAACGGGACTGAATTGGGGGGGGAACCTTTTTTTCTTTTCTTTTATGTGATTAACCAAGAACCCCTCCTCATTAGAACCGTCGGTTAACTGACCCAAGCAGGATGATTAAGGGCTGTGTGGAAATGAACTTTAACCAAAAGTATGCTTTATGGAGATTGAGTAAAGAACAAGAGCTTTTGGAATGGAGCAGTAATAAATACAGAGTCGCCATCTTGGCAGGTTTTGCCGAAGGATTTATAGCCGGGAGGAGGAATGGATTTGTTTTCAGACTGCTTTCCTGGTGAATCTCCTCAGAGTTTGAGAAAGGCGACAGATTTGTGAAGATTAACGACGCTAAGACTGTTTTGCTTTATGGAAGTGATGTTATACAGAAAACGTCTGGATATGGCTCTTGCATAAAAAAAAAAATATCCACACAGGATTACAATCTGTTTTAACCCGCTTGTGGAGACTATCTGAGGAAAAATATATGAAAATAACAAGAAGAGATGTGGAAAAACAATAAGAAAGGACTGGATAGTACTGTGAACATCATATGGTCAGATTTGTGGACATTAAAGCAGCAAGAAGAAGCAAGAAGATGATTGGATCCCCTTCGGAACTTGAAATATGGGTACCCCCAACAAAAAATTAAAATTCGGCTTTGTAATTTGGAATTTATGTAATTTGGTTTGATTTGATTGGTCGATTAATAAAAATTATTCTTAAAAAAACGGAGCTTGAGTGCCCCAGAATCCCTGCCGCTCTGATCTGGAGGCATTGATACACTTGCAGAACAGAAGACAACTGTTCACAAATGTTGCATCTGTAGCATGGCTCGGAAAACTAAGGCCTGTGGGCCGGATCAGGCCCAATTGCCTTCTGGATCCGGCCTGCAAATGGTCCGGGAATTGCCACGTGGATTGCCAGCACGCACGCATTCTTTCCCTCTCCCTCACATGGCGGCTGTGCCTCCTCCCTCCCTCCTCCTGGCTTCTTCCCGCCCTGCCTAGAGGAGGAAGGGGCTGGGCTTTGTTGGTGCCAGCAGCAGCAGCAGCGCTCGAGTGGCCGCCATTTTAAGCAGCCCCTCTCCGTAGCCCTTTTGCGTGTTGCTCATTTTCCCTCCACCGTTGCCACCAGCCCCTGCCACTCACAAGACACAGGTAAGCAGCCACCGGGGCTCGTAGTGCTCTTGCATCATTTCTGCCCCCCGCCAAAATATAGTCGGGCCCCCCCACAAGGTCTGAGAGACAGTGGACCAGCCCCCTGCTGAAAAACTTTACTGACCCCTAATCTATAGGTTCACTCCACTTAGCCAGCAACTATAGATTTAAGGAATCTCTGCTATTTTTTTTTTTTAAAGGAAACATTAGTCTTGGCAATGCAATATAATATGGGCTCCCCATAGTTTATGCAGGTTACAGAACCCAGTTTTCCTTTGTACAGGATTGGGACCATCCCACCATGTCCCCTTTGACTTCTGTCTTCCGGATATGTTACGTTATAGTCTGCCTTTCATACCTTAAAATACCCTTGTGGTAAGTTGTTGTGTGTAGTCTAGGAGCCAGCAATAGAAAGGGGATCAGTTTTCTTCCTCAGAATAAAACATCAATTGAAATATTGAGACCTGACAGGATAATGTGGCTTACTTTGATTTATCATTTTAAAGTGAACAATGTTTTTACCTGTCATTGTGCAAAACAGCCTTGTTCTCCCCCCTGTCTTTCTTTTAAGAAGGATTCCCATGCAGATTCGTGCTTAGTCATGTAGTTTTCCGGGCAGCCTAGACACGTCTCTACATCTCAATCTTGCTTCGCTTCACAGGGCTCTCTAAGGGACAAATGAACTGTTAAACACACACACTTCCTTTTATAGAAATCATAAATAAGAAGCAGAAATTGGAGAGGGCTTAGCTGCAAGTTGACAGATCCACAAATATGACCTGAGAAATAAGCAGATTAGGAAGTACAGATGTTTCTGGTTGGATTTGAGCTGTCTTGGTTGGGTAGGAAGGATTTGGATGTGGAATTGAGATGCATTGATGTATCATACCCAATCTCTGCCTCTTAAGAAACATCTTCAGGTTTTATTATCGTGGCAGTCCAAGTTCTTTTGGGGTTTTTTGCCCTGGAATCAGACTGCCAGCTCTGTTATTTTTTGACCTCATGTGCTGACCTGTACTTTGACATCTGTCTCTCTCTTCTTTTTGCAGCGTTGTGAAGGAAGAAATCTCAGACGACAATGCAAAGCTTCCCTGTTTCAACGGCCGCGTGGTGTCTTGGGTAAGCTGGATTCTTGACTGGGTTTCTTTTTCCAGGCAGCCGTGTACAGGAGTGGCTTTACCATGTGGGCAGGTTAAGCAGCTGCTTCAAGTGACATAAAAGGTAAAGGTACCCCTGCCCGTACGGGCCAGTCTTGCCAGACTCTGTCCGCAGACACTTCCGGGTCACGTGGCCAGCGTGACAAGCTGCATCTGGCAAGCCAGCGCAGCACATGGAACGCCGTTTACCTTCCCGCTGGTAAGCGGTCCCTATTTATCTACTTGCACTTAAGGGTGCTTTCGAACTGCTAGGTTGGCAGGCGCTGGGACTGAACTACGGGAGCGCATCCCGCCGCGGGGATTCGAACCGCTGACCATGCGATCGGCAAGTCCTAGGCGCTGAAGTTTTACCCACAGCGCCACCTGCGTCCCTTTCAAGTGACATACTGGAATCCAATTAGCTGAGGTGCCCCTCCTCACAGGGCCTGTAACTGCAATGCCTAATTCTCAGGTTTACTGTGCCTGTGTGGCCTCCTCATCTTTGGTTCTCTGGCCTCTACCCACCCAGCACCTTCTCCGTTTCCATTTAAAACTGAGCATGCTCTATTCCAGTGTTTCCCAACCTTGGGCCTCCAGCTGTTTTTGGACTACAACTCCCATCATCCCTAGCTAGCAAGACCAGTGGTCAGGGATGATGGGAATTGTAGTTCAAAAACAGCTGGAGGCCCAAGGTTGGGAAACACTGCTCTATTCCAGTGTTTCCCAACTGGCCGCAAAGGAGGAGCAGCAGCAGCCTTGCCTAGGAAAAAGAAAGGGAAACACAGTTTGTCTACTGCCGGTTTGAGCACTTTATACCACACTGGGCTAGGAGCTCAGCTCAGCCATTGGAGAGGAAGGCAGCAGAAGCCTTAAAACTTGGAAGGTGAAAGAATGTGAAAGTTAGCGGCTGTGTCCATGTCCCAGTCTTCCCGGTAGCCCTAAGCTGAAGCAATTCCCTGTTCTGTCTTCACTTGCCCTACTTATACCTTGATGTGAGAGGAGCCGGGGCTTTTTATCCTCCCCCCCCCCTTTATCCCTTAAAAGGTTTTTGCAAGGTAGTTCCTTCCAGTGAATGCCTTAATTTTGCACATGTTCAGCTGAAACCAGGTGGACCACCTCAGAGTAAGGAGGGTTGGGGATCACATTCTAGACTCTGGAGCACTTCATCAAGCAGGATGCAATCCATAAAACCCATTTTTGGATTCCTTTGGACTCCTAACCCAGTGGGTAAGAACCTAACAATGTAAAACTTTCTTACGTATATCTACTCAAAGGTAAGTCCCCTTCTGTTCAGTGGAACATACACTGAAGCAAGGGCGCATGAGATGGCAGCCTTGGCATGAAAGAGGAAGGAAGCAGGGAGAGACTCATTGGCAAGTGGCAACCTCTTCTTTTCCTTCCATGGCTGAATATGGGATAAGCTCCAGTGCATCCTCATGAACTAACTTGCTGGAAGTAGATGGATCTTTGGTATTTAGTCATCAAAACAATTCAGTTGTATGCCACTGATAGAAAAGTTGGGCAAGTTATTGTGTTTGGGGACATGCTTCAATCAGTTTGAATTAAAATTAATCAAGACCTTAGTAATATGTAAGTGCAGCATGGTTCAGACCAGTGTTTCCCAAACTTGGGTTTGCAGCTGTTGTTGGACTACAACTCCCATCATCCCTAGCTAGCAGGACTAGTGCTCAGGGATGATGGGAACTGTAGTCCAAAAACAACTGCATATCCAAGTTTGGGAAACCTTGGTTCAGACAATCATTCCTATTTTATAAACCATTAGAAGAAAGGGTCCTGGCTAATTTTCCTGGTTCGTTTACCAACACTAACGTAAATTAAAATGCTGAAACTAGGCCAGTACCCGTTTTCATAATGGGAAAGATCTCATACCACTGCTAATCTCCCAGCTCCTTTAAATTCTCTTTCAGTGTTTGCCAGTGGAATGTAAACATCTATCCTAGTTAGGTCTAATGCTAAACTAGCAATCTGCTAAACAAATCAGGATGTTCTAAATTAAAACCTCTAAAGTCACAGGCTGCTTGGTAGGTTCGATAGGAGTGAATGTGTAAAACTGATTTCTGAATGTTGGATACGCTGTAAAACAGCTGCTGAGTAATGAAGCAGTGTCTTTAGCAGCCTCTTTTTGTATTTATTTTCAGACACATCCAGATCTCTTCTGTGAGCTTGCTTTTACAGCAGCCATAGAATGGGTTGGGCTGGGCTGCCATAGTGTGTTTTGCTTCAGGAAGCAAATGTCTTAGCCCAGTACTGGCTGTGGAAGCCAGATGTCGTCTTCTAATACCACAGGTCCCAGTGGAGTGTTAGCTCTGTGAGCTTAGAGGCCCGGATTTAGGTTGCCACTTATGCTAGATTTGGATTCTGAACGCTTTACCATCGGTTGCCCCTTTTATGACATGAATAATATCAAAACTGCTCTTGTCCCTATGATTTTAAGGAAATCCTGCACAAGTTGTGCCCTACCAGGTTGAGTAGACCTCATGTTTTGGGTGCCTGCCCGAGGCTGGAAAAACCAAGGGGTGGTTGACCACTGAAAGCCCGCAACACATGACTGGTGCAATGTGTTAGTTTTATGGGTAACGCATTGTGCTGGCCTGTTCTAGGGTGCAACAGTTTGCACGGTCGCTTTACTGTGGAAAAAGTCCTCCTTAGCTTCTCTCTCTGGGCAGTCAGTCACAGAACTGCTGCTGCCATATTAATATTGCCAGATGCTCCAAAAATTGCTGCGCTGGCTGGTGGTGATGGGAATTGTAGTCCAAGACATCTGGAAGGCACCAGTTGGGAAAGGCTGTTGTAAATGGTTGAACTTCCACAAGGCCTTCTTTGGGGCTCAGTCCTATTCCTGTAATGCAGGGACAGGGATAATGGATGTGTTCATACATCATGCATAGCCACTGCTCCCACCTTCCGTTGCACTCTCCCGTCACCCACTTCTGGAAGGGGGCCACCCACCCACACGCAGGAGGAATCCAGAGGATGGAAGAGGAGGAGATATGTATATACACTATGAGCAGACATCTGTCCTCCCTGCTGCCTCGCTGCCCCCCCCCCAATCCCTACTCCACCACCCTCCATTACAGATTTTGGCCCGTCTTCTCTTTCTCATAGAAGCCAGTAGTCCTCATTGACCTGTAACGAAAAATGAATGAGGCTGCAGTAGGAAGATGTTTCATAGAATCATAGAATCATAGAGTTGGAAGAGACCACAAGGGCCATCGAGTCCAACCCCCTGCCAAGCAGGAAACACCATCAGAGCACTCCTGACATATGGTTGTCAAGCCTCTGCTTAAAGACCTCCAAAGAAGGAGACTCCACCACACTCCTTGGCAGCAAATTCCACTGTCGAACAGCTCTTACTGTCAGGAAGTTCTTCCTAATGTTTAGGTGGAATCTTCTTTCTTGTAGTTTGGAACCATTGCTCCGTGTCCGCTTCTCTGGAGCAGCAGAAAACAACCTTTCTCCCTCCTCTATGTGACATCCTTTTATATATTTGAACATGGCTATCATATCACCCCTTAACCTCCTCTTCTCCAGGCTAAACATGCCCAGCTCCCTTAGCCGTTCTTCATAAGGCATCGTTTCCAGGCCTTTGACCATTTTGGTTGCCCTCCTCTGAACACAGTACTCCAGGTGAGGTCTGACCAGAGCAGAATACAGTGGCACTATTACTTCCCTTGATCTAGATGCAATACTCCTATTGATGCAGCCCAGAATTGCACTGGCTTTTTTAGCTGCCGCGTCACACTGTTGGCTCATGTCAAGTTTGTGGTCAACCAAGACTCCTAGATCCTTTTCACATGTACTGCTCTCAAGCCAGGTGTCACCCATCTTGTATTTGTGCCTCTCATTTTTTTTGCTCAAGTGCAATACTTTACATTTCTCCCTATTAAAATTCATCTTGTTTGTTTTGGCCCAGTTCTCTAATCTGTCAAGGTCGTTTTGAAGTGTGATCCTGTCCTCTGGGGTGTTAGCCACCCCTCCCAGTTTGGTGTCATCTGCAAATTTGATCAGAATGCCCTTGAGTCCATCATCCAAGTCGTTGATAAAGATGTTGAATAAGACCGGGCCCAAGACAGAACCCTGTGGCACCCCACTAGTCACTCTTCTCCAGGATGTTTGATGGGGAGGACAACTTGTCTTGATTATCGGACATTGGTATCAGTTATCACTTACCTGGGATTTGGGAGGGGGTGGAGAGACACCATATTTCCACAGCATCAGCTGTGTTTCTGTTTGGATAAAAGTTGAGGGGCAGTCAGAAACAGAAACTGAGGTTGGGGAGAAACAAGTCTCATAGATCTAATCGGACCAAAAGTTAGTTGCAGCTGACACTGCAGCCCCTTCCCCCTCCCCTCTGATAGATGTCAGTGGCTGCCGTCAGTCGCCATGGGAGACATTGACAGAGCAGCAGCTGGGAAGGTTGGGGCAGCGGAGAGGTGAGGAGCAAAACCTGCCCCCTTTTAGAAATAGATGACCTCAGAAACAGCTATTTGCTGTAGAATATCCTGCCGAACTATATAGATTACCAATGCTTAGTAGCACCCAGTCCTAGAATAGTCATTATTATTCCACAAATATGGCTTCTAGCACACAATCCTGAAAACTTCATTTTGAAGAATAAATGAAGCTTCTAGCCCATTTACCTGCAAATCGGGAAATACTCTAAACCTATTACTGTGTTAACAATCTGTGCTAGACAGAGTGTTGTAGGACTTTTGAATAGCCAGGTGTGAGACCTTTGCATTTATTCACCTGTCTCTTGGCAAGGTCCTGGCCCGCCTCCCCCCACTATCCTTTCCTTCCAGGGATCATTGCAAATGATCCCACATTCTGCAACCCCTGAATATTATCCAACTAGAATAATCAGATTTCCTAACTGGCAGGGTTTATTCCAGGCACAGAATTTTGAGATTTCTAGGCACAGCCTTTTGGCTTTGTATGCCATCTGTTTCCTAGCAGGACAGCTGGGCCCTTTGAGTGAAGAGTGGCCTCTTCCTTTGTGCATTGTGCCTGTCGCCTCCTGCTCTCACATCCCCCATGACTGTGGGGTGAGGGTGTGTGTGTGTGTGTGTGTGTGTGTGTGTGTGTGTGTGTTGCTGGGTCCAGACACTGAGGAGCTATTTCAGGAGTGTGACTCTAATTTTAGGAAGATGGGGTGGGGGAGTTCAGCCAGAGTCCGTCCAGACAGCTCAAGAGGCCAGGGATTAGGCAGGATTGTTCATCCAAGGAATCCTGTCTTCAGGCATGTTGGTAGACGGATTCCCAGCCTGTCGCTCCTGGGAGAAAGAATCCACCTACTTCCTGTAGCTGCCAAGTTGGCTCTCAGCGCTCTTCTCTACAGAAAGGTAAAGGTACCCCTGACCGTTAGGTCCAGTCACGGACAACTCTGGGGTTGCGGCGCTCATCCCTCGTCCAAGGGAGCCGGCGTTTGTCCGCAGACAGCTTCCGGGTCATGTGGCCAGCATGACTAAGCTGCTTCTGGCGAACCAAAGCAGTGCACGAAAATGCCGTTTACCTTTCCGCCGGAGCGGTACCTATTTATCTACTTGCGCTTTGACGTGCTTTTGAACTGCTAGGTAGGCAGGAGCAGGGACCGAGCAACGGGAGCTCACCCCGAACTTCCGATCGGCAAGCCCTGGGCTCTGTGGTTTAGACCACAGCACCACCCGCATCCTTCTTCTCTACATAGGTTTCCTTAAACATATACATTGATTTTAGCAGAAGGAAGTTACTATTAAGTGATGGTTTAGTACTTTTAGGAAGTACTTGATGCAGGGGAAATGGTTGCAGCAGCACCAGCAACAATTAAAGAACAACAGATATTCAGTGGGCTATCCTTGCACCTCTGTTTTAATGTCAGTAAACTGTGAGGGACATGGGTGGTGCTGTGGTCTAAACCACTGAGCCTCTTGGGCTTCCCAATCGAAAGGTCGGCGGTTCAAATCCCCACAATGGGGTGAGCTCCCATTGCTCTGTCCCAGCTCCTGCCAACCTAGCAATTTGAAAGCACACCAGTGCAAGTACATAAATAGGTACCACTCTGGTGGGAAGGTAAATGGCATTTCTGTGTGCTCTGGCTTCCGTCACGGTGTCCTGTTGTGCCAGAAGTGGTTTAGTCATGTTGGCTGCATGACCCAGAAAGCTGTCTGTGGATAAATGCCGGGTCCCTTGGCCTGAAAACAAGATGAGTGCTGCAACCCCATAGTTGCCTTTGACTGGACTTAATTATCTGGGGTGCTTTACTTTTTTTAACTTAGGGTGTCCCCTCCCCATCTTTTGCAGCTTTATTTGTTAGTATTATTTTTAGCGTGCAAAGCTGATTTTTAGTCTTTCTCTGAAGCCTCTTTTTGCAGGTGCCTCTGTAAGTGCTGTGATTTGTCCTTTATCCCTGCAGTTAGAAGTTAGATCTTGGCTCCCATCCCAGCTGCACAACCTCAGAGTGACATCCTTATTTGTTATGGTGTCACTAAACAGATGTATGTAACAAGACCAACAGGCTGCTTTGTTATATTGCAATACTTTGAACCTACCCTTCAAAATGGAAGAAAATTTTTAGCTGCCTAGGCTGGCTTACCTTGAGCTTGTTTTCTCCTTTCAGCTGGTGTCTGCTGAGGGGTCTCATTCGGACGCCGGGTCTGTCTGCGCCGACAATCAGCCAGAGCTGCCGCCCTCCATTGAGCGTACTGGAGGGATAGGAGACTCCAGGCCTCCTTCTTTTCAGTAAGTTGTGTGTCTGTGTCTGTGTATAAGGAGCAGCCTTACCTTGAGCAGGGAGAAAGTTGAGCAGTTTCTCTGCAGGAAGCGCGTTCAAGGTTCCATTCTCCTCTGGCGAAAGGGAAGCTTAGTCTCTGCCTGTTTCAAGTGGCAGGGATAAAAGTTAACACTAGAGAGACCCAATTCCTGACCATGGTAGCCTTGTGCCTGGAGTGCTCTCAGCACGGGATCCGCAAAGGAAACTGAGACCACTGTTGAACCTACTGGGCTTCTTTCCTCTTTTAACACTTAAACTTGACGCAGTGGCTTATGGACACTGCTCTGGCACCCACCCCTGCCGTATGTAGGAGTGTCATACATATACGAAGAAGAGTGTGCATTTGGTTTTTTAAAAAAGAAAGCACAGGGAATGCCAAATATTCAGGCCCCCATCCTGCCGTCTGACATGGTACAGTCCACAGCACACCTTTTGCATGTTTTAAGTTCTGCCCTCAGCCTTTTCTTTTAAGCCTCACACTTCTGTGAGCAAATTTGGAGGAGGTGCTTCTGTGCAGTTTTCTACTATGTGTGTGTATTTGTTTGTTTTTTACTTTGCAGTCCCAATACTGGAGGAAGTCGAGAGAACCTGGATAATGAGACGGAGACTGACTCAGTGGTATCGATACAGAGGGAAAGGCCGCGCAGGAAAGATGGACCTGAACATGGTGAAGTTTATTTCCTAGAGTTCAACTGGCTATAGTAGTAGTCCCCACCCCACCTCTATCAAAGTCTGCTCTGTAGGCTGTGCCCTTGACTCTGCTGCTGTGTGCATGGGTCATGTTCTTCCCCATCCTCGGGGCCTTGGGAGGTCCACCTTCTCTGCCGCCATCCCAAGCCAACAATTTTTGAAATTTCCGTGCAATTCAGGGTCCACAGCCCTGTACCCACTCAGGGGCTGGCTCCTCCACGGACCCAGCTGCCCATCTGACCAAATGAGCAGACTAACTTTCCCCTTTAAAACAAAACAAATTCTTTCCAGTAGCACCTTAAAGACCAACTAAGTCAGTTCTTGGTATGAGCTTTCGTGTGCATGCACACTTCTTCAGATACCTGGTGAGGTTGATGGACTTCCATTTCATGCGGCTCAATGTGGTGCCTTCCATAGTTCCAGTTACAGATAGGTAGCCGTGTTGGTCTGCCATAGTCAAAACAAAACAAATTCCTTCCAGTAGCACCTTAAAGACCAACTAAGTCAGTTCTTGGTATGAGCTTTCGTGTGCATGCACACTTCTTCAGGTATCTGAAGAAGTGTGCATGCACACGAAAGCTCATACCAAGAACTGACTTAGTTGGTCTTTAAGGTGCTACTGGAAGGAATTTGTTTTGTTTTCCCCTTTAAAACAGAGAAGAAAAAATTATCTGACAAGTTGTGGGGAGAGGGAGCCCGCTCAAAGATTGCTTGGGACTCAGGAAGGCCTTCCCATACTGCTCCTTCTCACAATGTGAAAACTGGGTTCAGATTTTTAGTTTTCTGCTAATGGAAAGAGTTTGCCAACGAGGGCTGCTATGTTGATATAACCCTCTCCAACTCAACCCTGCCAACCTCCTTCAGGGTGGTTGTTCTGTAGGATTGCTTAGTTTGCACAGTGTGTTATGAAGGCACTATTATTTGTAGGCCCCCTTATATTTTCGCTTCCCCATCACTAGAAAGGCAACTGGTGATCCTTTCCCAGGTTGGATATATATTTGTTTGACTTTTTGAAGGCCTTCTCTTCTGAATGGTTCCCCTTGGCCATTGACCCTCTCCTCCTTTTACTCCAGCCCCCAGGGTGAACGGGACAGCCAAGGCAGAACGGCGTCGGGAACTAGGGGGCTATGAAAGCTCCTCCACCCTCATGAGCAGTGAACTTGAAACCACCAGCTTCTTCGACTCAGATGAAGATGATTCTACAAGCAGGTAAAGGAATATTCATGGCTTGGGAGAAAATGATCTGCTATGACTGGAGTCTGGTGAAGGATCCCAAATAAAAACTCCTCAGTTCTTCTTTCCAATCTAATGCTTCTCCCTTGACTCGCCCCAGTCATTTCTTTTTCCATATTCTAGTCTCCCTGGAACAATTGCGGAAGCAAAGAACTGATTTGAGTTCCAGAGATTTGGCCTTTCTTCACATTGTGGCAGTCAGCCAGGGTCTGTAAAAGTGTGTGGACTTGCCAGGGACCTGACCCTGACTCTCTTGACTGTACGCGTAGGAGACACTTTGTTCAACTGTGCTTGTCTTATTTGCACACACTGCAGTATTTACCGTATTTTTCGCACCATAGGGCGCACCAGACCATAGGGCGCACCCAGTTTTTAGGGGGGGAAATCAAGGGAAAAAATATTTCCCCCCCCCCAGCCCCAAAGAGCAGCGTACAGGCTGCACACAACCTCTCCCTGCCAGAGGGGTTGCGCGCAGCTATGGAAGAAGGCAAGGCAGCGAGCGGGATGGATCCCGCTCGCTGTTTTGGCTTCCCCTTTAGCCCCGTGCAGCCTCTCCTTGCCGGGAGACGCTGCGCAGGGCTAAAGAAGCCATAGCCCCGTGCAGCCTCTCCTTGCCGGAGGGGTTGCGCGCGCCTATGGCAGAAGCCTGCATTTGCTCCATAGGACGCACACACATTTCCCCTCAATTTTTGGAGGGGAAAAACTGTGTCCAATAAAGCGAAAAATACGGTACCTGTGCATCATTTTTCTTCTAAAGAAGAACCATCGCATCAGTATTCGCCTGGAGTTTGGTAGACTGGGTGCAGGATATTTTTTATCTTCCAATTGCTCACATTGCCAAGCTGGTTTAGGCAGTTTTCCCTCTGTCCTGAACATTGTTCGGCCACAGTTAGGTACAGCTGCAAGTAGAAACAGACTGTTGAGTGATGTGAACACCTCCCCCATCCCCGAAATGCTCTGTAGGTATGTTTTGCTCACCACCGGCTTTTGTTAGAAAGTCGCCTACCAAACATGTTCAAAGGAGGGCAGTGTGTATTCCAGTTCCTCCCCAGTTCCCTTAACACCAGGAACAGGATACCTATGATCCAGATGTTGTTGGGACTCCCAACGCCCATCTGCTCCAGTCAGTGGTCAGGGAAGATGGGAGTTGTAGTCCAGCAACACAGGCTCCCCCTCCCTGCTTTATGCAAGAAGCAATAAATGAAACTTTTTAATTGTTTGCCAGGTTCCCCATGGAGTCATATTTCTCCCACAGTGTAAATTAGTCTTTGCCGAACTGGTGGCCCCCAGATGTTTTGAGTGACAACTTCCATCAGCCACAGCTGAACAACTGTGCTTGCGGAGGCTGATGGGAGTTGTGGTCCAATCTGAAGGGCAACATGTTGGCAAAGCCTGGTACAGAGTGCCTCTGCAGCATGTGGCCTAGCCTGTTCTAATCTCTTGAAACTCATTTTTTGTGATGTGTCTGCTCATTTGCTGCTTTGTTTTTGTGTGGTTGGGGACAAGAAATAGATGGAAGAGGAGGTCCTCTCTTGTGCAAGGGATTAGCCAAGGTGGCTCCCTGTCCTCTTCTAATTACAGTGGTGCCCCGCAAGACGAATGCCTCGCAAGACGAAAAACCCGCTAGACAAAAGGGTTTTCCGTTTTTCGAGGCGTTTCGCAAGACGAATTTCCCTATGGGCTTGCTTAGCAAGACGAAAACGTCTTGCGAGTCTTTTCCCTCCCCCCCCTTTTTCTAAGCCGCTAATAGCCGCTTAGCCGCTAAGCCACTAATAGCTGCTAAGCCGCTAAGCCGCTAATAGGGGTGCTTCGCAAGACGAAAAAACCACTAGACGAAGAGACTCGCGGAACGGATTATTTTCGTCTTGCGAGGCACCACTGTACATTCCTAGTTACCCAGAGGTGGTTTTTTTTTGTTTGTTTTTTGCCTCCTCTCTACCTTTTTCTGTGCTTTTCCTGGTGGCCACCTTGTGAGCCTTGCTTTTGCCTCCATACTGTAGGTTCAGCAGCTCAACAGAGCAGAGTAGCGCCTCCCGGCTGATGAGAAGGCACAAGCGACGCAGGCGGAAGCAGAAAGTACCACGCATTGAACGGGTGAGATGCCTGAGGAGGGTGTCTGGGAGTAGGGAGAGTGCTGCAAGTGACCTCACGAGTGGTTGGGCACAATTTAAAAATTAAGGAAAAAAGGGAGAGAACCTCTGAGGGCATTGTTACCCCACCCTCTCCACAGGTCTTGCAAGTGGCATCTAGGTTACGTTTTGGGTCTTACCCTCTTCCTTTCTGTTGTAGTCCTCATCCTTCAGCAGCATCACAGATTCTACCATGTCGTTGAACATTATCACAGTTACCCTCAACATGGGTGAGTACAGGTAGTTGCTTGAAGCCATTTGGCCCACATAACCCAGATTGGGATGGCGGGAAGGAAGTGGGCAAACAGATATTTTGCATCTCAGGCCTGATTGCTGAAGAGCAAACTACAGTCGTACTTTGGATCCCAAACACCTTGCAAGTCGAACGTTTTGGCTCCTGAATGCCACAATCCTGGAAGTGAGTGTTCCAGTTTGCAAACGTTCTTTGGAATCCGAATGTCTGACGCGGATTTCAATTGGCCGCAGGAGCTTCCTGTAGCCAATTGGAAGCTGCGCCTTGGTTTCTGAACGTTTTGAAAGTCGAATAGACTTCTAGAACGGATTTCATTTGACTTCCGAGGTACCACTGTACTGGATTTTTTCTACCATAGACAAAATGTTATTTCATAATGTAATGCTAAATGGCCTGTGCCATTTATTTATTTTTTGCTAAATGCTACATGTTTATATCGTTTTCCATTTGTCCATAGTCTCTAGTATGTGCTACCACACAGGTAATGCCTATCTCTGTGTGTGCCCCCCCCTTTTTCAAAAAAAGGCAGTTTCCTTTTTTGCTTACCAATAAAACAAGATGATTTAGATTTGGTCATCCAATCCCCCCCAAACATTTTCAGCCTGTCTCCATTTTCTGTTGTCTAAAAATACCTAACAGGCATTCCTTGTAGCTAGTTAATGGCCTGACTGAATTAATGAAATGCTGGTCATTGCTTGTGTGCTGTTCTAACTGCACAAATACCTCCCCTTTGGGTCCCTTCCAACTCTATGATTCTATGATTGTACAGAGAAGTACAACTTCCTGGGCATCTCCATCGTCGGGCAGAGCAACGAGCGTGGTGACGGCGGCATCTACATTGGCTCCATCATGAAGGGAGGGGCTGTGGCAGCCGATGGAAGAATTGAGCCCGGAGACATGCTGCTGCAGGTGCTTTTTAATTTTTTTAAAACTTTGACAGCCAGATGTCCAAGAGGCCTTGGTTTCATGCTATACTCACAATACGCGAAGCTCAGTGCGATGCGACGTGCAAAGGACTGGGGAGGAGCAAAGCAGCTGCAGGTTTCTGTCCAGGAGCCCACGCAGTTGAACAGTGAGCCTAGGGTTTGGCTGAGCATGACGTGAGAACCAGGCCCCTTTCTACAGAATCTGTTATCCTGTTATCACGGCAGAGATTTCAGTTATGGCTCAGTTGGCAGAGCATGAGACTCTTAATCTCAGGGTTGTGGGTTCAAGTCACACGTTGGGCAAAAGGGGGTTGGGCTTAGATGATCCTCTTGGTCCCTTGCAACTCTACAATTCTGTGATTCTATACCAGAGAGTGTACTTGCTATCTGTGGAAGGTGGAAGCACAGCGACTCAGGACAGAGATAAAATCAGGATGGCTGATTTGGAATGTCTTGTTTGTGTAAATGATGTGGTTCTTATCTCAAGGGAACCCTGGGGCCATGATAAACCCTCTGGGCTGTGTACCTAAGGCTTTGAAAGCTTAAAACATGCCTGTTACTAGGCAAGAACCGTCAGATCTAGGAAAGAGGCCATAGGTGGGCGCACGTTGCGTGTACAAGCCCAAAGCTCAGTCCATAGCATTTGTTTAAAACATCTTTAGTCAGCCCTTCACTGACAAGGAACCCCAGGGCAGAGAACAACAAAGCAATTAGTATTCCGCAGTACAAACACTAGAGCCAATAATATATCAACGCAACCATACCCCACAAATGCTTGGGTGAAAAATAGGTCTTCAGGTGGTGGCAGAAACTGCTAGGTGATTTCTGTTTCAGATAGTCTTCTATCTCAGAGGGACTGGCACCAGGGGACCACCACTGAGATAACTGCATAGCAGATCTCAAATGCCTGCAGCACAGCCGAGAAAGTCTGCCCTCCTGTTCTTAATGCAGAGGCAGTTTCATATATATGAGCAGATTTTTCAAGTATTTAGGCCCCATGTTCTATAGGGCTTCATAAATCACCCCTAGCCCCTTGAATTTTGCCCAAACAGCATATTCTGAGCAAATGTAAATCTTTCAGGGTAGGCGTTCCATCCCCCCAATGGGTTAAGCCACTTAGAAGCCTAGCTGTCACATTCTGCACTCGATGCAGCTTCTGGAACTTCATCAAGGATAGCGCCCCCCACCCAGCACATTATAATAGTCCAGCTGGGAAGTCACCACTTCATTGGTCACTGTAATCAGGCACTCCCTGTCCAGGAACTGCTTTACCTGATGAACCAGCCATAGCTGACAGAAGGTGCTCCATGCTAGCCATCTCATTGTCCAAGGAAGGGGCAACCCCACTTGGAACAGGCCAGCAATCTACTTCCCAGATCTGATAACTGCCCATGCACAGCTCCTCTGTCTAGTTTGGTTTCAGTTTTGTGACCCTCCTCCAGTCCACCACTGTGTTCAGGCATTGTTCCAAGACTTGTACAGCCTCACCTGATTTAGATGGAAAGGAGAAACATGGCTGGGTGCCACTTTGCTCCGTGATGCTAAATAGCATGAGGGATACAATGGAACCTTGCAAATCCCCGCAGCACAAAGTGTGCCACAAGGCTGAGCAATAGCTCCCTTCTGAAACTGGCCCTGCAGGTAGTAGTGGAACCGCCAGATCACTGTAGGCTTCCTAACCCACGGAGCTGGTCCAGGAAGATGCCTTGGTCAATGGCATCTAAAGCCACCAAGAAGCAACAGTCAGACTCCTGCTGTCGCGCTCCTGATACAGGTCCTCAGTCAGGGTAGCCAAGGCTGTTTCAGCCTCAAGCACAGGACTGAACCCAGACTGGAAAGGGTCAAGGCAATCAGTTTCTTAGAAGACTATCTGATGTGGAGCAGCCACTGCCCTCTCCAGCACATCTCTACCTTGAAAAGGTGGCAGGGCTGGGAAATACTTCTACCTGATGGCGACCAGATTGATCCATCTATCCCAATACTGCTATCAGGCATCTCCACATGTTCATTTAAGACCCATACACTTTTGTGGGGCTCATACATTTTCATCTTTCTCTGCAGGTGAATGACATCAATTTTGAAAACATGAGCAATGACGACGCTGTGCGAGTGCTGAGGGAGATTGTGCACAAGCCAGGGTAGGTAGCCTTTACTCCCCCTGCAGCTCCAGGGCAGCTCACTCTCTAAACCTACAACTGTTCTTGGGAGTGTGGGCTTGGTGGCGTCTTGTAATGCAGGGCTGGCACTCAGTTTCTAGCAGTGCCCCCTGGTGCCCTGCAGAAGATCCATGGCCATCTTGGACTGCTGACTGTTCCAAGTGAGCCTAGAGGACAGTTAAGTCCCGCAGAAAAATAAAAATTTTCAAGGAAAGATAGCCCAAGGCTTACAGGTTCATTGTGTGTGAGCAAAAGACAAAGATAGTGGCACCAGCCTTCATCTATTCTAGTTGCTGCATTTGGGTTTGGTGGCAGTGGAATTCTGTTTAGGCAAAAGGACAGCCTTTCTGGCCCCTGACTCTTTGTTTTCCCCTTTCTCTTATATTATGCTATTTACTTTGATATAGCAGAAAGAGGAAAACAAAGTGTCAGGGGGCCAGTGTTCAAAGCAAGCGAGAGCTTCTCACATGTTTCCCTGTCTTGTTCCATCATAATACCCCAGTACTGAGCTTTAGGGACGTAAAACTCACCTACTCAGTTTATAGGGGAAGATTTATTCTTGTTTCTTCTGCATGTCTAGATGTGGGTGGCTTTTCTGCGAACTGAGCTGACCAGATCTGGTAGCAGTGACAGCCATTATGTTTCTCTTCCAGGCCCATCACTCTGACTGTTGCCAAGTGCTGGGATCCCAGCCCCAGGGGCTGCTTCTCGCTACCCAGGAGTAAGTGGTTTTTGCTTCATTTCTTGGTTTGCTTTGTAGTGTGCATGAGGACTGGTGTTCTATAGAACCAACAGTTAATAACGTGCCCCACCCCAATATAGCTTGTTGCAGGATACAA
Organism: Podarcis erhardii; assembly: GCF_964252035.2. Taxonomy (NCBI): domain Eukaryota; kingdom Metazoa; phylum Chordata; class Lepidosauria; order Squamata; family Lacertidae; genus Podarcis; species Podarcis erhardii. The sequence continues at coordinate 95,973,261 of NC_138509.1, read as the reverse complement.
GTGGCCAAGGGAGTTGCATGTTTGAATGCTCCTTTACTGGGATGGAGTGGGGGCTCCTTGTACCCAGAAAAACAGTGTATGGGAGAGAAAGCTAGGCTGAAGCCCTTCACCCTGCTAGTTTTACTACACACAGGGAGATTTTACATACCTGAGATCCAGTGTGGTGTAGCGGTTAGAGTGCTGGACTGGGATTTGAAGGGCCAGGGTTCAAATCCCCACTCAGCCATGAAGCACCCTGGGAGACCTGGGGTGCCAGTCGCACTGGCTCTCAGCCTAACTTACAGCACATGGTTGTTGGGAGGGCAAAACGGGGGGGGGGGGCATGTTTGCCACCTTGGAGAAAGGTACCTTGGAGAAAGGTGGCATAAAAATGTGACAACAAATAAATATTTTGTAGGCGTGATCCCTCACCTGCATCAATAATAATAATGATGATGATGATGATGTATTACTTATACACTACCCTATCTTGGCTATCTTGGAAACACCTGACTGCTTCTTTCTGTTGAATGTATAAATTGGCCCTAAGGGTGTGACGGAGGTTTCAAACCCTTTTTTTCTGGCCCTCTGTACTGCTCTCTCTCTATCTGCCTCTCTCCTGCCCCTCTCCATCACCCCATGCCTAATCAGTTCCCTATTCCACATCACACCCAAGACAAGCTACCTAGTTAGCAGGCCAATTCCCTGCATGCAGCCCATGCCCCGCATACCCCCCCCCGGTGCCCCCTGCCCGCCTCTGCCTAGGGGGAGCTCCCCCCCCCCACACCCCTAGTGTTGATCCTCCCTCTCTTCTTTCTCCCCCAGTTGCTCCCCAGCGGATCTGGGCTGGGCCAGACTCTCCATGCTCCGATCCGGGTGAGTCCCGGCTGATGCTGGGGGAGGACAGGGCTTGCCCAGAGGTGGCGGGTTTGGCGAGAGGGGATGACTCTTGAGGAGGGGGCTTCCTCACGTGCCCTGTGTGTTTCCTTTAGGTGAGCCCATCAGGCCCATTGACCCAGCAGCCTGGGTTTCCCACACCGCGGCAATGACCGGCACCTACCCAGCGTACGGTATGAGCCCATCCATGAGCACAATCACTTCCACCAGCTCCTCCATCACCAGCTCCATCCCAGAAACCGAACGTAAGTCCTCGTGCCTGTGTGTCCCCCACCCCTGCTCGGCTTCTGGTCACCTGCACGCCGTAACCTGATAGGAGCAATACATGCACAGGGGCAAAACCCAGATTTGAGGCTTGGAAAGAGGATGGTTTCCCTCAATAGATCTTGAGCTGCATGGAAAGAGGTGTTTGCTCCATCTTTTGCTAAAGCAACAGGGATGCTTTTAGAAGCTAAATATTTTAAACCAAAGATTGGAGGATGAGCGGGATGAGGGACCTGTATGAGGCTAGGCGAAACAGAAGGCCACAGATTTCTTCACTTAGTTACTTCTTCTAGGATAATGAGTGTTTCCTGTTTGTTTGTGTGGTCGGTGGGAGAATCAAGAGGGTTGCAAAAAGGAGGGAGGAGAACCCTGAAAACTTTACAGGGCCATCTATTTTTATTTATTATATGTATTGGTAGCATTTTTACATCCATGCCTCAAAGCGACTTACACGTTGAAAATAAAAATAACAAAAGACATCACATAAACAAGTAGCAGTGTGCAGTGATTTTTCTGGTGGAGCAATATCCTCAGTGAAGCAGCGTTGACTGAATTGCTTGAGATAAATGGCTATGTTTGGGGCTGAAACACTGCAGTGTCCCTTGTAAATGGATTGAAGTTAAGCAGTCGCTGGCTGAAAACCCTGAATGGTCCCAGAACAACTTCAGGGAGCATGGTTTATTCAGGTGGACACAGTGCTGGCTTCCTGTTAGGCAAATGGTGAGGAAGTTGGAAGATGTGATGCTGAGCACAGGAGAACTTGCCCTCTTTTCCAAAAGGGAGCTCAAGAGAGGAAAGGTGGATGTGTTAGGAATTGTGCAGCAAAGAGGTATGTTTGGGGCGGCTGCCTCATAGCGCTGGCCCCTGAGTGGGTTTTGGCCAGAGGCAATGAAGTTGGCCCGTTGAGAAGAATGGCAAGGCCTGGTGCTGTAGCATTACTGAAACTAAGCAGATGTGTACCTGATCAGGTGTTTAAGCTGCTCTGAGCTTTCTAAAAAAAGAGCTGTTGTTGAAGGATAAAACAGTCTGGGTGGTAATGGAGGTTGTGCGCCAAGGCTCCGCAGAGCAGGTGGAAGGCGTAGCGGGCCAGAAGCTGATCTGGGGGGAAAGGGTTGCGATTTATGGGGGTTTGTGCCTCCTGCGAGGCAGCAGCCAGAGACGGAGGATAGGGAGCGGCCTGAGCAGTCAGAGATGGGGGAGGAAGGACAGGATGTGCTAGGAGAGGAGGGAGATGTGGTGTCTGAAGGAGGGAGGCTGGCAGAATCCCCTCTCCACTGTCCCCCAGGACCAGGAGCAGCTTGAAGAGGCAGGCACAGCTACAGCTTCTGTGTCGAAGGACTCACAGGCCGTCAGATGAGGGTACTTAAGTTTGGGGCAGCCACCCATTGCGCCAGCAGTCCAGCTCGGAGCGTAAGCCCGGGGGGGGGGGCCGCTGGCTGCCTAGTCACCAGAAGAGTGTGTGTGTGTGTGTGTGTGTGTGTGTTTAGTGCACCTCTGGGGCAACTGTAAGTTTGTGCTTTGTCAGTAAAGGATTAAACCACCGGCGATTTGCCCTGCTTGGGCTGGGTGTGCTCAGGGCGTTGTGGTTAGACTGCAGTTGCCTGTTTCTAGGAAAAAGGCAAAGAGCAGCCCAGTATGAGGCCTGCCGCTCTCTCTTTTTGCACCTTCAGTGGTTCTTAGGGGGAATCCTGACCCAAGAAGGATTGCAGAAGCTTAGGGTGTGCCTGTGATGTATTGTTCCCTTGCCCTACCCTCCTGTGTGTGGCACCTTCATGTGCTCCTCTGCCTTTCCATCCCCTCTCATCTCTGCCTCCCTTCCCTCCGTCCGACCCGCAGGTCTCGATGACTTTCACCTGTCCATCCACAGCGACATGGCCACGATTGTCAAAGCCATGGCTTCGCCAGAGTCGGGCTTGGAGGTGCGCGACCGCATGTGGCTGAAGATCACCATCCCCAATGCCTTCATTGGTAAGACGCAGGCCCTCCACAGGGCAAATGGGTGAAGGGCCACGGGAGAACCACTCGCTGTTTGCCTCTCCCAAGCAGATAACGGTCTCAAGCCCCTATTTGAGATAAGCGACGGTAACTTCATACGGAGGACAGCTTAGATGTGTATCAGAGGGAAAACATACTAACCCGTTTGCAAGAGAAGTATCTCTAAAAATAGGATTATACATGGCATCTTTTGCAGAATTGTATTCCTTAGAGTCTCAGCTTTCACTCTCTAGCCCTCAAGATCAGCAGAATAAAGAGGATACTTAGCATTTACACAGTGCACTTAAGTGTTTTATGTGTCCTGTAAGATGGGTCTTACTATGCCTGTCTCACAAGTGGGACTGGGGTGTCCTTGAGGCTGAGAGCATAATGGCTTGCCTGAAATGAGTTCAGGGGTGAGAACAGATTTGGGTCAGAAACGTCTGGTTCACAACCTTCATTCTAAGCCACTGTGTTGCATCAGATCGAGCACAGAGGTTGGTAAGATGTTATTGAGCACGTCAGGAGGAGCATCTAGGTACATTGTGACTCCATCATGACTTCTGAACATCATCTTCTTTATAGCCCAGTAAGCTGGGTGGCGCTGTGGGTTAAACCACAGAGTCTAGGGCTTGCCACTCAGAAGGTCGGCGGTTTGAATCCCCGCGATGGGGTGAGCTTCTGTTATTTGGTCCCAGCTCCTGCCCACCTAGCAGTTCGAAAGCACGTCAAGTGCAAGTAGATAAATAGATACCGCTCCAGTGGGAAGGTAAACGGCGTTTCTGTGCGCTGCTCTGGTTCACCAGAAGCAGCTTAGTCATGCTGGCCACATGACCCGGAAGCTGTCTGCGGACAAACGCCGGCTCCCTCGGCCTATAGAGCGAGATGAGCGCGCAACCCCTGAGTCGTCCGCGACTGGACTTAATGGTCAGGGGTACCTTTACCTTTAAGCTGGACTAAGGCAGCAAAAGAAGGCTGGAGCCAGCTTCCCTCCAAGCACCTTCCTCTCCTCAGAGCAGAACAGGGTGCTGTCTGCTTCCATCCTTGCTGAGTCCCTCTTTGCTGCTGTCTCTTGGCAGGATCCGATGTGGTAGATTGGCTCTACCACCATGTAGAAGGCTTCACAGATAGGCGAGAATCCCGCAAGTATGCCAGCAACCTCCTGAAGGCCGGTTACATCCGACACACTGTCAACAAGATCACTTTCTCGGAGCAGTGCTACTACATCTTTGGCGACCTCTGCGGCAGTAAGACTCCTTCTTTGCACTGTGCAGGGGGTGGGGTGGGGAGCAAGAACAGGTAGTGGGTGGTTCTGGCAGGCTCTCAACGTGGCCATCTGTTTCCTGGGAGACTAAAAGTAGGAGAGCCCTCAAAGCAAGCCCATGTGGGTTTACAGAATCATAGAATTGTAGAGTTGGAAGGGAACCCGAGCTCATCTAGTCCAGCCCGCTACAATGCAGGAATCACAGCTGAAGAATCCACGACAGATGGCCACACAAACTCTGCCTAAAAATCTGCAAGGAAGGAGAGTCCACCACCTCCCGAGGGAGTCTGCTCCACTGTCAAAACAGCTCTTATCATCAGAAAGTTCTTCCTAAAGTTCAGTTGGAGTCTCCTTTCTTGTTGAACCTGACACCGTCCTTTCCCTTCCGTCCTGTATTTTGGAGTCAGACTAGTCACCTTCTCTGTGGGGATCTTTAGCTTTCAATCAAAAACTCCCCCCCAGGAGATAAGCATCCTCCCATGCTGCCCACTCCCTCTTTGCACTGCAACCTGAATTTCATAGGTAAGAAATGAGGATAAGCTCACTTATGCCCTTGCTCCTGGTGTAACCTTTGCCCTTTCTCTGTCCCTGTTTCACAGACATGGCCAGCCTGTCCTTGCATGACCATGATGGGTCCAGCGGCGCCTCCGATCAGGACACCTTGGCTCCTTTGCCTCACCCAGGAGCTGCCCCATGGCCCATGGCCTTCCCCTACCAGTATCCGCCACCCCATCCATACAACCCCCACCCTGGATTTCCTGACCCAGGCTACAGCTATGGAGGCGGAAGCGCGGGCAGCCAGCACAGCGAAGGTAAATGTGAGCCGTGTGGGACATGGGCCGAATTCCTCCCATGCCATAAAGATCGTATCACATGCAAGCACTTGGCTTGTTAAGTCTGAACAGCTGGACTTCCTCTTGAGGAGCAACCTCGCTTCTGCCCAGAGATAAATGGGCCAAGTGGGTTTGGAGAGGGATTTGTTCCTTTGGATTGCAGGTGTTTGTTAGGGTCAGGTTCTTGTGAGTGTGCCAGAGCCTGCATTTGCTCAGTTGTGAACCTCTTTTGGCATCTTTTTGTCAAAGCCAGAAGGTTTAGTGGCTGACCCCAAGGTTGTGAGATCTGCTTAGAGTCCCTGTGGTTCCCAATGTGGGGCACATGCCCCACGGGGGGCGGGGGGATTTGATTTTTAAGGGGGGCAATTTGGGAATGAGTTATTAACAGTGAATGGCCTTTTTAGTTTTCCTCCACGTGAATAGGAGTTCACTTTTTGAATAATAAGAATTATATGTCACGGCAGGGTGTGTGTGTGTGTGACATCAGGATTTTAGAGATGCTTAGGTGGGGCATGGCCCAAAAAAGATTAGGAACCACTGGCTTAGACCTTTGGGGGGAATTTCATTTAGGGCAGAGAGATCTGCTGAAAGTATTCAGAGCCTTCTCTGTAGCAGCACCCAAATGATACCCAAAGGCCCTTCTCGGTGGTTGCACCCTCCCTGTGGAACGCCCTTCCATCAGATGTCAAGGAAAATAACAACTACCTGACTTTTAGAAGACATCTGAAGGAAGCCCTGTTTAGGGAAGTTTTTAATGTTTGATGTTTTATCTCTTATTATTATTATTATTATTATTATTATTATTATTATTCTGTTGGGAGCTGCCCAGAGTGGCTGTGGAAACCCAGACAGATCAGCAGAGTATAAATATTATTATTATTATTATTATTATTATTATTATTATTATTATTATTATTATTATTATTTAATCCCGGGAGATCTGTTTGGCTTTTGCCCTGGCCGTGTTTTAATGTTGCCTGATGGCCTTTCTTTATTTCTGAAGGCAGCTGTATATAGGGAAGTTTTGTAATGTTTGATGTCCTAATGTGTTTTAATTTACTGGAAGATGCCCAGAGCCTTTTGTTATATGATTGTCATTTTCCTTCTACTGGAGATCATATAACAACAACAAAATTAGTATAACATCCCTGCCGCTTTGCTTCCTGCTCCCCACCATTTGCCTGGCTTCCCACTTTTGTGCTGCACTTCCATGGACTTTGGGCCTAATCCAGCAAAGTGACAGCTGGAGGCTCCTGTGAGGTTATTCCTACCTATTCTGATGGGCCTGACCCAAATATTCTCTTGTCCTCCCCTTCCCCCCATTTCTTGTGCAGGAAGCCGGAGCAGCGGCTCCAACCGCAGCGGCAGCGAGAGGAGGAAGGAGCGAGAGCCCAAGGCCGGGGAGTCCAAGTCGGGCGGCAGCGGCAGTGAGTCGGACCACACCAGCCGCAGCAGCATGCGGAGGGAGCGAGCGGCCAGCGAGCGCTCGGTGCCGGCCAGCCAGCGCAGCCACCACTCGATGGCTCACAGCATCCGCAGCCACCACAGCCAGCAGTCCTACGGGCCTCCCGGCCTGCCGCCTCTCTACAGCCCTCCCATGCTGCTGATGCCTCCGCCGCCTTCCGCCCTGGGACCCCCGGGGGCTCCCCCTGGCCGAGACCTGGCCTCTGTGCCCCCTGAACTGACGGCCAGTAGACAGTCATTCCGAATGGCCATGGGCAACCCCAGTGAGTTTTTTGTGGATGTAATGTGAAACGCCGCCCCTCCCTCCGCCTGCCTGCCACCCCCGTTGGTTTTGTCTCCTAGGAACAGCCCGGCCTGTGGGGGATTCCTTTTCTTTTCTTTTTTTGGTCTTGGCAATTATGAAAAGGGAAAAAACCCCCGAAAATAAACTGAACTAAATGTTTTTGATTCTAATCCCTGCCTGCAAGAGGGCCCGGCAGCCTCGCCTGAACCACCCCTGGACTTGATTGCAGAAGCGCGTCCCCCCCCCCTTGCTTGTGCCAACCCCTCCCCCCATAACCCCTTCTCTAACCCATTAATCCGCATCTGCCTGGGGACTCTGCTGCTCGCCTGTGTTTTCCCTGCCGGCTCACTTCTCCTGCCCTAAACACATGCCCTCTTTCTTCTCGCCCCTTTTTGTGTCCCTCTCTGTCGAGCAGCCAAGAATTACGGGGTCTTTGACTTCCTCTGAGCTGGCCGCCCGTGCTGGGGAGAGCCGCAGCGTGCTGTGGTGTTTGGGCTCCCCCACAACCGAGGAAGATGCAGAGCCCTGCAGGCAGGCACTTGGCCATGTGGGGGCTGAAGATGGCTTCTTTCCATCCTGGTGGAAGGTGCCCCACCTTATCCATAACCCCGGGAAGGGAGCAGGGCTCAGATCCAGCTGTGCCTTCAGTCTTCCATCTGATAAGATGTAGCAGCTTGGTGGCCATTGGCATGAGTTTGAGAGGAGAGCTCCCACCTTGCCAGGCAGGTGAGAGTTCCCCTTGAGAGCTTCTCAGATGGTGATAAGAGCTGGAAGCCACCAAAGAGGCTCACACCCTTCCTTGATTCTTTGCTTCCCATGTCTTGATTAGCGCCAATAGCGAGAGTGCCAACTCCCAGTGTCCATAGTTCATGTTCCTGGAGGTACTACAGGTACAAGTGCCCCCCTTTCTAATACGCTTTCTTTCTCTACCCGAGCACTCATGGCGAGCCATCTTCTTGCTGTATCTCTTCGACGTCCAGTGGCCTGTTTAGTAGAGCCTTTTTTACTGCCACCCTTTCACACCCAGGTCTCTCTTGTGCCCATCAGTCCGTTGTCTCTTAAGCCAAGCTGTTTTTAGATGCTCACTGCCCTCAGCCTGCTCCACTGTGTCGTTTATGCCGTGCATCCACACTACATAACCCTGGCAGCAGTATCCCTTGGTATTTCCTCTGCCCACCTCCCCCTCTTCTACCTCTCTTTCATCCTTCCTTTTCTTTTTAACAATCCCAAAACTGAAAAAGTGATTGGGGGGGGGGGGAAGGAAGAGATGGGGGGTGGGGAGGTAGACAAATATCATCAAAAAGATAATTTCATTAGCACAAATAGTATGAAATAAGTTCTGTGGGATTCAGGTTTTTAAGCAGAGGTTGGAAGGCCACACGTCATGTATGATCTGGTTGCAATTCCTGCATTGCAGGGGCTTGGACTGGATGAACTTCCAGCTCTACAATTCTATGAGGATTTTAATAAAGAAACTTTTGGGGTCGTCATGGTTGTGAACATGGGTGGATCTCCAAAATCAGAAGAGTTGCTGCACTAGGCTTATGTTCCAGGGGCCAGATGAGTTGCCCCAAGTGGACCCCTGCACCATGATTGCCAGAAGCAAAATAAACAATAAACTTATGCGGTGCTCCCGTTCACTGTTCCTGTCACGCAGCATTGTCCTCTGCCATGATGCTGCAGTCCGTTTCCCCCCTCCCCCAAACATTCATTCATCTTTCCTTGGCCATTGAGAATACACTGACATTTTTATTGGGTTGTTTTTAGGGTCTCCCCCCAAAAAAGTATTTTATGTACTCCAGCAAATATCAGATTGCTGAGCCTCCTCCCTCTTGGATGCAGAAGTCTAATAAATATTTTAACTGTATTTTTAACCATAACTATTCTCAACCATAGCTTCTACTAGAGGTGTGCTTAATTTACCCAAGTGCCGAATTGTTTTGCTGCAGTTCCATCACCCAGGCTAAGGATCAGTGAGGAGTGGCTGTCTGTCCATAGCTTTTTCCTCTGCTACTTTTTAAAGACTGCTGTGGTGATCTGTAATCATGGACTCTTCCCTTTGATAGCTGAGGGACAAGTAGTAAGTTTACCAAGGAACTATGACCACGTTTATTCTGAACGTGCCCAAGGTTAGCTGAAGCCTCACCCTTAACTTAGACCAGCACATTTTATGCCAGTTGTCATGCCACTACCCATCCCAAACTGATGCTGAGCCATGCTTGGAAACGAGGCCTAACTTTTCACTGTTGTGCATGGAAGAGGGGGCTTTAAAAATGTACTCTCCAAGCTGAGTTCTTGCTTCTGCTGTCCCCACCCTCTGAAAGAGCACCAGCACACCAGTGAAAAGCAAGTGAGCAGGGCATGTGTAGAAAATAAGGGCTCACTCTTATCTCCCTTGCAGTCCTTTCCTTAGCAGCTGCTAGGCCTTTCTGGTTTCTTCCCTTTTCTTGGACACAAGTGCAGCAAGGTTTGGGCTTGAAGGCGGGGGGGGGGGGGGAGAGTCCCACAACCAAGCCCAGACTGCTCTGTGGGCACACTCTGCATTTCTTGTGTGTCTGGGGTATAAGCAAGGCCTCTGGCTTATCTGGATTGCTTGCAGCTGTGCTGCAACATAGACACTCCAGAATCACACATGGGGCAATGTCAGTTTCCAAAACATTCCTAGCCCTCACACTTGCAGGGGCAGCACAGTGGCCGTGTTTGCTAAATCATAGAAAATACAAATGGTTGAAGAAGGGATTTAGGAAGTCCAGAGACATCTTCACCCAGTGTAGCGCTGTGCCCTTCCTTGTGGATTCTGTTTAATCCCATTGCCTTTTCTATACTTGCCCTCTCCACTGCATTTCTCAGTGAATCCTAGCCCATCCTTCTTGGCCACCCATGAGCAGAATTTCTTACATCTGCAGGCAGGGAAGGCTTGCAGTAGAGGAGTTATACTAAACTACAAAGCACACAGACATATACAGTCATGCGTGACTTTACACAATTTTCACACAGTTTCCCATACAGAAGTTCTTGTAGGAAACTCATCACACGTGAAGCAATACTTAACTCTGCTTGCTATGGCAGGGATTTGTTCAGTGGAGAATTCCAGAGCCCTTGACCATCCCACACCGATGCAAAAATTTGTACGATTTATCACAGCCCACCTTTAGCTAAACTGCTTTTGTGCTCTTGCCAAGAACCTGGTTGGGAGAAGCACCCTCTATTATACGGTACATTCTAGTCCCCTTACGGCCCATAACCACCTTTGGCCTTCCTGCCATGCAACAGTTGTCTTCTGCACCAAATGTCAACCATTTTTAGAATGTCTTGTGGGGTTTGTTGTTTTTAAGATTGAAGTGTTCCTTCACTCCTGCTTTCCTCTCCAGTCCAGCATCAGCTCCCCCTTTTTTGCTAGTCCCCTACGCCCACCACCGTGATGCCAGTTCTTCTACACCTTTGCCACTGCTCTGCTCATTTGGTCTATTGAACCATTTCCCCCCTTTCTGCCTACCATTAATCTCTCTTTCAGGGCGTTGCCCGTGATCTCACATGTCAGGTTGCCAGTCCTCCCTCTCTCCTCCTGGTGCTATATTGCCATTCTGTCTTCCCTCTTCCTCCTCCTCCTCTAGTCCCTTCCTCACCTGGTACTACGTCGCCATCTTGCTCTCTTTTCAACTCCTTCCCCCCCACTTTGGTGCTATTTTCTCTCGTCACACATATTGCCCCTTCCCTCACGCACCCTTCGGTTTTATATAAATTGAAACCACCCTACTTGTTTTTATTTATAAAATAGTTTTATTGGACTCCACCTTGCCTGTGTGTGGCTCATTTTTGTCAAGTGTCCAAAAGATTTCGCCTGCCCCTTGTACACATGACTCCATCATAATCATATACAGTCGTACCTTGGATCCTGAACGCCTTGGCACTCGGACGTTTTGGCTCCCAAACGCAGCAAACTCGAAAGTGAGTGTTCTGGTTTGTGAATGTTCTTCAGAACCTGAATGTCCGACAGGGCATCCTGCTGCCAATCAGAAGCCACACTTTGGTTTCCGAACATTTTGGAAGTCAAATGGACTTCCAGAATGGATTCTGTTTGACTTCCGAGGTACGGCTGTATTTATTATTATTATTATTATTATTATTATTATTATTATTATTATTATTATTATCTTTGTGCTGCCCATGTGGGTTGCCCCAGCCACTTTGGGCGGCTCCCGACAAAAAATAGTAAAAACACAATACCACAATACACACTAAAAACTTCCCTCAACAGAGCTGCCATCAATGTCTTTTGAAAAGCACATAGCTATTTTATCAGTTTGGCATCTGCTGGGAGGGTGTTCCACAGGGTGGGCATGACCGCTGAAAAGCCCCTTTGCTGGGTTCCCTCTAACCTCCCCTCTTGCAATGGGGGAACCACCAGAATACCCTTGGCGCTGGATCTCAGCGTCTCGGCTGAGTGAGATGCTCTGGCCCCATTCACATTTTCAGCTTTCATTTTGCTATGTTTACACACCCACATACTTCAGTGCTTATGGAAATGCCCCTTTTGGCTTCCTCCTGCTTCTGGAGTAGAGCCCAAGCACCGAATGAGGTTTTGGAGCAGTGTCTTGGGAAGCTGTGGCTGAAATGCAAGCCTGGTTTCCAGGGGAGACCATTGTACAAAAAGGAGCAATGGGACAGATAGGAAGCAGGGGAAAGAGGGCCATGGCAGAGGTGAGAATGCAAAAAAAGAAAGCGGAGATGTTAAAAACAAAGGGGGAATGGAATAGAGAATAAAATACTGAGTGGACAAGAAAAGAATGGAAGAAAGGGATGTGTAAAATGGAAGGAAAAGGTTGTGGAGAAAACAAGCAATGGTAAAATGGGGGGTTGGCTCTTCTGAAAAGGCAGGTATATGTGAAGGAAGAGGTGGAGCAACTCCCTGCACAAAATGGCAACAGCACACAGAAGCCACTCTCTGCTGTTCACCAACACCTGTGTCAGCTCCCCGTCCCAGTGGCTGTCAATGGTGCCTACAATTTTCCATCCCTCAGCAGAAGAGTGAACTGGAAGGAAGGGAAAGATGCAGCAGCCTCTACCAGCAAGTAGCAGATGAGTTGCATTTGGAACCTCACAATGTATTTTGACAGTACAGTGAGCTTGGGAAATTGAGAATTTTCAGGCAATTATCTATGCAAACGGGACAAGATAACAAGGCACTGGTGCACTTCAAGTCAATGGGAATAAAAGCACCAACCTATTCTCCCTTGCTCAGACCGCACCTGGAATACTGTGTCCAGTTCAGGGTGCTACCACTTAAGAAGGCTGTTGACAAGCTGGAACATGGGCAGACAAAGGTAAACAAGATAATCAATGGTCTGAAAACCAAGCCTTATGAGGAATGGTTGAAGGAGCTGGGTATATTTAGCCTGGGAAAGAGGAGACTGAAAGAAGATCTAGCCAGTGTTGGTTTTTTCTGTGGGAACTCAAGCACACTCGGTACCGGCACCTCCATCTTCAGATATTTAAAGGGCTGCCACATGAAAGATGGAGTGAGCTTGTTTTCTCCTCTGGGTGGTAGGACCCGTACCAATAGATTCAAATTACAAAAAAGGGTGTATAAAAAAGGTGTGGGGGTGTCGTATTCAACTATGTTTTACTCAGAGCAGATCCACTGAAATTAATGGACTTAGCCATGTTCATTAAATTCAGCTAGTGTACTCGGAATAATACCACCCATCAACTACACACAAACAAATGTTGAGAAAAACATGTAGTACATGCTTCTGGAACTATATGGACCACTTCAGAATGTAGCCAGGGGATCATTTTTCTTGAAGAGAGATTTTTCTTCTTCAGCCTGTCTGTTCATCTGCTATGCCATTGCTCTGTTGGCAAAAATAAGTCTTGTGGCTCCTTAAATACTATTTTTGGGGGCAGAAACTTCATAATACTGCTTCCCCTCTGTCAGATTTTTTTAACGTACAAGTCTTTTTGAAGTGTAGGTGTCTTATTTCTAAAAATAAAACGGACAGGACAAGCCTTTGTTTTGTGGTGGGAAACCCAAAAATGACCAGTGTTCTTTGGCTACCTGTAATTCCCTTTGTTTAAGTTCAATTTACTTGAGTTGCTTGATGCTATTTACAGTCAGACATGACAGTATGGCATGGCTGTAAAATATACATGTGATAAATGCCCTTTAGATTATGTTTGTTAGCTGTCTGTGGGGTATAAATCTTAATGAATTACAGTGGCCAGGTCTAAAAGAGAATAGGTTATTTAATGGGCATATAGAAGATGGAATTTATACATCTCTAACAGGTGTAACGGGACGCGGGTGGCGCTGTGGGTTAAACCACAGAGCCTAGGACTTGCCGATCAGAAGGGCGGTGGTTCGAATCCCCGCGACGGGGTGAGCTCCCGTTGCTCGGTCCCTGCTCCTACCAACCTAGCAGTTCGAAAACACATCAAAGTGCAAGTAGATAAATAGGTACTGCTCCGGCGGGAAGGTAAACAGCGTTTCCATGCGCTGCTCTGGTTTGCCAGAAGCGGCTTAGTCATACTGGCCACATGATCCGGAAGCTGTACGCTGGCTCCCTTGGCCAATAAAGCGAGATGAGCGCCGCAAGCCCAGAGTCGGCCATGTCTGGACCTAATGGTCAGGGGTCCCTTTACCTTTACCTAGCAGGTGTAAAGAAGAGGGAATTTCAGCAGGTGTAGCTTGTCACCCCCTTCCCTTTAAGCATCCATGTGTATTACTTTACTACTGAATCACACAATTAACACTTTCCTTCTCCCACCTGCGGCCAATTACCGCTGCATTCCTAATAGGACAAAACCAATTTGTCATTCCTTTTTTGAAAAAACAATACTCTGAAGAACACAAATAATAACACCATCATTACAGGAAATAAAATGTGAGTTTTGCTTCTGCCAGCTTGATGCACAGCTCATTTCAAATGAGCAGTTTTGTTTTTAGAAATATATAATACATTTTAAAAAGTTAATTATAAAAATTACTGGAAGGAGCATCCATGAAAAGGCTCAGCCAGCCTCTCCCCTGTTAAATGTTTTGTATGGTTCAAAGTAGGGTTGCAAATTTTTCTTTTACTGTTTTGTAAACAGCTTCGAGGGTTGGTTTTTATTTGCAGTCAAGTGGTGAATAAATTGTGCGCATGCCTGATGATCATCTTCCAAAGCAACTACAGTGGTACTTCAGGTTACATAGGCTTCAGGTTACAGACTCCGCTAACCCAGAAATAGTGCTTCAGGTTAAGAACTTTGCTTCAGGATGAGAACAGAAATTGTGCTCCGGCGGCGGGGCGGCAGCAGGAGGCCCCATTAGCTAAAGTGGTGCTTCAGATTAAGAACAGTTTCAGGTTAAGCAGTGGCGTAGCGTGGGTTGTCAGCACCCGGGGCAAGTAATTTGCACCCCCTAACCCGTGGATTTGTGCCCCTAGCCCTAACCCCCAGATGTTGCGCCCGGTGTGGCCGGCCCCCCCTGCACCCCCCACGCTACGCCACTGAGGTTAAGAAGGGACCTCCGGAACGAATTAAGTACTTAACCCGAAGTACCACTGTACCCTATTCCAAACTTAAAAATGGAAAGCGTAATGCTGGTGGTCAACAAAAGAGGTTTAAAGACTGTCTCAAGGCAAATCTAAAAAAATGTAGTATAAACACTGACAACTGGGAAACACTGGCCTGCGAGCGCTCCAGTTGGAGAACAGCCTTTACCAAAGGTGTCATGGGCTTTGAAGACACTCGAACTCAGGTCGCAAGGGAGACACGTGCTAGGAGGAAGGCACGCTTGGCAAATCCACACCATGATCAACTCCCATCCGGAAACCTCTGTGTTATGTAGTGAAGTTTCACCCTGGGCCAGCAGGGGGATACTGTATATAGTTTTCACTCAGGTCTGTAAATAGTTTTCACTCAGGTCCACGTCAGTTATTTTAGGCGGGAACTCTGGGCTATTGTTGTTACAATGTTGACAGCCGGCTGCCTATAAAAGCAGGCTGGCTGAGCTGTTTGCAGTCAGTTCTATTCCAGCTTACGAAATAAAGAGCTACTCGGAGAAACCGCTGTGTCGTCTGCTATGTCAACCCACAACTTAACACTCTGTCCCTACTGTGGAAGGACATGTGGATCCAGAATTGGCCTCCACAGTCACTTATGGACTCATTATTAAAACTGTGTTTATGGAAGGCAATCTTACTTGGCTGTGAGGGATCGTCAAAGAAGAAGAAATTGTAGGAAATGTCACAGCTGGGTGGTGGTGCAACCTCCACCTGCTGAAAATCCCTCTGCAAAAATAATAAAGGCAACCCTCAACTCAACCCTATTAAAAGTGCAGGAGCCTCGTCCACTTTTCCCACTAAATAAAAATAATATAAAATAAAATACCCCCCCCCCGCGCCCAGTATGCAACGGCGGCAGCCTCGTCATTCATCCCGTAAGCAGTTTCTGTAATCGAACGGAGGGATATAAACTACACTTCCCATCGTGCCCTGCACGCCACCTCCGCCTCGAATGGAATCCGCGATCTTGCGCGTTGCATTCTGGGTTCAGCAGCAGCAGCAGCAGCAATCGGCCCCGCCCCTCCTCCTCGGCACCCGCTCGTCCTTAACCACCATCCCGAACTCGCCCTCGCCCTCTCTAAGGAGGGCAGCGGCGCATGCGTCCTGAGGCCCGGGCGCGACCCGCGCGTGCGCAGTGGCGGCGGCTCTGCAGTGATAGGGGAGGGGGGAGCGGCCGCCATCTTGCCAGTCGGTGCCGGAGGGGGCGCAGCTGGAAGGACCGGCAGCGGCAGCCGCCTCAGCGACGGCGCCACTAGGTGAGTCCGGCCGGGGGTGGTCGTCGCCGCCGCCTTCTTCTTGCGGCCCATTTGCCGGCTCTTTCGCCGTTAGGGTGGTTGTCATTGTGGCTCCTTCTGTTCTGAAAGGGGGCCTCGCCGACGCGGGCTGGGCTCGTCCTCCTCCTGAGGGGCGGCTGCTGCTGCTTCTTCGCCCTTGAGGGCCGCTGTTCCTAAGCCTCTTCCAGCCTTCGAGGGATGTGGTCGGGCGCCCTTTCCCGGGAAGCTTTATCGCGTTTAATTACGTTTTTCTATACGTTGGGGGCCTCCCAGAGTGGCTGGGGCAACCCAGTCAGATGGGCGGGGTGCAAATAATTTTATTATTATTTATTCTCAATTAATGAATTCATGTGGCCTGCCGGGGGCGGGTTTCTGAGGGAGAGAATCGCCCTTCAGCAAACGGGGCGTGCGAATAACGGGCTGCCTTTTCCCTCTTCTGGCGTGAAGCTTCCCATGGCCGCTTCGGCTTTGCAGAGCAAAAACACCAGCGCACGTCCTCGGCAAGGATGTGTCTCCTTCGGGTGCTCGTGGCTGTTCTGGGTGGGATCGGGACGAGCCCGTTGCTCGTGAGGAGGCTTGGCACTCGCGGAGCGCAGGAAGCAGCCTCATGCCGAGGCCACCCAGCTCAGTGTTGGCGGCACTGGCTGGCAGCGGCTCTCCGGGGTTTTTGCTGGCCCTCCCTAGAGATGCGGTCAGGGGTCCTGACCTGGGACTTCCTGCTTCGCGAGGCAGGCTGTCTACCAGTTAGCTTTGGCCCAGAGGCGGGGTTAGAAGGGAGGGATTCTGTACAGAGAGACAGTGTGGTGTAGTGGTTAGTGTTGGGCCTGGGAGACTAGAGTTCAAATCCCTACTCGTTGGGTGAACCTGGCCTATTTACTGCCTCTCAGCCTAACCTACTTCACAGGGCTGTCTTGGGGATTAAATGAGGAGATCCATGTGTGATGCCTTGAGGTCCTTGGAGAAAAAGGTGCGCTATAAATGCAAGAAATGATTAAATTTAAATAAATCAATCCTGCAGGGTGTGTGAGGCCTGTTGGTTTTGAACTTGGGTCAGGGGAAAGGCAGCGGGTCCGTCCTCATCACTCTCTTCATCCCTTATTTATAATGCTTCTGAAATTACTCAACTGGTATGCAGCGAATCCTCAGCGTGAGGTAGAAAGGCCTTGCATGGTTCCCCCATGAGGAAGTCCCTTTGCCTTTTGTCCTTTACCTTTTGAGCGCATTAAGTCAGAAATTGTATTTTGAGGGCAGTGCTGGCTGTCCCAATGTTTGAGGCTCTATGCAGCTTAATGCAGAATTGGAAAGATACAAATGTTTGCCCCCCCCCAAACCTGGGGTCCTGTTCATGTAATAGCTCAGAAGTGTTGGGCTTCAAACTTGGCTAGCATTTGTGGGATCGGAGCCAAGTTAGTGTGACTCAATATTTGAGGGGGGTGCTGTCAGCATGATCAAGCAAAGATGGTACTACTGGTATTCTTTATGGGGCAGGAGACTTTTGGCTTCTTGGTAGCTCTTCTCTTTTGTTCCCTGCCCCCACAACCTAGCCCAAAATTCCTGCGGTGTGGTGTCTTGCACACCCCGCTGTAAGAAGCTTTGAAGATGTAACTTTATCATTTGAATGAGGCATGTGGCAAGTGCAAGAATAAGGGAAGGTTTTTATTTGGAAGTGTATTCAGTTTAATTGGCTAGATGCCAGGAATAACGGACTTCATCTCGAGCTGGCTGCATGTTGTTGACCAAGGCAGTGAAAAGAGGCATTTCCTTGGGAAGGAAGTTGGAATTGCTGTTAGTTCTCTATCCAAAAGTTTTAAGTAATTTATGTCCAAAGGAAATACAGTGGTACCTCGGTTTAAGAACAGTCCGGTTTAAAAGCAATTCGGTTTACAAACTCTGCAAAACCAGAAATAGAACTTTACGTTGGTCTAAGAACAGAATCCAAACAGTGGAAGGGCGCCGGTGGCGGAAGGCCTCATTAGGGAAAGCGCGCCTCGGTTTAAGAAAGGTTTTGGTTTAAGAATGGACTTCGAGAACAGATTAAGTTCGTAAACCGAGGTACCACTGTACCAGTAATGTCTCTGCAAGTGTGAAGCGGAGGTTGGGGTAGAGGGTGCAGGAGGTTATTGCCAACTTGCTTGAGTTAGCATAAAATTCAGCTCCCCCACCCTCCCCCCAACATTTGTTGGTAACATGTATGTTTCTTTCAGTTGTGGAGTGTTTCTGGGTGGAGAGCGGCATATAATAGGCTATAAGGACCAAGTGATGTATGCAGTCTGTGCACATTTATTTTGGAAAGCAGTAGAAATATCACATTGCTGAGAAGATGTGATTTTTTTTGTAGTGTTCTAGACATGCTAATTAACTATGTGCCTGGAATACCAATCATACCAACCATGGTTGCACATATGTATTGTGACTGGAAAAAATAGCTGGCTGAAATACACAATAAATCCTTTTCTCTTAAGCCAATTTCCAGTGTGCAGATGGCTACCTTATTTTTCTTTCCTCCAGAAAGGAAGGCAGGACTAGTAGCCGGCATACCATTCTGCTGTGACTCTTCTTGCCTTAAAGTGCTAGTATCTCTTTTAAAAGTAGGTGGAGGAATGAATTATACAGGTTTCCTAGTGCTTCATATTCCACAGGACTATGATAACTGCATGGGTGGTACTATTCCTACTGCCGCTATAATAGTATAGCTGTTGATATCTTGCTGCTTTATTGTTTCAGTGGTCTGGTAAACCTGGATGAAGGGACGTGGGTGACTCTGTGGTCTAAACCATTGGGCCTCTTGGGCTTGCCGATTGGAAGGTCGGCGGTTTGAATCTGTGCGACAGGGTGAGCTCCCATTGCTCTGTCCCAGTTTCTGTCAACCTAGCAATTCGAAAGCATGCCAGTGCAAATAGATAAATAGGTACCACTGCGGCAGGGGAGGTAATTGGTGTTTCCTTGCACTCTGGCTTCCATCACAGTGTCAGGTTGCACCAGAAGCAGTTTAGTCATTCTGGCCACATGACCTGGAAAGCTGTCTGTGGACAAACACTGGTTCCCTCGTCCTGAAGTGAGATGAGCGCCACACCCCATAGTCGCCTTTGACTGGACTTAACAATCTTGGGGTCATTTACCATGTTTTTCACTCCATAAGGCGCACCTAGTTTTTAAAGGGGGAAATCAAGAAAAAAACACGTGTAGCCTGTCTGCTTCTCCCAGAGCTTCTCGGGGCTGCTGGGGGAAGCCTGGTCCCCCCCCCCCCAGCCCCAAAGAGCAAAGAAGCCAAGACAGCGAGCGGGATCCATCCCGCTGGCTGTCTTGACTTGTGTCTTGGCGGCTACCCCTGAAGCCTTCGGAGCGCAGCGGGACCTCCCGCCGTGTTCCGGAGGTTTCAGGCGGCTATCCCTGAAGCCTGGAGAGCGAGAGGGGTCGGTGCACACCGACCCCTCTCGCTCTCCAGGCTCTCCAGGCTTCAGTGAAAGCAATGCGAAGCCTGCAAAGTGCGGAGGGAGCGCTCCCTCTGTGCTTCGGAGGCTTCGTGTTGCTATCGCTGAAGCCAAGGAGCCTGCATTCGCTCCATAGGACGCGCACACATTTCCCCTTAATTTTTGGAGGGGAAAAAGTGCATCCTATAGAGCGAAAAATACGGTACCTTTTTAAACCTGGATTTCCCCAGCCACTTTTTAAACCTGGATTTCCCCAGCCACTCTGGGCGACACCCAACAAAATACAACACAAGAAAGCTTCAAACATTAAAAACATCCCTTCAGATGTCTTCTAAAAGTCATATAGTTGTTCAATTTATTTTTGGCTTTAATGCTCATGGACAAATCCAAAAGTTTCTGCTAAAGAACTGGCTATATATGTATATCAATTGCATAGATAGACTAGAAATGATTGATGGTAGCAGTACCACCTCACAGTCTTGCTAAAAGTTTACAAGGAGGCCTTCTGGGACTTGGGGTGTTTGTGTAATTGCCCATTTCTGTCTGAATGTTCTAAAATTATATTGAGATCACTAGTAAAGATCAGCTATCCTTGCTGGAGGACAAGGTCCAAACTCTTCAAAGAGCATCCTCTTTCCTGGAATGGCTTTCACCTTCCCCTCAGGTTTTTGCTAGTTAATAGGGAACCTAATGTAAATTGTCAGCAGCTGGGCTGAGAGGGGTGCCTTTAAGGGAAAGGTAGAGGGCTAATGGCAGAACTTGCTTGCACTGCCACTTGCTTTTGGCCTTTCTTTTTGAGGACAAGCTTCTTCTTCTTTTGCATAGTCACTGCTCTAGGCTTCCAAACAGGAGGCAGACTTGGAACAGTGTCAGTCAGAAATGCCAATGGTGGACTCCTCCATAGTTGAGTAAATGCCTTGGCTCACAGAAACACACATTTCTTTTTGTACAGTGGCTTCTCTTTTTCAGTACAGAAAAGTGTGCCTTCAGTGTTCGAAACTGCCATTGATCTAGGCACAATTTGCAACAGGGAATTTCATTAGGGCGAGCTGTTTCTGAGCTCTGGGCACAGTACTGCACCCAAAATTTCAGATTGAAACTGCAGAGTGGAAGGAAAGGAGAAGAGACCCTCTTAATAATATTAGGAGGGTGGGCAGGGGAAGGACTAGACCATGGAAAAATGAACATAATATTTTAGCTGCAGTTAATTCATTTTCACCTTTGTATTGTTATATAAATAGTACGCCAAGACATTCCAATGTTGCGCCCATAACCTAGGTTTAAGGTGCCATTTAACTCCCAGCTTTCATATCTCAAATACTGTGGAACTTCTCTGTTAAGAGGTTTGAGAAATGCTACTATAGTTAACTGGGTAAGGGGAACAGCATTCATTATAAGTGATGGTGACTTGAGCTGATTAATCTGTGTAGCAGATGGCTCTCAGAGATCAGAGAGCCATATACTGTCATACCTCATATTACGTTTGATTCATGATACGTTTTTTCAGTTTGTGTCCTGTGGCGACCCGGAAGTACCGGAAAGGGTTACTTCTGGGTTTTGCCGCATGTGCACAAGCGCCAAATTGCGCCATGCACATGCACAGATACGGCACATCATGTTGCAGGCTTTTCATGTTGCGGACGGGCCTCCGGAATGGATCCTGTTCGCAACCAAGAGGTACCACTGTAAATCTAGGGCTTTCCAACTGGGGCTGGGCAATATATTGATACATTGTTCCAAACTGGTTTGAAGTCCATATCATGATATTGGTTTCATAATTTTTGACCTGCCAAAAACCCTGGAAGCCAGCCAATGCCTCTACATAACTCCATCCTTATTTCAGACATCACGATTCATCACGATGTTGAAACATTGTGATATATCACATTGTTGAAAACCAGCTATCACCCAAACCTACTTCCAACAAAGTGTTTCTTTGAGATTAGGATAAGGCTAACTCCCTTTTAAGTTGGTGGCCATTTCTTGTTACAAATTCCATAGCTTTACTTCTCACTGTATGAAGAAGCTCCTTTTGACTGTCCTTGGTGTTCTACCCCTCATTTTCATTGAATGATGATTGGCTTTAGTATAAATCTGTATCATATTTTCTCTTTCTGATGAGTCTGTTCATATTCTGCTCATTTGAGCTCTGACTACTTAGCTTGAGCTGAGCTGTGGAACTCCTTGTGACAAAGTTAGTCAGCAACATAAATTTCTCTAATTTGTTGGGGTGCAAATAATATTTGATACGTGGAATAGAAAGCGTTCCACTGTGTTGAGAGGAAGTCTTCCCAATAGGGTTGAGAAAAGCAGCAGTGCTCTAAGACAGTGTTCTTCAACCTTGGGTCTCCCCTCATGTTGTTGCGCTATAGCTCCTGTCATCCCTGACCATTGGCTATGGCAGCTCAGGATGATGGGGAAGCAAGGTTGAAGAATTGAGCTCTAAGGAGCATGAAGTTATTTGAGAGAGATACTAGTCTGTACTGATGCTATCTGCATTATTTGGAGAACGGAACAAAATATGCATGGCTGGCTGTGATCTGTAATTGCCATCAGCTCAAAATGGCTATGTGCAAGTCTGCTGTCTATAATCTCCCTTGCACAGCACCGTTAGGAAGCTAAGATAAGAGCCGTTGTTAAAATGGATGTGCTGATTTGTGTACAAGACGAATTTGTGCTACTCCCTTCAAGCAACGATAAAGCTGCTTGCTTCTCTCAGAGCAGTTTGTGAAAGTGGTAATCCCAATTTATTATCAACTTTGATGCCCACAATTCTGCTTGCCAGGGCAGACTATCTTTTCCCTCCGACTCGCAGCAGCCTCTAACAGGTGTTCGCTTGTGCAGTTTAGATAAGAAAAGAAAATGGCTGTAATTTCCTTGTCCTTGAACCAATGAAGCAAGACCCTGTTGTGTTTGCAGAATCAGTAGCCAAAAAGGTAGAGACTTGGCTAGTAGCCCAAGCTGATACTTGTGGATTATTGTATAAGAAGCTAGGAACAGTGGTACCTTGGGTTACAGATGCTTCAGGTTACAAACTCCGCTAACCCAGAAATAGTACCTTGGGTTAAGAACTTTGCTTCAGGATGAGAACAGAAATCGTGCGGTGGCGGCAGCGGGAGGCCCCATTAGCTAAAGTGGTACCTCAGGTTAAGAACAGTTTCAGGTTAAGAACGGACCTCCAGAACGAATTAAGTTCTTAATCCGAGGTACCACTGTACAGTAGTGTCTTATTCCACCTAGTACTCTTGGAGCCTGTTGTCTTTGTCCATGGAGTTTTCTTGGCAGGGATACTGGAGTGGCTTTCCGGTTCCTGCTCCAGGTGGATCACGTTTGGTCAAAACTCTCCACTATGACCTGTCCATCTTGGGTGGCCCTGCACGGAATAGCTCATAGCTTCTCTGAGTTATTCAAGCCCCTTCGCCACGTCAAGGCAGTGATCCATGAAGTTCCAGAAAGACATCTACTTCTGCTTCATTGACTATGCAAAAGCCTTTGACTGTGTCGACCACAGCAAACTATGGCAAGTTCTTAAAGAAATGGGAGTCCCTGATCACCTCAGCTGCCTCCTGAGAAATCTCTATGTGGGACAAGAAGCTACAGTTAGAACTGGATATGGAACAACTGATTGGTTCAAAATTGGGAAAGGAGTACGGCAAGGCTGTATATTGTCTCCCTGCTTATTTAACTTATATGCAGAATTCATCATGCGAAAGGCTGGGCTGGATGAATCCCAAGCCGGAATTAAGATCGCCGGAAGAAATATCAACAACCTCAGATATGCAGATGACACGACCTTGATGGCAGAAAGTGAGGAGGAATTAAAGAACCTTTTAATGAGGGTGAAAGAGGAGAGCGCAAAATATGGTCTGAAGCTCAACATCAAAAGAAACGAAGATCATGTCCACTGGGCCCATCACCTCCTGGCAAATAGAAGGGGAAGAAATGGAGGCAGTGAGAGATTTTACCTTCTTGGGCTCCATGATCACTGCAGATGGTGACTGCAGTCACGAAATTAAAAGACACCTGCTTCTTGGGAGAAAGGCGATGGCAAACCTAGACAGCATCTTAAAAAGCAGAGACATCACCTTACCAACAAAGGTCCGTATACAGTGGTGGCTCGCAAGACGAAAAGAATCCGTTCCGCGATTCTCTTCGTCTAGCGGTTTTTTCGTCTTGCGAAGCAAGCCCATTGGCGGATTAGCGCTATTAGTGGTTTAGCGGCTTTTAGCGGATAAGCGGCTTAGCGTCTTAGAAAAAGGGGGAAAAACCCGCAGGAACTCGCAAGACATTTTCGTCTTGCGAAGCAAGCCCATAGGAAATTAGTTTTGTGAAGCACCTCCAAAACGGAAAACTCTTTCGTCTAGCAAGTTTTCCGTCTTGCGAGGCATTCGTCTTGCGGGGCACCACTGTAGTTAAAGCCATGGTTTTCCCAGTAGTGATGTATGGAAGTGAGAGCTGGACCATCAAGAAGGCTGACCGCTGAAGAATTGATGCTTTTGAATTATGGTGCTGGAGGAAACTCTTGAGAGTCCCATGGACTGCAAGAAGATCAAACGTATCCAATACTTTGGCCGCCACCTCATGAGAAGAGAAGACTCCCTGGAAAAGACCCTGATGTTGGGAAAGATTGAGGACACGAGAAGGGGACGATAGAGGATGAGATGGTTGGACAGTGTTCTCGAAGCCACAAACATGAGTCTGACCAAACTGCGGGAGGCAGTGGAAGACAGGAGTGCCTGGCGTGCTCTGGTCCATGGGGTCACGAAGAGTCGGTCATGCCTAAACGACTAAACAACTATACAAAAACAACTCTTGGAGCATGACATTGAGGGGGGAAATGCAAATTTAGAGCCTAAGGTTATTGATTATGAAACAAGTTTTCTCTTTCATGTGACAACCCTTAAGATATTTGAAGATGGCTATTAGGCCTGGCCAGTGTATCGATGCATCTGAAAAGTTCTCACTCAACCCTCCCACCCATCCCAAAAAACTCTCAGTTGCACTGCTGGGAAACTACACAGAATATGACTGATTGTGACATCTGAATCTGGGCTCATAGTTTGTGTCTCTCCAAACAAACCATAAATACTAGTCAAGATTTTTGTAAGTCACGTTGAGCCTTTTTTCTTTTTAACAATCAGATGGTATATAAATTTTATGAAACAAATAATAAATTGTTGGCTTACTGTTTGTGGTTTATTTGGAAAGCAGCAAACTGTATGCCTCTACCTTGGATGTCATGATAAACCAGATTGTGTCTTATTTCCCAGCTGCATGGCAGCAGTAGGCACTGGGGAGGAGCAGAGTAAGAATTTGGCTGCTCATTCACATTAAACCATTAAACAACAACAACAACAAAAAAAACTTCCGTGCTATTCCATAATTTGGTACAAATGGTAGATTCTGTACCCACGCCTCCTTTACCTTGTTTAAAATATAAACTTTCTTGCTACATATCATGAGCTGTTGGTTCAAGGCAGAACTGAGAACAAAGCTTCCTCTTCTAATTCCAAAGAACAGCTATGGACAGTTACTTGGAACATGACTTTGTCTTTATGTGGAACAAATCTTGGCAACCTTCCGCAATGAGTCATCCTGCTGCGTAATGTACTACAATCTAATGTTGCCAGTTCTGTGTCTTACAAGACTGTTCTGTTTTTGGAGTTGCCAATCTGTTAATTAAGGAGCCACAGAATTCATTCAGAATACTCATAGCACTATCTATGACACTTACTCCTGAGCTGCTTCCTTTCTGTTATATAATTGAATGCACACAGGTTTTATGGCCCAGTTGTTCCCAGAACTGTGGTGGTACATCCTTGAATTCTTATCTAAAAGCATCTATCCTACCCCACTTTCCTTAAGATGTCTAGAGCTCCTGGTTTCTCTGGCTGGAGGTAGGCATCTGTCAGAGTTCCTCAAAGAGCTGATATGCATCCTGGCAAATAAGAATAAGGCTTGTGGAGAGGCAGTTGTTGCTACTGACAATATTCTCTTGCTTCTATCTCCTTGATGCTTTGCTCCTGGAAGGATGCTACCTTCCTGTTTTAAAAAGTTGAGTCAAGTGTACACATTTGTATCTGCTTAGGTGAACAATCTTAAACCCTAAGCTCACTGCCACACTAAGTGAAAATTGTAACATATTTTTGCTCTTATGCAGTTTCTGAAAATGGTTATGGCTGGCTGGCATGCCTTCTTATCCCTTAGCAGGGCACTTTCATAGCTAACATTACATCATCCAACCTATAAAGCATGCCACTTATCAACATAAAGAGTTGGTAAAACATGAGAATTGTGGACCCTATGAAATCAATACTTCTTATTCCTACTTGAGAACTCTCATCAGCTCTAAGTTTCCATGGAGAGCCTGGGGAAGCCCAGAACTTTAAAGCTTCAATTAGAAATCACCCAGCAGGTGGCTCTAGAATTCTCTCCTGCAGTGTTGGGGCAGGCTGCATGCAGATTCATGTAACTAGGAGCCTATTGAGTGGTGAAGTACAGTGGTGCCTCGCAAGACGAAAATAATTCGTTCCGCGAGTCTCTTCGTCTAGCGGTTTTTTCGTCTTGCGAAGCGCGGCTCTTAGCGGCTCTTAGCGGCTTAGAAAAAGGAAAAAAAAGGGAAAAAACTCGCAAGACTCGCAAGACATTTTCGTCTTGCGAAGCAAGCCCATGGAGAAATTCGTCTTGCGAAGCACCTCGAAAAATGGAAAACCCTTTCGTCTAGCGAGTTTTTCGACTTGCGAGGCATTCGTCTTGCGGGGCACCACTGTAACTTGCACTGTTTGCAAGTGTGCTTTCAAGAGCTGCTTTTGCAAGGCTGATACTGAAGTTAGACCTATGCAGGTACAGACGAGCAGCTACTTAACTCTTCAGCTGCACCTTGCAAATAAGTCTAGCTTAGACTCTAAGGAACACAATATGAAGTTTGCCTTGACCAGAGATCATAACAAAATATCTTATTGGACTACCTCATTTAAATATTGCAGTTCCGTGTGACTAATTAGGGGAATTGGACAAGCTTCCAAGCCAGTGTTTGCTTATTAGGCAAAGAATAGTTTTGGGACTAGAAGTCCACTGATGTCAGTTGGTATTGGTATTCTACCAAAACCTGAAAGGACTCAGAACCTTGTTCTGGCAATTGGATTTATAAATTTGAGCACTGCATATTATGGAACTGTCTGTGTAGTAGGGATTGTTGGTAAATGATGTAAGCATTAAGATGATAGCATGTTCTGTTAGGATGCATAAATACTGATTGTTTGGAATAGAAGTGCAAGGCATACGCTTCCTTGATGGGAACAAGCCAGTGTCCAAGAATAATCTTGATCTGGTGAAATGGGAGTTGGTGAATTAGCCGACTTATCAAAGCTATTAAATTGTCTTAAGCCTATGCTCTGTACTGTAAGTCTCATAATCTCCTCTCTTGTATCTGTAGATATGATTTAAGCACCATGGAAAAGAAAGATTAAGATTTCAACATGATTGGAGGCCTATTCATTTATAATCATAAGGGAGAGGTTTTAATCTCTCGAGTCTACAGGGATGACATTGGGTAAGTACTTCAACAACATTTTCACCCTGCTTTCATTCTGCACCCGCATCCAAATTCTTGTAGCTTCTGAGCTGCTGCTTTAACTGTGTATGCATGTAGAGATTGTGTGCTATGTGTTGCATCCAGTCTGTGTCTATTCTGCTACGTCTCTGGGTATATCATGGCTTGAATCATTCCCAGTCAAATGTCCATCATGGTAGTGTAGTTGGGAATAGCTCTCCTTAAATGCCGTATTGATTCTAGTATGAGGAGAACTTCTTTAGGATGGTTTCTGATGGTTACAGAGCTACAGCCATCAGTGTGACATTGATCATCGTCTGAACAGTTTCATAGGCTTTAATTTCTTTAGGAAAGTACTTAAAGCCTATGAAACTGCTCAGATGCTGATCAGTGTCACTTTAATCATTGTACTCCTGTGACGATCACAGACCTGTCTTGAATGCAGCACCGTGGTGTCTTGGTTCAGATTCCTGAGTGCTTCTCTGTTGGGTTTAGAGCATGGTTTAATTCTAGCTCCCTAGAAGTATAGCTGGCTTCTGGATCAGGACTAGATTTTAGTATCTTTTTTGTCTCCTATCTTCCTTCAGCTTAAGAAACCGAAGCATGCTTTGTAGAATCCTAGAACTTGACCCAGTGAGTCAACCTTGCAAGCATTTACTATAATTCTGCACTTCAAGATTTATTTATTTATTTGGTCTATATACTACCCTTTATCCAAAGATCCCAGGGTATGTATAATATTAAGAACATACCTTACACAGTGTAATATTAAAAACATAATACAGTACATAATAGTACACAGCATAATAAAATAATCATAAAAAACAACAAGCCCAGCCCAGCCCTCAAGCCTGCCTTGATGTTGTTCCACATACCTGGGTGGGCACAACTGGCTGAGAGCAACCCCACACTTTTCACCCACCAAGGCTCAGAGACTTACAATTGCTGTAGAGTAGTGGCCTACTCTCTGTTCTGCTTGTCAGGGCTGCTTTGCCTTCCCTGTTACAGCCCTTATTCCAGCAAAGGAGGAATCTGAAGCTCATGTTAAGCTCCTGATTGTTTGCTTGAAGACCCACCCTTACTTGCTGCACATCTGATGGCATGTATGATGCTCGGTGTAGTGCAGCTGAGCATGGCTTCCTCAGAATGGTCTCATGGGCCAAATTGAGAAGCATGGTGGGTCAGTTTTGGCCTATGGGCCTGAGTTCCCTGCCCCTGAAGTACAAGTTTAGCATAGTTTCCCATATCTCTGCTTCAGACTTGGGCCTGCTATGGTGATTGGTGTCTGATCTTTTCTGTTATGCTTTAGGCAGCAGAACCTTGGATCCCTTTGGTGACTGTTGGTCTCATAACCTGTTACTGTTAAGCACTGTTCTGGCAGAGGCTGTAGCCTTTAAGTGCATAATTATAGTCTTAAAGATGAGTTTTTCCTCTTAAGGAAAGGTAAAATCAGGTTCTTAAAATCAAGAAAAAAATCATAACCATACATTAAAACATACAAAAGATTGAAAAAAGGTAAATACCTCTTTACTAATTGTAGTTTTGTGAAGTATAGCCACACTCCAGTAGCTGGCAGATGAGACATAATAGAAAACATTCTGCACACCAGATGAGGGAAAGTAAAAGTCAAGTTCTACAGCTACATAACTTCTCAGGGAGTTACTGTATTTTTAATGAAAAGAGTGCAACTATAACTTACAGCCAAAGCCACACTTTCAAATGAGTTTTTTATTTTGCCTGCAGTGTCTTATTCTGGAACTACTGCATGTTCAGCTACTGTACCTAGTCTCCAAAATATCACTCCTCATATCAGCTCAGTGTAATGCATAATGTGTGAATGTGTCTTAACTTTGTTTCTAGCCTTGGAAAGTTGTGCTTTAAGGCTTGGAACATGGCTCCTGACACTTAAGCATGGCTCTACCCCAGGAGCTCATGCTAAACTGATTCTCCCTATTTTTGAATAGATAATGTAAGCCTCACTATTCAGGTTTGTAAATAGCAACTCACCCATTACCTGCGGCTAGTTTATCCCTGCTAGGAGTCCTTACAAAAGTTGTTAAAGTAGAAAGATATTGGTATATGTAGGATAAGAGGTCACCTACTTCTTGTGGACTGATAAAGCTGGATCAAATTTATTATGATGAGCCCAGCGTTCACTATTACCTATTTGCCAGAAAGTTGGTGCATGGTTTTTTGTTTTTTGGTCTTGTCAAAGTGCTTCTTCTGCCTCCTGAATGGTACATTAAACTATTGGTTTTGGGGAAGGAGAGGGATTTGAAACCTGTACACTATGGACACACAGAATAAAGCTTCAAATGACACCTTTATCTGGTGCCTAGACATGATCAGGGTGACTAATGTAGATTGTGGATTGGTCACAGCTCAAATTTCTAAAGACAAAGAGGGCCAATAGTAGCATGCCTAGCTGCCTGCATGAGCTTGGAACTTCTGCACAGCTTATTACAGCTGATCTGTGCTGCCATCTTCTATCACAGGACTCTCAATCCTCTTCTCATAGGAGGACTGTGATATGAAACTAGTTAACTATTTTGAAACATGTTTCCCTTTAACTATTTTTAAATGTACTTGGCTGCAAAGGATTGGGGCAGAGCTTTAAAAACCTGTAACACTTGTGGCCAGTCTCAAGTGGAGCTCCTGGCTTTCATTGAACAGCATGTGTCTGCCTAATACGTGAAAGTAAATTTCATGAACTTTGCATGGTTTAAACAGTGTAAAAATTAGTGAGTCAAATTAAGAGTTCTGGATTTTGTCTGAGAGCTTTGTACTGTACAGTGCCAAGAGATCACAGTTAACACTTTAAAAAAAAAAACCCTTATGCATGTATAGAGAAGTGGGTTGTAATTTGCACAGATCCCGTTGCACGATTGTGTATCGATACAAAACTAATACAGCTAATCCAGGATATGTAGTATGGGAGATAAGTCCTACCTGCTATTCTTGGGTGCATCTGGTGCATTATGGAAGTGCTACAGGTAGAAAATAGATGATTGAATCTTACTATTAAGCAGCCTGCTTGTCAAAGCGGAAGCTGCAAGGAAGCAGGGTTGCTGACTAAGCCACAATTGGGCCAAATGATAGTGAGATGGGAAGGAATGTGCATGCTTGCAATAACACTTGTCCAGATAATGTTGTTATTTCCCAATAGATGCCACACTATTAATAACTCTGTCCAGGGCAGCAAAATAATGTAACAATGTTATAAACCTCATGTAATTCACTTGGCAACAGATTTGTTAGATAACTCCATCTCTTTGCTGAGATACAATTTTCATTCTTGGAACAGCAAGTCCCAGGTGGCACTCCAGAAGCCACTGATGCAGAATTGGCTGCCGTTCTAAACAAAAGAGATGCCACTACTAAGTTTCTACTTGCAGATTTTAGTATTACAAGCAGGTGTGGGGAGCAGAATTGATCTGTGGTGGTGTCTTGCAGAGAACATACAAGGATCTATTGCTGCTAGCCATGCCTTTCCTAGTTTCTACAGAAGGAAAGCTTTATTGGGCAAATCATAACTTCTGTTATCCATGAAATGTGTTTTCATGCATTGAGGGCAAATTACCAGAGCCATGTGGCTTTGGAATGTTGACCTTGTATGCCTACATAACAGTTTGATAAAGCAATGTCCAGAATTACTATACTGCTCATGCAAGACTTCTCTGGTCAGGTTTGTAGTATGCATGGAGCATGTCTGTCTAGTGTGCAGCAGTGAACTTCTAACTGCATGTTGGCTTGGCAAAAAATAAAAAATATTGCAGTACAGACAATCTTATTAGGCAGCTATGAAGTTTTGGTACCGATCAGTCATTGTATTTCCTCATTAGCATTGCTGCCAAATACTGAATTTTGAGAACTT
The DNA here is from genome assembly GCF_964252035.2 of Podarcis erhardii. Lineage (NCBI taxonomy): Eukaryota > Metazoa > Chordata > Lepidosauria > Squamata > Lacertidae > Podarcis > Podarcis erhardii. The sequence goes on along the minus strand of NC_138509.1, from coordinate 95,942,625 downwards.
GCCCCTTCAGTAGCTTTCAAGAATCTGTTCCAAAACATAACTAGCATTTAGGTATTTGTATTTCTACCAGTTTATCTCAGAGCACACTTGTTCAGATTAGGATATATTTCAGTGCATTGATTAATTCAACGAAGTATTCTTTAGGAAAGGAAATAGAAATATCAGATTGCAGCCACCACTTTTAGATGGACAAGGATGTGGCAAAGGATGTGTAGGCTAGATATAGGCTGCTCTGCCCACAACAGCACACTGTCTTCATCTAAATGGTAATAACAGAATCTGAGCATATTGTAACTTGAACTTGCATATGTAAAGTTGCTGCCTTAAACATGAAAGGAAGTGATACTTTACAACTTGCTACTTGAATTCTTTTAAAATTTGTGTTTCTTCATACTGCATTTGCATAGCAGAGTCAGAATGGCTTGAAAAGTGGAACCATCCCTCTGAATCTTCAGTTGATGTAGAAATTGTCAACTGGGGCTAAGGACAAAGAAAAGTGTTTGGCAGGGACTTTCAAAACTCAAAGTATTTGTTCCAAGAGTGCTTGTTATAAATAGGATGAGGCTGCACTCATAGAAACAGAGTAATTTATTTCGGTTGGTGGTTTTGTGCCTCACAGGACTTTCGAGAACTGGCAGGCTGATGCTTCCCATCTCCTAAGGCAGCTGAGTTGGCCTCCAAAGTTGTAAGATGGACTTGAAAGCTAGCTAATAATGCAAACTCTAAAACATTCTGAGTTGTCGACTTCCAGAGGCGGCGCAAAACGGCAATGGCGGTCCTCTTTACTCTGTGAAGAGGAGCTCCGCGAAAAAGGGTCGTCCGCTGCGGCAAAGCGGAGACCCATCAAGAAAAACCACCACCTGTATGTTTTGCTGCCCCTGTAAGAGCTTCAGCTGCCGCTACCTAGGGAATTTAAGTACCACTTTGAAACTTTGGAGTGGGAGGGGGTTGCTGTCTGTCGTCTCTTCTTTCTTTTCTTTCTTTTTGTTCAGATTCATTGTGCTTTGTGTGTATGTGTGTGTTCTAACCTTTCTCTTGTTGCTGTCACTCCTCCTTTTTCTTCGCTGGCGCCATTTCTGTTCATCCCATCTCATTGGCTGCTGTAGCAATAGGTAAGAGATGTATGGCAGGATGTAATGGGCACTGCAGTATGGGGGAACTGATTTGATATACCAAATTTAATAGTATGGCCAAAGTCACTGTAGTATTACATCAAAAGCATATGTTAACATTAATGCAAATAGTCTGGCCCATTTCAAAGCCACTCATCACCCTCCCAGTTTAAGAGGTTGAAACCTACAGACTCTTAAGTCGCTTGTATAACACATTGTCTGACCTCAAGGAAACTGGTGTATGGAGAAGCTATGTACACCTGAGTCTCCTCCCATTATTCTTAGAGCTAGTATTACTTGGGCAGATTCATCATGTAGTAGCGTTGATGCAAAAGAAGCTTGGAAAGTGCACTCTCTTAAGAGTGAAACAGACACATATAACATCTGTCTGCAGCACTAAAGGCAGTTTGGTGCTCTGAGTAGAGCAGGCAGCTGAGCACCAAAGTTTCAACAAATCAGGTGTTCTGTCTTTCTGGCTTCACCTCTCTTGGTTTTTCCTTCAGTATACTTCCCTGTCAAAAGGCAGATCCGGGAGGCTTTGGAGAAGATAAACTTGTACATTTTATAGTGCTCTATCCTTGCCTTGCTTTATTTGTTACACCCTGCCCTTTCTCCAGTGTGCTCAACATAGCTTGGAAGGTCTCTCTCTCACCTCCCATTTTATCCTTGCAGTCCTGTGAGGTAGGCTAAGCCAAGCAGGAGTGACTGTCCCCAGGTCTCCCAGTAAGCTTGGTTGCTGAGTGGGAATTTGGGCCTGGATCTCCCTGGTCTTAGTTGGCGCTCTAGCCATGATGCCACACAGACTTGATTTAAGTTTGGTGGAGCATATATATTGCAACAGACTCTCATTCACTACTGCAACCAAATATTCAGTATGCATTGGCAGATGCATGGATGATGAGGAATGATGTGCTTTGGTACCTAAAAGCATTAAATGGTAAATAAAAGGTACTGCTTTGAAGTTTCTTACCATAGCTGAAAGGGACCTGGGAAGTTCCCTGTTGTTAACATTCCCATAGATGCTTGCAGAGCCTCCTGATTGATGATCTCCCAAGGGTGGATATTCCTTGCCCTCCTGGGCAGCTTGTTCCACTGCTGAACTTGCTCTTACACCGGCAAGCAGTTGCTTCATGTGCAATATAATATACTGTTGTTCTGTCCATAGTGTTGCTTAGAGCAGCGCTTTTCAACTTGTGATACTTCACCATATGCCTGGCTGTTCAAGTGTCATTAGTTGAAAAGCGCTGATTAAGAGCTAAATTTTACATCTATTTAATAATAAACTTGGTATAGACTATACATGTAAACCAGATTGAATCCTTAAGAGGCATGCCTTCTGAAGTTGAGGAATAGGTCAGCATGCCTATGTCTGTCAACAACACTTTGGTTTCTTCAGCAGAGATATAGGTAAACAACTTGGTGGGATAGTATGTATCCTGTCTGCCTGGTGCTTTCGGTCTCTCACTCTTGTCTTCCTGCCACATTCCAATTCTCCAGGCGGAATGCAGTGGATGCCTTCCGGGTCAATGTCATCCATGCACGGCAGCAAGTGCGCTCACCTGTTACCAACATTGCCCGCACCAGTTTCTTCCATGTCAAGCGTTCCAACATCTGGCTGGCTGCTGTCACCAAGCAAAATGTCAATGCTGCCATGGTCTTTGAGTTCCTCTACAAGATGTGTGATGTGATGACTGCCTATTTTGGAAAGATCAGTGAAGAGAACATAAAGAACAACTTCGTGCTCATCTATGAGCTACTGGATGGTGAGGATGAGCCGTTCTGACTCAATGCTGGGGGGCTTGTTTAGCAGTAGATGCCCAGAACTTGCATTGTAAACTTGGGGTTGCCAGTATGGGCTAGCAGGTGTTGGGCATGTTGTTGATGTAAACATTCAGGTCTCCCAAGTGCTTAGCCAGATGGGCGGGGTATAAATGATAAAATTATTATTGTTATTATTAGCCTTGCAATAACTTTCCATTTAATGCTAAATGCTAAAGTTATAACAAGCTAGTGCTGCTGGGAAAACTTTGCGTTGGGTGTAGCCCACCGCAAGCACTTCATTTTCTCTGTACAGTAGTTTGCCTCTGCTTTGTATTTAATTCTGCATAGAGTTTAAGATGGGGAGGTTACCTTATCTTCTTCCATCAAGTGAATGAGTCATCCTAGCTTTGGAAACAAGATTTCAACTCGTAATGTGCTTTGTTTGTAGAGTTTGTAGAATTAAGTTGCAGACTGAAGACTTTTTTTAATGCAGGGTGTGTGTAGTACAAATACCACTTGTTTGGGAGGTAGAACTCTGCTGAACAGCCTTAGCTTACACTAACTCCATAATTGTCACTAGTGTACTTATAGAAATTCTGCTTTAATGAAAGTCTCATGACTTGACTAGTCCCTAACTTGCACCAAGGAGACAATTGGCTGTATCTGAATTTGCTGCTCTAATTGCAACCTTCCAGTTGGCACCCCTAATTCTGTTTCTGCTGCATTATTTGACCATTCTGATGCAGGGACTCTGCATAACTACCTGCCCTCAGATTAGATACATCGTGGAATGTTTCACATACAGAAAGATGTGATTAGGTTTGCGAGGGCAGGTAATTCTTCATTTTACATGCTTTAAAAAGTGAACCATGTGTTTGAAAAGCAAACCTTTTCAGGTGAAAAGTGAAGTGTGCTTGCAATTCTAATTCAGGAAAAAATATAGACCCTCATTTAACAGTCTGGTAAGCCTTGGTTTAAAGAATCCTTCTTAACAGCTGCTACTGAGAGATGTTTCAGTTCAACTCTATTCCCACAGGCTATCTACTACTCAAAAGGTTCAGTACTTTCATTTACAAGGTGGCAGGTGTCCACTTTAGTTCTTAATGCTGGTCTTTCTGTGATCCAAAGAATGTAATTAAGCTTCCTTAATTCACAAATTCTGTAGTCATGGTTTAATTACTGCTGTAACAATGTGACAAAGATAGTGGAATTCCAGGAATGGCACCAGTGTGCTGGAATTTATGAGCCTGGTTCCTAAAGCTTTCTTCAAGCCTGTCTGGGAGAGAGAATGGGAAGGCTATATAGATCTTCAGCTTGCTGGAGTCTAGCAGGAAGCAGGTCCTCAAGCGCAGTGTCACTTCCTATTTGTGTTGCAGATCTGGATCCTGAGAGGCAGCTCAGAGGGAGGGGTTGGGTGGGGGCAGCTAATGGCAGTTTTCTTTTTCCCAAGCCTGGCTGGTCGGCCTGCCCTGCGACACCTGCTACTCTGCTGTTATTTTTTTAGGTTTTGATTTTTATGGTATGCTCATGCGAAAATCAAAACCTAAAGAAAACGCTGCAAAGATAGATTATTCTGCTGCTGTTGGATAATCCTGCTTCAGAGCAGGTTCCCTTGGATGTCTGGATTCCATCCTGTTAAGTGGACTGTCTGTCTTACCTTTACTGCTGCAGACTATAGGGCAGCTCCGTGGGATCAATGTCGAACATGATTGCAGTTGGTGTGGGGAATTGGGTGGTGGCTTGTCAGTGTGAGCAAAGGCTGCAGTTGATGCTCCAAACTTTCTGGTGGTTGCCTTTTCTCTGATAACTCTTTACCCCCTTCTGTAGAAATCCTGGATTTTGGTTACCCTCAGAATTCCGAGACGGGGGCCCTGAAAACCTTCATAACTCAGCAAGGAATCAAGAGCCAGGTAAAAAATGGGAAGGAGGGTAAGAAGAGTTGGGATATGGGGTGTGCACTTTTCTGTACATAATTGGTTAGAGTGACCACAGACTCTCAATGACTGTGACAGAAAATGGCTATTTTTAAAACATACTATCCCCTTTTAAAATGTGGTTTGGGGGGGGGGTTATTTGGTTGCTGTTTTTATTTTGATTATATATATTGTGGTTTTATATGTTCTGGCTTTGTGAATGCCCTGAGACCTCTGGGTATAGGGCGGTATAGAAATTCAACAAATAAATAAATAAAACACGGAGCTCCTCCTTTTGGGAGATGGATGGTTTTCTGGAGTCCCTCTTTTCTCATCGGGAAACAAGGTGTATCAATCCCTGAAGTGCTCTTACTGTCTTGGCTTATATCCTCGGACTATTTTAAAAGAACAGCGTAATTAAAGGACCCTATTCAGCTTTGCCAGTTCTAGAATAACCTGCCTGCATCCAGTGCTGGTATAGAATATCAGAGTTGGATGCCTGTGTGTTTACTCAGAAACCTTTCAGTCAAATATTTCAAGTGTTGGCTTCTGCACTGTAATGACTCTGTGGCGTTAGCAATTGTATCAAAATAAGCTGAGATGCTGACTAGAGACGAACACTGTTGTAATAAACCTATGTGAGAAAGCAACAGATCTTCTGCCCTTGGTCTCTTAGTATAGGTGGAAAGATAAGAATGAGATATGGCTTCAAGTTACAAGAAAGGAGTTTCCAACTAAACATCAGGAAAAATTCTGACATTAAGAGCTGTTTGACAGTAGGAAGGACTCCCTTGGGAGGTGGTGCACTCTCCTTCCTTGGTTTTTCAGCAGAGGTTGGATGGCCATCTGTCATGGATGCTTTAGTTGAGTTTCCTGCATTGCAGGGGGTTGGACTAGATGACCCTTGGGAGTATCTTCCAACTTTACAATTCTATGATTCTATTTTTGGAGTGGAGGGCAAGAGAAGGATGTTGGAAATGCTCTGAAGCAGAAGACTGGAGCAGAACTATAGCACTGTAATTCAAATGATGCTTCAGAAATTAGTTCTAGCTGGCATATGGAAGGAGTCATGAAAAGTGGCATGTTTTATGCTGTAAGTAATCTGGGACAGATTAAGTATAGATAAACAGGGCTTGTAAATTGGCCAAAAGATTTGACTGGCACTAATACTAGTGGTGCCTGTACAGCCTCCATGCAATGAGTCCTGGACAGTAATTTGGCACGCTGTCATGAGGTAACAGGAAAGTGGTTGATGTGTAGATAAAAGGCTGCACTAGAACAGGGGGACTAGTAAAGAGTTGTCACTGTGGGCTGCTGATATGGATGAACAGTCTGGTGCTGGGAAAGAGCAGTGGAGACCAGATTCATATTGCTGCTCAGCAGGTACCTTTGGGGTAATCAGTGGCCAGTTTTGGATGTAGTGTTAAGCCAGCGATGGGGAAACTCAGGCCTGGGGGCCAAACCCTGCTGGCCTCAGTCTGCTTCTTGGGACTCTTCCCCCCACAAACCCCCTTCTCAGGCACACCCCTCACCTGCCCTACTTTGCACCCGCCTTCAATTTTTTTTACCTGGCTAGAATGTGCCCTTGAACTCTCGTAATGCCTCTTGCTAGCCTTCCTAGAGAATGAAGAGAGGTGTATGAGTCTCTCTAGAAACTAGCCTGCTGTTCAAAGGTAAATTTGACATTTGCTGTTCCGCCTCGTTTGCCCACTACTGCCATGTTACCCACCTCCTGGCCAACATGCCAGCCAGTTTTGAGAGGTGGAGTGTGTTCTGGTATTGATATAGGCATGGAGTTGGGTCAGGATGTAGGTACTTGCCATGTCCACCCCCGTCGTTTAGCCCGGACACTGACGTCCAGCACCGAGGGCTTTCTGGCAGTTCCCTCACTGTGAGAAGTGAAGTTAGAGGGAACCAGGCAGAGGGCCTTCTCGGTAGTGGCACCCGCCCTGTGGAACACCCTCCTATCAGATGTCAAGGCAATAAGCAACTATGTTACTTTTAGAAGACATCTGAAGTTTCCCTGTTTAGGGAAGTTTTTAATGTTTGAAGTTTTATTGTGTTTTTAATACTCTGGTGGAAGCTGCCCAGAGTGGCTGGGGATACACAATCAGATAGGCGGGGTATAAATAATAAATTATTATTATTATTATTATTATTATTATTATTATTATTATGAAGAAGCTAGCCTGTGGTCTGAATTGATCCATTGCCATCATTCCGTTTCAAGTCACATGTGAATGGACAAATGGTCTCAATATATATATATAGGTTGTAAATTTAAGAGGAAATCATCCTCTATTTCTGATGCTTCTCTCAAGGGGCAGATACTTAGCTTAGTATAGCATTTTCTGTCTCCAGCTCACCTGAGTTGCAGAGGCATCCAGGCAATCTGGCCTTGAGTCTTGCCCTGCAATCCTGCCTGTTAGATTATTTCTTCCCCATTGCTGGCATTCTCAGCTTAGTCTAGTCCAGCCTTTCTCAACCTGGTGCCCTCCACATGTTCCGGTCTGCAGCTCCTACCAGCTCTGCTCAAACCAAGTTGAGAAGGCAGGTCTACTAGAAGACTCCTCCCTCGGCCAGGCTTATTAACTGACTAGATGAGCAGCTTTGTAGAACCTGAGATTGTCCTGAGCATAACACTCTTCTCTCTTCCTCCTTCCCTCCCACTGACCTGCTTGGCTCCTAACCCTGTATGTGCTGCGCTTGCTGCTATGCATCTGTTTTTCTCACTCTCGTGTGACTGGTGGACCTGCCTATAGCATCAGGTAGGAAAATTTGCAATTCCTCCCAGGTCCTTCCAAAGGGGCACCAGTTATGAGATGGTTCTGAAACAGGGACTGACCAGTGGCCTTGCGCTGCATGAATGATTGTAGAGTCTTTTTGGGATGAAAAACCAGTTGATTGGGCGGCGTGGGCAGTGACCCTTTCTCTGGCATAACTACATCTTCAGCCTCCTTGTAGTATTCAAATTGTGTTTCCTTGTCGTACTCCTGGCTTGCAAGTGCCTGTTTCCACAGCACATACGAGGGCAGAGTGCACTATCAATTGTAACATTTCCAAACCCAATGGGGGTGTAACTTTGAAATCTTGACCCTTAGAACAGATGCACCTAAGAACTTACCTCCTTTCCTAGTTGACGTGACTGATGTTCTCCACACTGATCTGCCCACTGGCCCCTTGGGTGTTCATAGAATAAATGGGTAGTGGTTGCAGGTATGTCTATTTGTAGCAAGCTTATTGTCATGCAGGGCAATCTTCTGTTGTTGGTAGAGTTTGCCTGTGACATATTGGGCTCCTAAAAGCATGTATGTTCTTTGTCCTTCAGACTAAGGAAGAGCAATCTCAGATTACTAGCCAGGTAACTGGTCAAATTGGCTGGAGGCGTGAAGGGATCAAATATCGTCGCAATGAACTCTTCTTGGATGTGCTGGAGAGTGTGAACTTGCTGATGTCACCACAAGGTAAGTGCAGCAAATGGGCTCCTATTCTAGTGAAAGTGAAATAAAGGAAGGAGGTTGAGGGTGATGACACTTTCTTCTCTCCTGCTTTAGCAGTTGTTCTTTCTGTGTTTCTCTCCAGGTCAGGTATTGAGTGCCCATGTCTCTGGCAGGGTGGTGATGAAGAGCTACCTGAGCGGAATGCCAGAATGCAAGTTTGGCATGAATGACAAGATTGTAATTGAGAAACAAGGCAAAGGGACTGCGGATGAAACAGGGAAGAGGTAGGGGTGGGGGCTGACTGTGGGCCCCAGTTGGCACAGCTGAACTTTGTGTGTCTTTCTGCCCTGTCTTGCTCCCTTCTCATTTGGGAAGCCACTCCAGCTTTCTTGAGGGTGATTGTTCTTGTTTTACACCCTGCTGAGACCAGAACCACTTTTGTTTATAACCCATTTCCAGTAAGCTAGTCGATTGTTCTCTAGTCTTGCTGCTGCTACTTCCAAATTGATAATGTTTTGAATGGGAGTGAGAACAGCAGAAGGTATAAATAGCGAATCTTGATTTAACAAGGTACCAAGCAAAGCTGATTTTTCATTCCACTCAACATTCCCCTATTGTTGGCTTGGCCAATTAGCAAACTATCCTAATCTAGTGTGTATTATATGTTACGAGCCTGTAAATTAAGAGCCATGAAATTGCGTCCCTTCCCGCTGGGCTAGCTGGTCTGTGGAATGAATGGGAGTGGCGGGGTGGAATAATACTGCAACCAGCATTGGTCTGCTTCTCCCTCCACGTGTCAGCTTCAACTAAAGCATAGCTGTCTGTGGTCTTGTCAGCTTTCAAATGGACCACCTGGGGTGGTGCAGGCTGACTGGATCTGAGGCCCTCCTTACTCCCTGATAACCACTTTTGTTAATGAATTCTTTTTTTTCCTTTTTGTGTTCTGCTGACTCCAGTGAAACAGGAAGGTAGATAACCTGCTTACTGCTGTGTGCACGCACTCCTCACCCCTTCCCCATCTTTTTGCTTTGTGTGACTTGTGCATGTGCCACCATCTTTAGACACTTCCACACAGGTCATGCCTGTGATTGAAGGCTGAGCTGCCACTTGCCTGTTCTAGGGAACAAAGCCCACTACAAAGTGTTGCTGTCCCATCAGGCTGGTCTGGGGACAGTCCTGCGCAAGCTGGGCGAGTTTCATAAGGCTTTATAGTAGGGGTTACTACTCCTGGCGAAGGCTGTGGTTGGCTTCTTGCATTAAGCAGAGTAGCCAGATGACGCAGGAACTCCTTCCTCCTACCAGGTACGAAAGCAGGTGGGGAAACCCATGAGAGAAGTTTGAATAGGAAGGTGAATCTAAATATGGTTTTATCGTGATGACAGTGGGCAGAGAAGTAAATTCATAGGGCTACCCATTTATTCAACACTGCATCATATGTGTGTGAGAGAGAGCCTGAATTTCAAAGAGATATTCCCAGTAGAATGCAAGAGACAAGTTGCTAAGTGAAGCCTTTACCAAACCCTTTCGGCAAAACATACTGGCCAGGCTGTTCAGCCAGCTCCCTCTTGAAACAAAGCCTGAACCATATAAATATGAAGCAAGCTGTTTCCTATGCCCATTCCATGTCTTGGGCACCCCCTTCTGTACCCTGTGGCCCAGAAGCAACCCTTCTGTACTCTGGCACACCCTCCTTGAATGACGTCTGTGTCTCGAGTGTCATTCGCTTGCTCCCATTCAACACTTGCTCTAGCCAAGCGTTGCAATGAGATCTTGGTGGTGTTGGATTGTTCCTGGACGTTTTCTTCTACAAGTGGCTGCGGGGAGCCTCCCCTACCTCTTTCAGCAAAAGGTGCAAAAAAGTGAGACCTCACTGGATGCTGTAAGTCAACACTAAACTCCAGTGACTTTGCTGATCTTTTAAGCCTGCTAGAGAGGAAATTTTCTGGCCCCCAAGTCCTTTCTGGTACATGGAAATGCAAAGGTTGGAGGGCAAAGAGCTCCTTCCGCCTTGTGTTGCTTAACGGTCTGAACAAAATCCCTCTTGTAGGGTTATGTTGCTTCTTCTACTCAAAGGGCTTGGGCAGGGCAGACTGGACTCCAGTCTGCCAGATGAAGTGTTATGGGCAGAGCAGGAGTGAGCCTTGTATAGCGATCACTGGTGGGCTGCTGGGGAAAAGCCTATTACTTGAGTCTTGATGGATAGCCAAACAGCCCTACTGCCTGTGAGGGAATCCGTTGGCTCCAGTTGCTCTCCTCTCTGCCTCGTTTACTTCATAATTCCTCCTGTGATGGCAAAGTGCTCCGTAGAGTAGTCTCATTGCAGCTGATAGCCTGAGTACTGCTGCAGCCTCAGATGCATGCCAGCAAGTGCTTCTGATTGTGACTCTCCTTGTGTTCTTGTGCCGTAGCGGGAAGCAGTCGATTGCTATTGATGACTGCACCTTCCACCAGTGCGTGAGGCTCAGCAAGTTTGACTCGGAGCGGAGCATCAGCTTCATACCCCCCGACGGCGAGTTTGAACTCATGAGGTATGGCTGGTGGGAATAGGCTGCTGCACAGGTTTGCCTCTGCCTTGGCTGCCATATGGGAATCATTGGGGGGCTCCCTGCAAGTCACAGCTAAATAGTCTTCACTTGGTCACTTGCATTTTTAGTAGAGAACTGGCACAAGGGGTGGAGCTTGTAACTATTGCATTGATCGTGGGGTGGTGATGATTGACACTCTTCTGCTTGAGACATTGGAGGCCAAATGGTGCCTAAAGATATATAATGAAGGTGCCAGGTAAACCTCCCTGGGGAGAGCATCCACAAACGGGGAGCCACTGCAGAAGAGGCTCATTCTCGTGTTGCCGCCCTCTGGACCTCTTGTGGAGGAGGCACATGAAGGGGCTCAGGTGACAATTGCAGGGTCTGGGTTGGTTCATATGTGGAGAGGTAGTCTTTGAGGTATTGTGGTCCTGAGCGGGCTAAGGCTTTATAGATCGAAACCAGCACTTTGAATTGGGCCCAGAAACTAATTGGCAGCCAGTGCAGTTGGGCTTTGAAGGAAAGCCCTGTTTTCCTCTCCTCAATAAATGTGCATAAGCTCTACTGTTCTCAGCACCCTTTTGCCTGCTAGAAATAGATGAGGCTGCATTTTCAGGTTTTTAAATTGCTTTTCTGTTTAATTGTTCTGCAAAGTAGAATGAGAGCAGTTTTTAACCTAACTGTACTTAACACCTGCTCTGTCCATTATGTCCTCCTTCCTTTCAAAAACTAACAAGTGGTTTAGCATCAGGCTGTCCTTTCAGATCAAGTGTCCTCTCAAGGCGAGGATTTGCAAACTGTGGCATGGCCAGCCTCTGTTTCTGTAAGCGAAAGCATATCGGTTTCTCTTCTTGTCACCATCCAGTGGTCAGACACTGGGATGCCTTCCCCTCCATCCACTAAAGGATATTAAATCTTGACTCTCAGGTATCGAACCACTAAGGACATTATCCTGCCCTTCCGTGTGATCCCCCTGGTGAGGGAGGTGGGCCGCACCAAGCTGGAGGTGAAGGTGGTGATCAAATCCAACTTTAAGCCTTCCCTATTGGCTCAGAAGATAGAGGTAAGTGCAACAAGGACTTCAGGTTTGCACAAGATGCAGCAGTATGTTGTAGTGGTGTTGGGAGGGGGCGTCTGTGGAAGGAGTCACTTCACCTCCAACTTGTTAGCCTATGAAAGATGGGGGCAGGGGCTGTTGTCCCTGCTTTTCCCTCTTGGTGCCTGAGTATAGATGCTGCCAGGCCTTTGCAAAGCCTTTGCTTTTTCTGAAGATCAGAGTGCTGTAACTGTCCTTGGATATGATGCAGGTTTTGGCTGGATATGTTTGCACTGCAACAGAACCACACTGCTAGTACTGAGCATGGCTACAGTCTTTTGGCATACATTTCACTATCGATGGCAAAGCCAGCTGCTCCTTATGTGTCCTGGACTGTTCGTTGACAAACGGGAAAAGTTCTGTTGAAATGACACCAGAAATGACATTTCTGTTGAAATGGAATTCAAACTACTTCTGTCTTCCAGGTGCGAATCCCAACACCTCTTAATACAAGTGGTGTTCAGGTTATCTGCATGAAAGGGAAGGCAAAATACAAGGCCAGTGAGAATGCCATTGTCTGGAAGTAAGTAAGTCCTGTCACACTTCCTGATCTAGGCAACTGTAGCCTAATAAGGCTATTGGTACTGGCGGTTCTCATAGTCCCCTCCAGGCTTACCTGATTTAGAGAACAGCTTCCTCTTTATTCCCTTTTCTCATTTCTTAGAATTAAGCGTATGGCTGGAATGAAGGAGTCTCAGATCAGCGCAGAGATAGAACTTCTTCCCACCAACGACAAGAAGAAATGGGCTCGGCCACCGATCTCCATGAACTTTGAGGTACGAGGGCAGAGTCTTTTCCTGGATGGCTGCTGAAGCCACCTATGAATTATTCTAGCTCCAGGAAGGGGCTGCATTACTGCAAAAACAAAGGTGCAGTGAGCACAGGCATTAATTTCTTGTATGCCCCTGTTTAACAGAAGTCATTTGTCAGTGAGGAATCTTTCACCATAGCTTTTGTGTGTGTGCCCCCAAAGGTTCTGCTTATCACTATAGGACTTTTCATTCTGATTCCCATTATGATGCAAGTTTAAGAAATCCCCTGCAAACCGAACTGTCTTCCTAAGAGTTGAAAAGCTGGAATGAGAGAGTCATTAGCTTCCAAAAGCCACGGTAATTGGCAAGGTAGTTTGCTTAACTGGCATTCCACAAGGACACTACAGGGTAACTCTGGAACATGGGACAGAAGTGGGAGGTTGAGGAAGATCTCAAGTTGTACTGAAAGCAAAATTTGCACATTCCTATCACAGTTCGCGGGTGGCGCTGTGGGTAAAACCACAGTGCCTAGGACTTGCCGATCGTATGGTCGGCAGTTCAAATCTCCGCGGCGGGGTGAGCTCCCGTCGTTCGGTCCCAGCTCCTGCCCACCTAGCAGTTTGAAAGCACCCTTAAAGTGCAAGTAGATAAATAGGTACCGCTTTATAGTGGGAAGGTAAACGGCGTTCCGTGTGCTGCGCTGGTGCAGGCTCGCCAGAGCAGCGATGTCACACTGGCCATGTGACCCGGAAGTGTCTGCGGACGGCGCCGGCTCCCGGCCTCTAGAGTGAGATGAGCGCGCAACCCTAGAGTCTGTCAAGACTGGCCCGTAAGGGCAGGGGTACCTTTACCTTTTTATCACAGTTCAAGGGGGTGGTTCAGCTAATCATTAGCTTCTTATGTATGTCCCTGCTGGGGAATGAACAGGATCCTGTAAGCCACCTGTGTATTTAAATCTGTCTCCCAGTTGTTTGCTTCTGGGTAACAGCTGCAGATTTCTTACTGGAATTATTAAAGAGTAGCCAGCAGTTTCGCTTTTGACTTAAGGAGATATTCAGAACTGCTGAGGTGGTAGAGAACTAAAAAAGACTCCTGCTATGAGCAGTTTCTTCAGTGCTGTATGTTGGGGTGGGCAGCTTTTACCCACGGCATCCAGGCTGTAGACTTATTTCTGCTCTCCATCCTTGCTCTCCTTTTGCACAGGTCCCATTTGCACCATCTGGGCTGAAGGTGCGCTACCTGAAAGTCTTTGAGCCAAAGCTGAACTACAGTGACCACGATGTGATCAAATGGGTGAGGTACATTGGCAGGAGTGGAATCTACGAGACAAGATGCTAGCCCTCAGCAGCCAGCTGGCTCCCTCTTTCCCAGCCTCCCTTGGTCTCAAAGTACAATTGAAGAGCATCTCTCTGGCCCCTCCTCCGTACAGAGGCTGGAAGCTAGACTCCTGCAGCTTCTCTGGAAAAAGAACACTGGTGCCTGCTCTGGCTTCAGTCACTGTTGGAGTTTGCAGCTGGCGTTGGACGGCTAGAGAGCCCCCCCGCCACAGCTTACCTCTTGCTTCTGTCCCAGGGTATAAAAGGGCCAGTCTAACCACCACCCCCTTGTGGTCATTCTAGGGAACATCCACCACCATGTGATAAAACCCTCCTCTTCTGTTGGTGTCACTACTTGCATCATATCCTAGTATTTTTGGAAGTTCTTGTGCATATGTACTTGTAGAATAGGCCTGAAAACCATAGGCTGGGCAAACCTTGAGTTGATTCTGGCTCCTGTGCTTGCTATTGCTGTTGTGATTGTTGCTGTGCAGCCAGAGTGGGGCTCACACTTCCCCTCCCTCTTTGTTGTGTAGAGTCCTTGATATGGAGCCCTGCTCTGGGAAGGTTTGTGACCAAAAAGGCAGAGGGTTGGCATCTGCTCCTTGTTGGGCTGGGGTGGGTGGGCATAGCACAACATTTCAAAGCCTTGGGGCCCTGTTAATGGCTGGCAAAGCCAGCACCTTCCCCTTCCCCACCCCCAATCAGAACTGCACCCTCCTCCAAAAGGTAAACCCAGCAGGCACATGAGGACAGGTCAGCTTGTCTTTCAAAATCTACAGGTTTTGTCCTCTGAATTTGGAACTGGCCAGTTACGTAATTCCTTGCCTCCATTCTCTTCTCTCTCCTTGCCCCCACCCTTTTTTTCTTTTTGCCCAATCAGTTTATGCTTTCATTTCCCAAAATGCTTTTGGGTCAATAGAAATGCTGCTGCAACCCACAGTCCTCTGCTTCTGATAGTGTGGTCTACCATTTTGTACACTTGTGATTTGTCCAGTTCTAAACCCAATAAAAGTATGTAGAACCAGCTTGTTTGTAAGTGGTGCTTTTATTAGGGGAGTCATGGGTTGGACCCATCACCGGACTGTGGCTACCCTGTACTCTAAAAACTGGGAAGGGACCAAAGCTGCATCTCTGTGCATTTGCCAGTTGTTGGCCTTCTGCAGAGCTTTCCAAACTTCTCATGTTGGTGACACACTTTTTAGACATGTATCATTTCACGACACTGTAATTCAGATTTACTAGCAAGCAAGAAAGAGGTTAAACTAATCCCTTTCCAGCCCCTGGAGGAGCGTGGAGAGCGTTAGCGTGACACACCTACACACTGTAGCTGACACAATAATGTGTCGTGACACACAGTTTGGAAAGCTCTGGCCTATAGTGTCAGCAATCAAGCTGTATTTTTCAGCCTTGCAGTCAGTGCCTACAATTGAGGGAGAGCAAAGCCTTGACAGCATTGGCACTCGGGACCACCACCTCCTCGCTGCCACAGAACTGCCACAAAAGCACATTTCTGTTACTGATACACAACTCACATCTACAAAGGTCATTGTGTTAAAGTACTGAGGTTTCTCTGCTAAACAATCCCCACATGACTGCTGTGGAGTTCTTGCCTGGTGCAGGTTTCTGGGAAGTGTTCTGCCATGCACACTCAGTTCCGTTAGGGAACCAGCTGTGGCGTTTGCCCCTAGGAAGTGTCAAGGAAAGGGTTAAAATGGGTGTGATGTGATTGGCCAGTGAGAATGCAAGGGGGGAGTAAAAGATAGAATGGGGAGGTTTTGAAAAGTCAGTTGAGGTTTGGGAGTTGAGAGTTGAGATTTGTCAGTTGGGAGTTGAGGCTTGGGTGTTGGAGAAGGAAGAGGGTGGAATACGCAGTGGGTTGGTTGAGTTGTATTGTGAGAGAGTGAGAGGATTTGTTAGGGAGTTAGATAGATAGTTGGGAATAATTCAGTTTGAAGTTGTAGGAACTAAGATTTAAGAAACTGACAAGAGAAAAATAAACCGAAACTATACGCTTATTCCTGCACTTAAAAATAAACTTGATTATTTGTTTATGTTAACAACTGTCTGGACTCCGTGTGTCCCCGTGAGAAGCGGGGTGGTGGCAGCGAAGAAAGTAACCGCAGTGGTGGCACAGGGTCAATAAACCGTGAAACGTCCGGGGGCCCTGTGTGATCGCCACACCAGCCAGACCTGTTGGGCTTTATTGTAGCTCATAAGAACAGCATGAACGTCACACTGCAGCCTATCCCTCCCTTCAGGGCTGTGTCATAACAAGTGGTTGGTCGAGGTGGAGAAGAGGTCTTTTGAGTAAAGTGTTTCAGTTATTATCACACTGACGGGAGTCATATCCACTGCATGTTGAGGTTTTTCGGAGAGGATCAGCCTTGGAAGCATTAACTTATGCTCAAATGTTAGTTTTTGCTTCACTATGGAAATTGGTCAATAACTGTTGAGACAGTAGAAACTGCCTATAAAAACCAGGCAGCCAGCAGGGAGATGTCCTGGAGATGTCCAGAGTGAATTCTACTGTGCCGCATCGCAGTCCTGGACCCTACAAAAAACGAAACCTTGAAGAGGATTTTTAGTCAAAGCTCACTTTGCACTTGGAAAAGGTTTGTTCTCTTCATATAACTTTGCTATAGGGCAGCCTCCTCCAACCTGGTGCCCTTTGGGCTCTGATGTAGCTGCTTTAGTGCTTTACCAGCTCAACCTTCCTATTAGTATTTTTGGGTTTAGTAGCAGTTCACTGAGCCAATCCACCTCCCCTGCTTTTCCAGGCAAGCCAGAAAGTGGATGCTATCACTCTACACATTAGGCTGTGGCGTGGAGGTGTTCCTTATGTTGCTGTCGTGAATGGATTCTGGATTCTGCAGTGTCATAGAAGGCTCCAATTGAAAATGTTACCTTGCTGCTGTGAAGGAACTTCACCACCAGGGGGACTTATTCTCTGTGAAGCCTGCGAGCAGTGTTCAAGCAGTGGGTGGTTGCACATGCTTCTCTTAGTCTCTCACGGCAAATCTAGGTATGTGACATAGGTGATTGGCAGATTACAGGGGAATAATTATCCAGGGTATCAGGTCAGGGCCAGGTAGAGTGGACAGAAACAATGTGATTCATCTCACTGAATGCATCAGCCTGTTTATGGGGGGCCGTCATAAGCCACTTGATTTTGCAGCCTGGCTTACCCTGTCAAATGCCTAGCAGGCTACAAGATATAGCTGCCTTTGGCTAGTTGTCAGAGGTGCCCAATGAATGGCCAGACAGCTTGCGGATTGCAGTGGTCATGCTGGAAGCGGAAAGCTCAGTAGACTAGAGCCTGCTTATCTTTCGTTGCACAGCTGCCTCAGAGAGTTGGCCAGTTTTGTCTTTATCACCTAGTAATAGCTGCCTCTACTTCCCTCTCAACTCCTAGCCCACCCAGATAGGAAGGAATACAGGGGAGCCCTAATACTAAAATCCTGAGAAGATGCACCCTGTGTTTCCCAGCCAAATCCCTCTCGCTATGCACAGAACCAGCCTACCGCACCCTGTCTTTCCCAGGGATCAGAGCATTTACTGTTTTTTCACACCTGCAATCTTACGCTCCTATATGAACCCAGGTGGCTTAGACATATGGGAGATCACTAGATTCCCAGATTTTGGCAAACACACACTGCAGACCCCAGTAGCCAAAGTACAAGAAGTTTTATGAATAATGGAAGGAAAGGAAGAAGGCAAAGGGATAAGGCAGGTTTTTTGGTTTTTTTAAGGAGTGTTGTGGCTAAAAGCTACCTATCGTGACAAAAACCCCCCCAAAAAACTGGCTTCTCAGACTATTCACAAGCATTATAATGTAGATGGGCATGTTCTGATGGTTGAGGGCAGATGATGAACCCCAGTAGCAGGGAGGGAATCAGCAGATCTTGATGCGAGGAGTAGGGAATAAGGCAACAACTCAGATTTAAAGGGCTTTTTTTCGCACACTGGTTTGAGTGGTCAAAAGGAGACAGGTGTCATTCAGAGCCTGTGTCACAGTTGATACCTTCAGTGGGGAAGTGGGAAGGTGCTAGACACCTTGGGGCAGATGGAGCTGGTTATTTTTCCAAATTTCCTGCCTGACAGCAATGGAAGAACAAGAGATCAGGCTCACAGTGGTTATTATAGAGCCTTATGCCGGGAGACCCAAATTCAACTCCCCACACTTCCATGAAGCTCACAGGCTGACATAGGCTAAGTTAGACTAAGAGTAACTAGCCCAATCTAGTGACCTTAAGTATAAAAGGGTAGGGGAGTATATTGATGTACTCTGGCTTGAGTTCCTTCCAGGAAAGGCAGGATATATAAATTAAATAAAAATGGAATCCAATGACTTCCTCACCAACAAACTCTGGCAATCTCACTTCCAGGCTCAAGTGACTTTATTTACATTTCCATGCTGATTAACTGTTAGCATTAGAAAGAAGTTGAACAAGTACAACTAACCACTTCA
This sequence comes from Podarcis erhardii, assembly GCF_964252035.2. Classification (NCBI taxonomy): domain Eukaryota; kingdom Metazoa; phylum Chordata; class Lepidosauria; order Squamata; family Lacertidae; genus Podarcis; species Podarcis erhardii. Next base: position 95,924,239 of record NC_138509.1, on the reverse strand, counting down.
GACTCGGTCCCCTGCTTACAGTGAACCCTTAGTAATTTTCTTAAGTGCCAAACTAGGAATAGGCTAATTTCATCCATCAAAACCCTGTTTTTAATATTAAGCACCAGAAAGTTAATGTAGGGTTCCCATTATTTCAAGAAGTGAAAATCCAGACACAAAAGTTGTTGAGCTTTTGGGAAGGTCCTTTTTGGGAAGATCCTGCCATGGCTCAGCATCAGTATCACTAGCAAAATCTCGTGCTACTCGTGAGTGAGAGAACAACTTTTAGGCACTTTTGCAAGCTTGGAACTTTAAATTTGGCAGGGCTGGTGCACCAGATGGAACCCACCCTTCCTCCCTCCCTCCCTCTCTCCCTCCCTCCCTCCCTCCCTCAACATGTCAATTTATCACAGCTCCTCCATGGCTCCTATATTTTAGGTCTGGTCCTAACTCCACCATGATGAGTTCTCAATCACAGAGGAACCTGGAAGAAGAGGAGGTGGGGTTAAAACAGTGCAGGAAACGAGAGGAGCTTGAAAAAATAGCAAATAATGCCCTCCCCATCTCAATGCAGATTTCAACCAGAGTTTTGCATGCAGGCCAAAGTAGCACAAGTCTTCGCTTGTCTGTAGTGTTGATTCTGGCCTGGGCAGCTATTCTGGGACAGTAAGAGGCAGTGTGCAAATTCGGAGTAGGAAACGGCAGGCCTTTGCTGAGCTGCTGAGCAAGAGGGGCTGCACCAAGAATATGCTGCACTCTCCAAAAGCTGCTGGCTGGGTACTCTGCTTGCAACTGCAGCCCACACAGAGGCCCTGAGGACGTCTACATGTGGCGAGTGCTTGCACAGGCCGAAAATATGAACATGGGACGCTGCCCTGTATTGCACCAGGGAATTCATCCATCTGTCAGTGTCGTCTACACTGACTGGCAGTGCGGCTTTCTGAGTTTTCAGTTGGGAATCTTGCCAGTCCTGCCTAGAGGTGCCTTGCAATGCAATTGAGATCTTCTGCAAGCTTAACACTAAGCTCTACAATCCTTTCCTTCCACGCCACTGAGGTTTGCTGGAGGACAGCGCCCCCTTCTGTCCTGATCGCAGCAGCGTCAATACTTGCTAACTGCTAACAGTTGCTTCTCCCTCCCCTTCTAATGTTTTCTTTGGCATGCTTGAATCTCTACTGCTGGGTCTTCCAACAGTAACTCCATTTGGTTTAGCCCCAGACCTACGTCTGGAAAGGGAGAGTCTTGTGACAGTGGGAGCACTGCCAGTGGTGAAGGCCTGGCAACACGGATGCGTGGCTAGGCCTTGCCAGTCTCGCCCTTGCCCTACAGACAGAAACAGCAGCAGGTAAGATTAAGGAGGGCATCACCAGGGCTGCAGGACAAGATGCTTCTCATGCCTGGGAGGGTGGAGTAAGATGTACTCTTTGCATGAAGGATGGTGACCAAAACACTTAATTCAGAAGCGAAACAGAATTAAGGCTGTAAGCTGAGTTACATCTACATCAGTTTTGCATACTGCACGTTCTGCTTTTTTGCAAACACTTTTGTTTGTGGTGCTCCTGTTCCAGCCCTCTTGCACCTTCTGCCTTCCAGTAGTAGTAGTAGTAGTAGTAGTAATTTATTATTTATACCCTGCCCATATGGCTGGGTTTCCCCAGGTACTCTGGGCAGCTTCCAACAAAATAGTCAAAATATAATAAACCCTTTCCCCCTTTCTGACCTTGCTGTACAGCCTTTTCCTCTTTATCCCTCTTCCTGTGTTTCAGCACCAAAAACATTGCAGCAACAGATGAGAAAGGCTGGCAGCTTTAAGGCTGTAGGGAGGCAATAAAGAGTTCTATGCTTGGTCCGCCAGAAGGTTCACCAAGTTCTGCAACCTGCCACATGATGAATCTCGCAAGCTCAGCTAATATAGCCAACAGCTTTCTGTTCTTTTGTTCCTGACAACTGGTATTCAAAAACACCTTGTCTGCTGCAGAGGTTCCAAATGGCTTTGCAAGTAGGCTCATCCTCTCTGAATTTGCCTGCATCTATCAAGGAAAGAACAAGTACAGCAGTGGGTGTCACCACACTGGCTGTGGCAAACTGCGGGGTGGCCTCAGCCTGGTGGTTGAGCATCTGCTTGGCATGCAGAAGGCCCCAGGGTCAACCCCCAACATCTCAAGGGAGGGCTGGCAAAGATTCCCCGCACGCAGCCACACAGAGCCATCGCCGGTCCGAGCAAACACTCCTGGGCTGGGTGGCAACTTCCTGTGTAATTTCATACATTTGTTGCGCCTTGTGGTTGCGGTGCCGAGGAACTGGGATGTCGGCGGTTCTCTGGATCGTAGGGAAGAGATGGGAGTCTGCATCTGGAAGTTCCAGCAGGCGCCTGCTTTTGTTCCTGTATATTTTGGACAGATGGATCCAATCTGGTGAGGCTGGGGGCTGGCCGTCTTGCGGCAGCAGCGGGGCTCCTTTTTGCAAAGCTGCACATCTTCATGGGGTAGGCAGCAGCGATGGGCAAATCCTAAAAGCCCAGGACGTTGGCAGGAGTGGCCTCCATGCAGAGTCCTGGACTTCCTTCAGCTCCGAGGCCCCCTGTGTGCCCCAAAATGTCAAAGTGGGGCTGGGCAGCAGCAGTAGCCGCTGGAGCAGCAGCAGTTGTATTCGTTCTGCTGCCTGCAGCTCCTTGGATTCTGCAAGATGTGGAGGCAGAGGTGAGTTGGGGGGGGCTGTGCCTGGCAAGGGAAGCTGATGGAATGCGGTTGACAGGAATTGAGGGGGGGGGAGGAATTTAGAGGGGGGTCTCTTCGCTGTTAGATGGGAGCAGCTTTCTACAGAGAGGAAACATTTGTCCCTGGAAAGGGGATGCAAATTAAACAATAAACAGTTCCACTCAAGTTCATGGTGGAGGGAGGAGAGGTTGCAAAGGGGACTGGTCAAAGGTAAGACCTTTGCAGGGCAATCCTAGGCATGCCTGCGACTCAGAAGTTCGGGGAGGCTTACTCCCAGGTGAGTGTGCACAGGGCTGCAGCTTCAAATTCTTTCTTCCACGCACGCCTCCCTCCCCCTCTCCCTGGTAGCTTCTCACAAACCCCTTTTCCTTGACAGCCTCAATTTGCTGGAGGCTCCCAAAAGGTGGGTGAGGAATTTCTCCACAGGGCAGCCAGCCAGGAAGACTAGCATTTGCATAGCTTGAGGTTAAGGGGAGTGGCATGTGTGTGTGAGAGTGTGTGTGTGTATGGGGGGGGGGGAGAACATGGGATCCTCCAAGTTTAAGACTAGAATGGGGCTTTCAGCTGGAATGGCTCAAAAGATTTGCTGAATGGCCTCCCCTGCCCTTGCTTTTTTACAGGGGGACGAAGCAGCCCAATCTGTTGTGGCTTCTGCTACTTGGCAACCCAACAAAGGCTTGACCAGAAGGAGGCGCTATGCAATCAACCCTCTAGGCTACAAATGGGACCACGTGAATCTGACCTACAAGTGAGCATGTTTATTTGGGGTGGGGAAACAATAGCCTAGTTATTGCAGGCTTACTAAATACAGTGTCACAGGGCAAGGTATTGTTATAAGAATTTGGGGGGGGAGCTGTTGTTTGCTCCGTTGCGGCCTTTGATACCATCGACCATGACATCCTTCTGGACTGTCCAGAGGAGTTGGGAGCTTGGGGGCACTGTCATACAGTGGTTCTGCTCCCTTCTCCTGGGCTATGTCCAGCAAGTGGTGTTGGGGGATGAGTGTTCAGACCCCTGGGCGCTCACTTGTGGGCGCTCACTTGTGGGGTGCCTCAGAGCTCCATCCTCTCCCCCATGCTTTTTAACATCTATGAAGCTGCTGGGAGAGATCATCAGTATGTTGGAGGATGGATGGCAGCTAACAGACTGAGGTTTAATCCTGACAAGACAGAAGTATTGTTTGGGGGGGTGGGACAGGGAGTGGGCAGGTATGGGGGACTCCCTGGTCCTGAACGGGGTAACTGTGTTCCTGAAGAACCAGGTGTGCAGCCTGGGAGTCATTTTGGACTTACAGCTGTCCATGGAGGTGCAGGTTAATTCTGTGTCTAGGACAGCTGTCTACCAGCTCCATCTGGTACGCAGGCTGAGACCCTCTCTGCCTGCAGACTGTCTTGCCAGAGTGGTGCATGCCCTGGTTATCTCCCGCTTGGACTACTGCAATGCGCTCTATATGGGGCTAGCTTTGAAGGTGACTCAGAAACTACAATTAATCCAGAACACGGCAGTTAGACTGTTGATTGGGAGTGGCTGCTGGGACCATATAACACTGATCCTAAAGGATTTCAATGGCTCCCAGTGTGTTTCTGAGCACAATTCAAAAGTGTTGGTGCTGACCTTTAAAGCCCTAAATAGCCTCGGCCCAGTATACCTGAAGGAGTATCTCCACTCCAGTTGTTCAACCCAGACACTGAAGTCCACCTCCAAGGGCCTTCTGGTTGTTCCCTCACTGCGAAAAGTGAGGTTACAGGGAACCAGGCAGAAGGCCTTCTTGGTACTGGCAATCCTCCCTGTGGATTTTGCCACTGGTATGTATGGCTAGACTCAGTGTTTTTTTGCGCGTGGGGTGGTGGTAACGTGACAGTATTCATATTTCAATGAAAGTGCTGTGGTTGCCATCAGGAAAGAGAGAGAAAGAGAGGTGAATAACATCACCCAAAAAATACTGGCTAGATTGACCATTTGGGGATTGTATCCTCCCTACAGCACCACCTGGTGGAAGAACCTACCAGCCCCAATAGTTTGAAATCACCCCAGTCTTCCACTGCTCATAATGTTCCTGGTTATGCTTTTCTCTTGGCTTATTCTCTGTACCTCTTTCTGGCTGCAGGATTGTACAGTTCCCCAGCACCCTCAACAAGGTGGACACCGAGCGAGCCATAGCGAGCGCCTTTCGCATGTGGAGCGACGTTTCTCCCCTCAGCTTCCGGCGCTTGGCCCCTACCCAGCTGGCAGACATCACTATAGGTAGGAACTGTATAATGAACCCATCCCTAATGCAATATTACTGTGTCAGGAATACCTTGCCCAAGGCACCTGCCATTGCACACCAGTCTGGAGGGGCCACTCCTCTAATTCTGCCCACCACCCCATTCCCTTACTGTCAGTCATTTTCCCACCAGCTCCTCTGTCACTGTAGTTTCCTAGTTGCTTTTCATATTCCAAGTGGAAAGTGAAGCTGTTGCTTCCAGAAATGGTTTTGAGGAGCAGGTAAGAACCTCAGGCGCTCCCAGCTGCTGCATCAAGACAAAGGCCCATCGAGTTCAGCATTCCTACTCTTGCAGTGGTTGAATAGATCTTTGAAATCACAGAATTGTAGAGGTGTAGGGGACCCTGAGGATCATCTAGTCCAACCCCCAGTAATGCAGGAATATGCAGCTGTCCCATGCATGGATCGAACCTGCAACCTTGGCGTTATCGGCAACACGCTGTAACCAAGTGAGCTATCCGGGCTGATGCCTATGTGAAGCCCCCAGGCAGGACCTGAGGGCGACTGGCATTCAGAGCCTTACTGCCTTTGATAGGGCAGGCATATCTTAGAAGGGGTTGTGATCTTCTTGTCTCCAAGATCTATTTCTGCATATCACATATGTGACTGTAGTGGTGCCATTTTGATTTTTATTCCATATGTGAAAACGCTCAAGGTTGGGACTGCCCTGGAAATATTAGAAAGTGCCTGTGATGGTGCCCAGAAGCTGTGGCTTGGTCTGCCTTGTGCTCCCAGACGTGGATTTAGCTCAGCACAACTGGTTCCCCTGCCCTGGGCATAGAGCTGAGGGAAGTGCCAGAGGGCCTTGCAACTATGACACAAGGCATGTGCAGAATGGAAGGCGGGGGACGGGACACGACAACCAAATTTTGACCTTGCACAGGGCACCGCTGAAATTTGAAAGACCGAAGTCCGCCTCTGGTGCTTCTCTACCTCCTTCCCCTCCCTTTTGCTACTGTTTTAACGTCTCTTCCAAACTGCTTCTGGCATAACCCAAAGAGCGGAAGAGAGACTTCCCCTGGCAGATTTATTACATCTGGGCTAGCTGGAGAAAGTTCAAAGGAGCTCAGCAGAGATGAAAAAGGCAGCAGAGGGAATGGAAGACACATGGAGAGAGGCAGCAGGAGTGGGATTTATTTCGCCTGGATGCAGGAGTGTGGGGGAGAACAAGAGAAAATGTTGGTCTAAATGGGTGATTGTTACTTAAACAGAGGGGCTGTAGTTGAATGACTTGTGTCGTGTGTTTCTGAAGGGAGATTTGGTAAGCAACAAATATCCGACATAAAATAAGCTGGGGATTCCTAGCCCTGCTTTGGTTCAAGGAAATGGTTTGTAGAGGTTGCCAACATGTTGCCTTCCAGATGTTGTAGGCAACCATTCCCATGGCCACTGGCCACTGGTCATGCTGGCTGAAGCCGATGGGAGTCTGATACATAACGTTGGCTACCCCTGGTTGAGAGTCTGGTGATGCTACATCTTTGTCCCATCTATGATTGTGCGATTCACACCTTTTCTCAGATATTTTCTGTTGCATCAAGTAATATTAAACCAGTCAGGTACAGATACAATATTTAACAAAGGTATTTGAATAAATAAATTGAATAAATGAAATACTTGCATTTATTTATTACAAGATTATTCTGTGCCCAAGCTTATCTGGTCCCTTTAAAATAGCACTGGCTCTTTGGATGAGTCAACCCAAGAAGGTATAGGGTTATAAAGGCCAGGACTAGCCGCCTGAGAAACAGTTTCTACGCTAATGCAGTTCTGGTTCTAAACGCAGCATAAGGCGTCTCTATAGTATAGTGTATTTTAAAATGGGGTTTTAGAGTTTTTAGGGTTTTTTGAATGTTTTATGTAGTTTTGTGGTAGTTTTATGTAGTTTTTCAATTTCATTGTTCCGCAAGGGACAATGACAATAAAGATATCGTAATCGTAAAAACTTGTAACTGTCACTTGAAATGGCAATTACTTTTTTTTAAAAAAAATATTTATTAAAGTTTCAACCAGAAAAAAAATTACAAAAATAGTAAAAAGAAAACACAAAAAATACAAACATCAGAAAAAACAAAAACAATCTAAAACAAATCCCTCTTTCTATATCTTACAGTTCATTTACTTATTTTCATGACTTCCTCACACCTCCCTTTTTTGTATTCCAATTCAAATGGTTTGTTCAGCAAATCCTTACCCTCTTTATTTTCTCTTACTTCTTTATCTTCACCTATTATAACTTCGAATTTTCATCTAATATCAATCCATTTTTACATATTCCTTTTAACTTTATTGCTAAGACCGCTTCGTTTCGTTCCAACATCATTTTAACATTCAATAATTTTACAGTGTTTCTGTAAGTAATCTTTAAATTTCTTCCAATCTTCTTCCACCAACTCTTCTCCCTGGTCTCGGATTCTGCTAGTCATTTCCGCCAATTCCATATAGTCCATTACCTTCATCTGCCATTCTTCCAGGGTGGGTAAATCTTGTGTCTTCCAATACTTTGCGATAAGTATTCTTGCTGCTGCTGTGGCATACATAAAAAAAGTTCTATCCTTCTTTGGCACCAATTGGCCGACCATGCCCAGGAGGAAGGCCTCTGGTTTCTTCAGGAAGGTATATTTAAATACTTTTTTCATTTCATTATAAATCATCTCCCAGAAAGCCTTAATCCTTGGGCACGTCCACCAAAGGTGAAGGAATGTACCTTCAGTCTCTTTACATTTCCAACATTTATTATTGGGCAAATGATAAATTTTTGCAAGCTTGACTGGTGTCATGTACCACCTGTATATCATTTTCATAATATTCTCTCGTAAGGCATTACATGCCGTAAATTTCATACCTGTGGTCCACAACTGTTCCCAGTCAGCAAACATAACGTTATGTCCAACATCTTGTGCCCATTTGATCATAGCAGATTTTACCGTTTCATCCTGAGTATTCCATTTCAATAGCAAGTTATACATTCTTGATAATATCTTAGTTTTGGGTTCTAGCAGTTCTGTTTCCAATTTTGATTTTTCCACCTGGAAGCCAATTTTTTTATCCAAATTGTAGGTCTCCCATATTTGAAAATAATGAAGCCAATCTCACACTTTATCTTTTAGTTTCTCAAAACTCTGCAATTTCAGTTTGTCACCCTCCTGTTCCAGAATCTCCCAATATTTTGGCCAATTGGCCTCCATACTGAGTTTTTTCAGAGCCTTTGCTTCCATAGGTGATAGCCACCTTGGGGTTTTATTTTCAAGTAAGTCTTTATATCTTGTCCAGACATTAAACAATGCTCTTCTGACAATATGATTTTTAAATGCTTTATGTGCTTTAACCTTGTCATACCACAAATATGCATGCCACCCAAAAACATTATTGAAACCTTCTAAATCCAAAATGTCTGTGTTCTCAAGAAGCAGCCATTCTTTCAGCCAGCAAAATGCTGCTGATTCATAATAGAGTTTAAGGTCTGGCAGGGCAAATCCACCTCTATCCTTTGCATCAGTTAGTATCTTAAATTTTATTCTGGGCTTTTTGCCCTGCCAGACAAATCTAGAAATGTCTCTCTGCCACTTCTTGAAACAGTCCATCTTGTCCAAAATTTGCAATGATTGAAACAAAAACAGCATTCTTGGCAATACATTCATTTTTATAACAGCAATTCGACCAAACAAGGAAAGCTTCAAACTTGACCATATTTCAAGATCCTTTTTCACTTCTGACCAACATTTCTCATAGTTATCTTTGAACAGATTCACATTCTTAGCGGTCATATTAACCCCCAGATATTTTACTTTCTTTACCAGTGTTAAACCTGTCTCCTTCTGAAACCTCTCTTTCTCCATCGGTGTTAAATTTTTCTTGAGAACCTTAGTTTTTAACTTGTTCAACTTAAATCCTGCCACTTGACCAAATTCCTGAATCAATTCCAATACCCTTTTTGTACTAGATTCTGGCTCCTGTAAAGTCAATACTAAATCATCTGCAAAAGCTTTAAGTTTGTACTGTTTAGCTTCGACCGGAATACCTTTGATCAGATGGTCCCTTCTAATCATATTTAGCAAAACCTCCAGGACCGAAATAAAAAGCAATGGGGAAATTGGGCAGCCTTGTCGTGTCCCTTTCTCCATCTTAAATTCTTCTGTCACCACGTTATTAACTATCAATTTGGCCTTTTGTTCTGAGTAAATTGCACCTATACCATTTTCAAAACCTTGACCAACCCCCATTCCCTGAAGATTTTTCTTCATAAAACTCCAAGAAATATTATCAAAAGCTTTCTCCGCATCTACAAATAGCAAAACTGCTTTAGTATTTAAATTCACTTGCAACTTCTCCAAAATGTTAATTATGTTTCTCGTATTGTCAGACAAGTGTCTACCAGGGAGAAAGCCAGCTTGATCTTTATGTATCTCCTCCACCAATACTTTTTTCAATCTTTTAGCCAATATATCTGCAAAAATTTTGTAATCCACATTAAGCAGGGATATGGGGTGGTAATTCTTAAGTTGTGTCTTTTCAGTCTCAGTTTTCAGTATACGTGTTATATATGCTTCCTTCCACGACTCTGGCGCTTTTTTCCCTTCCAAAATTTCGTTGCAAACCTCCTTTAGTGGTTGAATTAACCAATCTTTCAGAGATCTATAGTATTTTGAGGTTAAACCATCCGGCCCTGGAGATTTGCCCAACTGCATATTCTGGATGGCACCTTCCACCTCCTGTTCTGTTATTTTATAGTTCAGCATTAACTTATTTTCTTGAGAGATTTTTTGTAATGCATTAGTTCTTAAAAATTGGTCTATATCAGTTTCTTTCTGTGGCCCTTGTGTATAAAGTTGTTTAAAGTATCTCTGGAAACACTTTCTAATCTCCTGTGGATTCTGTATGTTCTTTCCTTCCACTTCCAAATTTGTAATAGTATTTAACTTTTGTCTTTTTTTCATCTGCCAGGCTAACAATTTCCCACATTTATTAGCCAATTCAAATGTCTTTTGTCTCATCTGTTTAATTTTCCATTCTGTTTCCTGATTTATCATTTTCATATATTGTACTTGATATAACTTTATTTCTCTCAGAATCTCTTGCGACTTTGGTTTCGCTCTTAATTTCTTCTCACCTTTTATTTTCTCCAAAATTTTATCTTTTTTCTCATTTTGAGTTCTCTTCTTTATTGCGTTCTGTTGAATCAAAAACCCTCTCATGACCGCTTTGCTTGCATCCCAGATTACTCTTTTTTCAACAGTAGTATTCATAGTTATCTCAAAATAGTCTCTCAAGGTTTTTTGGGCCTTCTTGGTGATCTCTGCATCTCTGAACAAGGTGTCATTCATCCTCCATCTAAAGGAACCAATTGGTGTTAGTTTCATCTCCATTCTCACAGCATTATGGTCGGAGCAAGTTTTAGGGCAAATTTCCACTTTTCGAATCTTGGGAGCCAGCCCTCTAGTTATCCAGATTTGGTCAATTCTTGTCCATGTCATTTTGGCTTCAGAGAAGAAAGTTCCCTCTCTACCCAGGGGGTTCTTAGTTCTCCAAGTGTCAATTAAGTCTATATTGTCGGTCATCTCAAAAAAAGTTTTTGGTAGTCTGCCATCTTTAGTAACTACCTGTCTTTGTGACTTATCCATATTTGTGGACACCACTCCATTCATATCTCCCATCATAATAATGTTACAGTCCATATGGTCCAACAATTTCTCATTCAACTTTTTTAAAAAAATCAGATTTCCCCTCATTTGGTGCATAAACTCCTACTATCAGAAATTTCTCTCCTTGAATTTGAATTTCAATTGCCACAAATCTTCCTTGATCGTCTTTAAATATAAATTTCGGTGATAGGCTCTCTTTTGTGTAGATTACAACTCCTCTCTTTTTGACCTTATCCGATGAAATAAACTCTTGACCCAATCTTTTGTTAATCAATACTTTCCTGTGTAGCCTTATCACATGGGTTTCTTGTAAACAAATCAAGTCCAATTGCTCCCTTTTCAACTAATGAAAGACTTTTTTCCTCTTTTCCGGGGAATTAAAACCATGAATGTTCCAACTTAATAGTCGCAGAGACATGGTGTAGTTATTTTGCTTTTCCTCCAACTGCTCCAAGTAATTGTTCTTGTTCTGTCGGTGGTGTCACTTTCTCTAATTTCTCCAATCCCAAAGGTGGCGATGCTAAGTCTAGTATTCCTGGTTTTAATGCTCTTGGCTCTTCTTCCTCTTCAGCTTCTTTTTGCAGGTTTTCTCCGTAGTCTCTCAGAAATTTTCCTTTGTCTTCCACTGATCTTATTTTGATTTTCCTCCCTTTAAAGGTAAAAGAAAGGCCTTGGGGAAGCTCCCACCTGAACGCAATTCTATTACCTCTGAGCAGGGCCACCAAATCTCCGTAGTTAGCCCTAAGATCCAATAGGTGTTTCGGGATGTCTTTAAAAAATCTCTACTCTTGATTCTTGTATTTCCAAGGTCTTCTGGAAGTGCAGACTCAGTATTTTATATCTCTCTCCTTTTGTTTGGAGGGTAATCAAACAGTCTCTCACCCTGTTCTTTCTCCCCCCTTTTCCAAGTCTAAAAGCGCTTACTATCTTGAAATCTTGTTTATCTGAATCTAGATCCCAAAAGTCTGCAAATTCCTGTGTAAGATAGTCACTTAGGCTGTCTTTTTCAAGTTCAGGTACAGCCCTGATCCTCAGATTAGTCTGTTTTTCCTTCAGTTCGATCATAGACAACAGCGACCTGTGGTCCTCTAGCTGTTTACTTATCGGTGGTATCTTTTCCTCTACAGCCAATGCTTTCTCCTTTGCTTCTTTGACTATCTTTCGATTCAGTGTAGATTCCTGCAGCAGTATCAATAGATTCTGTATTAGAATTCACCTTCTGCCCCAAATTATTAATACTTATAGTATTTTTGTCAATTTTAGTTGATGCTTCAGCAACCTGATTGCTTAATTTTTCCAGAGATTCATAAATTTTGTTTAGAGCTGAAGCTAATCCCTCTTCAGATTCCATTCCTTTTGACCCGGCTTGTGTAGGATCTTCCCCTTGTGGTGCAGAAGGGCCAGATGCTGATGGTCTACGCTGCTGCAGTCTAACTTTACCCGATCTTGTTGTTTTTTCCTGAAGCTAGTTTTTTTCCTGAGGCAAATTTGCCATCACCCTTTATCTGAGGATCAAGGTCAATCCCACGGCCCAGACTTGTTTTGCAGTGGAAATTTCCCTGGCCAGTTAGAAGTGGAAAATTCCCTAGTCAGTTGTAACAATTTCAAGTTCCTCTAGGGGGACACAGTAGCAGTCAGTAATTGTTACAATAAAATGTCTTTTCCAACCCTTTCCAAGTCCCCTTTCAATATAATAAGCAACAGATTCAAGTCCAGAAAAAACCTTCAAGACACTTGCAGAGTAACTGTCAAAAAGTTACATTGTCCATAAACAGTGCGACTCTCAACACGGCAATTCTATTGTCCCTTGACAGTCCGTTCCCAAGGATTAAGTGGTGGTCTTTGTTCCCTTTTCTCTCCTTTTTTTGCAGGCAAAAGATTGCTTTCCCCTCTTCCCTCCCCTCTCCTGCCACTCAGGGAGGGAGTTCTCTTATTTTGACGTTAGGAATTAAGTCCTTTTAACGCAATTTTCCAGATTTTAGCTTAGACAGTCTTTTCTTGGTCTGTTTACAGAAAACGGAAGGTGGACTTCCTGTTTACACCTTCCCGCTTCAGTACCAAATTCTGCTTTGTTCCTTTAATTCCCTGATCTTTAACTTGCCGATCTTTAACTAGCCGAATTGTCACAGGAAAAAGGTCAGCGCTCTCCGACAACGGCTGTGCAGCTTCACTCCACAGAAGTAGCAATTGACTCTCAGCACCGCGCCAGACTCCCTGTTTCGTTCTGGAGCCCTTTACAGGGTTCCTTTGCAGATTGGGGGGGCGCTAAAGGTGCCCGCCGAGTCCCACGGTCGCAGGCTTCGCCCGCCTGCGATTTCAAAGGGGTCCCCGCTTCGCTGTAGCGGCAGGACCCGATTTCTGCGGAGCTTACTCCCTCAGATCTAGAGGGAATCCGCCATTGCCGATGGTGCCGCCTCCGGAAGTCCGAAATGGCAATTACTTATTGTCCCAGGACAGCTTGGAGGAAGCAGTTCATCCCCCCTATTAAAAACCCTTTAGCCAAATTACCGCTTCATTATCTCCACCCCCTGGTTAAACCTCACCAGAGGGATAACGGAGCCCTCCGCTGGAAAGCTCCTTTCCCAAGTGTTTACTGACCTATTGAAGCTCAGGTTTGCTTTGCTGCCCTGGAAGTCTTCCCTCTGGTTCTCTTCCTACCAGTCACCAGAGGCTGACGTCCCACGCTGCTTCTCACGCCTCCCCTCAAGTGCTGCAGACGGGTTCCCCCACCGTCTCTTCAGCCTCTGTCTCGTGACGCAGCTCCATAGCTCATCTGGCAGAACACGAGACTCTTAATCTCAGGGTCCTGAGTTTGAGCCCCACGTTAGGCAAAAGATTCCTGCATTGAAAGGGGTTGGACTAGAGCCAGTGTGGTGTAGTGGTTAAGAGCGGTAGAGTCCTAATCTGGGGAACCGGGTTCACGTCTCCACTCCTCCACATGCAGCTGCTGGGTGACCTTGGGCTAGTCACACTTCTTTGAAGTCTCTCAGCCCCACTCACCTCACAGAGCGTTTGTTGTGGGGGAGGAAGGGAAAGGAGAATGTTAGCCGCTTTGAGACTCCTTAAAGGGAGTGAAAGGCGGGATATCAAATCCAAACTCTTCTTCTTCTTCTTCTTCTTCTTCTTCTTCTTCTTCTTCTTCTTCTAGATGGACCTTGGAGAACCCCTGTCTCACTCTACAATTCTATGATTCTAAGTCTTCTGCCACTAAGGCACTCCACCTGCCTCTCAGGTCTTCCTCTGCTTCCTTTGATTCTCTGCTGTTTTCTTCTGGCTGACTCCAGCTAACTAACTCCTTTCTTCCCAGCTCCTGGCTATATATACCATTCTTCTGGCCCCTCTTAGTCCAGCTCCAGCCAATCACACTGTCTAACTGAAAATTCCAAACCTGAACCCACCAATTGAAATATGAGTCCCTTCAAACCTTGTTATTCATAATGAGAATTCTGACACCAGCTGTCAGTTATGGTCCCAAGTGACAGTTAAACGAACTTCTGCTGGACCAGAGAGAAGACTTCCCACACCAAATGCATTGCAATACAGTTTACAATGCAGATGTCAGAAGACATGACACAATACCTGTTAAAGCTTATATCAAATGGATAGGATTTCGGCATGAAGGAAAAGGAAAAAGTTACAGAAGTCGGCCAAGTCCTCTTCAGATGTTCACACATCTTGGGTGGTAATCAACTGCATTTTACTCTGAGTAGACTCATTGGAAATAATGCCTCAAACTTAGACATGGTTGTTAATTACAGTGGGTCTACTCTGAGTAAAAGTTAGTTAAACACCACCTGTTGGATTCCATGATACCAATCGCAGACTCACAACTAACTCAAGTCCAAGCAAAATCTGACTGACTGAGCAAATTTGGTCTCTTCCACCAAGGGCTCACTGCTGATGAGCAGAGAGTTGGCAGTGGGCTGTGGGATAATCATGTAGTCCAACCTCCTGCGATGCTCTTGTGGTCCCTTCCAACTCTACAAATTCTATGTTTGTGGCAGTGGCCCAAAGGGCCACAATCAATGCAATAATGTGTACCCCTGTAAATCCTTGAGTATGCTTCTGATAGAGAAGTTATGGTAGCCTGTTACTTTAAGAAACTGCTGATTCTGCAAGTGGCCCCCCCCTCAAAAAAAAAAAAATTGGGGTAGAAATACAGCTAATTTGTAAATCACAAAGATACAGCATAAAGCTAGAACATAAGTTGCTACATGATGCAAATGGCTACACGTAACACAGGTTCCCAACATGCACACTGACACAATGTATTCATGCAGGGTCATAGCAGAATACCGTGGGAATCAGAGCTTAGTCAGCAGAAACAGCCAATGATTATGCATATGATTAGTCTAACAACTTAAATTAGGTAATGATGTATATGATTGGTGGAAATTGAAATGCTTTGTTTGAAACTTTATAAATACCACTGCCTGAACCACTGGGTGGGACTGCATCCTTAGCGGAGCTATCCCATTGTAACCTATTGCTTTGCAGTAAACAGTGCTGGACTCCTAACTCCTCTCGTTTCTGAGTCTTATTAGCGTAAACTCAGGAGATAAGCTGTTTTCTGGCTTACCCCATGTTTAGTTGGAATCTCCTTTCTTGTAACTTGAATCTATGGGTTCGAATCTTCACCTCTGCAGTTTACTGGATGGTATTAGATTGGCCTGATCACTGCAGATGGTGACAGCAGTCACGAAATTAAAAGATGCCTGCTTCTTGGGAGAAAAGCTATGACAAACCTAGACAACATCTTAAAAAGCCGAGACATCACCTTGCCAACAAAGGTCTGTATAGTTAAAGCTATGGCTTTCCCAGTAGTGATGTATGGAAGTGAGAGCTGGGCCATAAAGAAGGCTGACTGCCGAAAAATTGATGCTTTTGAATTATGGTGCTGGAGGAGACTCTTGAGAGTCCCATGGACTGCAAGAAGACCCAACCTCTCCATTCTGAAGGAAATCAGCACTGAGTGCTCACTGGAAGGACAGATCCTGAAGCTGAGGCTCCAAGACTTTGGCCACCTCATGAGAAGAGAAGACTCCCTGGAAAAGACCCTGATGTTGGGAAAGATGAAGGGCACAAGGAGAAGGGGACGGCAGAGGATGAGATGGTTGGACAGTGTTCTCGAAGCTACCAGCATGAGTTTGACCAAACTGCGGGAGGCAGTAGAAGACAGGAGTGCCTGGCGTGCTCTGGTTCAGGGGGTCACGAAGAGGCGGAAATGACTAAACAACTAAACAACAACATTAGATTGACCTAGGAGTGCTGGGAGCTGCTGTCCAGAACACCAGGTTGGCAAATCCTCTGCCAGGTTCTCTCTCTCTCTCTCTCTCTCTCTCTCTCTCTCTCTCTCCTTATCTTACCTTGCTGGATTGTTGGGATAAATGACGGAAACTTTGTTCACTGCGTTATGGGAGAAAATGCTGGCACAATAACCAAGCCCTCTGTCTTCTTGACTGCCGCCAAGCAGGTTTCTACACGTTCAACCACACCGACTGCTGGTTCTCCCCGCTGCACCCTTGCTTCGATGGGCTCAATGGGGAGCTGGCCCATGCCTTCCTCCCTCCCCGCGGCGAGATCCACTTCGACAATCATGAATTTTGGATTCTGGGACGCTCCCGCTTCAGCTGGAAGCAAGGTACCATGCACAAAGTAGCGTCTACACGTTTTGGTGAGGGCAAGAGAGTGGATGGTTTTTGCTATGGGGTGGGGAGCCACATGTGGCCCCAGGGGCCTCTCTAGCTGGCCCTTGGAGAGGAGGCCACGCCCCCTCTCTGCAGACCACAACTCTGCGTGTGCCTCAAATGTCTTTGCCTGTCTGAACTGTGATATTGCCTCTAACTTATCTGAACGGAAGGAGTCTGTGTGTAGAAACACTTGACTTTAGTGTGGCTTGAATGCACCTTGCTGTACAAAGCAGGGGCCACATTCACCCCATGTCAACTCTCCAGGGGCTGCATCCAGCAGTGAATGTGGCCAATGGCTCTTGCACAGACACTCAGATACGCAGCCCACCTGCTGCCCCCATGCAGATCTGTTGAGGAGAGGGTTGAAGGCTGGAGCCTAACAACACCACTATTTTGAAATATTAAGTGGTATATCAATGCTTTCCAATAAACACATTTGGAAGCCTAGAGGTTCTCCATCACTCTCAGAAGACTGGTGGGATGTTGTTCCAGAGGTTCCTATAACTTTCTGTGTGGGGTTCTCTTTAGAGCTGGCCTGCAGAGATGCCAGGCAATGGTGGCAGAGGAATTCCGGTCCTCTTCTTCTTTTTCTCTTGCCTTCTCTCTTTGGCAGGCGTCTGGCTGAATGACCTGGTGCAAGTGGCAGCTCACGAGATTGGCCATGCCCTGGGGCTCTGGCACTCCCGGGACGCCCGCGCCCTCATGCACCCCAATGCCACCTACAGTAGGACATGGCGTATTGGCCAGGATGACGTCTGGGCCATACAGCGGCTGTACGGTGAGGAGCACACCTGGCAGGCGGTTCCAAACCAGTAAGCTCCAACATCTGGTACCAGTAGACTTCCCTGTTCAGCTTGGGAGCACCTGCACTGCTACGGGGCAACTGTCCTGTGCGGAGATTGTCACTCCTTTGCTCATGCCTCACCTTTTCTCGGGTGCTGAAACAGGATGGTCTGCCCCTGGTTTCACAATATGTATCCTATACAATATGTAGGATAAGCACAGGGACAATTCACAACAGCTGTTATTGGTGGTAATAATATAACCTTCCTAGATTAGCTCTGTAGTGGATTTGTTAAATTGTACATGCAGGCAGCTGTAGGCCAGAGGCAGAGGGAGTCAGCAATCCATCTCACAGTCTTATGCAGCTGTTTCTGTTATCAGAATCATTTTAGCAAACTTTCCCAGCCTACCTCCAAACTCCAGTTTTGATTTCTGCCCAAATGCAGACTTGTTTCATCCCTCTCAGCCCTTAATCTGAGACTGACTTTCAGCTCCAGTTGAGACAGGAAGGGGCAATGCCTCTCCAGCTGGCTTGGGCAGGTTGATGGCCTGTTTTGGACTAGGTTCAAGAAGGCTTTGAATAGTATGTCTACAACTCCTGTTGGGCCAGAGCTAAAAGACGGCACTTGTGAGTTTGGATGACCACAGAGGAGCAGTCATGCTAGTCTGCTGTAGCAAAAAATATTGTGGCACCTTACAGCCAAACAGGTTTTTTATGGTTTTAAAACCCACCTCATCCAATCCAGGATGGCTACATTCTCTCTCCACTGTCAGAGGCTCTGAGTACCCATTGCTGGATATCTCAAGTCAGGAGTTGTTGCGCTCAGGTTTTTTGCATTGAGACATCTGGTTGGCCACGGTGAGAACAGGGTGCAGGAGGACTTGATGGGCCTTTAGTCTGATCAAGCAGGGTTCATTTTCTTATCTTAAGCTGGCAGGTGTTTTATACACACAGGTGTAGAGAAAAACAACTCAAACAGTGAAGGCAAGTGAAAATGAAATGTAAGGATTTCATCAAAGTTTAAATGTGTGCAAAATTAAGAACTGTGAGTTAATCAACATTTGTAGTGAGACGGAAAACTGTGATCTCTATTTAAGCCAGAATTGACAGAAATTAATTTCTTCATATATTTTAATTCAGCTCATTCTCTCTCTCTCTCTCTCTCTCTCTCTCTCTCTCTCTCTCTCTCTCTCTCACACACACACACACACACACATATGTATATATACATATATATATTCAGCTTCATATATTTTAATTCAACTTGAAACCTCCTCTGCTCCCTGAAGCCAGATCTATTTCAACGAAGGTATAGACACAGCTGCTTTATGTGTGATTCCCCCCTCCTCAATTTGCAGGCTGTGTGGATGAGAAGAGGCAGTGCCAGCTGTGGGCCAAAAAAGGCTTCTGCACACACCGACGGCGAGCCTTCATGACGAAGCACTGCCCCAGGATCTGTAATGCCTGCTTTGGTGAGACCGGGAGCTCCTTGCTGCTCTTGCTCTGCAGTGGGCTCTCTGATTTTTTTGAAGGGGGAGTGAGGGTTTGTTGTGCAAGAGCTCCAAATCAGCTTCAATTACGTAACCTGAATTTGAATCCCACCCCAAAATAGCAACAGTCATGTCTGTCTCTTTCTTACAGAGCACCCTGCGGCCACCACCGCCTCCTCCCTGCCTGTTCGGCCATCGCACGTTCACACCAGATACATTTCCAAGGGCAAAGTCATCACCTTCCGCTGTGGACTGAACTCTTCCAGGTTGCACTTGCAAGCCAGGTGAGAACCCCTGTGTGTATTCTCAAGCAGACTCTGCAACACTGGCCAGTGCGGTAAATAATATTTGCCTCCTGACCTGAGCACGGTGCATGTTTCTTTTAGAGCTCTGGAGAAGTAAGTGTGGCGATCACACAGGGCCCCCGGACGTTTCACGGTCTATTGACCCTGTGCCACCACTGCGGTTACTTTCTTCGCTGCCACCACCCCGCTTCTCACGGGGACACACGGAGTCCAGACAGTTGTTAACATAAACAAATAATCAAGTTTATTTTTAAATGCAGGAATAAGCGTATGGTTTCGGTTTATTTTTCTCTTGTCAGTTTCTTAAATCTTAGTTCCTACAACTTCAAACTGAATTATTCCCAACTATCTATCTAACTCCCTAGCAATTCCTCTCACTCCCTCACAATACAACTCAACCAACCCACTGCGTATTCCACCCTCTTCCTTCTCCAACACCCAAGCCTCAACTCCCAATGGCTCCCCTTTATCACATACACAGCCCAACAGGACAATGACAATAATCCACCAACAGCATACAAATCAATATGGCTAACTTGATCCAAAACACCCACCCACCTCACTCACACACGAAAACAAAGATCACCACAGCCAATCACAAACAAACAATCACATCCTAGGCCAACCCCAACCTCTCTCACCACCAAAGGAACACAAGTGAACAACATAAGCACGCTGACACCAAACTACATACATTAAGCATAATAGAAACACCGCTACCCCACCCCCACCCATCTCCCTCCTTCCACCCTCCTTTCTTTTCTTTTTTTTTTCTTTTCTTTTTTCTTCTCCCCCTAATGCCTCAACAAATGAAATGGATTTGTAAAAATGTTACACGGGGAAAAAAAATACACGAGGCATTACACTTACACTGTAAAACAAGAAAACCCTTAATAAAATATATTTAAAAAAAAATAAAAATCTCAACTGTCAACCCCCAGACCTCAACTGACTTTTCAAAACCTCCCATTCTATCTTTTACTCCCCCCTTGCATTCTCACTGGCCAATCACATAACACCCATTTTTAACTCTTTCCTTGATGCATCCTAGGGGCAAACGCCACAGTAAGAAACCCTGTGATTTCTCTCCCACCCTGCCCAAAAGGCTGCAGCAATCCAGCCACCTGCCCACCTCCCTAACCCAACTTCTCTCTGTGGCCGGTGGGACAATATGGTGGGCATGAGGTTGGGGTGGTAGGCAGCGGGGTTGTAGGCAAGATCTAGGAGAGACACCTCCCTTCACTGCATGCTAAGAGCACAGTCCAAAATATGTTCCAAAACATTTAAAGCAAGCATGGGAACCTTTTGTTATAAGAATTCTAAGGTCCCAAATATAAAATAAACGTTCATAAATGTACAAGGCAAGCACATACATAAGTATATAAACCACAGTGTCTGAAATAGTACAGGAGAGCAATTCTGAAGTCATTTTGACTCTCCCAAAACATTTTGATTACAGGTAGGTAGCCATGTTGGTCTGGCGTAGTCAAAACAAAATTTAAAAATTCCTTCCAGTAGCACCTTAGAGACCCAAATTGTCCTCAATATATTTCTCTGCAAGGAGGGAGGAAATGGGGAAAGCCTTCCCTTTGTCTTTTTGCTTACAAATCCCGTCTTAAGGGCATATTTGTGTATGAATAGGGTGAGCCTGTGACCTGGATTCAGGAACTAAAAGTATTAACCATCACAAAAGAATGGCCAGGCTGCCCAGGTAAAGCAATCAGTGACCATTATCAGGTATCCTGGCAGACAGGATTTCTGCTGTAGACTGCCTCCTTCTGTGATGTATGTATGATGTTTTAGAGGGTGGTGGTCTTGAGCTACAGGGTGAGCAATTTCAAAAGTCTATATAAGGGCTTGCACCCCAGTGTTCAGGGTTCTCTCCTCCCTCCTGTGTGTGTTGAGGGGGACCCTGTTGCAACAGTTTAATAAAGTTCAGGCTTACTATCTGCTTTGCTCCTCAACATTCTCTTGTTGGCCTCTGTTATTTTCTCCCACCAAAAGGGAACCCACTTAAGGACTCTATATGGGCTCTTGGATACCCCATAAGGGAAAAGGAACAGTTTTTTCCTATAACACTTTGTTCCCAGGGCAGCAGGACTGAACCCCAAAGTGCAGGAGGCCAGACAGGAAGTGACCAGGGCACCCCCTTCCCCCTCTCTGCCATCCCCTTTCCCCCTCCCCCCCCACTTGCATGGAATTAGGCCAAGGACCACATGGAACCAACGGCCACGTGTGGTTCTTGGGTCACTGGTTGCCCACCCCTGATTTAAATTGATGGTACTCTCACACCCCTGCCAAACTTTATGCTGGGATTCATAGAATCAAAGAGTTGTAAGGAACCCCAAGGATCATCTTGTCGAACCCCCTGCAGTGCTG
Source organism: Podarcis erhardii (assembly GCF_964252035.2). Taxonomy (NCBI): domain Eukaryota; kingdom Metazoa; phylum Chordata; class Lepidosauria; order Squamata; family Lacertidae; genus Podarcis; species Podarcis erhardii. The sequence continues at coordinate 95,902,990 of NC_138509.1, read as the reverse complement.
GAACCTGAATCCATACAAAGATTGAATCTGCAACCTTGGCGTTATCAGCACCACACTCTAAACAACTAAGCCAGGGGTCAGCAAACTTTTTCAACAGAGGGCTGGTCCACTGTCCCTCAGACCTTGTGGGGGGCTGGACTATATTTTGGAGAAGAAAAATGAACGAATTCCTATGCCCCACAAATAACCTAGAGATGCATTTGAAATAAAAGCACACATTCTACTCATGTAAAAACACGCTGATTCCCAAGACCGTCCGCGAGCTGAATTTAGAAGGCGATTGAGCCGGATTTGGCCCCCGGGCCTTAGTTTGCCTATGCATGAACTAAGCTAACTGGTCTTTGCTTGCTGTCACTTATGGCAAGTGTTAAGGTCTTATTGTTTAATAAGTTATTGGTTAATATAAGGCAAGGTTACTCACTTTGTAGGTCCAGAGCAGGAGGCTGTTAGCCTGCTCATCAATGGACACACAGCAATGTAGGAAAACGAGAGTAGCCACAAGCTAAAGGGTGGAGTGTTTGCTCCAACCCGCAAGAACTGGAGACAATATTTAACTCGCAATTACCAGTTACTGCAGTGAACACCCGACCTCAACGTTACCACATGTGGATAGGTCCCTAATGAAACAAGGCGCTGTTAGGTGACAGAATACATATGGGAGGGTAATCCCACATTTCCCTAGCCTGAAGTAGGGAAGTTTGCCATATTAGCATGTGAAATGCAGAGGAGCAAATGGATGTTGAAATATACTCGGAGTCGAGAATGGATTTCATGCTCTTTATTCAGCTCATTTATTCAGCGAGGAATGGAAGTTCCCCCAAAACGTCTGCTTTATATACATTATTTACACAATGGGCCCCACATGATTGGCTAATTCCGGGATTCTCCTGTAGGCCAATCAGGTTGCGGATTCACTTCCACCTGGAGCTGGATTGGGTGGCTCCTGCGGACCAATCAGACTGCTGCATTCTGGATCCTATTGTTCTAGGACCAATCAGACTGCTGCATTTTGGATCCTATTCAACTCAGTACATAATAGATGTGGTTTTGGTGAGGATGTGAATTGTGGGGCTGAGCTAGTCTCCTCCCTCTGACTCCTGCCTTTTCCCGCTTCCAGCTGGTATAAAGATGGAGAGCCTCTCTCTCACTCGCTGCCAGGCTTTGAATTGCTGCCCAGCCAGGATCTGCGAGTCATCGCCACTGAATTCAGCGAAGGGAGGTACGCCTGTTTGATCCGCCACGGCAGCAGGACTCTCCGGGTTAATTCCTGGCAGATAAAGCTCAAGCCCAGAAGTCCTTTGCCTCCCACAATGGGCGCACAGGGGAGAGCATGAACAGGAGCAGCACTGTGTGAGGTGTGTTTATAGTCCTAGCTGGCTTGGCACTACCCACATGGACCTGGCATGGCATCAGTCAGTCAGCCACTGCAGGCTCTGGTCTGGACTCACCTGCTCTGTTGCCAGATATCTTGATTCGGGAGGTCCTGTGGGGAGTAACATGTCCAGATTTCTGGATGATGTGTTATTTGTCTTCTGAACCCACTGGGTTTTCACCTAATCACATCCAGAGGCAATAAGTTGACTGTGTGTTGTCCCACTAATTTGGGGACAGGGTTAGAGTCACCTCAAGATTGTACCTGAGGCCTTCTGTATGCAGAGCAGATTCTCTGCTACTGAGTCTCACAACTCTTGCCACTTAAAAAACCTGTTGAAGCCAACATTATTCCAAGACCTGCAGCAGAAGTGGGGAACTTGTGGTCTGCCTGATGTTGTTGGCCTCCAATTCCCATCAGCTTGCCTAATGGTCAGGGAAGATGGGAATTGGGAGTCCAACAACATATGGAAGGCCACTTGTTCTGCATGTGTGTGCTATCCCCAAGAAAAATTACTTCATTTGAGTACACAGAGCAATCCTAAAGCCATCTAGGCTCATTTTGGAAAACCTTTCCCAATAGTTGTTTCACTCACAAATCCTTTAAATCCTCTTAATAGTTAAGAAACCAGAGGCCTTTCTTCTGGGCATGGTCGGCCAATTGGTGTCAAAGAAAGATAGAACTTTTTTTATGTATGCAACAACAGCAAGAATACTCATTGCGAAGTATTGGAAGACACAAGATTTACCCACTCTGGAAGAATGGCAGATGAAGGTGATAGACTATATGGGACTAGCAGAAATGACCGGCAGAATCCGAGACCAGGGAAAAGAGTCGGCGGAAGAAGACTGGAAGAAATTTAAAGACTATTTGCAGAGGCATTGCAAAATTAATGGACATTAGAGGGATGTTGGACAGAAATTAAGTGGTTACCAGCTGTAATGTAAAGGTTGAGCAATAAGTTATAATAAGTTATAAGAAGGATTTGCTGAGTTAAGAATTTGAACCGGAATACAAAAGGGGGAGGTGAGAGGAGGTCTGGGAAACAAATTAATGGAAATAAGTAATGGAAACTATATTTGTTTTAACTGTTTTTTAATTTTGTATCTTTGTATTTTTGTTACTTTTTGTGTATTTTTGTTTTCTTCTTTTTTCTTTTTTTTCTTCTTTGTATTAATTTGGAAACTCTAATAAATATTTATAAAATAAATAAATAAATCCTCTTAATAGATAAACCTCTGCGAAACAGGTCTGGCAAGTATTTGTTAAAGCCAAAGCAGACCGACTGAAAGAGCATCTTCTGTCTATAAATAGGTATTTACCATTTCAAAGGAATGGACCAGAGTAGCAAGGAAAGACAATCAGCAAATATTATCTTGACAGACAGGAGACAAGCTACACTCTCAAATTTCTGTTGTTGACCGCCTTTTTCTGTGATGCTTGTATGATGCTTTTGGGTGGCCTTTAGCTAAGGGGCTGGGCAATATCTAAAGCCTTTAAAAGTTATTACGCTCCTTTGTTCAGGTCCTCACATCCTTGCAAGGGGACTCTGTTGCAACAGAAAATTAAAGATCTTCCTTTTAAAATTTCTACTGGTTCCTGCCTCCACTCATGTTTCTCTGACAGACTTGGGGGACACTGAGTCCCTTGATAGAGAGTTGGGCTGTAAATGCCAACCCCATTCCCCCCCCCATGCCAGGAATCGGGGCCTTCTGCATGCCAAGCAGAGCTCCGGCTTTTGCGCTATGGAATTCTCCCATGAACACTGCCAATCTTCATTTGCCCTCTCCATGGCAACTTCTGGAATTGGGCTGCCTCACACCTGTATTGCCTGAGGACAATCGTCATTTATCTCCAGTCCTTGAGAAACAGGTAGGCAGCTCAGGTCCCCATTTTGCATAGGATTTTATAGGCTTTGAGAAGTTTCTTAGTTCCTAGAGAAATTACACTGGCTTTTTCAGCTGGCGGATGAAGACTTATTAGTTCTTACACGATCTGGGAACTGACTGTTTTTTTAAGGAATGGGCTGATGTGGTGATGTTTTTATTGTAATGTTTTAATAAAGCACATACACACACTTCTGTTAATGTCCAACTCTTTTTTTAATGATTGATTCCCCCCCCCCCTTGTTTTAGCTGTTTCTAGTTTATCAGCAAGCTTCATTGAATCCGTATTTGGAGGGGTGGGGAAATGGGATATAAATAAATATAATGATAACAATAATCTCAACATTTTCTAGACGGTCAGAGGGAATTTCCCACCCACATTTTATCTTCTTTTTAAATTTTAAAATATCCCCTCCCATTATTTCTTTTTTAAAAATTCTTTCAGCATACAATGCTATAAAGATAAATAGTGATATATCCCACTTATTACACGAACTCATCTGATAGTGTGTGCAGTATAAATATGAAAATATATTCTTCTTTCTATAAGCAGAGGTTATGGCATTTGCCTCATGTTGTTGCTTGACTAATGTTTCCTAGAGATCATTCATGATGCAGCACCTGACAGATTAAATTGCTTCAAGGTATGATGAAGTTATATTGAAAACAATAGTTACTGGAATGCCAAACATAGCAGCCTTTGTATGATGCAATTGTAATCTGAAGCAAACGGAAACTTCTCAAGTAATCACCATGTTAAAAAGAGCTCAGTGCAAAGGTATCTATCTAGCTTGCTTCCATCCTGTGCTAGTCTTTTGAGTCTCTTTAGAATATGGTAATTTATTTTTACTTTATTATTAATTTTATTATGAAACAATAAATACCACAAACTAACAGGTAAGATAAATATATAACAAATATCAGAAAGCACATTTTGCAAAGAATTTGGGGAAATGACAAATTTTCAAATAGTATTCAATTTCGGTGGATATTTTGCTCTTCTAACGTTCCCAACCGGGTATGTGGTTCTGCATTTTCCTACATTTTGCTGTTGTTGGCATCCATCTGTCTTGGGAGGCAATGGAGGGTTGAAGTCAAACTGTTGGAGAGTTACAGCACCTGCTGTGGCTGCAGAGACCGATATGGGAGAGACATGTTTTGTTGCAGCTGGGGCAGATGAAGGCGTCCGGTTCTGCTGCTGCAGATGCACCTGAGGCGTTTCTGTTGTGCCCGCACTGGAGGAGGAAAAAAACACGTAGCAGAGTAATAAAAAATAGACCAGAGGCAATTGTACTTCATCCAGCAGAGCTTTTACTTTCTACTGAAGGCAAATGAGCATAAATGGTCACAAATGCAAAACATTCAGGACTGGCACAGTCCATAAAAAATCCAGTTGCAGCAAAAACAATAAAACTTACAAACTTTTGATAAGGCTAAACTCTAACACTAAGCATACAGAACATCAGACTAGAACAAAGAGAGAGAAAAGAGAAAGCGAGTGAAAGCCAGGCTCCTCCTGACCTTACTATTATAGTCAGCACGACCTTATAGAAAGATAACAGAACCAGTTTAAACCAGCTGTACACAGCTTCCCAGAAGGAAAACAACCCAAACAAAAACCTCCTTCCTGTTTCTCTCACATAGAAATAAACCTTCTTTCACACCTTCTAGAACCCTCTTGAACTAATCAGGATAGGAAAGATCTCTGCATACATTCTGTACTAAGAATTGAAAACTGACAGTTTCTTCTCTCTGCGCTCTTCCCAGTGGTAATTTGTATTTAAGAACATAGGAACAGTCTCCTGGATCAGGCCAATGGCCAGCATCTTGTTCTCACAGTGGCTAACCAGATGCTTGTGGGAAGAACGTGAACAGGAGCCAAACACATTGTTCTCTTCCTCCTGCGGTTCCCAGTTCTCTCCATGCTGTGCAGAATTGTATAAACTTATACAGTGGTGCCTCGCAAGACGAAATTAATCCGTTCCGTGAGGCTCTTTGTATAGCGGTTTTTTCGTCTTGCGAAGCAAGCCCATTGACAGCTTAGCGGATTAGCGCTATTAGCGGTTTAGCGGCTTTTAGCAGATCAGCTGATAAGCGGCTTAGGGCTTAGGAAAAGGGGGAAAAAAGGGAAAAAACCCCGCAGGAACTCGCAAGACATTTTCGTCTTGCGAAGCAAGCCCATAGGGAAATTCGTTTTGCGAAGCGCCTCCAAAACGGAAAACCCTTTCGTCTAGCGGGTTTTCCGTCTTGCGAGGCGTTCGTCTTGCGGGGCACCACTGTATTGTGTCACCTCTTTCTCACCTTCTCTGAACAAAAAAGTCCCCAAAGCTGCAACATTTCCTTGTAGGAGAGTTGATCCATCCCTTTGATCATTTTGATTGACCTTTTCTGAACTTTTTCTATTTCTACAATATTATTTTTGGGTGACCTTTTTTAAAAGTAGTAGTAGTAGTAGTAGTAGTAGTAATAATAATAATAATAATAATAATAATAATAATAATAATAATAATAATAATAGAGTGTGTGGCTTATGGGGCACATAATTACTTGACTTGTCTACACTCACACAATTTTGCACCAAGCTCTGATGAGCGGCCTTTGGGTTTCTCATAAAAAATGAAGTACATTTCACAACATTAAAGTCCTCCCTCTTCTGTATTATCCAATGACAAGAAGTCAGGAAATGTTGCAATCTACATTTAACAGGGTGAGGGATGGGTAGCATGTTCTCCATAGGGCCTTTAAGTGGAGACATTAATTTGTTTTGTGAGCTTCAGCCTTGAAGGCTTGGATTATCGTTAATCAATGTGACTTCTGGGAATGGAAATGGCAAATTGACTATCTATTGATCAGGTCTCTACTGATAAAAGATAATTATGTGTTGATTGATCAAAGTTTGGCAGTTGTTGTTGTTTAGTCGCTTAGTCGTGTCCGCCTCTTCGTGACCCCCTGGACCAGAGCACGCCAGGCACTCCTGTCTTCCACTGCCTCCCACAGTTTAGTCAAACTCATGCTGGTAGCTTCGCAAACACTATCCAACCATCTCGTCCTCCGTCGTCCCCTTCTCCTTGTGCCCTCCATCTTTCCCAACATCAGGGTCTTTTCCAGGGAGTCTTCTCTTCTCATGAGGTGGGCAAAGTACTGGAGCCTCAGCTTCAGGATCTGTCCTTCCAGTGAGCACTCAGGGCTGATTTCCTTCAGAATGGATAGGTTTGATCTTCTTGCAGTCCATGGGACTCTCAAGAGTCTCCTCCAGCACCATAATTCAAAAGCAGTTTGGCAGATGGCCTGACTATTCAATCTCTCCGGAGATAAGGGTGATCAGGGAGAAACCTCAAATGCTTTGATCAAGGCTGTTTTCTTCTGTTTGTGCCTGGGGGCTTGTACAGGAACTAGAGGAAGCTGGCAGGCTGAGGAGCTGATATCACACCCAAATACCATGCAAATTTCCTTCGTGGTTAGAAAGATCTGCATACTCTCTTAAATATTTTTGGGACAAGAAAAATGGCAAATTAGAGAGATTTATCTGTCGGCTGGTGAAAATCTACAACTGGAAAACTTGTAGTAGCCACTTTTTATCTCTAAGAAAAAAGAGATAACTTGTCACAGAGCAAAAAGCCTAATTTATGGTTGACAATAATGATTAAAGGAATGAGGGAACTCCTTGTGTGAAAAATCTTTATTTTTCTTTCTGTTTCTCCTCACAGAGAAAGTCAAAGTTAACCAACCATTACCCCATCAGGGGAGTGTTTTGGACATAATTATAGAGATTGTAATGTTTGTTAATGCTGTTCTTGTGATCTGCTTTGAGTTCCAACATTGTCACTGCAAAAGTGGAATACAAATATTCAAGTAAATCTCAATTGAATCTGATCACATCAAATTCCCATCTCATGCTTGGAGCAGCGCTGTGCCAATAAGACTCACTCTGAACGACAGTGAGCAACATTTTCTCATTAACAGTCCAACTGCGCAGGTTCTTACCCCAAGCCACAAACACCAATGCCCACCCATCATGGTCCATTGTTGCTGGTGAGTACTCATTTTGGACTGGGTGGTAGTTAGCCTAAATGGACAATCCCCCCCCAAAGTCCATTTGGGAGAAGAATCAGCTTTTAAAAGATGAGCTTTTAATAACACACTGGGACATTTTTAGTTAGGAGGTGCAGGTGACAATAAATGTGTCCTGTCACTTTCTCTTTGGGGCTGTCTTCCTGGAAATTGGCAAGTTAGAGTTATTAAATATATTGAGAAATAAGATTTAATGAAGAAATATTACCATGTATTATGCAAAGGGAAGACTTGTCTCATCAACTTTTTGGAGGTTCAGTGAGAGTGTGTACAAACAGGCTGATAGGGTGATCCAATTTGCGCTTCAAAACAAGTCTGTCAAGAAAATGTCTCATGAGTAAACAAAGCAGTCATGAGATAAAAAGTTAGGTCGTTTTATGGGGTGGTAACTGTTACAGCGGAAGTGTGACTAACTTAGACTGGATCCAAGCCAATATAAATGTAAGCTAATGCATACTGTGACAAAATATATATCATATATCTCTATTGCAATGACTGCGTTTGAACTTACTGCAACTATCCCAGAAACAGATCTTTGGATTATAGTAGATCGCTCAGTGAAAATGTTTTGCTCAATGAAAATGTTAACAGCAGGGATAATAGTAATTTTAAGCTGACATTTTTGGGATGTGGATTGACACAATGCTTTTGTAAAAATCAATGATACAGCTTTTGGAAGACTGTGTTCTGGTCACCTCACCTCAGAAAGGACACATGGAAGGAGAGCAGAAATGAGCAACCAAAACAACCACAGGATTGGAACACCTTCCCTACAAAGGAAGGCTAAAGAGTTTGGGGCTTTTTCCTCATGAAAAAAGGCAACTAAGGCTGCAATCCTGGGACGCAGGTGGCGCTGTGGTCTAAACCACCGAGCCTCTTGGGCTTGCTGATTTTAAGTACGACAGTTTGAATCCACGCGACAGAGCAAGCTTCCGTTCCTCTGTCCCAGCTCCTGCTGACCTAGCATTTCAAAAGCATACCGGTGCAAGTAGATAAATAGGTACTGCTGTGGCAGGAAGATAAGCAGCATTTTTGTGCGCTCTGGCACTTGTTATGATGTTCTGTGCACCAGAAGCAGTTTAGTGATGCTGGCCACATGACCCAGAAAGCTGTCTGAGGACAAACGCTGGCTCCCTCGGCCTGAAAGCAGAGACGCGTGTCGGACCCCATAGTCAAATTCGACTGGACTTAACCGTTCAGCGGTCCTTTACCTTTTTACCTTTACTAGGGACTAAGGCAAGTAATAAAGCTTACTTCTGAGTGAGCAGGCAAAGGGCTGCTCTGCAAAAAGGGTACATGATAGAGCAAGGATCGGGAACCTGTATCCCTCCATAGTCGCTGGAGAGAAGAATACGGAGTGTGTGCTTTTGTTTTTGTTTTTTGTTTTATAAATAATATTTATTAAAATTTTAAGGGTTACAAAAAGCAAAAGTAAGAGTAATAATACCATATTAAACAAAAGCAAAACATCACAATAAGAGAAAAAGAAAAAAACGAAAAAAACCACAAAACAAAAACAAAAAACACGACTAATCTTCCCAATTTATCTTTCATTTGCTTGTTTCCTTGACCTCCTCACACCTCCCTTTTTTGTATTCTAATTCGATTAACTATTTCAGCAAATCCTTTCCATCTTTTCCAATTTTTGTTCTGTAATTTATCTCAATATAATGTAACTTTATTTTCTCTCCTTTCACCAATTTTTTTTAAACCTTATTTTAACATTAAAACTAAAATACTTATATATGCTTAACTCCTTATAACATTTCTGCTAAATCCATAAAATATCAATCCACCATTTTTCTATCACTCATTAATTTTGCGATATTTCTATATATAAACTTTAAATTTTCCAATCTTCTTCCATTAACTCCTCTCCCTGGTTTCGGATTCTGCCAGTCCTTTCCATCAATTACATATAGTCCATCAACCTGGAGATCTTATGTCCAAGGCTCTTAACTCTTTTCCAGGTCCCTTCTGCAGATCTTCTTCATATTCTTTAATGCTAGAAAGCAAATCTCGAGAGAACTCCATCCGAACATTACTTTTATTCCTTCTGGACAGTTCAGCCAAATTTCCATAGTTGAAGCTAGAGTCTATACAGTGTTTCAGGATGTATTTCAAGATTCCTCCAAATCCAGAGGCCCCCAAAACTTCAATCTCCTTCAAATCCAAGTCCATGTCCCAAAAGTCAATTAATCCCTGGATAGAGAGATCTTTCCAACTTTCCTTCTTCAGTCCAAGCCGGGATCCAATCCTCAAAATCTGGCTTTTTCTAGATTCAATCATAAAAGGCCTCAATTTATAGTCCTCAATTTGCTTCTGTAGAACTAAGGATCCCGCTTGTGTTATTTTAGGTTCAAAAACAACGGCTTTCTCCTTTTCCTCCACCATTTGTTCTGCCAAGGTAGGTTCCTGTGCCAGGTCCTGAATTATTTCTGTGTTGGTGCTCACTTTTTGTCTCATATTAGTCACTTTCTGTTCCAAATTATCAATTTTAAAAGTCATGTCATCCATCTTTTTATGAATTTCTTCCAGCAAATAGTTTGTCTTACATAATGCAGTCAAAATAACTTCTCCTGTCAACATTTTGAATAGTCCAAGGTCAATCTCTGGCAGTGGCGTAGCGTGGGTTGTCAGCACCCGGGGCAAGGCAAGTAATTTGCGCCCCCTAACCCGTGGATTTGCGCCCCCTAACCCTACTCCTAACCCTAACCCCCAGATGTTGCGCCCGGCCCCCCTGCACCCCCCACACTACGCCACTGATCTCTGGTTCTCAGAATCCTTATCTCAGAGTGTGTGCTTTTGCATTCTTAATCATGTATATCTTGCCTGCAGTCCTGAGCAGATTAAAGTCTCTACCAGGAATGATGGGAGCAACAGGCTGGTAACATTTATAGGGACACCAGTTTCTTGCCCCTGTGACAGACATCTGCATTGTGTGGAGAAAATGGTTGGAAGAAGTTTTTCTCCATTTCTCATAACAGTAGGGTTGGAATAGCATTGATTGGCAGGAAATTCAGGACAGACTGTATTAAATAAACTACGTAATAATGGGTTGGACCAGCCCAGAGGTCTTGACCCTCACTTGGCTGGGAGGCAGAGAGAACTCAGGGACTTAGATTGCTCCTACCCGACCCTCTTGCTGTTCCTAAGCAGCCCTGCTTCTTTGTTAAGCACTAATAGTAGCAGGATTTTCCCAGCAAGGGGCTGTAAGGACCCCAAAGGGCTGCAGAAAAACTCAGCTGCTGCTTACCTCACTGTGGGCAACCTCCTAGGATGGGAGATTAATAATAATAATAATAATAATAATAATAATAATAATAATAATAATTTATTATTTGTACCCCGCCCATCTGGCTGGGTTTCCCCAGCCACTCTGGGCAGCTTCCACAGAGACCAAAAATACACTAAAATGTCACACATTAAAAACTTCTCTGAACAGGGCTGCCTTAAGATGTCTTCTGAATGTCAGGTAATTGTTTATCGCTTTGACATCTGATGGGAGGGCGTTCCACAGGGCGGGCGCCACTACCAAGAAGGCCCTCTGCCTGGTTCCCTGTAGCTTTGCTTCTTGCAATGAGGGAACCGCTAGAAGGCCCTCAGCGCTGGACCTCATGGTCCGGGCAGAACGATGGGGGTGGAGACGCTCCTTTAGGTATACTGGGCTGAGGCCGTTTAGGGCTTTAAAGGTCAACACCAACACTTTGAATTGTGCTCGGAAACGTACTGGGAGCCAATGTAGGTCTTTCAACACCGGTGTTATGTGGTCTCGGCGGCCGCCCCCAGTCACCAGTCTAGCTGCCGCATTCTGGATTAGTTGTAGTTTCCGGGTCACCTTCAAAGGTAGCCCCACGTAGAGCGCACTGCAGTAGTCCAAGCGGGAGATAACTAGAGCATGCACCACACTGGCGAGACAGTCCGCGGGCAGGTAGGGTCTCAGCCTGCATAACAGGTGGATTAATCAAGAGAGTTGTGTTTTCTCCCGCCCCAGCCCTATATGACCCTCTTCAATGGTAATTGGAGGTGTTGAAGGAACTAATTTAACTGAATAATGAAGATGGAGGAGGAAGGAAATCCCATTTTTTTCTGGAACTGTGCAGAAAGAGATGTGATCTTGCTTCATTTCCTCCAAGGAGATGCCATTCCCAGACACCCCTTCCTTGTACACTATGCCTTCATCCCAGGGTTGGTGAGGGAAGGAGTTTGCAAGTCTTTCCCACCGCAATATGTTCACTGGCTAGCCCTAATGCTGTGTTAGAATAACTTCTATACGATACTTAGCATTTTAGGGAGCAAACAAGTATGGGAAACCATACTTAAAAATTTAAAATAAATAAATCACAGGATGTGAAGCAAATTCCATTGTTGCTATGCATTTAATAATTAAAGGTGTGTGTGTATGTTTTACTGTTGCTTTTGTGTGGGTTTACGTTATTGCTTAATTTTAGGTTTGTGGTTGTTTTTTTAATCCCCTGGTGAACATTTTTGTGAAAAGGTGGCCTGGAAATATAGCTAATAAAACCATCAAATAAGTCATCAAATGCTATCAATCAGAACTCCACTGTCTGCCATCAAACACAGCTGCATAAACAGAGCCAATTACTTCCCAGAGAGATTCTGGGGCTGAGCCCTTTCCTGAACTTTCAGCTTTCCTTGAGAGAAAGGAAAAGGTAAGGCTCCAGGGTTGTTATTTTTATTGTGGTGAGCCCCACGCTGGGCAAAAGATTCCTACATTGCAGAGTGTTGGACTAGATGACCCTCATGGTCCTTTTATGATAATGAATAAAAGCCTGCAGGTACTAATCTTCTCAAGGGTTGTTTAAGAACCAAATCGACACCTGCATTCCAACTATGTGGCCAAAGAGTGCAAAGGTTTAGGGTTGGGATGGCTAAATGCCGGTGCAATCTTAACCATGGTCTACTCAGAAAAGAAGCACGTCCACTTGAGTTAATTTGGACTTACTCCCAGGTAAGTGAACATCAAGTTGAAAGGCTAAATATGTTTCTGATCCATGCCATTTTCCTTTCATGTGTTCACCAATAAATATTTTCCATTGATCTTCACTTATTATTATTTTTCATCCACATAAAAATTCATACCATCTGGCCTGATGAGGAGTTCTGGAGAACACATAAGCTTACACACTATTTTGTGACATTTTGGCTAGCCTAACGTGGCTTCTGGAATATTTCAACATTTTCACTCAAAATGTGCATATCTCAATGTACTTGGATGCATTTTCTGAGCTGCAGAACATTAAGGAAATGCAAAAACTGGTGGATGACCAAGTTATGCAGATTAGTCCAATGTGTGCTCAGCTTGCATCAGTAAGTCACAAAAAGGTCAACTTCCTCGCCTATACCTAGGAGAGAGAAGACCGTTGCACACTATTAAATATATTAAATCTAAAGAATGTACTTTTTTGGGGGGGGGAACCTGGATGTCTTCTGAGGGATCCCCTGTTGTTGTTGTTTAGTTGTTTAGTCATATCCGACTCTTTGTGACCCCATGGACCAGAGCACGCCAGGCACTCCTGTCTTCCACTGTCTCCCGCAGTTTGGTCAAACTCATCACTGCCTTGCCGTGGCGAAGGGGCTTGAATAACTCAGAGAAGCTATGAGCTATGCTGTGCAGGGATCCCCTACAGCCATGTAATTCTTGACGGTAAGACTGAGTTTTGGTCAGCAAAAGCATGATGGAACAAGCAGAATGGACAGGGACTGTTCAAAGTGTTGGTGCTGACCTATAAAGCCCTAAATGGCCATGGCCCAGTATACCTGAAGGAGCATATCCACCCCCATCGTTCTGCCCAGACACTGAGGTCCAGCTTCGAGGGCCTTCCCTCCCTGCGAGAAGTGAGGTTACAGGAAACCAGGCAGAGGGCCTTCTCGGTGGTGGCGCCTGCCCTGTAGAACGCGCTCCCATTAGATGTCAAGGAAATAAACAACTATCTGACTTTTAGAAGACATCTGAAGGCAGCCCTGTTTAGGGAAGTTTTTAATGTTTGAATTTTTTTCCTGTTTTTAATATTCAGTTGGGAGCCGCCAGGAGTGGCTGGGGAAACCCAGCCAAGTGGGCGGGGTATAAATAATAAACAACTTCTTCTTCTTCTTCTTCTTCTTCTTCTTCTTCTTCTTCTTCTTCTTCTTCTTCTTCTTCTTCTTCTTCTCCACCTCCTCCTCCTCCTCCTCCTCCTTCTCCTTCTCCTTCTCCTTCTCCTTCTCCTTCTCCTTCTCCTTCTCCTTCTCCTTCTCCTTCTCCTTCTCCTTCTCCTTCTCCTTCTTCAAGGTCTGGCAAAGGTCAGCCACCCTTCTTTTGCTAAGGAGATGTTTCTCCATGGATGGGCTATTCTGGAAGGCAAAAGCCATCTGTGAAGCACTATGTAGTTGCCCCGCTCTGCTGGCTGGAGGTGATGTCATCAAAGTGTAGCAGAGAAAGAAGTGGGAGGGGAAGGTGTTTTGTCTTGAAACAGAGATAGAACAACCTGATCTCTGTGAGAATATCCAAAGCCATGGCTTTGGTTCTCTCCCACTGCCTCCAATCCAGTTTAGGGTAGGGCTCAGGAGCACAATGCCTCAAGGACTGCCTCTACCCATGTGAACAAACCCAGACCCTGCAATCACAATGTGAGGCCCTTCTTCATGTGCCTACCCCACAAGAGGTCCAGCATACCCTTCAACTGTCCTGATTAAATCGAGGCATCCCATTTTTAGGAGCTGCACCCCCAAAAAACACAGGTTTTGGGTCAAAATGCCCAAGAGCCAGAGTAAAAAAAAAGTTTGTTTTGGGGCTCTGTTACCTCATACAGGTCACATTACTTGTGTGGGAACACAAGAAGGTATGGTTTTCAGCCTCAACATGCTGGAGGGTATGGTCCAGAGGGTGGCAACATGGGAGCGGGCCTTTTCTGTGGTGGGTCCATTTGCAGAATGTTCTCCCCAAGGAGCCTCTCCCGGCACCTTCATTACATATCTTTAGGCATCAGGTGAAAACTTTCCTCTTGTCCCAGATTTTTGGCCAATTAAATGTTCAGTGGCCTTTTAAACTGTGTGGGTGTGGAGGGTCTGATGACAATTAAGACCTTTCTTGCTTTATCTGAGCATCTTGAATATTCACACCTCACGTGCCAAAAGAGGACAGCCACATTCCTAGGCTATAAATGTGCCTGAAATGACCGCATAATTCTTCCCTGCTTAATTATAGCGTATCTCTGGGCAGCATCTCTCCGTATGATGTGATGGAATGGTATAAAAAAGGATGGGCTGGGAGTCTTTTGAGAGGAACCAGGAAGTCAGCCCAGAACAAAGTCATTCATCTAACTCAGAGAGAACAGTCAGGTAAACATGGGGCCAAGTGAAGTTCTGGTTGCTGTGCTCATCTGTTGTCTGACTGTGCAGTTTGTAAAGCTCCTTTGGAAACACCGACGCCTCCCCCCAGGACCTCTTCCATTCCCTCTCATCGGAAGCCTGTGGAGAGTTGGTTGGAAGGTTCGTCAGGATACTTTGATGAAGGTATTTTTCTAAATGATAATAGCAGCTGAAACAACAACAGCATAGCTGGGGAGGTGGGTGGGAAACTCACCCTGAAAGACCAGGACAGCACAGCGAGTTTTATCATGTGTTGATTAATATGCCACTTGCTTTGTGGTGGTCCTCAGTGAGATGATGGCTCCTTCACGGAGCTTCAGGGAGCTGTGGGAGTGTGTCTGAGGGTGGAATCAGGGCACTGCAGCAAACACTGTGTTACTGCTCCTTCCTGTCCTTGTCTCAACTCTTTCCAGTAACATGTAATGCAGCGTCAACATGTGACATCATCTAGCTGGGCCTTTTCTTGCCCCCACTAGGTATGCGGGTGAACAGGGCAGGAAAATGCCCCCTATGCAGTGGTTGCTGGTGCCCATTGGGAACTAATAAAACAGAGAAAGGGAGAACCAGGTAAACCACCTTGAGAAGAAAGGTGGAATATAAAGGTAATAATAAATAAATAAAAATAAGTCGAGCCAGTTTGCTCTGGTCCTGTTGCGTTGCCCACAAAGGCAACTGTAGTGAGTACAACCACGAAGTAAGGAGCCAACAAGCAGTGGACAGGTTCAACACAAGATGGGCAGGTGGTGGCACTTGAGGGCAAACTGAGGTTGGCAGACCAGTGCCCCACTTGCCCCAGTGGACTGCCTATATGGTGATGCCCTTAATCCAACACTGAAATTGGTTTGTGTTTAATTGGACTTACAATGTGGGTGTAAATCCTATAGGGTTGTCACAGGAGCATGCTGGTCCATAATCACACAGTTCAAAGCTGGAGTTAACTCTTCATTAGCAAAAACACGATCTCCACAGAGTTGGTTGAGTGTCAGGCCTAACAACCACAGCAGCTCCTTCCTGGCGGTCTTACTCCTTAAATGTCAAAACAAAACAAATTCCTTCCAGTAGCACCTTAAAGACCAACTAAGTCAGTTCTTGGTATGAGCTTTCGTGTGCATGCACACTTCTTCAGATACACTGAAACAGAAGTTTCCAGACCCTTCTATATAGTGAGAAGGTGGGGAGGGGTATTACTCAGAAGGGTGGTGGGAATGGGTGATTGGCAGATAGCTGTGATGAGCCTGTTGACGACTCTTAACGACTGCAATAGGTCTTACAGGAAAAAGCAAGGGGTGAAAAGGTGAAAAATGGCTTTGTCATGTATAATGAGATAAGAATCCAAGGTCTTTGTTCAGACCAGGTTTCTCCATGGTTTTAAGTTTGGTGATAAGTTGTAATTCAGCAGCTTCTCTTTCCAGTCTATTTCTGAAATTCCTTTGTAGTAAAACAGCTACTTTGAGATCTTGTATAGAATGTCCTGGGAGATTGAAGTGTTCTCCTACTGGTTTCTCTGTCTTGTGATTCCTGATGTCCGATTTATGTCCGTTTATTCTTTGGCGTAAGGTCTGGCCTGTTTGTCCAATATAGAGAGCTGAAGGACACTGTTGGCATTTTATGGCATACACAATGTTAGACGATGAGCAATTAAATAGTCCCGAGATGGTATGTGTGATGTTGTTGGGGCCAGTAATGGTGTTGTCCGGGTGTATGTGGCAGCAAAGTTGGCATCTGGGTTTATTGCAGGCTCTGGTGCCAGTGTCCGTGTTAGGTCTGGTTGTAGTATTATTGTGGGTTAGGAGTTGTTTAAGACTGGGTGGCTGTCTGTAGGCAATGAAAGGTCTTCCTCCCAGAGCTTGAGAAAGAGAACTGTCATTGTCCAGGAGAGGTTGTAGATCTCTGATAATGCGTTGTACTGTTTTAACTTGGGAGCTGTATGTGATGACTAGAGGTGTTCTGTTATTTTCTTTTTTGGGTCTGTCTTGCAGCAAGTTCTCTCTGGGTATCAGTCTGGCTCTGTTGATCTGTTGTCTAACTTCATCTGTTGGGTATTTTAGTTCTCTGATACCCAGAGAGAACTTGCTGCAAGACAGACCCAAAAAAGAAAATAACAGAACACCTCTAGTCATCACATACAGCTCCCAAGTTAAAACAGTACAACAAAGACCTTGGATTCTTATCTCATTATACATGACAAAGCCATTTTTCACCTTTTCACCCCTTGCTTTTTCCTGTAAGACCTATTGCAGTCGTTAAGAGTCGTCAACAGGCTCATCACAGCTATCTGCCAATCACCCATTCCCACCACCCTTCTGAGTAATACCCCTCCCCACCTTCTCACTATATAGAAGGGTCTGGAAACTTCTGTTTCAGTGTATCTGAAGAAGTGTGCATGCACACGAAAGCTCATACCAAGAACTGACTTAGTTGGTCTTTAAGGTGCTACTGGAAGGAATTTGTTTTGTTTTGACTATGGCAGACCAACACGGCTACCTATCTGTTCCTTAAATGTCAGTTGCCAAGACTGAATGTCCCTGCCTCCCCATAGCTGCCTAAGTCCCTTCCTCTCCAGGGCTTTCCCCAAGCAATCAGAGACTGTTTCTGCCTGTGTGCCGCCAACCTATTCTCCACTCTTTTCACGCCTCTTCTGGTTCTGGGAGACCAGCGGGGGAGGGGAGCAGCAGGAAGGGGAGACATTTGTGGCTCTTCACCAGCCTGACTCATCTCTGCCTCTGGGCTTCTCTCCTCTCACCCTCCTGCTTCAGCTTCTGCCTCTGATTCTGGACTTCTCTTTGCTACCACCTTCCCTACAGACCCTCTCAGCTGCTGAGATTGGCAGAGGAGGCCCTCAGAGGCTTGGTGGTTGGTGGCTGGGGAGAGGGTATTCTCAATGGCAGCCCCAAAGCTGTGAACTCCACCCTTCCAAAGAGGTGTACCTGGCACCTTCATTATGCAGCTTTCAGAGAATGCAACTCCTTCCCCTGGATTCTGACACTTGATGTGTATGTTTACAGGGCCAACCTAATAATAATAATAATAATAATAATAATAATAATAATAATATGTTGGATCCAGCCTAAGTTTCCCTGCCCCACCTGTTCTGTTTCCACTTTTGGCACTCCCCCAGAATGCCCCCTTTCCAGGATTGACACCGGCTTAAGATCTGCTCAGCCAACTGAGCCCCAGCTAAACCTGGATGAAGGACGTAGGCTGACATATCTGCAGCTCAACCAGGATGAGGGATTTAAGCTGGCATGGCCCTGCAGAGCCAGAAACCTCCTAGCTCAGTGGGAGATCTACTGGATCCTAACAGCTCATCCCGACTGAGCCATCCCTCAGTTTGATTGTGGTGTTTTGTTGTTGTTATACCCTACTCTGAGATCTTCTGACAAAGGGTGGGGTATAAATTATCTAAACAATTATACAAAAAGTGGAGGTGGGGGTGAGGAACCTACGGGTACTTCCAGATTCTTGCTCTTTTTGGATGGGGTTCAGCGACATACCTGCAAATTCACCTTGCACAATTGCAACCTGATTGACTAGATCGTGTGCAACAAAACCCATGTTGTGATGGGCAAGCGAGGGGAAAATGCACTAGAAGGTGTGGGATATCGGCCATGTAATCTGCAATGTCCCCCAAGATGCCACAGAAATAGAGACCCAACTCCTACACTGTGTGGAACAGTCCTCCTGACAAGATGCAGTCTGCAGGCTATGAGAATCTCGTCTTAAATAGATTTTCACATTTTTTTCTTCTTGTAGCTGGGAATCATTGCTTGGCTGCTGCTTGTTTAAGGAAGAACAGAGAGAAAATGGGGGAGAGAGGAAGCAAAGGCTGTTGACAGCTTGCTAAGTCCCACCCATGGTAATCTGAGCTCAGGGTGCAGGTTAACCCTTTTGTGTGAGTCAGTAGCTGTATATTACAACACTGATTTGGAATGCAGAAGCAGAATTGTAGCAGGATGGTGGTGGTGGTCCTAAACCCTCTCCCAGCTTGCCTCTTCACAACAAACTGCCTCTTTCCATCCCTGCGGAAGGGTTTAAACAGGGAGGGGTGAAGTGTGGATTGCATTGCCTTGCTGCTTAAGCAAGGTTAAGCCCCGAGCTGACATTTTTTTTTCTTCGGGTGCAGGAGTTTTCCTAAAATGCTGAGAATTTGGGCTCCTGCAGGCATTCCAGACTGGAAGGTCTTTTCAGGAAGAATCCCCAGTGCAAATCTACTGTTAAGCACAGAGACACAGGAAGCGGCCCTGTACCAAGCCAGACCATTGGTCCAGCTAGCTCAATATTGTCTACAATGACCGGCAGGGATTCTCCAGGGTTTCAGACAGTGGGCCTCTCCCAGCCCGTCCTGGAGATGTCAGTGGAGAGTGAGCTTGGGTCCTTCTACATGCAAGGGAGATGTTCTGCCACTGGGCTACAGACTTCCCCTGTTTTTAGCAGCTGCAGCAGCCTAACTGCCAAAGCAGGAGGGAGCGAAGGCCTACTTGAGTGTGAGCTGGTTTACTTATGGGGCGAAGTAGGGTGGCAGAATCAGAAGGGCAGTAAAATTCAAAAGGCAGTGAATATTTAATGGTAGAGATGCTGAAAGGAAGTGTCAGCATCCACCAGTCCCTATGGTCTTTCTCCACACTTTCTATTTTGTTGGGACAGGGAGGCGGGTGGCGCTGTGGGTTAAACCACAGAGCCTAGGACTTGACGATCAGAAGGTTGGCGGTTCGAATCCCTGCGACGGGGTGAGCTCCCGTTGCTTGGTCCCTGCTCCTGCTAACCTAGCAGTTCGAAAGCATGTCAAGTGCAAGTAGATAAATAGGTACCGCTCTGGTGGGAAGGTAAACGGCGTTTCCATGCACTGCTCTGGTTCGCCAGAAGCGGCTTAGTCATGCTGGCCACATGACCTGGAAGTTGTACGCCAGCTCCCTCGGCCAATAAAGCAAGATGAGCGCCGCAACCCCAGAGTCGGTCAGGACTGGACCTAATAGTCAGGGGTCCCTTTACCTTTAGCTAATGGGACAGACTTTTGTCAACAGAAACACTAGGTGTTCTTGTCCTGATAACGGAATCACATCAAATTCTTCTCCTTGGCCCCACAGAGCATCAGCAGAACAAACATTCCGGTCACAAACACATGCTTCAGGCATCAAAATTTCGCCTAACAATTCCACAAGAGTCTCCACTCCACCAATCCCAGGAGCCATTGCAGCTTTTCCATGGGAGTGGAGGGGAAGTGGGTATTTTCCCCAGAACCAAAGACCTCCCTCCCCATACACTGTGGTCCTGATCCAACTGCAATATAGTAGTAGTAATAAATTTAATAAATAATAATAATAATAAATACATTGTATGCTGTTATACAATCTGCATATCAACTAGCTTGGCCCTGAGCATAACATTTGTTTTGTTTGCTTTGACTCCCCTTACAGCTTGCAAACAGTTATGGAAACATTTTAACGTTATGGATAGGACATACTCCTGTGATTGTATTGTCTGGGTTTGAGGCTGTTGATGATAGTCTCACGGACAACCCAGAAGCATTGTCTGGACAACCAATGTTCCCTGTTTTTAAAATTCTGGGCAATGAAAAGGGTAAGTTGTCGCAGTCAGCCATTTTTATTTGGAATGTGGGGAGGGGTCTTTTCCTTTCTTTTCCTCAGCCAGCATGGAAAGTGTGGGATATATCCAGCTTCATATAACCAACATGCTTAGCTCTAATTAATGCTTTAAGGGGTTAAGACCATAGAGTAAGCTGTCCTGCCAGGCTGAGCTAGGTAGGAGGAAGGGTTACCAATCTCTTTGTTTTCTTTTTCCACCATGTGAACCCTACCAGGAAGGATGTCTGGGGTGGTTGCTCCAAGCCTAGGCTGTGTGGCTTTAGCAAGCCATCAAATACTTTAGAAACTCTTACCAGTGGTGGAGCACGCTCCGCCGAAGCGATTGCATCCTTCTCAGGTGCCCTTCAGCTGAGGGTAGCTGAGGGGGATGCATTGGCTGTGCGCCAGCCTCTGTGCTGCTCCTGCGAGTGGCGCTGGGCTTGCAGGGCACCTGGGCTGCTGTGTCTGTTGGAGGCAGGGGCGTAGGAAGGGGGGGAGGTGGGGGCAGTGCTCTCTAGGTGCCATCCCTGAGGGGGGTGACAAAAAGGCACACCGCAGGGGGCTTTCCCCCCCTCCCGTGCACAGTGGCTGGTGCTGCTGACACAGTGCACAGCAGATCGCCCACCCCGCCGCTGACGCAGTGCGCGGGGAATCACACCACCACTGCCGCAGTGCACAGGGGATCGCTCTCCCCACTGCCGACACCACAGCAGTCAATCAGAAGCCGTGCTTTGAAAGTCAAATGTTTCGGAAGTCAAACAAATTTCTGGAACAGATTCTGTTCGACTTCCAAGGTACAACTGTATTGATTCATTTGCCTCTAGCTGTGTTCCACCTAACCAAGAACCACCCGACACTGGGTTGTTGTTTTTTTTAAAAAAACATTGCAGGTATTATGTTCTCCAATGGCAAAACCTGGAAGCAGCAGAGGCATTTTGCACGATCTACCCTGCAGAAGATGGGGCAAATAAAGATGTCTCTGGAGCATCAAATAGAAGAGGAAGCTGCTCAACTCGTGGAGGCCTTTGCACGGGAAAAAGGTACGTAAGCGATGGCTGAAAAATTAGGCGTTTGTACTTGTTGATCTGCAGCTGCTGGCTAGCTAGCCTACCTATTATAATGCAACAGCTGCAGGAATTTTGCTCAGCAGAAGTGGTGATTCCTGGCACTTCATTCCAACCCATCAATGAAGCTTGAACACATCCTCAGATCTGTCCTTAAAGTGAAATAGATGCTTCCAAGCAGGTAACTGTCTTCCCGGCCCATAGCAGAAGACCCGTGCTTGGAACTCTGCTTTACAATTTTAATCCTGAGATATATAAATATATGATGAGTCCTGCTTCATCAGACCACAGGCCTCTATAGGGCAGCCAGATGCTCATCTGGGGTACTGTTGCAGGCCACCCCAAATCTCCTATTGGTGAGAGATTCCAGGGGTTCCAGACGCTTACCCAGGGTTCGGTTTCCTTGGAATGAGGGAATCCGGAGACTGTAGCGTCTTGAGGATATATGGTTTATTTACACCTATAGGCAACCTGAGCCAAAGATGGAGGGGCTCAGAGCATTAACACCCCAAAAGATCTTGCTTTCTCGAGAGTCACAGCCTTGGATTCCAGCAGTAATCAAGCATGGCTCTCTCAATCTGGCTTCTGCCTGCTTCTCTCTCAGCTCACACAATCTGTCTATTTTATGCAGGGTCTCTCAATTCAGTCAGATTCTGCCCCCTTCCTCCCGCAGAAAGAGGGGTTTAGAAAGTTTCCTTAGAAGTTTTAAACAGCAACAACTGCTTTCACTTTTACTTCAGTGGAAAGGGATCGACTTCCGGAATTTAAATCCCTTCCAGTCCAATTAATTATCCAAATTTAAAGCTTTATTTTTACTCACGATTGTCCAATCTTTTATAATTTGGTCAGAGAAATTGGTTGCTCACGATTGCTGGACTTCGGAGCTTCGCGCAATGAAGAAAGCGAGTAGATTCCACAGTACCCGCGTCTCCAACCCCGCTCACTCTCAGGGCTCTTATTAGAGCTTACTGGGGAGCAGGGGAGTTGCAAGGGGTACCCGCCGGAACACCAGGTCCTCAGAACGCTCGATCCAAGGTTTTTTCAGGGCTCCGCAACGCTCTTGCGGTCACCCCTATCTTCAAAGCACAAGGGCTCTTTCAGATGAAAGAACTCTCATCCGCCATTAATTGCACGGCCAACTGGAAGTCCAGAGCAAGTTCTTTTGCTATATGAACGATGGTACTTAGGTGGCAACTGTGGCCACCATAGAATCATAAAACTGTAGCATTGGAAGAGGCCACAAGTGTCATCTAGTCCAACCCCCTGCAATGCAGGAATCTTTTGCCCAACATGGGGCATGAACACATGACCTTGAGATTAAGGGTCAAAGAAACTTGCCTGACTAGTACAACCATGGAATCCACAAGGGTTAAAATTTATGCCTTGCTGGATCCATGAACCCAGGAATTAGAAGAGAGTTGGGCGTCATGCAAACGGAACACAATGGTATGCATTACCAAAAAAAGAAAGGGAAAGAAGAAAACCAATTTGCATAAACCTGCATATAATAATGGATATGCAAATGCAAATCAATAAATAATGTCTATAATTGAAACACCACTCATCTCAACACATTGGGAGAAGACTATGACCAGGTGGCCAGGATGCCTATTTAGTCTGCTGTTCAGATGTATCTGATGAGTAATTTCAGGACCCCAGCTCTCCATTCTTTTGACTCTTTATCTTTAATTGGGATGAGGTAGCCCTTCAATGGGATGCGGATGGCTCTGTGGTTTAGGGCTTGCCAATCAGAAGGTTGGCGGTTCGAATCCCCATGACAGGGTGAGCTCCTGTTTCTTGGTCCCTGCTCCTACCAAGCTAGCAGTTCAAAAGCGCATCGAAGTGCAAGTAGATAAATAGGTACCGCTCCGGTGGGAAGGTAAACGGTGTTTCCGTGTGCTGCTCTGGATCTCCTGTTACTGAGTACAGTGGATGTTCGGGTTGCGAACATGATCCATGTGGGATGCACATTCGCAACCTGCAGCGGTGTGCCTGTGCACGCACAGGTTACGGTTTGGCACGTCTGCACATGTGCAAAGCATGATTTAGCGCTTCTGCGCATGCGCGACTGCCGAAACTCGGAAGTAACCCGTTCCAGTACTTCTGGGTTTCGGCGGTCCATAACCCGAAGAAACTCAACCTGATCAGTAACCCGGGGTATGACTGTATCCTGATTTGGTTGCCCAAAGCTCACATGGTGATTAGCCCTATTGAGATAGATCAGTTGGTACATCAACCACAGTAAACTATCAAAAACATATAGAACCAACTTGAATTTATGCTGGAGGTGCAGGTGCAGAGAATTAGAGGCAACATTATACCACATGTGGGACCTCATATATAATGAATTTTAAAAATTGTTCAAGATAATGTTTAACAAAAGACCAGAAGCCTTCCTGGCAGGTATAATGGCACCAGATATCCCAAGAAAGAAAAGTATAATCTTTTTATATGCTACAACGGCAGCAAGGATGCTGGTTGCCAAGGGGTGGAAGGGAGATCAAATTCCATCAAAAGATGAGTGGCAAGTAAAACTGTTAGAATACATGGAATTAGCATATATGATGGGAAAAAATAGAGATTGATCGACCCTAAGTTTAAAGAGGAGTGGGAGATGTATGTTGTTGTTTAGTCGTTTAGTCTTGTCCGACTCTTCGTGACCCCATGGACCAGAGCACGCCAGGCACTTCTGTCTTCCATTGCCTCCCGCAGTTTGGTCAGACTCATGTTTGTAGCTTCGAGAACACTGTCCAACCATCTCATACTCTGTCGTCCCCTTCTCCTTGTGCCCTCCATCTTTCCCAACATCAGGGTCTTTTCCAGAGAGTCTTCTCTTCTCATGAGGTGGCCAAAGTATTGGAGCCTCAGCTTCACGATCTGTCTTTCCAGTGAGCACACAGGGCTAATTTCCTTAAGAATGGATGCATTTGATCTTCTTACAGTCTATGGGACTCTCAAGAGTCTCCTCCAGCACCATAATTCAAAAGCATCAATTCTTCGGCGATCAGCCTTCTTGATGGTCCAGCTCTCACTTCCATACATCACTACTGGGAAAACCATGGCTTTAACTATACGGACCTTTGTTGGCAAGGTGATGTCTCTGCTTTTTAAGATGCTGTCTAGGTTTGCCATCGCCTTTCTCCCAAGGAGCAGGTGTCTTTTAATTTCGTGACTGCAGTCACCATCTGCAGTGATCATGGAGCCCAAGAAAGTAAAATCTCTCACTGCCTCCATTTCTTCCCCTTCTATTTGCCAGGAGGTGATGGGACCAGTGGCCACGATCTTCGTTTTTTTGATGTTGAGCTTCAGACCATATTTTGCGCTCTCCTCTTTCACCCTCATTAAAAGGTTCTTTAATTCCTCCTCACTTTCTGCCATCAAGGTTGTGTCATCTGCATATCTGAGGTTGTTGATATTTCTTCCGGCAATCTTAATTCCGGCTTGGGATTCATCCAGCCCAGCCTTTCGCATGATGAATTCTGCATATAAGTTAAATAAACAGGGAGACAATATACAGCCTTGTCGTACTCCTTTCCCAATTTTGAACCAATCAGTTGTTCCATATCCAGTTCTAACTGTAGCTTCTTGTCCCACATAGAGATTTCTCAGGAGACAGATGAGGTGCCCAGGCACTCCCATTTCTTTAAGAACTTGCCATAGTTTGCTGTGGTCGACACAGTCAAAGGCTTTTGCATAATCAATGAAGCAGAAGTAGATGTCTTTCTGGAACTCTCTAGCTTTCTCCATAATCCAGCGCATGTTTGCAGTTTGGTCCCTGGTTCCTCTGCCTCTTCTAAATCCAGCTTGCACTTCTGGGAGTTCTCGGTCCACATACTGCTTGAGCCTTCCTTGTAGAATTTTAAGCATAACCTTGCTAGCGTGTGAAATGAGTGCAATTGTGCGGTAGTTGGAGCATTCTTTGGCACTGCCCTTCTTTGGAATTGGGATGTAGACTGATCTTCTCCAATCCTCTGGCCACTGCTGAGTTTTCCAAACTTGCTGGCATATTGAGTGTAGCACCTTAACAGCATCATCTTTTAAAATTTTAAATAGTCCAGCTGGAATACCATCACTTCCACTGGCCTTGTTATTTGCAGTGCTTTCTAAGGCCCATTTGACTTCACTCTCCAGGATGTCTGGCTCAAGGTCAGCAACCACACTACCTGGGGTGTACGAGCCATCCATATCTTTCTGGTATAATTTCTCTGTGTATTCTTGCCACCTCTTCTTGATGTCTTCTGCTTCTGTTAGGTCCTTACCACTTTTGTCCTTTATTATGGTAATCTTTGTACGAAATGTTCCTTTCATATCTCCAATTTTCTTGAACAGATCTCTGGTTCTTCCCATTCTGTTGTTTTCCTCTATTTCTTTGCATTGCTCGTTTAAGAAGGCCTTCTTGTCTCTCCTTGCTATTTTTTGGAAATCTGCATTCAATTTCCTGTATCTTTCACTATCTCCCTCACATTTTGCTTGCCTTCTCTCCGTTGTTATTTGTAAGGCCTCGTTGGACAGCCACTTTGCTTTCTTGCATTTCCTTTTCATTGGGATGGTTTTAGTTGCTGCCTCCTGTATAATGTTGCGAGCCTCCATCCATAGTTCTTCAGGCACTCTGTCCACCAAATCTAAATCCTTAAACCTGTTCCTCACTTCCACTGTGTATTCATAAGGGATTTCACTTAGATTGTATCTTACCGGCCCAGTGGTTTTCCCTACTTTCTTCAGTTTAAGTTTGAATTTTGCTATAAGAAGCTGATGATCTGAGCCACAGTCAGCTCCAGGTCTTGTTTTTGCTGACTGTATAGAGCTTCTCCATCTTTGGTTGCAGAGAATATAATCAATCTGATTTCGATGCTGCCTATATGGTGATGTCCATGTGTAGAGTCGTCTCTTGTGTTGTTGGAAAAGAGTGTTTGTGATGACCAGCTTGTTCTCTTGGCAGAACTCTATTAGCCTTTGCCCTGCTTCGTTTTGAACTCCAAGGCCAAACTTGCCAGTTGTTCCTTTTATCTCTTGACTCCCTACTTTAGCATTCCAATCCCCTATAATGAGAAGAACATCCTTCTTTGGTGTCAATTCTATAAAGTGTTGTAAGTCTTCATAGAATTGGTCAATTTCAGTTTCTTCAGCACCAGTGGTTGGTGCATAAACTTGGATTACTGTGATGTTAAAAGGTCTGCCTTGGATTCGTATCAAGATCATTCTATCATTTTTGAGATTGCATCCCAATACAGCTTTTGCCACTCTTTTGTTGACTATGAGGGCCACTCCATTTCTTTTACGGGATTCTTGCCCACAATAGTAGATATGATGGTCATCCGAACTGAATTCGCCCATTCCCGTCCATTTTAGTTCACTGATGCCCAGGATGTCAATATTTATTCTTCCCATCTCATTTTTGACCACATCCAGCTTACCAAGGCTCATGGTTCTTACATTCCAGGTTCCTATGCAATATTTTTCTTTACAGCACTGGACTTTCCTTTCGCTTCCAGGCATATCCGCAGCTGAGCGTCCTTTCGGCTTTGGCCCAGCCGCTTCATCAGCTCTAAATCTATCTGTACTTGTCCTCCACTCTTCCCCAGTAGCATGTTGGACGCCTTCCGACCTGAGGGGCTCATCTTCCAGCGTCATAACTTTTATATGCCTGTTGTCTTTGTCCATGGAGTTTTCTTGGCAGGGATACTGGAGTGGCTTGCCGGTTCCTCCTCCAGGTGGATCA
Organism: Podarcis erhardii; assembly: GCF_964252035.2. Taxonomy (NCBI): domain Eukaryota; kingdom Metazoa; phylum Chordata; class Lepidosauria; order Squamata; family Lacertidae; genus Podarcis; species Podarcis erhardii. The sequence goes on along the minus strand of NC_138509.1, from coordinate 95,875,925 downwards.
TGTTTGGTCAAAACTCTCCACTATGACCTGTCCATCTTGGGTGGCCCTGCACGGCATACCTCATAGCTTCTCTGAGTTATTCAAGCCCCTTCGCCACGGCAAGGGGATCCATGAAGGGGAGATGTATAGACAATATCTAAAAGAACCATGTCCCCATATAAAAGCTTTAGAATGCTTCGAATAACTCTCAAATGGAAATAAGGTAAAAAGAATACAAACAAGATTTAGTACAGATCAAATTTGTTGGAATATCAGAGGCAAGGAATTGAGGAAACAAGGACCCATATCAAGGAGGTCGGAAGTTGAAATATTTTTGAGTATTGGTGAAGCAGTGTTACAAATCTTTGCTTGTTTGTTTGTAAAAGATGTATTGTATACTTTTTCAATGCAAGTGTGTGCTTGTGACGAAAGAGAGAGAAGGGCTAACTGCCGTTGAATGCAATGAATTGTGGCCATAGCCTGAAGATTTGTTCTTCAGAAAGGGGAAGGACTCTCCCTGCGCTCTTGCTTAAAGGCTGGCTTCGGAGGCTGGTACAGCGTCTACGGCCATACTACCCTGAACACGCCCGATCTCGTCTGATCTCGGAAGCTAAGCAGGGTCAGGCCTGGTTAGTACTTGGATGGGAGACTGCCTGGGAATACCGGGTGCCGTAGGCTTTTGCCTCCTTTTGCCGCTTTCAACTCTGCCCCTCCACTTGCCGCCCATTTCACGCCAGGCGCTGCTGCCTGCTCTTCCGCTCTTTATTTTAATTTCCTTTCCTTCTGACTCGCGCCTTTCGAACCTGCTTTTCCTTTGCAAGGCCCTGCCCCCTCCCCCTGCTCCGCTCAGGGCGGCTTGCAAGCATTTAAAGTCACAGCTCAGCTGAAATCTATCAAGAGGCAGCAACTGCTGGACATGAAGTGCAGCACAGGAGAGCTGCAAGTGGAAAGCGTCCGCAGGACGGCCAGTTCAGTTGTATTCAGAGACAGCCACGAATGGACAGGAACTATGCAATGTGAACTATGCAATGTGGAATCCTCCTTTCTTTTCTAACCTTTAAAAAGCAAATTTTGTATAATTTTGCTATTTCTTTGTCTGTTTTATTTTTGTTTTCTTCTTTGCTTTTTTCCTAAATGTTCTTTGTGTGTATGTGTTGATTTTAAACCAATAAAGATTAATATTCTTTTAAAAAGAGATGGTAGAGCATGAGATTCTTAATCTCAGGGTGGTGGGTCTGAGCCTCATGTTGGGCAAAATATTCCTGCATTCCCTTCAAACTATACAGTTCTTCTTCTTCTTCTTCCTCCTCCTCCTCTTCCTCTTCCCCCTTCCCCCTTCTTCTCCTTCCCCTTAGGTATTTATTTATGGCCTGCCGTTCTCATCCTAAGGTCCCAAGGTGGGTTGCAACATTAAAAAAAAACAACCTATTATAAACAATTAAAAACAACTTACAATCATAAAAATATGGCCAGTTGTTAATGAGTGTTCATTCTGATATTTTTGCAGGGCAGTTATGTGACAATGATCATTCCTCCTGATTTGCCTGTGGGTTGTTTATACACTTCTTGTTAATGATTTGTCCACCCCCCCTACTAAGTGTAAAAAAGTTGTTTGCTTCTTTTTTTAATATAAAGAGTGGGGTTTATTGAAATAGGTTAACAGAGTATTTTAATTCACTTACCGCATAAACCTGAATCTCCAGTAAACCCTTGAATCATTTTTTGCAAAATAGTGACAGACTGGAGTGGAGGCACCTGAAATGTCTGGTTCTGAGGTCACAATACTCTGAAACATTCAGAGTGGGGTAGATCTGTGGTTTTCTCCCAATGTCTCTAAAGCAGGGGCTGGCAACCTAAGGCCCATGGGCCGGAAGTCGCCCACAGAGGCCATTTAACTAGTCCACGAGCCACCCCCAAACCAAACCGCCCGCTTGGCGAATCCCTGCGTGCTGCACTAAACTAGTGCCGCGGGCCGTGGGGACTCTCTTCCGCAGCTCTGGAGATCACTTCTGCGCATGCCCAGATGCCGAAAATCACTTCTGTGCAGGCGCGATTTCCGGCATCTGAGCATGCGCAGACACGATTTCTGGCATTGTGTTGCACCGGCCCGGCCCACGCAGGATCTCCGCGGGAGTGATCCGGCCCATGCCCGGTAAGCCTTGCCGACCCCTGCTCCAAAGCCCTGGGCCAGTGGAATGAATGCTGATGAGATTGTCTTGGCTGTTTGTCTGCAGGACGGCCTCTGGACCCTTCGCTGCCCATCATGCATTCAGTCTCCAAAGTGATTTGTTCTCTGGCATTTGGACATCCTGTTGCCGTGGACGAGAAGGCCTTACATGAGCTGACTGAACACATCAGCACTGTTACAAAATTTAGGGGCACCGCTGGAGAGATAGTGAGTAATGAATTATCCCCTGTTCCTTCTCGCTCTCCCAGCTCCGAGGAGGACAACGCTGTATCTGCACACAAACATGTCCAATGTTGAGTCAGAGCCAAGCCAGGTTTTCCTCATCCCTCCTCACTGAGGTCCTTTTTCACTGGAAGTGATGGAGAAGGGAGTTGCCACATTCTGCATGCAAATGGTGCATTCTGCCATTAAGCTATAGCTCTTCCCTAAGAGCTGCTGTATGATGATGATGATTACCCACCCTTTATCCTAAGGTTCCAGGGCAGGTCACAATATTAAAACAAAACATTAAAAACAATTTAAAACAGGTTACAACCACAAAAATAAGGTGGCTACTCAGTCCCAGTTTTGGGGCTTCCTGTAGGCATCCCGTTGAACACACTGAGAAGAAGGTTGCTGGACTAGATGGGCCATTGACCTGACTCTTCTGATGCCCTTCTGTTCTCCCAAGTGACCTCTTTACTAGCTCTAGTCATATCAGTCATTTGGGGTGGTGGGAATTCTCTGTGGCAGCCCCTGAGCTGTGAGATTCCCTCTCCACAGAGGTGTTCCCGATGTCTTCCTTGTATAGCCTCCATTGCTTCCTTCTGTTAAGTACAGTTGTTTAATTGACACTGAAATGGAAAATCCCTTTGGAGTCTCCTAAGCAAGAAGAGCTCTCTGAGATGCCTAGATAGGTTGCTAATTAACTATTGTTATTGTTTTCTGGTAGCTCTGACATGGTGTTTTAACTTTAGATCACATGAGAGGTACTGAATTGCAAATTCGCCTTCTTGGAAGGGTGGTGGCCGAATCTTTGTTCTCAGGCTCTGTAAAAGTAAGATGCCTCTTCAGGAGCTGCATAGCCTAAGGAACTGGAATGCAGGCTAATGGAGCCTGTGTGTTAGAGAGAGCTATGTTTGTCAGCTCTGGTTATAAGTTCATTTCATTTCTAAGATGCTGAGCCTGTGCTGGACTTGCACAAGATATTGTATGGAATTATTTGGATGTATCATTTACTGGCACTGTAGGGACGCGGGTGGTGCTGTGGTCTAAACCACAGAGCCTAGGGCTTGCCAATGGGAAGGTCGGCGGTTCAAATCCCCACGACGGGGTGAACTCCTGTTGTTTGGTCCCAGCTCCTGCCCACCTAGCAGTTTGAAAGCACATCAAGTACAAGTAGATAAATAGGTACTGCTCCATCGGGAAGGTAAATGGCGTTTCCGTGTGCTACTCTGGTTTGCCAGAAACAGCTTAGTCATGCTGGCCACAGCCGGAAGCTGTCTGTGGACAAACACCAGCTCCCTTGGCCTATAGAGCGAGATGAGCACGCAATCCCAGAGTCATCTGCGACTGGACCTAACGGTCAGAGGTATTTTTACTTTTTTATTTGGATGTATCGGTTTTTGTTCAGCTTTTGAAGAAAGTTCTTCAAGTAAAGTTTTGAACAATCTAATGAGTCTGAACAATGCTTCATTCCCAAAAGAGTCGGTTTTTATGCATCGAGTCCCTTCAAACTGCACAATATTCAGTACTATTTTTCTAGAAAAAGAGGTGCCAGAACTCACCATGAATGCCTCCCTTGTTCTCTTAGAATGGCAATGGGACCAACCTGAGAGGTGCTAGAACTGAGTTCTGGTGAGTTGTGGCTGGAAAAAAAAGCCCTGGAAATACTGATATATGCAATATCTTCCAGTTCTGAACTTTTTGCCTTGCTCCTGAACAGCCACTCCCAAGCTTTCTGTCTGCTCCCAAGCCTGTCCCTTGACTTCCCTGAATCCAGGTCTCTTCCTTACAAGAGCCCAAACAGGGGGATCAGGGATTACATTGCCAAACCAACACTCACACATTTTCTTTTGCATTTCCTGCAGCTATACAATGCTTTCCCGTCACTGATGTGGCACATTCCTGGGCCTCACAAAAAGGTTTTCTCCTCCTGTGAATTCATGCGTTCTTTTATCAGGAAGGAGGTAGAAAATTGCCAGAAAGCTGGGGTTTCCCAGGAGCAAAAGGACTACACTCACCTCTATTTGGCTCAGATAGACAAGGTAAGTATCTGCTGGAGTGCCTGAATTTGGCACAGCTCATGAACCACTGAGCCAAAAGCTGCCCACAAATGGCTGGGAAGCTGTGGCTTTGCAACAAGAAATTGTGTCTCACACAAGACTTTCTTTCCCTAACGGAGCATAGCCTATTTATTTCCTGTTACGGTGAAAATATCTTGTTCAAGGTGCTCCTACCAGACCCTCCAAGTATCCCTATTTTCCAGGGACAGTCCTGGATCTACAGAAGCCATCTCGGTTTTTGATCTGATCCAGGAATGTCCCGCTTTTCCTTAGGATGTCCCTAGTTTCATCAGAGAAATGTTGGAAGGTATGCAGTTATGCAACGCCCCCGGCTAAGGAGATAAGTAATTATACAACCTTTAGAAGACATCTGAAGGCAGCCCTGTATAGGGAACATTTTTAGTGTTTAATATTTTATTTATATATGTTGGAAGCCGCCCAGATTGGCTGGCGCATTCCAGTCAGATGGGCAGGGTATGATGATGAATAGAGTGTTCCTATTTTCATTGGAGAAAAGTTGGCAGGTATGTAGTACTGATGTAGTAGCTATGGTTTTCCCAGTAGTGATGTATGGAAGTGAGAGCTGGACCATAAAGAAGGCTGATCGCCGAATAATTGATGCTTTTGAATTCTGGTGCTGGAGGAGACTCTTGAGCGTCCCATAGACTGCAAGAAGATCAAACCTCTCCATTCTGAAGGAAATCAGCCCTGAGTGCTCACTGGAAGGACAGATCGTAAAGCTGAGGCTCCAATACTTTGGCCACCTCATGAGAAGAGAAGACTCCCTGGAAAATACCCTGGTGTTGGGAAAGATGGAGGGCACAAGGAGAAGGGGACGACAGAGGACGAGATGGTTGGATAGTGTTTTCGAGGTTACCAGCATGAGTTTGACCAAACTGCGGGAGGCAGTGGAGGACAGAGGTGCCTGGCGTTCTCTTGTCCATGGGGTCACGAAGAGTCAGACACGACTAAACGACTAAACAACAACAACATGTAGTACTGAACTATTAGAGCCCTATACAGTTCAGGACTAGGTTACTTGAGAGGCTGCCTTATCTTGTATATAGCCAGTAGGTCACTGCAGTCTATGGGAGAGTATTTGCTAAAGGTTGCGAAGAGATCCAAGGCCCTCTCCATAGCAACTCAGAGCTTTTAGCATGGTTGCCCTAGTTCTGTGGAACTGCATTCCTATCAAGATCTGACAGGCAGCCATTATCCGCACCTACTGGAAATAATTGTAGGCATTTTTGTTCCGACAAGCTTTTCCAGCTGGGCGAATAAGCCTCTGCCACGGATAAATACCACTTGCGGTGTGGTAAAGCAGCATTTAAATAAGCCAAACCAAATTAACACAATACAAATCTCTAAGCAGTTTACATAAAAGCAAGGATTGGTCCTGTGTGTCAGCACCAGCATCCATTCCAGTCCACATTGTTTAGTATATTGAATAATATGGTACCGTTTTGGATAGAAGTCAATTAAGGCATTAAGGATCTGAACTGGGAGTGATGTACTACTCCCTGACGGTTCAGTATTAGTGATAAATGGATTGTTTAAACTGTGCATTTTTTCTGAAGATTGGATGTTCTGGATATGAACTCTCTCCACTGGCTGTTACTTGTTTTGTTTACAATTATGGCTTACTATGTTCCTTTACAACAACAACAACAACAATAACAACAACATCCTCTACCTGCAGAAAGCTAGCCTGTCAGGGAGAAAGTTCTTAGTCTGGCTTCTCCCTTGACATGCTGCTTTTCTGTGTGCAGAGGTATTTTTGACGCAGGTGGCACATACAGTCATGCAATTCTTTTGTTTGCTGTCTGCAGCCGCACAGTCCCATTATCAACATACCCATTCATTTTCCAGGCCACACTCATTTTCATTCCAGCCCCACCCACCACTGGCATGTGGTCCCCACTAAGTTGTCTACAAGGTAAGGTGGCCCTAGGCCTTGTTTCTCATCCTTGCCTTAACCGGCTCCCAAATCACAGGAATGGCTGGCACAGTGGGGCAGGGCTGCGGATCTGACACCGAAATTGCTGCCATTTACCTGGATGGGGCAGGACACAGGTGAGGTTGTGGGTACACAGGCCAAAGCGACAGAGTGAATCTAGTGTTCCCGCTGGTGCACCTAAGTGGCAGGAGGGGGGCTTCATGGTGCAGCCTCACCATCTTGGCTGCTGCCACCAAATCACAAAACCCCAAGTGTTCTTGCAAGCTAGGAAGTGAGGCAAAGCTTCCATGGAGCCAACAAAGGAGGTAAAAATTAGTCTCAAGAACTGCACACAGGGCAAAGGCAACACAGTGGTTGCAACTGAGACAGCCAAGCTTTGAGTACCTTGGGTTGAAATGTCATGCTTCTAATCCGCAGGAGAAAATTGACTCCACAACTACGTTTGATGAAGACAACCTGGTACAGGTTATCTTTGACCTGTTTGCTGGAGGCACAGACACTCTCGTTGCCACTCTCTCCTGGGCTCTGCTTTTTATGGTGGCCCATCCTGATATTCAAGGTGAGAGCGGGTTGTATGGCGCAAGTGAAGGATGCTTATTCTATCTTTATGTACAGAACAGCTTGGGAGGGGCGAAGGCTGTAGCTCAGTGCCAGAGCCTCTGCTTTGCATGAGGAAGGTCCCAGGTTCAGTCCTTGTCACTTCTATCTAGGGCTGGGAATGTCTAGAATCAGAATTGCAGAGTTGGAAGGGACCGCAAGGGTCTAGTCCAACTCCCTGGAATGCAGGAATCTTGTGCCCAGTGTGGGGCTTGAACCCACAACCCTGAGATTAAGAGTCTTATGCTGTACCAGCTGAGCTATCCCTGAAACCCTGGAGAGTTGTTCCCTGTTGGTGTGGACAATATTGTGCTGGGTTGCCAAATGACATTAAGCAGGCCCAGATGTTAAAACAAAATTCTGGGGTTGTAATTGAGGGAAGCCCTATATATTATTTGAGAGCATGGTTGATTGATTCTGCTTCAGTTTGTTCTCTGATGCTTCCCCAATAAGGGGAAAAGCAGGACAGAAAATCATGTCTTTCACATAGAAAGTGATGGTATTTCAGGAAGAAGTTAGAGGATATGAACTGATTGGAAATGAAGCAGCATGGCCACCCCAAAACATTTGCAGGCACAGACATAATAGAAAGCATGATCATGTGTGACCGCCCCAATAGCAATGTGAGAACAAATCATCGTCAATGTGCAATAAAGGGCCAAGGGGCCATGGAGGGGCCAAGGGGTTCTCTTTCACAGCTGTTTAGTGGCTGGCACTCTGGTGACCCTTGAGACAAGAGTGCTTCCCAAATACAACCTTCCCTCTGCCCACCTATGAATTGAAACACCTTTCCCCCCGCCCTCAGAGCAAGTCCAGAAGGAGCTAGGAAGTGCTCTCAGTCCCTCCAAATTGGTCTGCTATGAGGATCGGAAGCGATTGCCCTATACCAGTGCTGTGATTAAGGAGACGCAGCGCTTCAGCAACGTCATACTATTTGGGGCACCCAGAGTTTGTGTAGACGATATGAATGTGCTTGGCAACTTCATTGAAAAGGTACAGAGCGACTTCTACCACCACCCTCCTCTTTCCCAGGTTGAACGATTGTTTGGCAACAAGTTTTAGCTAGTGCAATTGTTGCGTTGGATTCCTCTGTTGAGTGGCATTGAAACTCACCCATTCACTAGTGCAAGAGCCCTTTTGTGAGCAGACGGAAAATGTTGAATATATATATATCCTTAAAGACCTACCTTGGCTTCCAGAATGTTTCGGAGCACAATTCAAAGTGTTGGTGCTGAGCTTTAAAGCCCTAAATGGCCTCGGCTCAGTATACCTGAAGGAGCGTCTCCACCCCCATCGTTCAGCCCAGACACTGAAGTCCACCTCCGAGAGATTTCTGGCGGTTCCCTCCCTGTGAGGGAACCAGGCAGAGGGCCTTCTTGGTAGTGGCACCCACCCTGTGGAACACCCTCCCATCAGGTGTCAAGGAAATAAACAACTATCTGACTTTTAGAAGACATCTGAAGACAGCCCTGTTTAGGGAAGTTTTTAATGTTTGAAGTTTTATTATGTTTTTAGTCCTCTGTTGAGAGCCGCCCAGAGTGGCTGGGGAGTAATAATAATAATAATAATAATAATAATAATAATAATAATAATAATTTGCTTGACTTACAGCATTCCTAGGAGTATAAATATTGATTTGGCTTTTATTGCAACATTAAGAATATATTTCTTTGTTCTGTGGAACAATTATGAAGTTGGCTTCCTTCTCTTACTCTGAAGAAACCTGTCAGTTTTATCGTATTTGCTATTTCAAAGGTTTTGATCATGCACCCTCAGGGTCCTTGTTGCGACAAATTGTTATACAGGTAGCTGTCAATAAATTTGTGACCATTTATCTATCCTGATCTTTAACACAGCCAAATAGAGGCATCCATTGGAAGTGAATACCTGGTAATTAATAATAATAATTTTATTATTTATATCCTGCCCATCTGATTGAGTAGCCCCAGCCTCTCCGGGCAGCTCCCAACAAAAAATTAAGAACACCATAAAACATAGCACATTAAAATTTTTCCGATACAGGGCTGCCTTCAGATGCCTTCTAAATGTCAAATGCTTGTTTATCTCCTTGACATCTGATGGGAGGGCAATTAATAATAATGTTCTTATTTAATATTTTATTATATTATTATTTAATTCTTTCAATCCCTCTAACCACATTATCGCAGAACTTCTATATATATGTGTGTGTTAGAACATGTACATTTCACTGTGGAGGGAAAATCATTTTAATTAAATTTAAAATTTTAATGGAAGCCATACTGGTGAATCCAGCTGTGAGGCAGGTGGCTGTCATTTCCCACAACACTGACTGCACTGTGAGGAAGTTAAAACAACCCTGCAATGGCAAATCCAGTTGCTTGAGCTCAGCGCTCCTTTCTGTGCCTGGCCAAAATAAAGGGGACCTAGAAGCCTCGTGTCGTTGGTTATGGTGGGTCTTCCGGAACAGTGTCATAGTGTGGGAGCA